>NW_027436610.1:0-600000 GCF_031877795.1 Strix aluco | reverse complement strand
CAGGACAACATAGAATCTGGGGCTCTGTGCTTTCTTTCGTTCTGAACAAGTGTTACTGTTTTCTGCACAAAAGCGATTCTGCGAAGCATTGTGAACAATTCTGCTTCCCAGGCACAGAGAAGGTGCTAGCAGGGAATTCTCTGCCAGCCTTTCCCCAGTGCTCTGCAAGCTCTCCAGGGCAACATAAAATCTGGGGCTCTGTGCTTTCTTTCCTTCTGAACAAGTGTTAGTGTTTTCTGCACAAAAGCGATTCTTGCGAAGCAATGTGAACACTTCTGCTTCCCAGGCACAGAGAAGGTGCTAGCAAGGAATTCTCTGCCTGCCTTTCCCCAGTGCTCTGCAAGCTCTCCAGAACAACATAAAATCTGGGGCTCTGTGCTTTCTTTCCTTCTGAACAAGTGTTAGTGTTTTCTGCACAAAAGCGATTCTTGCGAAGCAATGTGAACACTTCTGCTTCCCAGGCACAGAGAAGGTGCTAGCAAGGAATTCTCTGCCTGCCTTTCCCCAGTGCTCTGCAAGCTCTCCAGGACAACATAGAATCTGGGGCTCTGTGCTTTCTTTCGTTCTGAACAAGTGTTACTGTTTTCGGCACAAAAGCGATTCTGCGAAGCAATGTGAACAGGCACAGAGAAGGTGCTAGCAGGGAATTCTCTGCCTGCCTTTCCCCAGTGCTCTGCAAGCTCTCCAGGACAACATAGAATCTGGGGCTCTGTGCTTTCTTTCCTTCTGAACAAGTGTTACTGTTTTCTGCACAAAAGAGATTCTGCGAAGCAATGTGAACACTTCTGCTTCCCAGGCACAGAGAAGGTGCTAGCAAGGAATTCTCTGCCTGCCTTTCCCCATTGCTCTGCAAGCTCTCCAGGACAACATAGAATCTGGGGCTCTGTGCTTTCTTTCCTTCTGAACAAGTGTTACTGTTTTCTGCAGAAAAGCAATTCTTGCGAAGCAATGTGAACACTTCTGCTTCCCAGGCACAGAGAAGGTGCTAGCAGGGAATTCTCTGCCTGCCTTTCCCCAGTGCTCTGCAAGCTCTCCAGGGCAACATAAAATCTGGGGCTCTGTGCTTTCTTTCCTTCTGAACAAGTGTTACTGTTTTCTGCACAAAAGCGATTCTTGCGAAGCAATGTGAACACTTCTGCTTCCCAGGCACAGAGAAGGTGCTAGCAAGGAATTCTCTGCCTGCCTTTCCCCAGTGCTCTGCAAGCTCTCCAGGACAACATAAAATCTGGGGCTCTGTGCTTTCTTTCGTTCTGTACAAGTGTTAGAGTTTTCTGCACAAAAGCGATTCTTGCGAAGCAATGTGAGCAGTTCTGCTTCCCAGGCACAGAGAAGGTGCTAGCAGGGAATTCTCTGCCTGCCTTTCCCCAGTGCTCTGCAACTCTCCAAGACAACATAGAACCTGGGGCTCTGTGCTTTCTTTCCTTCTGAACAAGTGTTACTGTTTTCTGCACAAAAGCGATTCTGCGAAGCAATGTGAACACTTCTGCTTCCCAGGCACAAAGAAGGTGCTAGCAAGGAATTCTCTGCCTGCCTTTCCCCAGTGCTCTGCAAGCTCTCCAGGACAACATAGAATCTGGGGCTCTGTGCTTTCTTTCGTTCTGAACAAGTGTTACTGTTTTCTGCACAAAAGCGATTCTGCGAAGCAATGTGAACAGGCACAGAGAAGGTGCTATCAGGGAATTCTCTGCCTGCCTTTCCCCAGTGCTCTGCAAGCTCTCCAGGACAACATAAAATCTGGGGCTCTGTGCTTTCTTTCGTTCTGAACAAGTGTTAGTGTTTTCTGCACTAAAGCGATTCTGTGAAGCAATGTGAACACTTCTGCTTCCCAGGCACAGAGAAGGTGCTAGCAGGGAATTCTCTGCCTGCCTTTCCCCAGTGCTCTGCAAGCTCTCCAGGACAACATAGAATCTGGGGCTCTGTGCTTTCTTTCCTTCTGAACAACTGTTACTGTTTTCTGCAGAAAAGCGATTCTTGCGAAGCAATGTGAACACTTCTGCTTCCCAGGCACAGAGAAGGTGCTAGCAGGGAATTCTCTGCCTGCCTTTCCCCAGTGCTCTGCAAGCTCTCCAGGACAACATAGAATCTGGGGCTCTGTGCTTTCTTTCGTTCTGAACAAGTGTTACTGTTTTCTGCACTAAAGCGATTATGCGAAGCAATGTGAACAGGCACAGAGAAGGTGCTAGCAGGGAATTCTCTGCCTGCCTTTCCCCAGTGCTCTGCAAGCTCTCCAGGACAACATAAAATCTGGGGCTCTGTGCTTTCTTTCGTTTTGAACAAGTGTTACTGTTTTCTGCACAAGAGCGATTCTTGCGAAGCAATGTGAACACTTCTGCTTCCCAGGCACAGAGAAGGTGCTAGCAGGGAATTCTCTGCCTGCCTTTCCCCAGTGCCCTGCAAGCTCTCCAGGACAACATAGAATCTGGGGCTCTGTGCTTTCTTTCCTTCTGAACAAGTGTTACTGTTTTCTGCACAAAAGCGATTCTGCGAAGCAATGTGAACAGGCACAGAGATGGTGCTATCAGGGAATTCTCTGCCTGCCTTTCCCCAGTGCTCTGCAAGCTCTCCAGGACAACATAGAATCTGGGGCTCTGTGCTTTCTTTCCTTCTGAACAAGTGTTACTGTTTTCTGCACAAAAGCGATTCTTCGAAGCATTGTGAACACTTCTGCTTCCCAGGCACAGAGAAGGTGCTAGCAGGGAATTCTCTGCCAGCCTTTCCCCAGTGCTCTGCAAGCTCTCCAGGGCAACATAAAATCTGGGGCTCTGTGCTTTCTTTCCTTCTGAACAAGTGTTAGTGTTTTCTGCACAAAAGCGATTCTTGCGAAGCAATGTGAACACTTCTGCTTCCCAGGCACAGAGAAGGTGCTAGCAGGGAATTCTCTGCCTGCCTTTCCCCAGTGCTCTGCAAGCTCTCCAGGACAACATAAAATCTGGGGCTCTGTGCTTTCTTTCGTTCTGAACAAGTGTTACTGTTTTCTGCACAAAAGCGATTCTGCGAAGCAATGTGAACACTTCTGCTTCCCAGGCACAGAGAAGGTGCTAGCAAGGAATTCTCTGCCTGCCTTTCCCCAGTGCTCTGCAAGCTCTCCAGGACAACATAGAATCTGGGGCTCTGTGCTTCCTTTCGTTCTGAACAAGTGTTACTGTTTTCTGCAGAAAAGCAATTCTTGCGAAGCAATGTGAACACTTCTGCTTCCCAGGCACAGAGAAGGTGCTATCAGGGAATTCTCTGCCTGCCTTTCCCCAGTGCTCTGCAAGCTCTCCAGGGCAACATAAAATCTGGGGCTCTGTGCTTTCTTTCCTTCTGAACAAGTGTTACAGTTTTCTGCACAAAAGCGATTCTTGCGAAGCAATGTGAACACTTCTGCTTCCCAGGCACAGAGAAGGTGCTAGCAAGGAATTCTCTGCCTGCCTTTCCCCAGTGCTCTGCAACTCTCCAAGACAACATAGAACCTGGGGCTCTGTGCTTTCTTTCCTTCTGAACAAGTGTTACTGTTTTCTGCACAAAAGCGATTCTGCGAAGCAATGTGAACACTTCTGCTTCCCAGGCACAAAGAAGGTGCTAGCAAGGAATTCTCTGCCTGCCTTTCCCCAGTGCTCTGCAAGCTCTCCAGGACAACATAAAATCTGGGGCTCTGTGCTTTCTTTCCTTCTGAACAAGTGTTACTGTTTTCTGCACAAAAGCGATTCTGCGAAGCAATGTGAACACTTCTGCTTCCCAGGCACAGAGAAGGTGCTAGCAAGGAATTCTCTGCCTGCCTTTCCCCAGTGCTCTGCAAGCTCTCCAGGACAACATAAAATCTGGGGCTCTGTGCTTTCTTTCCTTCTGAACAAGTGTTACTGTTTTCTGCACAAAAGCGATTCTTGCGAAGAAATATGAACAGGCACAGAGAAGGTGCTAGCAGGGAATTCTCTGCCTGCCTTTCCCCAGTGCTCTGCAAGCTCTCCAGAAAAACAGCAAATATGGGGCTCTGTGCTTTCTTTCCTTCTGAACAAGTGTTACTGTTTTCTCCACAAAAGCGATTCTGTGAAGCAATGTGAACAGGCACAGAGAAGGTGCTATCAGGGAATTCTCTGCCTGCCTTTCCCCAGTGCTCTGCAAGCTCTCCAGGACAACATAGAATCTGGGGCTCTGTGCTTTCTTTCCTTCTGAACAAGTGTTACTGTTTTCTGCACAAAAGCGATTCTGCGAAGCAATGTGAACAGGCACAGAGAAGGTGCTATCAGGGAATTCTCTGCCTGCCTTTCCCCAGTGCTCTGCAAGCTCTCCAGGACAACATAGAATCTGGGGCTCTGTGCTTTCTTTCGTTCTGAACAAGTGTTACTGTTTTCTGCACAAAAGCGATTCTGCGAAGCATTGTGAACACTTCTGCTTCCCAGGCACAGAGAAGGTGCTAGCAGGGAATTCTCTGCCAGCCTTTCCCCAGTGCTCTGCAAGCTCTCCAGGGCAACATAAAATCTGGGGCTCTGTGCTTTCTTTCCTTCTGAACAAGTGTTACTGTTTTCTGCACAAAAGCGATTCTGCGAAGCAATGTGAACACTTCTGCTTCCCAGGCACAGAGAAGGTGCTAGCAAGGAATTCTCTGCCTGCCTTTCCCCAGTGCTCTGCAAGCTCTCCAGGACAACATAAAATCTGGGGCTCTGTGCTTTATTTCCTTCTGAACAAGTGTTACTGTTTTCTGCACAAAAGCGATTCTGCGAAGCAATGTGAACACTTCTGCTTCCCAGGCACAGAGAAGGTGCTAGCAAGGAATTCTGTGCCTGCCTTTCCCCAGTGCTCTGCAAGCTCTCCAGAACAACATAAAATCTGGGGCTCTGTGCTTTCTTTCCTTCTGAACAAGTGTTACTGTTTTCTGCACAAAAGCGATTCTTGCGAAGCAATGTGAACACTTCTGCTTCCCAGGCACAGAGAAGGTGCTAGCAAGGAATTCTCTGCCTGCCTTTCCCCAGTGCTCTGCAAGCTCTCCAGGACAACATAGAATCTGGGGCTCTGTGCTTTCTTTCGTTCTGAACAAGTGTTAGTGTTTTCGGCACAAAAGCGATTCTGCGAAGCAATGTGAACAGGCACAGAGAAGGTGCTAGCAGGGAATTCTCTGCCTGCCTTTCCCCAGTGCTCTGCAAGCTCTCCAGGACAACATAAAATCTGGGGCTCTGTGCTTTCTTTCGTTCTGTACAAGTGTTAGAGTTTTCTGCACAAAAGCGATTCTTGCGAAGCAATGTGAGCAGTGCTGCTTCCCAGGCACAGAGAAGGTGCTAGCAGGGAATTCTCTGCCTGCCTTTCCCCAGTGCTCTGCAACTCTCCAAGACAACATAGAACCTGGGGCTCTGTGCTTTCTTTCCTTCTGAACAAGTGTTACTGTTTTCTGCACAAAAGCGATTCTGCGAAGCAATGTGAACACTTCTGCTTCCCAGGCACAAAGAAGGTGCTAGCAAGGAATTCTCTGCCTGCCTTTCCCCAGTGCTCTGCAAGCTCTCCAGGACAACATAAAATCTGGGGCTCTGTGCTTTCTTTCCTTCTGAACAAGTGTTACTGTTTTCTGCACAAAAGCGATTCTGCGAAGCAATGTGAACAGGCACAGAGAAGGTGCTATCAGGGAATTCTCTGCCTGCCTTTCCCCAGTGCTCTGCAAGCTCTCCAGGACAACATAAAATCTGGGGCTCTGTGCTTTCTTTCGTTCTGAACAAGTGTTAGTGTTTTCTGCACTAAAGCGATTCTGCGAAGCAATGTGAACACTTCTGCTTCCCAGGCACAGAGAAGGTGCTAGCAGGGAATTCTCTGCCTGCCTTTCCCCAGTGCTCTGCAAGCTCTCCAGGACAACAGCAAATCTGGGGCTCTGTGCTTTCTTTCCTTCTGAACAACTGTTACTGTTTTCTGCAGAAAAGCGATTCTTGCGAAGCAATGTGAACACTTCTGCTTCCCAGGCACAGAGAAGGTGCTAGCAGGGAATTCTCTGCCTGCCTTTCCCCAGTGCTCTGCAAGCTCTCCAGGACAACATAGAATCTGGGGCTCTGTGCTTTCTTTCGTTCTGAACAAGTGTTACTGTTTTCTGCACTAAAGCGATTATGCGAAGCAATGTGAACAGGCACAGAGAAGGTGCTAGCAGGGAATTCTCTGCCTGCCTTTCCCCAGTGCTCTGCAAGCTCTCCAGGACAACATAAAATCTGGGGCTCTGTGCTTTCTTTCCTTCTGAACAAGTGTTAGTGTTTTCTGCACAAGAGCGATTCTTGCGAAGCAATGTGAACACTTCTGCTTCCCAGGCACAGAGAAGGTGCTAGCAGGGAATTCTCTGCCTGCCTTTCCCCAGTGCCCTGCAAGCTCTCCAGGACAACATAGAATCTGGGGCTCTGTGCTTTCTTTCCTTCTGAACAAGTGTTACTGTTTTCTGCACAAAAGCGATTCTGCGAAGCAATGTGAACAGGCACAGAGAAGGTGCTATCAGGGAATTCTCTGCCTGCCTTTCCCCAGTGCTCTGCAAGCTCTCCAGGACAACATAGAATCTGGGGCTCTGTGCTTTCTTTCCTTCTGAACAAGTGTTACTGTTTTCTGCACAAAAGCGATTCTGCGAAGCATTGTGAACACTTCTGCTTCCCAGGCACAGAGAAGGTGCTAGCAGGGAATTCTCTGCCAGCCTTTCCCCAGTGCTCTGCAAGCTCTCCAGGGCAACATAAAATCTGGGGCTCTGTGCTTTCTTTCCTTCTGAACAAGTGTTAGTGTTTTCTGCACAAAAGCGATTCTTGCGAAGCAATGTGAACACTTCTGCTTCCCAGGCACAGAGAAGGTGCTAGCAAGGAATTCTATGCCTGCCTTTCCCCAGTGCTCTGCAAGCTCTCCAGGGCAACATAAAATCTGGGGCTCTGTGCTTTCTTTCCTTCTGAACAAGTGTTACTGTTTTCTGCACAAAAGCGATTCTGCGAAGCAATGTGAACACTTCTGCTTCCCAGGCACAGAGAAGGTGCTAGCAAGGAATTCTCTGCCTGCCTTTCCCCAGTGCTCTAAAAGCTCTCCAGGACAACATAAAATCTGGGGCTCTGTGCTTTCTTTCCTTCTGAACAAGTGTTACTGTTTTCTGCACAAAAGCGATTCTGCGAAGCAATGTGAACACTTCTGCTTCCCAGACACAGAGAAGGTGCTAGCAAGGAATTCTCTGCCTGCCTTTCCCCAGTGCTCTGCAAGCTCTCCAGGACAACATAGAATCTGGGGCTCTGTGCTTTCTTTCCTTCTGAACAAGTGTTAGTGTTTTCTGCACAAAAGCGATTCTGCGAAGAAATGTGAACAGGCACAGAGAAGGTGCTAGCAGGGAATTCTCTGCCTGCCTTTCCCCAGTGCTCTGCAAGCTCTCCAGGACAACATAAAATCTGGGGCTCTGTGCTTTCTTTCGTTCTGAACAAGTGTTACTGTTTTCTGCACAAAAGCGATTCTGCGAAGCAATGTGAACACTTCTGCTTCCCAGGCACAGAGAAGGTGCTAGCAAGGAATTCTCTGCCTGCCTTTCCCCAGTGCTCTGCAAGCTCTCCAGGACAACATAGAATCTGGGGCTCTGTGCTTCCTTTCGTTCTGAACAAGTGTTACTGTTTTCTGCAGAAAAGCAATTCTTGCGAAGCAATGTGAACACTTCTGCTTCCCAGGCACAGAGAAGGTGCTATCAGGGAATTCTCTGCCTGCCTTTCCCCAGTGCTCTGCAAGCTCTCCAGGGCAACATAAAATCTGGGGCTCTGTGCTTTCTTTCCTTCTGAACAAGTGTTACTGTTTTCTGCAGAAAAGCGATTCTTGCGAAGCAATGTGAACACTTCTGCTTCCCAGGCACAGAGAAGGTGCTAGCAAGGAATTCTCTGCCTGCCTTTCCCCAGTGCTCTGCAACTCTCCAAGACAACATAGAACCTGGGGCTCTGTGCTTTCTTTCCTTCTGAACAAGTGTTACTGTTTTCTGCACAAAAGCGATTCTGCGAAGCAATGTGAACACTTCTGCTTCCCAGGCACAAAGAAGGTGCTAGCAAGGAATTCTCTGCCTGCCTTTCCCCAGTGCTCTGCAAGCTCTCCAGGACAACATAAAATCTGGGGCTCTGTGCTTTCTTTCCTTCTGAACAAGTGTTACTGTTTTCTGCACAAAAGCGATTCTGCGAAGCAATGTGAACACTTCTGCTTCCCAGGCACAGAGAAGGTGCTAGCAAGGAATTCTCTGCCTGCCTTTCCCCAGTGCTCTGCAAGCTCTCCAGGACAACATAAAATCTGGGGCTCTGTGCTTTCTTTCCTTCTGAACAAGTGTTACTGTTTTCTGCACAAAAGCGATTCTTGCGAAGAAATATGAACAGGCACAGAGAAGGTGCTAGCAGGGAATTCTCTGCCTGCCTTTCCCCAGTGCTCTGCAAGCTCTCCAGAAAAACAGCAAATATGGGGCTCTGTGCTTTCTTTCCTTCTGAACAAGTGTTACTGTTTTCTCCACAAAAGCGATTCTGTGAAGCAATGTGAACAGGCACAGAGAAGGTGCTATCAGGGAATTCTCTGCCTGCCTTTCCCCAGTGCTCTGCAAGCTCTCCAGGACAACATAGAATCTGGGGCTCTGTGCTTTCTTTCCTTCTGAACAAGTGTTACTGTTTTCTGCACAAAAGCGATTCTGCGAAGCAATGTGAACAGGCACAAAGAAGGTGCTATCAGGGAATTCTCTGCCTGCCTTTCCCCAGTGCTCTGCAAGCTCTCCAGGACAACATAAAATCTGGGGCTCTGTGCTTTCTTTCCTTCTGAACAAGTGTTAGTGTTTTCTGCACAAAAGCAATTCTGCGAAGCAATGTGAACACTTCTGCTTCCCAGGCACAGAGAAGGTGCTAGCAGGGAATTCTCTGCCTGCCTTTCCCCAGTGCTCTGCAAGCTCTCCAGGGCAACATAAAATCTGGGGCTCTGTGCTTTCTTTCCTTCTGAACAAGTGTTAGTGTTTTCTGCACAAAAGCGATTCTTCGAAGCAATGTGAACACTTCTGCTTCCCAGGCACAGAGAAGGTGCTAGCAAGGAATTCTCTGCCTGCCTTTCCCCAGTGCTCTGCAAGCTCTCCAGGACAACATAAAATCTGGGGCTCTGTGCTTTCTTTCGTTCTGAACAAGTGTTACTGTTTTCTGCACTAAAGCGATTATGCGAAGCAATGTGAACAGGCACAGAGAAGGTGCTAGCAGGGAATTCTCTGCCTGCCTTTCCCCAGTGCTCTGCAAGCTCTCCAGGACAACATAAAATCTGGGGCTCTGTGCTTTCTTTCCTTCTGAACAAGTGTTAGTGTTTTCTGCACAAAAGCGATTCTTGCGAAGCAATGTGAACACTTCTGCTTGCCAGGCACAGAGAAGGTGCTAGCAGGGAATTCTCTGCCTGCCTTTCCCCAGTGCTCTGCAAGCTCTCCAGGACAACATAAAATCTGGGGCTCTGTGCTTTCTTTCCTTCTGAACAAGTGTTACTGTTTTCTGCACAAAAGCGATTCTTCGAAGCAATGTGAACACTTCTGCTTCCCAGGCACAGAGAAGGTGCTATCAGGGAATTCTCTGCCTGCCTTTCCCCAGTGCTCTGCAAGCTCTCCAGGACAACATAGAATCTGGGGCTCTGTGCTTTCTTTCGTTCTGAACAAGTGTTACTGTTTTCTGCACAAAAGCGATTCTGCGAAGCAATGTGAACAGGCACAGAGAAGGTGCTATCAGGGAATTCTCTGCCTGCCTTTCCCCAGTGCTCTGCAAGCTCTCCAGGACAACATAGAATCTGGGGCTCTGTGCTTTCTTTCGTTCTGAACAACTGTTACTGTTTTCTGCACAAAAGCGATTCTTGCAAAGCAATGTGAACACTTCTGCTTCCCAGGCACAGAGAAGGTGCTATCAGGAAATTCTCTGCCTGCCTTTCCCCAGTGCTCTGCAAGCTCTCCAGGACAACATAAAATCTGGGGCTCTGTGCTTTCTTTCCTTCTGAACAAGTGTTACTGTTTTCTGCACAAAAGCGATTCTGCGAAGCAATGTGAACAGGCACAGAGAAGGTGCTATCAGGGAATTCTCTGCCTGCCTTTCCCCAGTGCTCTGCAAGCTCTCCAGGACAACATAGAATCTGGGGCTCTGTGCTTTCTTTCCTTCTGAACAAGTGTTAGTGTTTTCTGCACAAAAGCGATTCTGCGAAGCAATGTGAACACTTCTGCTTCCCAGGCACAGAGAAGGTGCTAGCAGGGAATTCTCTGCCTGCCTTTCCCCAGTGCTCTGCAAGCTCTCCAGGACAACATAGAATCTGGGGCTCTGTGCTTTCTTTCCTTCTGAACAAGTGTTAGTGTTTTTTGCACAAAAGCGATTCTGCGAAGCAATGTGAACACTTCTGCTTCCCAGGCACAGAGAAGGTGCTATCAGGGAATTCTGTGCCTGCCTTTCCCCAGTGCTCTGCAAGCTCTCCAGGGCAACATAAATTCTGGGGCTCTGTGCTTTCTTTCCTTCTGAACAAGTGTTAGTGTTTTCTGCACAAAAGCGATTCTTGCGAAGCGATGTGAACACTTCTGCTTCCCAGGCACAGAGAAGGTGCTAGCAAGGAATTCTCTGCCTGCCTTTCCCCAGTGCTCTGCAAGCTCTCCAGGACAACATAGAATCTGGGGCTCTGTGCTTTCTTTCGTTCTGAACAACTGTTACTGTTTTCTGCACAGAAGCGATTCTGCGAAGCAATGTGAACACTTCTGCTTCCCAGGCACAGAGAAGGTGCTATCAGGGAATTCTCTGCCTGCCTTTCCCCAGTGCTCTGCAAGCTCTCCAGGACAACATAGAATCTGGGGCTCTGTGCTTTCTTTCGTTCTGAACAAGTGTTAGTGTTTTCGGCACAAAAGCGATTCTGCGAAGCAATGTGAACAGGCACAGAGAAGGTGCTAGCAGGGAATTCTCTGCCTGCCTTTCCCCAGTGCTCTGCAAGCTCTCCAGGACAACATAAAATCTGGGGCTCTGTGCTTTCTTTCGTTCTGAACAAGTGTTAGTGTTTTCTGAACAAAGACGATTCTGCGAAGCAATGTGAACACTTCTGCTTCCCAGGCACAGAGAAGGTGCTAGCAGGGAATTCTCTGCCTGCCTTTCCCCAGTGCTCTGCAAGCTCTCCAGAACAACAGCAAATCTGGGGCTCTGTGCTTTCTTTAGTTCTGAACAAGTGTTAGTGTTTTCTGCACAAAAGCGATTCTCCGAAGCAATGTGAACACTTCTGCTTCCCAGGCACAGAGAAGGTGCTATCAGGGAATTCTCTGCCTGCCTTTCCCCAGTGCTCTGCAAGCTCTCCAGGACAACATAAAATCTGGGGCTCTGTGCTTTCTTTCCTTCTGAACAACTGTTACTGTTTTCTGCAGAAAAGCGATTCTTGCGAAGCAATGTGAACACTTCTGCTTCCCAGGCACAGAGAAGGTGCTATCAGGGAATTCTCTGCCTGCCTTTCCCCAGTGCTCTGCAAGCTCTCCAGGACAACATAGAATCTGGGGCTCTGTGCTTTCTTTCGTTCTGAACAAGTGTTACTGTTTTCTGCACTAAAGCGATTATGCGAAGCAATGTGAACAGGCACAGAGAAGGTGCTATCAGGGAATTCTCTGCCTGCCTTTCCCCAGTGCTCTGCAAGCTCTCCAGGACAACATAGAATCTGGGGCTCTGTGCTTTCTTTCCTTCTGAACAAGTGTTAGTGTTTTCTGCACAAAAGCGATTCTGCGAAGCAATGTGAACACTTCTGCTTCCCAGGCACAGAGAAGGTGCTAGCAGGGAATTCTCTGCCTGCCTTTCCCCAGTGCTCTGCAAGCTCTCCAGGACAACATAGAATCTGGGGCTCTGTGCTTTCTTTCATTCTGAACAACTATTACTGTTTTCTGCACAAAAGCGATTCTTGCGAAGCAATGTGAACACTTCTGCTTCCCAGGCACAGAGAAGGTGCTAGCAGGGAATTCTCTGCCTGCCTTTCCCCAGTGCTCTGCAAGCTCTCCAGGACAACATAAAATCTGGGGCTCTGTGCTTTCTTTCCTTCTGAACAAGTGTTACTGTTTTCTGCACAAAAGCGATTCTGCGAAGCAATGTGAACACTTCTGCTTCCCAGGCACAGAGAAGGTGCTATCAGGGAATTCTCTGCCTGCCTTTCCCCAGTGCTCTGCAAGCTCTCCAGGACAACAGCAAATCTGGGGCTCTGTGCTTTCTTTTGTTCTGAACAAGTGTTACTGTTTTCTGCACAAAAGCGATTCTGCGAAGCAATGTGAACAGGCACAGAGAAGGTGCTATCAGGGAATTCTCTGCCTGCCTTTCCCCAGTGCTCTGCAAGCTCTCCAGGACAACATAAAATCTGGGGCTCTGTGCTTTCTTTCGTTCTGAACAAGTGTTAGTGTTTTCTGCACAAAGACGATTCTGCGAAGCAATGTGAACACTTCTGCTTCCCAGGCACAGAGAAGGTGCTAGCAGGGAATTCTCTGCCTGCCTTTCCCCAGTGCTCTGCAAGCTCTCCAGAACAACAGCAAATCTGGGGCTCTGTGCTTTCTTTAGTTCTGAACAAGTGTTAGTGTTTTCTGCACAAAGGCGATTCTGCGAAGCAATGTGAACACTTCTGCTTCACAGGCACAGAGAAGGTGCTAGCAGGGAATTCTCTGCCTGCCTTTCCCCAGTGCTCTGCAAGCTCTCCAGGACAACATAGAATCTGGGGCTCTGTGCTTTCTTTCCTTCTGAACAACTGTTACTGTTTTCTGCAGAAAAGCGATTCTTGCGAAGCAATGTGAACACTTCTGCTTCCCAGGCACAGAGAAGGTGCTAGCAGGGAATTCTCTGCCTGCCTTTCCCCAGTGCTCTGCAAGCTCTCCAGGACAACATAGAATCTGGGGCTCTGTGCTTTCTTTCGTTCTGAACAAGTGTTTCTGTTTTCTGCACTAAAGCGATTATGCGAAGCAATGTGAACAGGCACAGAGAAGGTGCTAGCAGGGAATTCTCTGCCTGCCTTTCCCCAGTGCTCTGCAAGCTCTCCAGGACAACATAAAATCTGGGGCTCTGTGCTTTCTTTCCTTCTGAACAAGTGTTAGTGTTTTCTGCACAAGAGCGATTCTTGCGAAGCAATGTGAACACTTCTGCTTCCCAGGCACAGAGAAGGTGCTAGCAGGGAATTCTCTGCCTGCCTTTCCCCAGTGCTCTGCAAGCTCTCCAGGACAACATAGAATCTGGGGCTCTGTGCTTTCTTTCCTTCTGAACAAGTGTTACTGTTTTCTGCACAAAAGCGATTCTGCGAAGCAATGTGAACAGGCACAGAGAAGGTGCTAGCAGGGAATTCTCTGCCTGCCTTTCCCCAGTGCTCTGCAAGCTCTCCAGGACAACATAAAATCTGGGGCTCTGTGCTTTCTTTCCTTCTGAACAAGTGTTACTGTTTTCTGCACAAAAGCGATTCTTGCGAAGCAATGTGAACACTTCTGCTTCCCAGGCACAGAGAAGGTGCTAGCAAGGAATTCTCTGCCTGCCTTTCTCCAGTGCTCTGCAAGCTCTCCAGGACAACATAAAATCTGGGGCTCTGTGCTTTCTTTCCTTCTGAACAAGTGTTACTGTTTTCTGCACAAAAGCGATTCTGCGAAGCAATGTGAACAGGCACAGAGAAGGTGCTATCAGGGAATTCTCTGCCTGCCTTTCCCCAGTGCTCTGCAAGCTCTCCAGGACAACATAGAATCTGGGGCTCTGTGCTTTCTTTCCTTCTGAACAAGTGTTAGTGTTTTTTGCACAAAATCGATTCTGCGAAGCAATGTGAACACTTCTGCTTCCCAGGCACAGAGAAGGTGCTATCAGGGAATTCTGTGCCTGCCTTTCCCCAGTGCTCTGCAAGCTCTCCAGGGCAACATAAAATCTGGGGCTCTGTGCTTTCTTTCCTTCTGAACAAGTGTTACTGTTTTCTGCACAAAAGCGATTCTTGCAAAGCAATGTGAACACTTCTGCTTCCCAGGCACAGAGAAGGTGCTAGCAGGGAATTCTGTGCCTGCCTTTCCCCAGTGCTCTGCAAGCTCTCCAGGACAACATAGAATCTGGGGCTCTGTGCTTTCTTTCCTTCTGAACAAGTGTTACTGTTTTCTGCACAAAAGCGATTCTGCGAAGCAATGTGAACAGGCACAGAGAAGGTGCTATCAGGGAATTCTCTGCCTGCCTTTCCCCAGTGCTCTGCAAGCTCTCCAGGACAACATAGAATCTGGGGCTCTGTGCTTTCTTTCGTTCTGAACAAGTGTTACTGTTTTCTGCACAAAAGCGATTCTGCGAAGCATTGTGAACACTTCTGCTTCCCAGGCACAGAGAAGGTGCTAGCAGGGAATTCTCTGCCAGCCTTTCCCCAGTGCTCTGCAAGCTCTCCAGAACAACATAAAATCTGGGGCTCTGTGCTTTCTTTCCTTCTGAACAAGTGTTAGTGTTTTCTGCACAAAAGCGATTCTTGCGAAGCAATGTGAACACTTCTGCTTCCCAGGCACAGAGAAGGTGCTAGCAAGGAATTCTCTGCCTGCCTTTCCCCAGTGCTCTGCAAGCTCTCCAGGACAACATAGAATCTGGGGCTCTGTGCTTTCTTTCGTTCTGAACAAGTGTTACTGTTTTCGGCACAAAAGCGATTCTGCGAAGCAATGTGAACAGGCACAGAGAAGGTGCTAGCAGGGAATTCTCTGCCTGCCTTTCCCCAGTGCTCTGCAAGCTCTCCAGGACAACATAGAATCTGGGGCTCTGTGCTTTCTTTCCTTCTGAACAAGTGTTACTGTTTTCTGCACAAAAGCGATTCTGCGAAGCAATGTGAACACTTCTGCTTCCCAGGCACAGAGAAGGTGCTAGCAAGGAATTCTCTGCCTGCCTTTCCCCATTGCTCTGCAAGCTCTCCAGGACAACATAGAATCTGGGGCTCTGTGCTTTCTTTCCTTCTGAACAAGTGTTACTGTTTTCTGCAGAAAAGCAATTCTTGCGAAGCAATGTGAACACTTCTGCTTCCCAGGCACAGAGAAGGTGCTAGCAGGGAATTCTCTGCCTGCCTTTCCCCAGTGCTCTGCAAGCTCTCCAGGGCAACATAAAATCTGGGGCTCTGTGCTTTCTTTCCTTCTGAACAAGTGTTACTGTTTTCTGCACAAAAGCGATTCTTGCGAAGCAATGTGAACACTTCTGCTTCCCAGGCACAGAGAAGGTGCTAGCAAGGAATTCTCTGCCTGCCTTTCCCCAGTGCTCTGCAAGCTCTCCAGGACAACATAAAATCTGGGGCTCTGTGCTTTCTTTCGTTCTGTACAAGTGTTAGAGTTTTCTGCACAAAAGCGATTCTTGCGAAGCAATGTGAGCAGTTCTGCTTCCCAGGCACAGAGAAGGTGCTAGCAGGGAATTCTCTGCCTGCCTTTCCCCAGTGCTCTGCAACTCTCCAAGACAACATAGAACCTGGGGCTCTGTGCTTTCTTTCCTTCTGAACAAGTGTTACTGTTTTCTGCACAAAAGCGATTCTGCGAAGCAATGTGAACACTTCTGCTTCCCAGGCACAAAGAAGGTGCTAGCAAGGAATTCTCTGCCTGCCTTTCCCCAGTGCTCTGCAAGCTCTCCAGGACAACATAAAATCTGGGGCTCTGTGCTTTCTTTCCTTCTGAACAAGTGTTACTGTTTTCTGCACAAAAGCGATTCTGCGAAGCAATGTGAACAGGCACAGAGAAGGTGCTATCAGGGAATTCTCTGCCTGCCTTTCCCCAGTGCTCTGCAAGCTCTCCAGGACAACATAAAATCTGGGGCTCTGTGCTTTCTTTCCTTCTGAACAAGTGTTAGTGTTTTCTGCACTAAAGCGATTCTGTGAAGCAATGTGAACACTTCTGCTTCCCAGGCACAGAGAAGGTGCTAGCAGGGAATTCTCTGCCTGCCTTTCCCCAGTGCTCTGCAAGCTCTCCAGGACAACATAAAATCTGGGGCTCTGTGCTTTCTTTCGTTCTGAACAAGTGTTAGTGTTTTCTGCACAAAGACGATTCTGCGAAGCAATGTGAACACTTCTGCTTCCCAGGCACAGAGAAGGTGCTAGCAGGGAATTCTCTGCCTGCCTTTCCCCAGTGCTCTGCAAGCTCTCCAGAACAACAGCAAATCTGGGGCTCTGTGCTTTCTTTAGTTCTGAACAAGTGTTAGTGTTTTCTGCACAAAGGCGATTCTGCGAAGCAATGTGAACACTTCTGCTTCACAGGCACAGAGAAGGTGCTAGCAGGGAATTCTCTGCCTGCCTTTCCCCAGTGCTCTGCAAGCTCTCCAGGACAACATAGAATCTGGGGCTCTGTGCTTTCTTTCCTTCTGAACAACTGTTACTGTTTTCTGCAGAAAAGCGATTCTTGCGAAGCAATGTGAACACTTCTGCTTCCCAGGCACAGAGAAGGTGCTAGCAGGGAATTCTCTGCCTGCCTTTCCCCAGTGCTCTGCAAGCTCTCCAGGACAACATAGAATCTGGGGCTCTGTGCTTTCTTTCGTTCTGAACAAGTGTTACTGTTTTCTGCACTAAAGCGATTATGCGAAGCAATGTGAACAGGCACAGAGAAGGTGCTAGCAGGGAATTCTCTGCCTGCCTTTCCCCAGTGCTCTGCAAGCTCTCCAGGACAACATAAAATCTGGGGCTCTGTGCTTTCTTTCCTTCTGAACAAGTGTTAGTGTTTTCTGCACAAGAGCGATTCTTGCGAAGCAATGTGAACACTTCTGCTTCCCAGGCACAGAGAAGGTGCTAGCAGGGAATTCTCTGCCTGCCTTTCCCCAGTGCTCTGCAAGCTCTCCAGGACAACATAGAATCTGGGGCTCTGTGCTTTCTTTCCTTCTGAACAAGTGTTACTGTTTTCTGCACAAAAGCGATTCTGCGAAGCAATGTGAACAGGCACAGAGAAGGTGCTAGCAGGGAATTCTCTGCCTGCCTTTCCCCAGTGCTCTGCAAGCTCTCCAGGACAACATAAAATCTGGGGCTCTGTGCTTTCTTTCCTTCTGAACAAGTGTTACTGTTTTCTGCACAAAAGCGATTCTTGCGAAGCAATGTGAACACTTCTGCTTCCCAGGCACAGAGAAGGTGCTAGCAAGGAATTCTCTGCCTGCCTTTCTCCAGTGCTCTGCAAGCTCTCCAGGACAACATAAAATCTGGGGCTCTGTGCTTTCTTTCCTTCTGAACAAGTGTTACTGTTTTCTGCACAAAAGCGATTCTGCGAAGCAATGTGAACAGGCACAGAGAAGGTGCTATCAGGGAATTCTCTGCCTGCCTTTCCCCAGTGCTCTGCAAGCTCTCCAGGACAACATAGAATCTGGGGCTCTGTGCTTTCTTTCGTTCTGAACAAGTGTTACTGTTTTCGGCACAAAAGCGATTCTGCGAAGCAATGTGAACACTTCTGCTTCCCAGGCACAGAGAAGGTGCTATCAGGGAATTCTGTGCCTGCCTTTCCCCAGTGCTCTGCAAGCTCTCCAGGGCAACATAAAATCTGGGGCTCTGTGCTTTCTTTCCTTCTGAACAAGTGTTACTGTTTTCTGCACAAAAGCGATTCTTGCGAAGCAATGTGAACACTTCTGCTTCCCAGGCACAGAGAAGGTGCTAGCAGGGAATTCTCTGCCTGCCTTTCCCCAGTGCTCTGCAAGCTCTCCAGGACAACATAGAATCTGGGGCTCTGTGCTTTCTTTCCTTCTGAACAAGTGTTACTGTTTTCTGCACAAAAGCGATTCTGCGAAGCAATGTGAACAGGCACAGAGAAGGTGCTATCAGGGAATTCTCTGCCTGCCTTTCCCCAGTGCTCTGCAAGCTCTCCAGGACAACATAGAATCTGGGGCTCTGTGCTTTCTTTCGTTCTGAACAAGTGTTACTGTTTTCTGCACAAAAGCGATTCTGCGAAGCATTGTGAACACTTCTGCTTCCCAGGCACAGAGAAGGTGCTAGCAGGGAATTCTCTGCCAGCCTTTCCCCAGTGCTCTGCAAGCTCTCCAGAACAACATAAAATCTGGGGCTCTGTGCTTTCTTTCCTTCTGAACAAGTGTTAGTGTTTTCTGCACAAAAGCGATTCTTGCGAAGCAATGTGAACACTTCTGCTTCCCAGGCACAGAGAAGGTGCTAGCAAGGAATTCTCTGCCTGCCTTTCCCCAGTGCTCTGCAAGCTCTCCAGGACAACATAGAATCTGGGGCTCTGTGCTTTCTTTCGTTCTGAACAAGTGTTACTGTTTTCGGCACAAAAGCGATTCTGCGAAGCAATGTGAACAGGCACAGAGAAGGTGCTAGCAGGGAATTCTCTGCCTGCCTTTCCCCAGTGCTCTGCAAGCTCTCCAGGACAACATAGAATCTGGGGCTCTGTGCTTTCTTTCCTTCTGAACAAGTGTTACTGTTTTCTGCACAAAAGCGATTCTGCGAAGCAATGTGAACACTTCTGCTTCCCAGGCACAGAGAAGGTGCTAGCAAGGAATTCTCTGCCTGCCTTTCCCCATTGCTCTGCAAGCTCTCCAGGACAACATAGAATCTGGGGCTCTGTGCTTTCTTTCCTTCTGAACAAGTGTTACTGTTTTCTGCAGAAAAGCAATTCTTGCGAAGCAATGTGAACACTTCTGCTTCCCAGGCACAGAGAAGGTGCTAGCAGGGAATTCTCTGCCTGCCTTTCCCCAGTGCTCTGCAAGCTCTCCAGGGCAACATAAAATCTGGGGCTCTGTGCTTTCTTTCCTTCTGAACAAGTGTTACTGTTTTCTGCACAAAAGCGATTCTTGCGAAGCAATGTGAACACTTCTGCTTCCCAGGCACAGAGAAGGTGCTAGCAAGGAATTCTCTGCCTGCCTTTCCCCAGTGCTCTGCAAGCTCTCCAGGACAACATAAAATCTGGGGCTCTGTGCTTTCTTTCGTTCTGTACAAGTGTTAGAGTTTTCTGCACAAAAGCGATTCTTGCGAAGCAATGTGAGCAGTTCTGCTTCCCAGGCACAGAGAAGGTGCTAGCAGGGAATTCTCTGCCTGCCTTTCCCCAGTGCTCTGCAACTCTCCAAGACAACATAGAACCTGGGGCTCTGTGCTTTCTTTCCTTCTGAACAAGTGTTACTGTTTTCTGCACAAAAGCGATTCTGCGAAGCAATGTGAACAGGCACAGAGAAGGTGCTATCAGGGAATTCTCTGCCTGCCTTTCCCCAGTGCTCTGCAAGCTCTCCAGGACAACATAAAATCTGGGGCTCTGTGCTTTCTTTCCTTCTGAACAAGTGTTAGTGTTTTCTGCACTAAAGCGATTCTGTGAAGCAATGTGAACACTTCTGCTTCCCAGGCACAGAGAAGGTGCTAGCAGGGAATTCTCTGCCTGCCTTTCCCCAGTGCTCTGCAAGCTCTCCAGGACAACATAGAATCTGGGGCTCTGTGCTTTCTTTCCTTCTGAACAACTGTTACTGTTTTCTGCAGAAAAGCGATTCTTGCGAAGCAATGTGAACACTTCTGCTTCCCAGGCACAGAGAAGGTGCTAGCAGGGAATTCTCTGCCTGCCTTTCCCCAGTGCTCTGCAAGCTCTCCAGGACAACATAAAATCTGGGGCTCTGTGCTTTCTTTCGTTCTGAACAAGTGTTAGTGTTTTCTGCACAAAGACGATTCTGCGAAGCAATGTGAACACTTCTGCTTCCCAGGCACAGAGAAGGTGCTAGCAGGGAATTCTCTGCCTGCCTTTCCCCAGTGCTCTGCAAGCTCTCCAGAACAACAGCAAATCTGGGGCTCTGTGCTTTCTTTAGTTCTGAACAAGTGTTAGTGTTTTCTGCACAAAGGCGATTCTGCGAAGCAATGTGAACACTTCTGCTTCACAGGCACAGAGAAGGTGCTAGCAGGGAATTCTCTGCCTGCCTTTCCCCAGTGCTCTGCAAGCTCTCCAGGACAACATAGAATCTGGGGCTCTGTGCTTTCTTTCCTTCTGAACAACTGTTACTGTTTTCTGCAGAAAAGCGATTCTTGCGAAGCAATGTGAACACTTCTGCTTCCCAGGCACAGAGAAGGTGCTAGCAGGGAATTCTCTGCCTGCCTTTCCCCAGTGCTCTGCAAGCTCTCCAGGACAACATAGAATCTGGGGCTCTGTGCTTTCTTTCGTTCTGAACAAGTGTTACTGATTTCTGCACTAAAGCGATTATGCGAAGCAATGTGAACAGGCACAGAGAAGGTGCTAGCAGGGAATTCTCTGCCTGCCTTTCCCCAGTGCTCTGCAAGCTCTCCAGGACAACATAAAATCTGGGGCTCTGTGCTTTCTTTCCTTCTGAACAACTGTTACTGTTTTCTGCACAAAAGCGATTCTTGCGAAGCAATGTGAACACTTCTGCTTCCCAGGCACAGAGAAGGTGCTAGCAAGGAATTCTCTGCCTGCCTTTCCCCAGTGCTCTGCAAGCTCTCCAGGACAACATAAAATCTGGGGCTCTGTGCTTTCTTTCGTTCTGTACAAGTGTTAGAGTTTTCTGCACAAAAGCGATTCTTGCGAAGCAATGTGAGCAGTTCTGCTTCCCAGGCACAGAGAAGGTGCTAGCAGGGAATTCTCTGCCTGCCTTTCCCCAGTGCTCTGCAACTCTCCAAGACAACATAGAACCTGGGGCTCTGTGCTTTCTTTCCTTCTGAACAAGTGTTACTGTTTTCTGCACAAAAGCGATTCTGCGAAGCAATGTGAACACTTCTGCTTCCCAGGCACAAAGAAGGTGCTAGCAAGGAATTCTCTGCCTGCCTTTCCCCAGTGCTCTGCAAGCTCTCCAGGACAACATAAAATCTGGGGCTCTGTGCTTTCTTTCCTTCTGAACAAGTGTTACTGTTTTCTGCACAAAAGCGATTCTGCGAAGCAATGTGAACAGGCACAGAGAAGGTGCTATCAGGGAATTCTCTGCCTGCCTTTCCCCAGTGCTCTGCAAGCTCTCCAGGACAACATAAAATCTGGGGCTCTGTGCTTTCTTTCCTTCTGAACAAGTGTTAGTGTTTTCTGCACTAAAGCGATTCTGTGAAGCAATGTGAACACTTCTGCTTCCCAGGCACAGAGAAGGTGCTAGCAGGGAATTCTCTGCCTGCCTTTCCCCAGTGCTCTGCAAGCTCTCCAGGACAACATAAAATCTGGGGCTCTGTGCTTTCTTTCGTTCTGAACAAGTGTTAGTGTTTTCTGCACAAAGACGATTCTGCGAAGCAATGTGAACACTTCTGCTTCCCAGGCACAGAGAAGGTGCTAGCAGGGAATTCTCTGCCTGCCTTTCCCCAGTGCTCTGCAAGCTCTCCAGAACAACAGCAAATCTGGGGCTCTGTGCTTTCTTTAGTTCTGAACAAGTGTTAGTGTTTTCTGCACAAAGGCGATTCTGCGAAGCAATGTGAACACTTCTGCTTCACAGGCACAGAGAAGGTGCTAGCAGGGAATTCTCTGCCTGCCTTTCCCCAGTGCTCTGCAAGCTCTCCAGGACAACATAGAATCTGGGGCTCTGTGCTTTCTTTCCTTCTGAACAACTGTTACTGTTTTCTGCAGAAAAGCGATTCTTGCGAAGCAATGTGAACACTTCTGCTTCCCAGGCACAGAGAAGGTGCTAGCAGGGAATTCTCTGCCTGCCTTTCCCCAGTGCTCTGCAAGCTCTCCAGGACAACATAGAATCTGGGGCTCTGTGCTTTCTTTCGTTCTGAACAAGTGTTACTGTTTTCTGCACTAAAGCGATTATGCGAAGCAATGTGAACAGGCACAGAGAAGGTGCTAGCAGGGAATTCTCTGCCTGCCTTTCCCCAGTGCTCTGCAAGCTCTCCAGGACAACATAAAATCTGGGGCTCTGTGCTTTCTTTCCTTCTGAACAAGTGTTAGTGTTTTCTGCACAAGAGCGATTCTTGCGAAGCAATGTGAACACTTCTGCTTCCCAGGCACAGAGAAGGTGCTAGCAGGGAATTCTCTGCCTGCCTTTCCCCAGTGCTCTGCAAGCTCTCCAGGACAACATAGAATCTGGGGCTCTGTGCTTTCTTTCCTTCTGAACAAGTGTTACTGTTTTCTGCACAAAAGCGATTCTGCGAAGCAATGTGAACAGGCACAGAGAAGGTGCTAGCAGGGAATTCTCTGCCTGCCTTTCCCCAGTGCTCTGCAAGCTCTCCAGGACAACATAAAATCTGGGGCTCTGTGCTTTCTTTCCTTCTGAACAAGTGTTACTGTTTTCTGCACAAAAGCGATTCTTGCGAAGCAATGTGAACACTTCTGCTTCCCAGGCACAGAGAAGGTGCTAGCAAGGAATTCTCTGCCTGCCTTTCTCCAGTGCTCTGCAAGCTCTCCAGGACAACATAAAATCTGGGGCTCTGTGCTTTCTTTCCTTCTGAACAAGTGTTACTGTTTTCTGCACAAAAGCGATTCTGCGAAGCAATGTGAACAGGCACAGAGAAGGTGCTATCAGGGAATTCTCTGCCTGCCTTTCCCCAGTGCTCTGCAAGCTCTCCAGGACAACATAGAATCTGGGGCTCTGTGCTTTCTTTCGTTCTGAACAAGTGTTACTGTTTTCGGCACAAAAGCGATTCTGCGAAGCAATGTGAACACTTCTGCTTCCCAGGCACAGAGAAGGTGCTATCAGGGAATTCTGTGCCTGCCTTTCCCCAGTGCTCTGCAAGCTCTCCAGGGCAACATAAAATCTGGGGCTCTGTGCTTTCTTTCCTTCTGAACAAGTGTTACTGTTTTCTGCACAAAAGCGATTCTTGCGAAGCAATGTGAACACTTCTGCTTCCCAGGCACAGAGAAGGTGCTAGCAGGGAATTCTCTGCCTGCCTTTCCCCAGTGCTCTGCAAGCTCTCCAGGACAACATAGAATCTGGGGCTCTGTGCTTTCTTTCCTTCTGAACAAGTGTTACTGTTTTCTGCACAAAAGCGATTCTGCGAAGCAATGTGAACAGGCACAGAGAAGGTGCTATCAGGGAATTCTCTGCCTGCCTTTCCCCAGTGCTCTGCAAGCTCTCCAGGACAACATAGAATCTGGGGCTCTGTGCTTTCTTTCGTTCTGAACAAGTGTTACTGTTTTCTGCACAAAAGCGATTCTGCGAAGCATTGTGAACACTTCTGCTTCCCAGGCACAGAGAAGGTGCTAGCAGGGAATTCTCTGCCAGCCTTTCCCCAGTGCTCTGCAAGCTCTCCAGAACAACATAAAATCTGGGGCTCTGTGCTTTCTTTCCTTCTGAACAAGTGTTAGTGTTTTCTGCACAAAAGCGATTCTTGCGAAGCAATGTGAACACTTCTGCTTCCCAGGCACAGAGAAGGTGCTAGCAAGGAATTCTCTGCCTGCCTTTCCCCAGTGCTCTGCAAGCTCTCCAGGACAACATAGAATCTGGGGCTCTGTGCTTTCTTTCGTTCTGAACAAGTGTTACTGTTTTCGGCACAAAAGCGATTCTGCGAAGCAATGTGAACAGGCACAGAGAAGGTGCTAGCAGGGAATTCTCTGCCTGCCTTTCCCCAGTGCTCTGCAAGCTCTCCAGGACAACATAGAATCTGGGGCTCTGTGCTTTCTTTCCTTCTGAACAAGTGTTACTGTTTTCTGCACAAAAGCGATTCTGCGAAGCAATGTGAACACTTCTGCTTCCCAGGCACAGAGAAGGTGCTAGCAAGGAATTCTCTGCCTGCCTTTCCCCATTGCTCTGCAAGCTCTCCAGGACAACATAGAATCTGGGGCTCTGTGCTTTCTTTCCTTCTGAACAAGTGTTACTGTTTTCTGCAGAAAAGCAATTCTTGCGAAGCAATGTGAACACTTCTGCTTCCCAGGCACAGAGAAGGTGCTAGCAGGGAATTCTCTGCCTGCCTTTCCCCAGTGCTCTGCAAGCTCTCCAGGGCAACATAAAATCTGGGGCTCTGTGCTTTCTTTCCTTCTGAACAAGTGTTACTGTTTTCTGCACAAAAGCGATTCTTGCGAAGCAATGTGAACACTTCTGCTTCCCAGGCACAGAGAAGGTGCTAGCAAGGAATTCTCTGCCTGCCTTTCCCCAGTGCTCTGCAAGCTCTCCAGGACAACATAAAATCTGGGGCTCTGTGCTTTCTTTCGTTCTGTACAAGTGTTAGAGTTTTCTGCACAAAAGCGATTCTTGCGAAGCAATGTGAGCAGTTCTGCTTCCCAGGCACAGAGAAGGTGCTAGCAGGGAATTCTCTGCCTGCCTTTCCCCAGTGCTCTGCAACTCTCCAAGACAACATAGAACCTGGGGCTCTGTGCTTTCTTTCCTTCTGAACAAGTGTTACTGTTTTCTGCACAAAAGCGATTCTGCGAAGCAATGTGAACAGGCACAGAGAAGGTGCTATCAGGGAATTCTCTGCCTGCCTTTCCCCAGTGCTCTGCAAGCTCTCCAGGACAACATAAAATCTGGGGCTCTGTGCTTTCTTTCCTTCTGAACAAGTGTTAGTGTTTTCTGCACTAAAGCGATTCTGTGAAGCAATGTGAACACTTCTGCTTCCCAGGCACAGAGAAGGTGCTAGCAGGGAATTCTCTGCCTGCCTTTCCCCAGTGCTCTGCAAGCTCTCCAGGACAACATAGAATCTGGGGCTCTGTGCTTTCTTTCCTTCTGAACAACTGTTACTGTTTTCTGCAGAAAAGCGATTCTTGCGAAGCAATGTGAACACTTCTGCTTCCCAGGCACAGAGAAGGTGCTAGCAGGGAATTCTCTGCCTGCCTTTCCCCAGTGCTCTGCAAGCTCTCCAGGACAACATAAAATCTGGGGCTCTGTGCTTTCTTTCGTTCTGAACAAGTGTTAGTGTTTTCTGCACAAAGACGATTCTGCGAAGCAATGTGAACACTTCTGCTTCCCAGGCACAGAGAAGGTGCTAGCAGGGAATTCTCTGCCTGCCTTTCCCCAGTGCTCTGCAAGCTCTCCAGAACAACAGCAAATCTGGGGCTCTGTGCTTTCTTTAGTTCTGAACAAGTGTTAGTGTTTTCTGCACAAAGGCGATTCTGCGAAGCAATGTGAACACTTCTGCTTCACAGGCACAGAGAAGGTGCTAGCAGGGAATTCTCTGCCTGCCTTTCCCCAGTGCTCTGCAAGCTCTCCAGGACAACATAGAATCTGGGGCTCTGTGCTTTCTTTCCTTCTGAACAACTGTTACTGTTTTCTGCAGAAAAGCGATTCTTGCGAAGCAATGTGAACACTTCTGCTTCCCAGGCACAGAGAAGGTGCTAGCAGGGAATTCTCTGCCTGCCTTTCCCCAGTGCTCTGCAAGCTCTCCAGGACAACATAGAATCTGGGGCTCTGTGCTTTCTTTCGTTCTGAACAAGTGTTACTGATTTCTGCACTAAAGCGATTATGCGAAGCAATGTGAACAGGCACAGAGAAGGTGCTAGCAGGGAATTCTCTGCCTGCCTTTCCCCAGTGCTCTGCAAGCTCTCCAGGACAACATAAAATCTGGGGCTCTGTGCTTTCTTTCCTTCTGAACAAGTGTTAGTGTTTTCTGCACAAGAGCGATTCTTGCGAAGCAATGTGAACACTTCTGCTTCCCAGGCACAGAGAAGGTGCTAGCAAGGAATTCTATGCCTGCCTTTCTCCAGTGCTCTGCAAGCTCTCCAGGACAACATAAAATCTGGGGCTCTGTGCTTTCTTTCCTTCTGAACAAGTGTTACTGTTTTCTGCACAAAAGCGATTCTGCGAAGCAATGTGAACAGGCACAGAGAAGGTGCTATCAGGGAATTCTCTGCCTGCCTTTCCCCAGTGCTCTGCAAGCTCTCCAGGACAACATAGAATCTGGGGCTCTGTGCTTTCTTTCCTTCTGAACAAGTGTTAGTGTTTTTTGCACAAAATCGATTCTGCGAAGCAATGTGAACACTTCTGCTTCCCAGGCACAGAGAAGGTGCTATCAGGGAATTCTGTGCCTGCCTTTCCCCAGTGCTCTGCAAGCTCTCCAGGGCAACATAAAATCTGGGGCTCTGTGCTTTCTTTCCTTCTGAACAAGTGTTACTGTTTTCTGCACAAAAGCGATTCTTGCGAAGCAATGTGAACACTTCTGCTTCCCAGGCACAGAGAAGGTGCTAGCAGGGAATTCTCTGCCTGCCTTTCCCCAGTGCTCTGCAAGCTCTCCAGGACAACATAGAATCTGGGGCTCTGTGCTTTCTTTCGTTCTGAACAAGTGTTACTGTTTTCGGCACAAAAGCGATTCTGCGAAGCAATGTGAACACTTCTGCTTCACAGGCACAGAGAAGGTGCTAGCAGGGAATTCTCTGCCTGCCTTTCCCCAGTGCTCTGCAAGCTCTCCAGGACAACATAGAATCTGGGGCTCTGTGCTTTCTTTCCTTCTGAACAACTGTTACTGTTTTCTGCAGAAAAGCGATTCTTGCGAAGCAATGTGAACACTTCTGCTTCCCAGGCACAGAGAAGGTGCTAGCAGGGAATTCTCTGCCTGCCTTTCCCCAGTGCTCTGCAAGCTCTCCAGGACAACATAGAATCTGGGGCTCTGTGCTTTCTTTCGTTCTGAACAAGTGTTACTGATTTCTGCACTAAAGCGATTCTGCGAAGCAATGTGAACAGGCACAGAGAAGGTGCTAGCAGGGAATTCTCTGCCTGCCTTTCCCCAGTGCTCTGCAAGCTCTCCAGGACAACATAAAATCTGGGGCTCTGTGCTTTCTTTCCTTCTGAACAAGTGTTAGTGTTTTCTGCACAAGAGCGATTCTTGCGAAGCAATGTGAACACTTCTGCTTCCCAGGCACAGAGAAGGTGCTAGCAAGGAATTCTCTGCCTGCCTTTCTCCAGTGCTCTGCAAGCTCTCCAGGACAACATAAAATCTGGGGCTCTGTGCTTTCTTTCCTTCTGAACAAGTGTTACTGTTTTCTGCACAAAAGCGATTCTGCGAAGCAATGTGAACAGGCACAGAGAAGGTGCTATCAGGGAATTCTCTGCCTGCCTTTCCCCAGTGCTCTGCAAGCTCTCCAGGACAACATAGAATCTGGGGCTCTGTGCTTTCTTTCCTTCTGAACAAGTGTTAGTGTTTTTTGCACAAAATCGATTCTGCGAAGCAATGTGAACACTTCTGCTTCCCAGGCACAGAGAAGGTGCTATCAGGGAATTCTGTGCCTGCCTTTCCCCAGTGCTCTGCAAGCTCTCCAGGGCAACATAAAATCTGGGGCTCTGTGCTTTCTTTCCTTCTGAACAAGTGTTACTGTTTTCTGCACAAAAGCGATTCTTGCGAAGCAATGTGAACACTTCTGCTTCCCAGGCACAGAGAAGGTGCTAGCAGGGAATTCTCTGCCTGCCTTTCCCCAGTGCTCTGCAAGCTCTCCAGGACAACATAGAATCTGGGGCTCTGTGCTTTCTTTCCTTCTGAACAAGTGTTACTGTTTTCTGCACAAAAGCGATTCTGCGAAGCAATGTGAACAGGCACAGAGAAGGTGCTATCAGGGAATTCTCTGCCTGCCTTTCCCCAGTGCTCTGCAAGCTCTCCAGGACAACATAGAATCTGGGGCTCTGTGCTTTCTTTCGTTCTGAACAAGTGTTACTGTTTTCTGCACAAAAGCGATTCTGCGAAGCATTGTGAACACTTCTGCTTCCCAGGCACAGAGAAGGTGCTAGCAGGGAATTCTCTGCCAGCCTTTCCCCAGTGCTCTGCAAGCTCTCCAGAACAACATAAAATCTGGGGCTCTGTGCTTTCTTTCCTTCTGAACAAGTGTTACTGTTTTCTGCACAAAAGCGATTCTTGCGAAGCAATGTGAACACTTCTGCTTCCCAGGCACAGAGAAGGTGCTAGCAAGGAATTCTCTGCCTGCCTTTCCCCAGTGCTCTGCAAGCTCTCCAGGACAACATAGAATCTGGGGCTCTGTGCTTTCTTTCGTTCTGAACAAGTGTTACTGTTTTCGGCACAAAAGCGATTCTGCGAAGCAATGTGAACAGGCACAGAGAAGGTGCTAGCAGGGAATTCTCTGCCTGCCTTTCCCCAGTGCTCTGCAAGCTCTCCAGGACAACATAGAATCTGGGGCTCTGTGCTTTCTTTCCTTCTGAACAAGTGTTACTGTTTTCTGCACAAAAGCGATTCTGCGAAGCAATGTGAACACTTCTGCTTCCCAGGCACAGAGAAGGTGCTAGCAAGGAATTCTCTGCCTGCCTTTCCCCATTGCTCTGCAAGCTCTCCAGGACAACATAGAATCTGGGGCTCTGTGCTTTCTTTCCTTCTGAACAAGTGTTACTGTTTTCTGCAGAAAAGCAATTCTTGCGAAGCAATGTGAACACTTCTGCTTCCCAGGCACAGAGAAGGTGCTAGCAGGGAATTCTCTGCCTGCCTTTCCCCAGTGCTCTGCAAGCTCTCCAGGGCAACATAAAATCTGGGGCTCTGTGCTTTCTTTCCTTCTGAACAAGTGTTACTGTTTTCTGCACAAAAGCGATTCTTGCGAAGCAATGTGAACACTTCTGCTTCCCAGGCACAGAGAAGGTGCTAGCAAGGAATTCTCTGCCTGCCTTTCCCCAGTGCTCTGCAAGCTCTCCAGGACAACATAAAATCTGGGGCTCTGTGCTTTCTTTCGTTCTGTACAAGTGTTAGAGTTTTCTGCACAAAAGCGATTCTTGCGAAGCAATGTGAGCAGTTCTGCTTCCCAGGCACAGAGAAGGTGCTAGCAGGGAATTCTCTGCCTGCCTTTCCCCAGTGCTCTGCAACTCTCCAAGACAACATAGAACCTGGGGCTCTGTGCTTTCTTTCGTTCTGAACAAGTGTTACTGTTTTCTGCACAAAAGCGATTCTGCGAAGCAATGTGAACAGGCACAGAGAAGGTGCTATCAGGGAATTCTCTGCCTGCCTTTCCCCAGTGCTCTGCAAGCTCTCCAGGACAACATAAAATCTGGGGCTCTGTGCTTTCTTTCCTTCTGAACAAGTGTTAGTGTTTTCTGCACTAAAGCGATTCTGTGAAGCAATGTGAACACTTCTGCTTCCCAGGCACAGAGAAGGTGCTAGCAGGGAATTCTCTGCCTGCCTTTCCCCAGTGCTCTGCAAGCTCTCCAGGACAACATAGAATCTGGGGCTCTGTGCTTTCTTTCCTTCTGAACAACTGTTACTGTTTTCTGCAGAAAAGCGATTCTTGCGAAGCAATGTGAACACTTCTGCTTCCCAGGCACAGAGAAGGTGCTAGCAGGGAATTCTCTGCCTGCCTTTCCCCAGTGCTCTGCAAGCTCTCCAGGACAACATAAAATCTGGGGCTCTGTGCTTTCTTTCGTTCTGAACAAGTGTTAGTGTTTTCTGCACAAAGACGATTCTGCGAAGCAATGTGAACACTTCTGCTTCCCAGGCACAGAGAAGGTGCTAGCAGGGAATTCTCTGCCTGCCTTTCCCCAGTGCTCTGCAAGCTCTCCAGAACAACAGCAAATCTGGGGCTCTGTGCTTTCTTTAGTTCTGAACAAGTGTTAGTGTTTTCTGCACAAAGGCGATTCTGCGAAGCAATGTGAACACTTCTGCTTCCCAGGCACAGAGAAGGTGCTAGCAGGGAATTCTGTGCCTGCCTTTCCCCAGTGCTCTGCAAGCTCTCCAGGACAACATAGAATCTGGGGCTCTGTGCTTTCTTTCCTTCTGAACAACTGTTACTGTTTTCTGCAGAAAAGCGATTCTTGCGAAGCAATGTGAACACTTCTGCTTCCCAGGCACAGAGAAGGTGCTAGCAGGGAATTCTCTGCCTGCCTTTCCCCAGTGCTCTGCAAGCTCTCCAGGACAACATAGAATCTGGGGCTCTGTGCTTTCTTTCGTTCTGAACAAGTGTTACTGATTTCTGCACTAAAGCGATTATGCGAAGCAATGTGAACAGGCACAGAGAAGGTGCTAGCAGGGAATTCTCTGCCTGCCTTTCCCCAGTGCTCTGCAAGCTCTCCAGGACAACATAAAATCTGGGGCTCTGTGCTTTCTTTCCTTCTGAACAAGTGTTAGTGTTTTCTGCACAAGAGCGATTCTTGCGAAGCAATGTGAACACTTCTGCTTCCCAGGCACAGAGAAGGTGCTAGCAGGGAATTCTCTGCCTGCCTTTCCCCAGTGCTCTGCAAGCTCTCCAGGGCAACATAAAATCTGGGGCTCTGTGCTTTCTTTCCTTCTGAACAAGTGTTACTGTTTTCTGCACAAAAGCGATTCTTGCGAAGCAATGTGAACACTTCTGCTTCCCAGGCACAGAGAAGGTGCTAGCAAGGAATTCTCTGCCTGCCTTTCCCCAGTGCTCTGCAAGCTCTCCAGGACAACATAAAATCTGGGGCTCTGTGCTTTCTTTCGTTCTGTACAAGTGTTAGAGTTTTCTGCACAAAAGCGATTCTTGCGAAGCAATGTGAGCAGTTCTGCTTCCCAGGCACAGAGAAGGTGCTAGCAGGGAATTCTCTGCCTGCCTTTCCCCAGTGCTCTGCAACTCTCCAAGACAACATAGAACCTGGGGCTCTGTGCTTTCTTTCCTTCTGAACAAGTGTTACTGTTTTCTGCACAAAAGCGATTCTGCGAAGCAATGTGAACACTTCTGCTTCCCAGGCACAAAGAAGGTGCTAGCAAGGAATTCTCTGCCTGCCTTTCCCCAGTGCTCTGCAAGCTCTCCAGGACAACATAAAATCTGGGGCTCTGTGCTTTCTTTCCTTCTGAACAAGTGTTACTGTTTTCTGCACAAAAGCGATTCTGCGAAGCAATGTGAACAGGCACAGAGAAGGTGCTATCAGGGAATTCTCTGCCTGCCTTTCCCCAGTGCTCTGCAAGCTCTCCAGGACAACATAAAATCTGGGGCTCTGTGCTTTCTTTCCTTCTGAACAAGTGTTAGTGTTTTCTGCACTAAAGCGATTCTGTGAAGCAATGTGAACACTTCTGCTTCCCAGGCACAGAGAAGGTGCTAGCAGGGAATTCTCTGCCTGCCTTTCCCCAGTGCTCTGCAAGCTCTCCAGGACAACATAAAATCTGGGGCTCTGTGCTTTCTTTCGTTCTGAACAAGTGTTAGTGTTTTCTGCACAAAGACGATTCTGCGAAGCAATGTGAACACTTCTGCTTCCCAGGCACAGAGAAGGTGCTAGCAGGGAATTCTCTGCCTGCCTTTCCCCAGTGCTCTGCAAGCTCTCCAGAACAACAGCAAATCTGGGGCTCTGTGCTTTCTTTAGTTCTGAACAAGTGTTAGTGTTTTCTGCACAAAGGCGATTCTGCGAAGCAATGTGAACACTTCTGCTTCACAGGCACAGAGAAGGTGCTAGCAGGGAATTCTCTGCCTGCCTTTCCCCAGTGCTCTGCAAGCTCTCCAGGACAACATAGAATCTGGGGCTCTGTGCTTTCTTTCCTTCTGAACAACTGTTACTGTTTTCTGCAGAAAAGCGATTCTTGCGAAGCAATGTGAACACTTCTGCTTCCCAGGCACAGAGAAGGTGCTAGCAGGGAATTCTCTGCCTGCCTTTCCCCAGTGCTCTGCAAGCTCTCCAGGACAACATAGAATCTGGGGCTCTGTGCTTTCTTTCGTTCTGAACAAGTGTTACTGATTTCTGCACTAAAGCGATTATGCGAAGCAATGTGAACAGGCACAGAGAAGGTGCTAGCAGGGAATTCTCTGCCTGCCTTTCCCCAGTGCTCTGCAAGCTCTCCAGGACAACATAAAATCTGGGGCTCTGTGCTTTCTTTCCTTCTGAACAAGTGTTAGTGTTTTCTGCACAAGAGCGATTCTTGCGAAGCAATGTGAACACTTCTGCTTCCCAGGCACAGAGAAGGTGCTAGCAGGGAATTCTCTGCCTGCCTTTCCCCAGTGCTCTGCAAGCTCTCCAGGACAACATAGAATCTGGGGCTCTGTGCTTTCTTTCCTTCTGAACAAGTGTTACTGTTTTCTGCACAAAAGCGATTCTGCGAAGCAATGTGAACAGGCACAGAGAAGGTGCTAGCAGGGAATTCTCTGCCTGCCTTTCCCCAGTGCTCTGCAAGCTCTCCAGGACAACATAAAATCTGGGGCTCTGTGCTTTCTTTCCTTCTGAACAAGTGTTACTGTTTTCTGCACAAAAGCGATTCTTGCGAAGCAATGTGAACACTTCTGCTTCCCAGGCACAGAGAAGGTGCTAGCAAGGAATTCTCTGCCTGCCTTTCTCCAGTGCTCTGCAAGCTCTCCAGGACAACATAAAATCTGGGGCTCTGTGCTTTCTTTCCTTCTGAACAAGTGTTACTGTTTTCTGCACAAAAGCGATTCTGCGAAGCAATGTGAACAGGCACAGAGAAGGTGCTATCAGGGAATTCTCTGCCTGCCTTTCCCCAGTGCTCTGCAAGCTCTCCAGGACAACATAGAATCTGGGGCTCTGTGCTTTCTTTCCTTCTGAACAAGTGTTAGTGTTTTTTGCACAAAATCGATTCTGCGAAGCAATGTGAACACTTCTGCTTCCCAGGCACAGAGAAGGTGCTATCAGGGAATTCTGTGCCTGCCTTTCCCCAGTGCTCTGCAAGCTCTCCAGGGCAACATAAAATCTGGGGCTCTGTGCTTTCTTTCCTTCTGAACAAGTGTTACTGTTTTCTGCACAAAAGCGATTCTTGCGAAGCAATGTGAACACTTCTGCTTCCCAGGCACAGAGAAGGTGCTAGCAGGGAATTCTCTGCCTGCCTTTCCCCAGTGCTCTGCAAGCTCTCCAGGACAACATAGAATCTAGGGCTCTGTGCTTTCTTTCCTTCTGAACAAGTGTTACTGTTTTCTGCACAAAAGCGATTCTGCGAAGCAATGTGAACAGGCACAGAGAAGGTGCTATCAGGGAATTCTCTGCCTGCCTTTCCCCAGTGCTCTGCAAGCTCTCCAGGACAACATAGAATCTGGGGCTCTGTGCTTTCTTTCGTTCTGAACAAGTGTTACTGTTTTCTGCACAAAAGCGATTCTGCGAAGCATTGTGAACACTTCTGCTTCCCAGGCACAGAGAAGGTGCTAGCAGGGAATTCTCTGCCAGCCTTTCCCCAGTGCTCTGCAAGCTCTCCAGAACAACATAAAATCTGGGGCTCTGTGCTTTCTTTCCTTCTGAACAAGTGTTAGTGTTTTCTGCACAAAAGCGATTCTTGCGAAGCAATGTGAACACTTCTGCTTCCCAGGCACAGAGAAGGTGCTAGCAAGGAATTCTCTGCCTGCCTTTCCCCAGTGCTCTGCAAGCTCTCCAGGACAACATAGAATCTGGGGCTCTGTGCTTTCTTTCGTTCTGAACAAGTGTTACTGTTTTCTGCACAAAAGCGATTCTGCGAAGCAATGTGAACAGGCACAGAGAAGGTGCTAGCAGGGAATTCTCTGCCTGCCTTTCCCCAGTGCTCTGCAAGCTCTCCAGGACAACATAGAATCTGGGGCTCTGTGCTTTCTTTCCTTCTGAACAAGTGTTACTGTTTTCTGCACAAAAGCGATTCTGCGAAGCAATGTGAACACTTCTGCTTCCCAGGCACAGAGAAGGTGCTAGCAAGGAATTCTCTGCCTGCCTTTCCCCAGTGCTCTGCAAGCTCTCCAGGACAACATAGAATCTGGGGCTCTGTGCTTTCTTTCCTTCTGAACAAGTGTTACTGTTTTCTGCAGAAAAGCAATTCTTGCGAAGCAATGTGAACACTTCTGCTTCCCAGGCACAGAGAAGGTGCTAGCAGGGAATTCTCTGCCTGCCTTTCCCCAGTGCTCTGCAAGCTCTCCAGGGCAACATAAAATCTGGGGCTCTGTGCTTTCTTTCCTTCTGAACAAGTGTTACTGTTTTCTGCACAAAAGCGATTCTTGCGAAGCATTGTGAACACTTCTGCTTCCCAGGCACAGAGAAGGTGCTAGCAGGGAATTCTCTGCCAGCCTTTCCCCAGTGCTCTGCAAGCTCTCCAGAACAACATAAAATCTGGGGCTCTGTGCTTTCTTTCCTTCTGAACAAGTGTTAGTGTTTTCTGCACAAAAGCGATTCTTGCGAAGCAATGTGAACACTTCTGCTTCCCAGGCACAGAGAAGGTGCTAGCAAGGAATTCTCTGCCTGCCTTTCCCCAGTGCTCTGCAAGCTCTCCAGGACAACATAGAATCTGGGGCTCTGTGCTTTCTTTCGTTCTGAACAAGTGTTACTGTTTTCGGCACAAAAGCGATTCTGCGAAGCAATGTGAACAGGCACAGAGAAGGTGCTAGCAGGGAATTCTCTGCCTGCCTTTCCCCAGTGCTCTGCAAGCTCTCCAGGACAACATAGAATCTGGGGCTCTGTGCTTTCTTTCCTTCTGAACAAGTGTTACTGTTTTCTGCACAAAAGCGATTCTGCGAAGCAATGTGAACACTTCTGCTTCCCAGGCACAGAGAAGGTGCTAGCAAGGAATTCTCTGCCTGCCTTTCCCCATTGCTCTGCAAGCTCTCCAGGACAACATAGAATCTGGGGCTCTGTGCTTTCTTTCCTTCTGAACAAGTGTTACTGTTTTCTGCAGAAAAGCAATTCTTGCGAAGCAATGTGAACACTTCTGCTTCCCAGGCACAGAGAAGGTGCTAGCAGGGAATTCTCTGCCTGCCTTTCCCCAGTGCTCTGCAAGCTCTCCAGGGCAACATAAAATCTGGGGCTCTGTGCTTTCTTTCCTTCTGAACAAGTGTTACTGTTTTCTGCACAAAAGCGATTCTTGCGAAGCAATGTGAACACTTCTGCTTCCCAGGCACAGAGAAGGTGCTAGCAAGGAATTCTCTGCCTGCCTTTCCCCAGTGCTCTGCAAGCTCTCCAGGACAACATAAAATCTGGGGCTCTGTGCTTTCTTTCGTTCTGTACAAGTGTTAGAGTTTTCTGCACAAAAGCGATTCTTGCGAAGCAATGTGAGCAGTTCTGCTTCCCAGGCACAGAGAAGGTGCTAGCAGGGAATTCTCTGCCTGCCTTTCCCCAGTGCTCTGCAACTCTCCAAGACAACATAGAACCTGGGGCTCTGTGCTTTCTTTCCTTCTGAACAAGTGTTACTGTTTTCTGCACAAAAGCGATTCTGCGAAGCAATGTGAACACTTCTGCTTCCCAGGCACAAAGAAGGTGCTAGCAAGGAATTCTCTGCCTGCCTTTCCCCAGTGCTCTGCAAGCTCTCCAGGACAACATAAAATCTGGGGCTCTGTGCTTTCTTTCCTTCTGAACAAGTGTTACTGTTTTCTGCACAAAAGCGATTCTGCGAAGCAATGTGAACAGGCACAGAGAAGGTGCTATCAGGGAATTCTCTGCCTGCCTTTCCCCAGTGCTCTGCAAGCTCTCCAGGACAACATAAAATCTGGGGCTCTGTGCTTTCTTTCCTTCTGAACAAGTGTTAGTGTTTTCTGCACTAAAGCGATTCTGTGAAGCAATGTGAACACTTCTGCTTCCCAGGCACAGAGAAGGTGCTAGCAGGGAATTCTCTGCCTGCCTTTCCCCAGTGCTCTGCAAGCTCTCCAGGACAACATAAAATCTGGGGCTCTGTGCTTTCTTTCGTTCTGAACAAGTGTTAGTGTTTTCTGCACAAAGACGATTCTGCGAAGCAATGTGAACACTTCTGCTTCCCAGGCACAGAGAAGGTGCTAGCAGGGAATTCTCTGCCTGCCTTTCCCCAGTGCTCTGCAAGCTCTCCAGAACAACAGCAAATCTGGGGCTCTGTGCTTTCTTTAGTTCTGAACAAGTGTTAGTGTTTTCTGCACAAAGGCGATTCTGCGAAGCAATGTGAACACTTCTGCTTCACAGGCACAGAGAAGGTGCTAGCAGGGAATTCTCTGCCTGCCTTTCCCCAGTGCTCTGCAAGCTCTCCAGGACAACATAGAATCTGGGGCTCTGTGCTTTCTTTCCTTCTGAACAACTGTTACTGTTTTCTGCAGAAAAGCGATTCTTGCGAAGCAATGTGAACACTTCTGCTTCCCAGGCACAGAGAAGGTGCTAGCAGGGAATTCTCTGCCTGCCTTTCCCCAGTGCTCTGCAAGCTCTCCAGGACAACATAGAATCTGGGGCTCTGTGCTTTCTTTCGTTCTGAACAAGTGTTACTGATTTCTGCACTAAAGCGATTATGCGAAGCAATGTGAACAGGCACAGAGAAGGTGCTAGCAGGGAATTCTCTGCCTGCCTTTCCCCAGTGCTCTGCAAGCTCTCCAGGACAACATAAAATCTGGGGCTCTGTGCTTTCTTTCCTTCTGAACAAGTGTTAGTGTTTTCTGCACAAGAGCGATTCTTGCGAAGCAATGTGAACACTTCTGCTTCCCAGGCACAGAGAAGGTGCTAGCAGGGAATTCTCTGCCTGCCTTTCCCCAGTGCTCTGCAAGCTCTCCAGGACAACATAGAATCTGGGGCTCTGTGCTTTCTTTCCTTCTGAACAAGTGTTACTGTTTTCTGCACAAAAGCGATTCTGCGAAGCAATGTGAACAGGCACAGAGAAGGTGCTAGCAGGGAATTCTCTGCCTGCCTTTCCCCAGTGCTCTGCAAGCTCTCCAGGACAACATAAAATCTGGGGCTCTGTGCTTTCTTTCCTTCTGAACAAGTGTTACTGTTTTCTGCACAAAAGCGATTCTTGCGAAGCAATGTGAACACTTCTGCTTCCCAGGCACAGAGAAGGTGCTAGCAAGGAATTCTCTGCCTGCCTTTCTCCAGTGCTCTGCAAGCTCTCCAGGACAACATAAAATCTGGGGCTCTGTGCTTTCTTTCCTTCTGAACAAGTGTTACTGTTTTCTGCACAAAAGCGATTCTGCGAAGCAATGTGAACAGGCACAGAGAAGGTGCTATCAGGGAATTCTCTGCCTGCCTTTCCCCAGTGCTCTGCAAGCTCTCCAGGACAACATAGAATCTGGGGCTCTGTGCTTTCTTTCCTTCTGAACAAGTGTTAGTGTTTTTTGCACAAAATCGATTCTGCGAAGCAATGTGAACACTTCTGCTTCCCAGGCACAGAGAAGGTGCTATCAGGGAATTCTGTGCCTGCCTTTCCCCAGTGCTCTGCAAGCTCTCCAGGGCAACATAAAATCTGGGGCTCTGTGCTTTCTTTCCTTCTGAACAAGTGTTACTGTTTTCTGCACAAAAGCGATTCTTGCGAAGCAATGTGAACACTTCTGCTTCCCAGGCACAGAGAAGGTGCTAGCAGGGAATTCTCTGCCTGCCTTTCCCCAGTGCTCTGCAAGCTCTCCAGGACAACATAGAATCTAGGGCTCTGTGCTTTCTTTCCTTCTGAACAAGTGTTACTGTTTTCTGCACAAAAGCGATTCTGCGAAGCAATGTGAACAGGCACAGAGAAGGTGCTATCAGGGAATTCTCTGCCTGCCTTTCCCCAGTGCTCTGCAAGCTCTCCAGGACAACATAGAATCTGGGGCTCTGTGCTTTCTTTCGTTCTGAACAAGTGTTACTGTTTTCTGCACAAAAGCGATTCTGCGAAGCATTGTGAACACTTCTGCTTCCCAGGCACAGAGAAGGTGCTAGCAGGGAATTCTCTGCCAGCCTTTCCCCAGTGCTCTGCAAGCTCTCCAGAACAACATAAAATCTGGGGCTCTGTGCTTTCTTTCCTTCTGAACAAGTGTTAGTGTTTTCTGCACAAAAGCGATTCTTGCGAAGCAATGTGAACACTTCTGCTTCCCAGGCACAGAGAAGGTGCTAGCAAGGAATTCTCTGCCTGCCTTTCCCCAGTGCTCTGCAAGCTCTCCAGGACAACATAGAATCTGGGGCTCTGTGCTTTCTTTCGTTCTGAACAAGTGTTACTGTTTTCGGCACAAAAGCGATTCTGCGAAGCAATGTGAACAGGCACAGAGAAGGTGCTAGCAGGGAATTCTCTGCCTGCCTTTCCCCAGTGCTCTGCAAGCTCTCCAGGACAACATAGAATCTGGGGCTCTGTGCTTTCTTTCCTTCTGAACAAGTGTTACTGTTTTCTGCACAAAAGCGATTCTGCGAAGCAATGTGAACACTTCTGCTTCCCAGGCACAGAGAAGGTGCTAGCAAGGAATTCTCTGCCTGCCTTTCCCCATTGCTCTGCAAGCTCTCCAGGACAACATAGAATCTGGGGCTCTGTGCTTTCTTTCCTTCTGAACAAGTGTTACTGTTTTCTGCAGAAAAGCAATTCTTGCGAAGCAATGTGAACACTTCTGCTTCCCAGGCACAGAGAAGGTGCTAGCAGGGAATTCTCTGCCTGCCTTTCCCCAGTGCTCTGCAAGCTCTCCAGGGCAACATAAAATCTGGGGCTCTGTGCTTTCTTTCCTTCTGAACAAGTGTTACTGTTTTCTGCACAAAAGCGATTCTTGCGAAGCAATGTGAACACTTCTGCTTCCCAGGCACAGAGAAGGTGCTAGCAAGGAATTCTCTGCCTGCCTTTCCCCAGTGCTCTGCAAGCTCTCCAGGACAACATAAAATCTGGGGCTCTGTGCTTTCTTTCGTTCTGTACAAGTGTTAGAGTTTTCTGCACAAAAGCGATTCTTGCGAAGCAATGTGAGCAGTTCTGCTTCCCAGGCACAGAGAAGGTGCTAGCAGGGAATTCTCTGCCTGCCTTTCCCCAGTGCTCTGCAACTCTCCAAGACAACATAGAACCTGGGGCTCTGTGCTTTCTTTCCTTCTGAACAAGTGTTACTGTTTTCTGCACAAAAGCGATTCTGCGAAGCAATGTGAACACTTCTGCTTCCCAGGCACAAAGAAGGTGCTAGCAAGGAATTCTCTGCCTGCCTTTCCCCAGTGCTCTGCAAGCTCTCCAGGACAACATAAAATCTGGGGCTCTGTGCTTTCTTTCCTTCTGAACAAGTGTTACTGTTTTCTGCACAAAAGCGATTCTGCGAAGCAATGTGAACAGGCACAGAGAAGGTGCTATCAGGGAATTCTCTGCCTGCCTTTCCCCAGTGCTCTGCAAGCTCTCCAGGACAACATAAAATCTGGGGCTCTGTGCTTTCTTTCCTTCTGAACAAGTGTTAGTGTTTTCTGCACTAAAGCGATTCTGTGAAGCAATGTGAACACTTCTGCTTCCCAGGCACAGAGAAGGTGCTAGCAGGGAATTCTCTGCCTGCCTTTCCCCAGTGCTCTGCAAGCTCTCCAGGACAACATAGAATCTGGGGCTCTGTGCTTTCTTTCCTTCTGAACAAGTGTTACTGTTTTCTGCACAAAAGCGATTCTGCGAAGCATTGTGAACACTTCTGCTTCCCAGGCACAGAGAAGGTGCTAGCAGGGAATTCTCTGCCAGCCTTTCCCCAGTGCTCTGCAAGCTCTCCAGAACAACATAAAATCTGGGGCTCTGTGCTTTCTTTCCTTCTGAACAAGTGTTAGTGTTTTCTGCACAAAAGCGATTCTTGCGAAGCAATGTGAACACTTCTGCTTCCCAGGCACAGAGAAGGTGCTAGCAAGGAATTCTCTGCCTGCCTTTCCCCAGTGCTCTGCAAGCTCTCCAGGACAACATAGAATCTGGGGCTCTGTGCTTTCTTTCGTTCTGAACAAGTGTTACTGTTTTCGGCACAAAAGCGATTCTGCGAAGCAATGTGAACAGGCACAGAGAAGGTGCTAGCAGGGAATTCTCTGCCTGCCTTTCCCCAGTGCTCTGCAAGCTCTCCAGGACAACATAGAATCTGGGGCTCTGTGCTTTCTTTCCTTCTGAACAAGTGTTACTGTTTTCTGCACAAAAGCGATTCTGCGAAGCAATGTGAACACTTCTGCTTCCCAGGCACAGAGAAGGTGCTAGCAAGGAATTCTCTGCCTGCCTTTCCCCATTGCTCTGCAAGCTCTCCAGGACAACATAGAATCTGGGGCTCTGTGCTTTCTTTCCTTCTGAACAAGTGTTACTGTTTTCTGCAGAAAAGCAATTCTTGCGAAGCAATGTGAACACTTCTGCTTCCCAGGCACAGAGAAGGTGCTAGCAGGGAATTCTCTGCCTGCCTTTCCCCAGTGCTCTGCAAGCTCTCCAGGGCAACATAAAATCTGGGGCTCTGTGCTTTCTTTCCTTCTGAACAAGTGTTACTGTTTTCTGCACAAAAGCGATTCTTGCGAAGCAATGTGAACACTTCTGCTTCCCAGGCACAGAGAAGGTGCTAGCAAGGAATTCTCTGCCTGCCTTTCCCCAGTGCTCTGCAAGCTCTCCAGGACAACATAAAATCTGGGGCTCTGTGCTTTCTTTCGTTCTGTACAAGTGTTAGAGTTTTCTGCACAAAAGCGATTCTTGCGAAGCAATGTGAGCAGTTCTGCTTCCCAGGCACAGAGAAGGTGCTAGCAGGGAATTCTCTGCCTGCCTTTCCCCAGTGCTCTGCAACTCTCCAAGACAACATAGAACCTGGGGCTCTGTGCTTTCTTTCCTTCTGAACAAGTGTTAGTGTTTTCTGCACAAAAGCGATTCTGCGAAGCAATGTGAACACTTCTGCTTCCCAGGCACAAAGAAGGTGCTAGCAAGGAATTCTCTGCCTGCCTTTCCCCAGTGCTCTGCAAGCTCTCCAGGACAACATAAAATCTGGGGCTCTGTGCTTTCTTTCCTTCTGAACAAGTGTTACTGTTTTCTGCACAAAAGCGATTCTGCGAAGCAATGTGAACAGGCACAGAGAAGGTGCTATCAGGGAATTCTCTGCCTGCCTTTCCCCAGTGCTCTGCAAGCTCTCCAGGACAACATAAAATCTGGGGCTCTGTGCTTTCTTTCCTTCTGAACAAGTGTTAGTGTTTTCTGCACTAAAGCGATTCTGTGAAGCAATGTGAACACTTCTGCTTCCCAGGCACAGAGAAGGTGCTAGCAGGGAATTCTCTGCCTGCCTTTCCCCAGTGCTCTGCAAGCTCTCCAGGACAACATAGAATCTGGGGCTCTGTGCTTTCTTTCCTTCTGAACAACTGTTACTGTTTTCTGCAGAAAAGCGATTCTTGCGAAGCAATGTGAACACTTCTGCTTCCCAGGCACAGAGAAGGTGCTAGCAGGGAATTCTCTGCCTGCCTTTCCCCAGTGCTCTGCAAGCTCTCCAGGACAACATAGAATCTGGGGCTCTGTGCTTTCTTTCGTTCTGAACAAGTGTTACTGTTTTCTGCACTAAAGCGATTATGCGAAGCAATGTGAACAGGCACAGAGAAGGTGCTAGCAGGGAATTCTCTGCCTGCCTTTCCCCAGTGCTCTGCAAGCTCTCCAGGACAACATAAAATCTGGGGCTCTGTGCTTTCTTTCCTTCTGAACAAGTGTTAGTGTTTTCTGCACAAGAGCGATTCTTGCGAAGCAATGTGAACACTTCTGCTTCCCAGGCACAGAGAAGGTGCTAGCAGGGAATTCTCTGCCTGCCTTTCCCCAGTGCCCTGCAAGCTCTCCAGGACAACATAGAATCTGGGGCTCTGTGCTTTCTTTCCTTCTGAACAAGTGTTACTGTTTTCTGCACAAAAGCGATTCTGCGAAGCAATGTGAACAGGCACAGAGAAGGTGCTAGCAGGGAATTCTCTGCCTGCCTTTCCCCAGTGCTCTGCAAGCTCTCCAGGACAACATAGAATCTGGGGCTCTGTGCTTTCTTTCCTTCTGAACAAGTGTTACTGTTTTCTGCACAAAAGCGATTCTGGGAAGCATTGTGAACACTTCTGCTTCCCAGGCACAGAGAAGGTGCTAGCAGGGAATTCTCTGCCAGCCTTTCCCCAGTGCTCTGCAAGCTCTCCAGGGCAACATAAAATCTGGGGCTCTGTGCTTTCTTTCCTTCTGAACAAGTGTTAGTGTTTTCTGCACAAAAGCGATTCTTGCGAAGCAATGTGAACACTTCTGCTTCCCAGGCACAGAGAAGGTGCTAGCAGGGAATTCTCTGCCTGCCTTTCCCCAGTGCTCTGCAAGCTCTCCAGGACAACATAAAATCTGGGGCTCTGTGCTTTCTTTCGTTCTGAACAAGTGTTACTGTTTTCTGCACAAAAGCGATTCTGCGAAGCAATGTGAACACTTCTGCTTCCCAGGCACAGAGAAGGTGCTAGCAAGGAATTCTCTGCCTGCCTTTCCCCAGTGCTCTGCAAGCTCTCCAGGACAACATAGAATCTGGGGCTCTGTGCTTCCTTTCGTTCTGAACAAGTGTTACTGTTTTCTGCAGAAAAGCAATTCTTGCGAAGCAATGTGAACACTTCTGCTTCCCAGGCACAGAGAAGGTGCTATCAGGAAATTCTCTGCCTGCCTTTCCCCAGTGCTCTGCAAGCTCTCCAGGGCAACATAAAATCTGGGGCTCTGTGCTTTCTTTCCTTCTGAACAAGTGTTACTGTTTTCTGCAGAAAAGCAATTCTTGCGAAGCAATGTGAACACTTCTGCTTCCCAGGCACAGAGAAGGTGCTAGCAGGGAATTCTCTGCCTGCCTTTCCCCAGTGCTCTGCAAGCTCTCCAGGGCAACATAAAATCTGGGGCTCTGTGCTTTCTTTCCTTCTGAACAAGTGTTACTGTTTTCTGCACAAAAGCGATTCTTGCGAAGCAATGTGAACACTTCTGCTTCCCAGGCACAGAGAAGGTGCTAGCAAGGAATTCTCTGCCTGCCTTTCCCCAGTGCTCTGCAAGCTCTCCAGGACAACATAAAATCTGGGGCTCTGTGCTTTCTTTCGTTCTGTACAAGTGTTAGAGTTTTCTGCACAAAAGCGATTCTTGCGAAGCAATGTGAGCAGTTCTGCTTCCCAGGCACAGAGAAGGTGCTAGCAGGGAATTCTCTGCCTGCCTTTCCCCAGTGCTCTGCAACTCTCCAAGACAACATAGAACCTGGGGCTCTGTGCTTTCTTTCCTTCTGAACAAGTGTTACTGTTTTCTGCACAAAAGCGATTCTGCGAAGCAATGTGAACACTTCTGCTTCCCAGGCACAAAGAAGGTGCTAGCAAGGAATTCTCTGCCTGCCTTTCCCCAGTGCTCTGCAAGCTCTCCAGGACAACATAAAATCTGGGGCTCTGTGCTTTCTTTCCTTCTGAACAAGTGTTACTGTTTTCTGCACAAAAGCGATTCTGCGAAGCAATGTGAACAGGCACAGAGAAGGTGCTATCAGGGAATTCTCTGCCTGCCTTTCCCCAGTGCTCTGCAAGCTCTCCAGGACAACATAAAATCTGGGGCTCTGTGCTTTCTTTCCTTCTGAACAAGTGTTAGTGTTTTCTGCACTAAAGCGATTCTGTGAAGCAATGTGAACACTTCTGCTTCCCAGGCACAGAGAAGGTGCTAGCAGGGAATTCTCTGCCTGCCTTTCCCCAGTGCTCTGCAAGCTCTCCAGGACAACATAGAATCTGGGGCTCTGTGCTTTCTTTCCTTCTGAACAAGTGTTACTGTTTTCTGCACAAAAGCGATTCTGCGAAGCATTGTGAACACTTCTGCTTCCCAGGCACAGAGAAGGTGCTAGCAGGGAATTCTCTGCCAGCCTTTCCCCAGTGCTCTGCAAGCTCTCCAGAACAACATAAAATCTGGGGCTCTGTGCTTTCTTTCCTTCTGAACAAGTGTTAGTGTTTTCTGCACAAAAGCGATTCTTGCGAAGCAATGTGAACACTTCTGCTTCCCAGGCACAGAGAAGGTGCTAGCAAGGAATTCTCTGCCTGCCTTTCCCCAGTGCTCTGCAAGCTCTCCAGGACAACATAGAATCTGGGGCTCTGTGCTTTCTTTCGTTCTGAACAAGTGTTACTGTTTTCGGCACAAAAGCGATTCTGCGAAGCAATGTGAACAGGCACAGAGAAGGTGCTAGCAGGGAATTCTCTGCCTGCCTTTCCCCAGTGCTCTGCAAGCTCTCCAGGACAACATAGAATCTGGGGCTCTGTGCTTTCTTTCCTTCTGAACAAGTGTTACTGTTTTCTGCACAAAAGCGATTCTGCGAAGCAATGTGAACACTTCTGCTTCCCAGGCACAGAGAAGGTGCTAGCAAGGAATTCTCTGCCTGCCTTTCCCCATTGCTCTGCAAGCTCTCCAGGACAACATAGAATCTGGGGCTCTGTGCTTTCTTTCCTTCTGAACAAGTGTTACTGTTTTCTGCAGAAAAGCAATTCTTGCGAAGCAATGTGAACACTTCTGCTTCCCAGGCACAGAGAAGGTGCTAGCAGGGAATTCTCTGCCTGCCTTTCCCCAGTGCTCTGCAAGCTCTCCAGGGCAACATAAAATCTGGGGCTCTGTGCTTTCTTTCCTTCTGAACAAGTGTTACTGTTTTCTGCACAAAAGCGATTCTTGCGAAGCAATGTGAACACTTCTGCTTCCCAGGCACAGAGAAGGTGCTAGCAAGGAATTCTCTGCCTGCCTTTCCCCAGTGCTCTGCAAGCTCTCCAGGACAACATAAAATCTGGGGCTCTGTGCTTTCTTTCGTTCTGTACAAGTGTTAGAGTTTTCTGCACAAAAGCGATTCTTGCGAAGCAATGTGAGCAGTTCTGCTTCCCAGGCACAGAGAAGGTGCTAGCAGGGAATTCTCTGCCTGCCTTTCCCCAGTGCTCTGCAACTCTCCAAGACAACATAGAACCTGGGGCTCTGTGCTTTCTTTCCTTCTGAACAAGTGTTACTGTTTTCTGCACAAAAGCGATTCTGCGAAGCAATGTGAACACTTCTGCTTCCCAGGCACAAAGAAGGTGCTAGCAAGGAATTCTCTGCCTGCCTTTCCCCAGTGCTCTGCAAGCTCTCCAGGACAACATAAAATCTGGGGCTCTGTGCTTTCTTTCCTTCTGAACAAGTGTTACTGTTTTCTGCACAAAAGCGATTCTGCGAAGCAATGTGAACAGGCACAGAGAAGGTGCTATCAGGGAATTCTCTGCCTGCCTTTCCCCAGTGCTCTGCAAGCTCTCCAGGACAACATAAAATCTGGGGCTCTGTGCTTTCTTTCCTTCTGAACAAGTGTTAGTGTTTTCTGCACTAAAGCGATTCTGTGAAGCAATGTGAACACTTCTGCTTCCCAGGCACAGAGAAGGTGCTAGCAGGGAATTCTCTGCCTGCCTTTCCCCAGTGCTCTGCAAGCTCTCCAGGACAACATAGAATCTGGGGCTCTGTGCTTTCTTTCCTTCTGAACAACTGTTACTGTTTTCTGCAGAAAAGCGATTCTTGCGAAGCAATGTGAACACTTCTGCTTCCCAGGCACAGAGAAGGTGCTAGCAGGGAATTCTCTGCCTGCCTTTCCCCAGTGCTCTGCAAGCTCTCCAGGACAACATAGAATCTGGGGCTCTGTGCTTTCTTTCGTTCTGAACAAGTGTTACTGTTTTCTGCACTAAAGCGATTATGCGAAGCAATGTGAACAGGCACAGAGAAGGTGCTAGCAGGGAATTCTCTGCCTGCCTTTCCCCAGTGCTCTGCAAGCTCTCCAGGACAACATAAAATCTGGGGCTCTGTGCTTTCTTTCCTTCTGAACAAGTGTTAGTGTTTTCTGCACAAGAGCGATTCTTGCGAAGCAATGTGAACACTTCTGCTTCCCAGGCACAGAGAAGGTGCTAGCAGGGAATTCTCTGCCTGCCTTTCCCCAGTGCCCTGCAAGCTCTCCAGGACAACATAGAATCTGGGGCTCTGTGCTTTCTTTCCTTCTGAACAAGTGTTACTGTTTTCTGCACAAAAGCGATTCTGCGAAGCAATGTGAACAGGCACAGAGAAGGTGCTAGCAGGGAATTCTCTGCCTGCCTTTCCCCAGTGCTCTGCAAGCTCTCCAGGACAACATAGAATCTGGGGCTCTGTGCTTTCTTTCCTTCTGAACAAGTGTTACTGTTTTCTGCACAAAAGCGATTCTGGGAAGCATTGTGAACACTTCTGCTTCCCAGGCACAGAGAAGGTGCTAGCAGGGAATTCTCTGCCAGCCTTTCCCCAGTGCTCTGCAAGCTCTCCAGGGCAACATAAAATCTGGGGCTCTGTGCTTTCTTTCCTTCTGAACAAGTGTTAGTGTTTTCTGCACAAAAGCGATTCTTGCGAAGCAATGTGAACACTTCTGCTTCCCAGGCACAGAGAAGGTGCTAGCAGGGAATTCTCTGCCTGCCTTTCCCCAGTGCTCTGCAAGCTCTCCAGGACAACATAAAATCTGGGGCTCTGTGCTTTCTTTCGTTCTGAACAAGTGTTACTGTTTTCTGCACAAAAGCGATTCTGCGAAGCAATGTGAACACTTCTGCTTCCCAGGCACAGAGAAGGTGCTAGCAAGGAATTCTCTGCCTGCCTTTCCCCAGTGCTCTGCAAGCTCTCCAGGACAACATAGAATCTGGGGCTCTGTGCTTCCTTTCGTTCTGAACAAGTGTTACTGTTTTCTGCAGAAAAGCAATTCTTGCGAAGCAATGTGAACACTTCTGCTTCCCAGGCACAGAGAAGGTGCTATCAGGAAATTCTCTGCCTGCCTTTCCCCAGTGCTCTGCAAGCTCTCCAGGGCAACATAAAATCTGGGGCTCTGTGCTTTCTTTCCTTCTGAACAAGTGTTACAGTTTTCTGCACAAAAGCGATTCTTGCGAAGCAATGTGAACACTTCTGCTTCCCAGGCACAGAGAAGGTGCTAGCAAGGAATTCTCTGCCTGCCTTTCCCCAGTGCTCTGCAACTCTCCAAGACAACATAGAACCTGGGGCTCTGTGCTTTCTTTCCTTCTGAACAAGTGTTACTGTTTTCTGCACAAAAGCGATTCTGCGAAGCAATGTGAACAGGCACAGAGAAGGTGCTATCAGGGAATTCTCTGCCTGCCTTTCCCCAGTGCTCTGCAAGCTCTCCAGGACAACATAGAATCTGGGGCTCTGTGCTTTCTTTCGTTCTGAACAAGTGTTACTGTTTTCTGCACAAAAGCGATTCTGCGAAGCATTGTGAACACTTCTGCTTCCCAGGCACAGAGAAGGTGCTAGCAGGGAATTCTCTGCCAGCCTTTCCCCAGTGCTCTGCAAGCTCTCCAGGGCAACATAAAATCTGGGGCTCTGTGCTTTATTTCCTTCTGAACAAGTGTTACTGTTTTCTGCACAAAAGCGATTCTGCGAAGCAATGTGAACACTTCTGCTTCCCAGGCACAGAGAAGGTGCTAGCAAGGAATTCTCTGCCTGCCTTTCCCCAGTGCTCTGCAAGCTCTCCACGACAACATAAAATCTGGGGCTCTGTGCTTTCTTTCCTTCTGAACAAGTGTTACTGTTTTCTGCACAAAAGCGATTCTGCGAAGCAATGTGAACACTTCTGCTTCCCAGGCACAGAGAAGGTGCTAGCAAGGAATTCTGTGCCTGCCTTTCCCCAGTGCTCTGCAAGCTCTCCAGAACAACATAAAATCTGGGGCTCTGTGCTTTCTTTCCTTCTGAACAAGTGTTACTGTTTTCTGCACAAAAGCGATTCTTGCGAAGCAATGTGAACACTTCTGCTTCCCAGGCACAGAGAAGGTGCTAGCAAGGAATTCTCTGCCTGCCTTTCCCCAGTGCTCTGCAAGCTCTCCAGGACAACATAAAATCTGGGGCTCTGTGCTTTCTTTCCTTCTGAACAAGTGTTACTGTTTTCTGCACAAAAGCGATTTTTGCGAAGCAATATGAACAGGCACAGAGAAGGTGCTAGCAGGGAATTCTCTGCCTGCCTTTCCCCAGTGCTCTGCAAGCTCTCCAGAAAAACAGCAAATATGGGGCTCTGTGCTTTCTTTCCTTCTGAACAAGTGTTACTGTTTTCTCCACAAAAGCGATTCTGTGAAGCAATGTGAACAGGCACAGAGAAGGTGCTATCAGGGAATTCTCTGCCTGCCTTTCCCCAGTGCTCTGCAAGCTCTCCAGGACAACATAGAATCTGGGGCTCTGTGCTTTCTTTCCTTCTGAACAAGTGTTACTGTTTTCTGCACAAAAGCGATTCTGCGAAGCAATGTGAACAGGCACAGAGAAGGTGCTATCAGGGAATTCTCTGCCTGCCTTTCCCCAGTGCTCTGCAAGCTCTCCAGGACAACATAGAATCTGGGGCTCTGTGCTTTCTTTCGTTCTGAACAAGTGTTACTGTTTTCTGCACAAAAGCGATTCTGCGAAGCATTGTGAACACTTCTGCTTCCCAGGCACAGAGAAGGTGCTAGCAGGGAATTCTCTGCCAGCCTTTCCCCAGTGCTCTGCAAGCTCTCCAGGGCAACATAAAATCTGGGGCTCTGTGCTTTCTTTCCTTCTGAACAAGTGTTACTGTTTTCTGCACAAAAGCGATTCTGCGAAGCAATGTGAACACTTCTGCTTCCCAGGCACAGAGAAGGTGCTAGCAAGGAATTCTCTGCCTGCCTTTCCCCAGTGCTCTGCAAGCTCTCCAGGACAACATAAAATCTGGGGCTCTGTGCTTTCTTTCCTTCTGAACAAGTGTTACTGTTTTCTGCACAAAAGCGATTCTGCGAAGCAATGTGAACACTTCTGCTTCCCAGGCACAGAGAAGGTGCTAGCAAGGAATTCTGTGCCTGCCTTTCCCCAGTGCTCTGCAAGCTCTCCAGAACAACATAAAATCTGGGGCTCTGTGCTTTCTTTCCTTCTGAACAAGTGTTACTGTTTTCTGCACAAAAGCGATTCTTGCGAAGCAATGTGAACACTTCTGCTTCCCAGGCACAGAGAAGGTGCTAGCAAGGAATTCTCTGCCTGCCTTTCCCCAGTGCTCTGCAAGCTCTCCAGGACAACATAGAATCTGGGGCTCTGTGCTTTCTTTCGTTCTGAACAAGTGTTAGTGTTTTCGGCACAAAAGCGATTCTGCGAAGCAATGTGAACACTTCTGCTTCCCAGGCACAGAGAAGGTGCTAGCAAGGAATTCTCTGCCTGCCTTTCCCCATTGCTCTGCAAGCTCTCCAGGAACACATAGAATCTGGGGCTCTGTGCTTTCTTTCCTTCTGAACAAGTGTTACTGTTTTCTGCAGAAAAGCAATTCTTGCGAAGCAATGTGAACACTTCTGCTTCCCAGGCACAGAGAAGGTGCTAGCAGGGAATTCTCTGCCTGCCTTTCCCCAGTGCTCTGCAAGCTCTCCAGGGCAACATAAAATCTGGGGCTCTGTGCTTTCTTTCCTTCTGAACAAGTGTTACTGTTTTCTGCACAAAAGCGATTCTTGCGAAGCAATGTGAACACTTCTGCTTCCCAGGCACAGAGAAGGTGCTAGCAAGGAATTCTCTGCCTGCCTTTCCCCAGTGCTCTGCAAGCTCTCCAGGACAACATAGAATCTGGGGCTCTGTGCTTTCTTTCGTTCTGTACAAGTGTTAGAGTTTTCTGCACAAAAGCGATTCTTGCGAAGCAATGTGAGCAGTTCTGCTTCCCAGGCACAGAGAAGGTGCTAGCAGGGAATTCTCTGCCTGCCTTTCCCCAGTGCTCTGCAACTCTCCAAGACAACATAGAACCTGGGGCTCTGTGCTTTCTTTCCTTCTGAACAAGTGTTACTGTTTTCTGCACAAAAGCGATTCTGCGAAGCAATGTGAACACTTCTGCTTCCCAGGCACAAAGAAGGTGCTAGCAAGGAATTCTCTGCCTGCCTTTCCCCAGTGCTCTGCAAGCTCTCCAGGACAACATAAAATCTGGGGCTCTGTGCTTTCTTTCCTTCTGAACAAGTGTTACTGTTTTCTGCACAAAAGCGATTCTGCGAAGCAATGTGAACAGGCACAGAGAAGGTGCTATCAGGGAGTTCTCTGCCTGCCTTTCCCCAGTGCTCTGCAAGCTCTCCAGGACAACATAAAATCTGGGGCTCTGTGCTTTCTTTCGTTCTGAACAAGTGTTAGTGTTTTCTGCACTAAAGCGATTCTGCGAAGCAATGTGAACACTTCTGCTTCCCAGGCACAGAGAAGGTGCTAGCAGGGAATTCTCTGCCTGCCTTTCCCCAGTGCTCTGCAAGCTCTCCAGGACAACAGCAAATCTGGGGCTCTGTGCTTTCTTTCCTTCTGAACAACTGTTACTGTTTTCTGCAGAAAAGCGATTCTTGCGAAGCAATGTGAACACTTCTGCTTCCCAGGCACAGAGAAGGTGCTAGCAGGGAATTCTCTGCCTGCCTTTCCCCAGTGCTCTGCAAGCTCTCCAGGACAACATAGAATCTGGGGCTCTGTGCTTTCTTTCGTTCTGAACAAGTGTTACTGTTTTCTGCACTAAAGCGATTATGCGAAGCAATGTGAACAGGCACAGAGAAGGTGCTAGCAGGGAATTCTCTGCCTGCCTTTCCCCAGTGCTCTGCAAGCTCTCCAGGACAACATAAAATCTGGGGCTCTGTGCTTTCTTTCCTTCTGAACAAGTGTTAGTGTTTTCTGCACAAGAGCGATTCTTGCGAAGCAATGTGAACACTTCTGCTTCCCAGGCACAGAGAAGGTGCTAGCAGGGAATTCTCTGCCTGCCTTTCCCCAGTGCCCTGCAAGCTCTCCAGGACAACATAGAATCTGGGGCTCTGTGCTTTCTTTCCTTCTGAACAAGTGTTACTGTTTTCTGCACAAAAGCGATTCTGCGAAGCAATGTGAACAGGCACAGAGAAGGTGCTATCAGGGAATTCTCTGCCTGCCTTTCCCCAGTGCTCTGCAAGCTCTCCAGGACAACATAGAATCTGGGGCTCTGTGCTTTCTTTCCTTCTGAACAAGTGTTACTGTTTTCTGCACAAAAGCGATTCTGCGAAGCATTGTGAACACTTCTGCTTCCCAGGCACAGAGAAGGTGCTAGCAGGGAATTCTCTGCCAGCCTTTCCCCAGTGCTCTGCAAGCTCTCCAGGGCAACATAAAATCTGGGGCTCTGTGCTTTCTTTCCTTCTGAACAAGTGTTAGTGTTTTCTGCACAAAAGCGATTCTTGCGAAGCAATGTGAACACTTCTGCTTCCCAGGCACAGAGAAGGTGCTAGCAAGGAATTCTCTGCCTGCCTTTCCCCAGTGCTCTGCAAGCTCTCCAGGGCAACATAAAATCTGGGGCTCTGTGCTTTCTTTCCTTCTGAACAAGTGTTACTGTTTTCTGCACAAAAGCGATTCTGCGAAGCAATGTGAACACTTCTGCTTCCCAGGCACAGAGAAGGTGCTAGCAAGGAATTCTCTGCCTGCCTTTCCCCAGTGCTCTAAAAGCTCTCCAGGACAACATAAAATCTGGGGCTCTGTGCTTTCTTTCCTTCTGAACAAGTGTTACTGTTTTCTGCACAAAAGCGATTCTGCGAAGCAATGTGAACACTTCTGCTTCCCAGGCACAGAGAAGGTGCTAGCAAGGAATTCTCTGCCTGCCTTTCCCCAGTGCTCTGCAAGCTCTCCAGGACAACATAGAATCTGGGGCTCTGTGCTTTCTTTCCTTCTGAACAAGTGTTAGTGTTTTCTGCACAAAAGCGATTCTGCGAAGCAATGTGAACAGGCACAGAGAAGGTGCTAGCAGGGAATTCTCTGCCTGCCTTTCCCCAGTGCTCTGCAAGCTCTCCAGGACAACATAAAATCTGGGGCTCTGTGCTTTCTTTCGTTCTGAACAAGTGTTACTGTTTTCTGCACAAAAGCGATTCTGCGAAGCAATGTGAACACTTCTGCTTCCCAGGCACAGAGAAGGTGCTAGCAAGGAATTCTCTGCCTGCCTTTCCCCAGTGCTCTGCAAGCTCTCCAGGACAACATAGAATCTGGGGCTCTGTGCTTCCTTTCGTTCTGAACAAGTGTTAGTGTTTTCTGCAGAAAAGCAATTCTTGCGAAGCAATGTGAACACTTCTGCTTCCCAGGCACAGAGAAGGTGCTATCAGGGAATTCTCTGCCTGCCTTTCCCCAGTGCTCTGCAAGCTCTCCAGGGCAACATAAAATCTGGGGCTCTGTGCTTTCTTTCCTTCTGAACAAGTGTTACTGTTTTCTGCACAAAAGCGATTCTTGCGAAGCAATGTGAACACTTCTGCTTCCCAGGCACAGAGAAGGTGCTAGCAAGGAATTCTCTGCCTGCCTTTCCCCAGTGCTCTGCAACTCTCCAAGACAACATAGAACCTGGGGCTCTGTGCTTTCTTTCCTTCTGAACAAGTGTTACTGTTTTCTGCACAAAAGCGATTCTGCGAAGCAATGTGAACAGGCACAGAGAAGGTGCTATCAGGGAATTCTCTGCCTGCCTTTCCCCAGTGCTCTGCAAGCTCTCCAGGACAACATAGAATCTGGGGCTCTGTGCTTTCTTTCGTTCTGAACAAGTGTTACTGTTTTCTGCACAAAAGCGATTCTGCGAAGCATTGTGAACACTTCTGCTTCCCAGGCACAGAGAAGGTGCTAGCAGGGAATTCTCTGCCAGCCTTTCCCCAGTGCTCTGCAAGCTCTCCAGGGCAACATAAAATCTGGGGCTCTGTGCTTTCTTTCCTTCTGAACAAGTGTTACTGTTTTCTGCACAAAAGCGATTCTGCGAAGCAATGTGAACACTTCTGCTTCCCAGGCACAGAGAAGGTGCTAGCAAGGAATTCTCTGCCTGCCTTTCCCCAGTGCTCTGCAAGCTCTCCAGGACAACATAAAATCTGGGGCTCTGTGCTTTCTTTCCTTCTGAACAAGTGTTACTGTTTTCTGCACAAAAGCGATTCTGCGAAGCAATGTGAACACTTCTGCTTCCCAGGCACAGAGAAGGTGCTAGCAAGGAATTCTGTGCCTGCCTTTCCCCAGTGCTCTGCAAGCTCTCCAGAACAACATAAAATCTGGGGCTCTGTGCTTTCTTTCCTTCTGAACAAGTGTTACTGTTTTCTGCACAAAAGCGATTCTTGCGAAGCAATGTGAACACTTCTGCTTCCCAGGCACAGAGAAGGTGCTAGCAAGGAATTCTCTGCCTGCCTTTCCCCAGTGCTCTGCAAGCTCTCCAGGACAACATAAAATCTGGGGCTCTGTGCTTTCTTTCCTTCTGAACAAGTGTTACTGTTTTCTGCACAAAAGCGATTTTTGCGAAGCAATATGAACAGGCACAGAGAAGGTGCTAGCAGGGAATTCTCTGCCTGCCTTTCCCCAGTGCTCTGCAAGCTCTCCAGAAAAACAGCAAATATGGGGCTCTGTGCTTTCTTTCCTTCTGAACAAGTGTTACTGTTTTCTCCACAAAAGCGATTCTGTGAAGCAATGTGAACAGGCACAGAGAAGGTGCTATCAGGGAATTCTCTGCCTGCCTTTCCCCAGTGCTCTGCAAGCTCTCCAGGACAACATAGAATCTGGGGCTCTGTGCTTTCTTTCCTTCTGAACAAGTGTTACTGTTTTCTGCACAAAAGCGATTCTGCGAAGCAATGTGAACAGGCACAGAGAAGGTGCTATCAGGGAATTCTCTGCCTGCCTTTCCCCAGTGCTCTGCAAGCTCTCCAGGACAACATAGAATCTGGGGCTCTGTGCTTTCTTTCGTTCTGAACAAGTGTTACTGTTTTCTGCACAAAAGCGATTCTGCGAAGCATTGTGAACACTTCTGCTTCCCAGGCACAGAGAAGGTGCTAGCAGGGAATTCTCTGCCAGCCTTTCCCCAGTGCTCTGCAAGCTCTCCAGGGCAACATAAAATCTGGGGCTCTGTGCTTTCTTTCCTTCTGAACAAGTGTTACTGTTTTCTGCACAAAAGCGATTCTTGCGAAGCAATGTGAACACTTCTGCTTCCCAGGCACAGAGAAGGTGCTAGCAAGGAATTCTCTGCCTGCCTTTCCCCAGTGCTCTGCAAGCTCTCCAGGACAACATAAAATCTGGGGCTCTGTGCTTTCTTTCCTTCTGAACAAGTGTTACTGTTTTCTGCACAAAAGCGATTCTGCGAAGCAATGTGAACACTTCTGCTTCCCAGGCACAGAGAAGGTGCTAGCAAGGAATTCTGTGCCTGCCTTTCCCCAGTGCTCTGCAAGCTCTCCAGAACAACATAAAATCTGGGGCTCTGTGCTTTCTTTCCTTCTGAACAAGTGTTACTGTTTTCTGCACAAAAGCGATTCTTGCGAAGCAATGTGAACACTTCTGCTTCCCAGGCACAGAGAAGGTGCTAGCAAGGAATTCTCTGCCTGCCTTTCCCCAGTGCTCTGCAAGCTCTCCAGGACAACATAGAATCTGGGGCTCTGTGCTTTCTTTCGTTCTGAACAAGTGTTAGTGTTTTCGGCACAAAAGCGATTCTGCGAAGCAATGTGAACACTTCTGCTTCCCAGGCACAGAGAAGGTGCTAGCAAGGAATTCTCTGCCTGCCTTTCCCCATTGCTCTGCAAGCTCTCCAGGAACACATAGAATCTGGGGCTCTGTGCTTTCTTTCCTTCTGAACAAGTGTTACTGTTTTCTGCAGAAAAGCAATTCTTGCGAAGCAATGTGAACACTTCTGCTTCCCAGGCACAGAGAAGGTGCTAGCAGGGAATTCTCTGCCTGCCTTTCCCCAGTGCTCTGCAAGCTCTCCAGGGCAACATAAAATCTGGGGCTCTGTGCTTTCTTTCCTTCTGAACAAGTGTTACTGTTTTCTGCACAAAAGCGATTCTTGCGAAGCAATGTGAACACTTCTGCTTCCCAGGCACAGAGAAGGTGCTAGCAAGGAATTCTCTGCCTGCCTTTCCCCAGTGCTCTGCAAGCTCTCCAGGACAACATAGAATCTGGGGCTCTGTGCTTTCTTTCGTTCTGTACAAGTGTTAGAGTTTTCTGCACAAAAGCGATTCTTGCGAAGCAATGTGAGCAGTTCTGCTTCCCAGGCACAGAGAAGGTGCTAGCAGGGAATTCTCTGCCTGCCTTTCCCCAGTGCTCTGCAACTCTCCAAGACAACATAGAACCTGGGGCTCTGTGCTTTCTTTCCTTCTGAACAAGTGTTACTGTTTTCTGCACAAAAGCGATTCTGCGAAGCAATGTGAACACTTCTGCTTCCCAGGCACAAAGAAGGTGCTAGCAAGGAATTCTCTGCCTGCCTTTCCCCAGTGCTCTGCAAGCTCTCCAGGACAACATAAAATCTGGGGCTCTGTGCTTTCTTTCCTTCTGAACAAGTGTTACTGTTTTCTGCACAAAAGCGATTCTGCGAAGCAATGTGAACAGGCACAGAGAAGGTGCTATCAGGGAGTTCTCTGCCTGCCTTTCCCCAGTGCTCTGCAAGCTCTCCAGGACAACATAAAATCTGGGGCTCTGTGCTTTCTTTCGTTCTGAACAAGTGTTAGTGTTTTCTGCACTAAAGCGATTCTGCGAAGCAATGTGAACACTTCTGCTTCCCAGGCACAGAGAAGGTGCTAGCAGGGAATTCTCTGCCTGCCTTTCCCCAGTGCTCTGCAAGCTCTCCAGGACAACAGCAAATCTGGGGCTCTGTGCTTTCTTTCCTTCTGAACAACTGTTACTGTTTTCTGCAGAAAAGCGATTCTTGCGAAGCAATGTGAACACTTCTGCTTCCCAGGCACAGAGAAGGTGCTAGCAGGGAATTCTCTGCCTGCCTTTCCCCAGTGCTCTGCAAGCTCTCCAGGACAACATAGAATCTGGGGCTCTGTGCTTTCTTTCGTTCTGAACAAGTGTTACTGTTTTCTGCACTAAAGCGATTATGCGAAGCAATGTGAACAGGCACAGAGAAGGTGCTAGCAGGGAATTCTCTGCCTGCCTTTCCCCAGTGCTCTGCAAGCTCTCCAGGACAACATAAAATCTGGGGCTCTGTGCTTTCTTTCCTTCTGAACAAGTGTTAGTGTTTTCTGCACAAGAGCGATTCTTGCGAAGCAATGTGAACACTTCTGCTTCCCAGGCACAGAGAAGGTGCTAGCAGGGAATTCTCTGCCTGCCTTTCCCCAGTGCCCTGCAAGCTCTCCAGGACAACATAGAATCTGGGGCTCTGTGCTTTCTTTCCTTCTGAACAAGTGTTACTGTTTTCTGCACAAAAGCGATTCTGCGAAGCAATGTGAACAGGCACAGAGAAGGTGCTATCAGGGAATTCTCTGCCTGCCTTTCCCCAGTGCTCTGCAAGCTCTCCAGGACAACATAGAATCTGGGGCTCTGTGCTTTCTTTCCTTCTGAACAAGTGTTACTGTTTTCTGCACAAAAGCGATTCTGCGAAGCATTGTGAACACTTCTGCTTCCCAGGCACAGAGAAGGTGCTAGCAGGGAATTCTCTGCCAGCCTTTCCCCAGTGCTCTGCAAGCTCTCCAGGGCAACATAAAATCTGGGGCTCTGTGCTTTCTTTCCTTCTGAACAAGTGTTAGTGTTTTCTGCACAAAAGCGATTCTTGCGAAGCAATGTGAACACTTCTGCTTCCCAGGCACAGAGAAGGTGCTAGCAAGGAATTCTCTGCCTGCCTTTCCCCAGTGCTCTGCAAGCTCTCCAGGGCAACATAAAATCTGGGGCTCTGTGCTTTCTTTCCTTCTGAACAAGTGTTACTGTTTTCTGCACAAAAGCGATTCTGCGAAGCAATGTGAACACTTCTGCTTCCCAGGCACAGAGAAGGTGCTAGCAAGGAATTCTCTGCCTGCCTTTCCCCAGTGCTCTAAAAGCTCTCCAGGACAACATAAAATCTGGGGCTCTGTGCTTTCTTTCCTTCTGAACAAGTGTTACTGTTTTCTGCACAAAAGCGATTCTGCGAAGCAATGTGAACACTTCTGCTTCCCAGGCACAGAGAAGGTGCTAGCAAGGAATTCTCTGCCTGCCTTTCCCCAGTGCTCTGCAAGCTCTCCAGGACAACATAGAATCTGGGGCTCTGTGCTTTCTTTCCTTCTGAACAAGTGTTAGTGTTTTCTGCACAAAAGCGATTCTGCGAAGCAATGTGAACAGGCACAGAGAAGGTGCTAGCAGGGAATTCTCTGCCTGCCTTTCCCCAGTGCTCTGCAAGCTCTCCAGGACAACATAAAATCTGGGGCTCTGTGCTTTCTTTCGTTCTGAACAAGTGTTACTGTTTTCTGCACAAAAGCGATTCTGCGAAGCAATGTGAACACTTCTGCTTCCCAGGCACAGAGAAGGTGCTAGCAAGGAATTCTCTGCCTGCCTTTCCCCAGTGCTCTGCAAGCTCTCCAGGACAACATAGAATCTGGGGCTCTGTGCTTCCTTTCGTTCTGAACAAGTGTTAGTGTTTTCTGCAGAAAAGCAATTCTTGCGAAGCAATGTGAACACTTCTGCTTCCCAGGCACAGAGAAGGTGCTATCAGGGAATTCTCTGCCTGCCTTTCCCCAGTGCTCTGCAAGCTCTCCAGGGCAACATAAAATCTGGGGCTCTGTGCTTTCTTTCCTTCTGAACAAGTGTTACTGTTTTCTGCACAAAAGCGATTCTTGCGAAGCAATGTGAACACTTCTGCTTCCCAGGCACAGAGAAGGTGCTAGCAAGGAATTCTCTGCCTGCCTTTCCCCAGTGCTCTGCAACTCTCCAAGACAACATAGAACCTGGGGCTCTGTGCTTTCTTTCCTTCTGAACAAGTGTTACTGTTTTCTGCACAAAAGCGATTCTGCGAAGCAATGTGAACACTTCTCCTTCCCAGGCACAAAGAAGGTGCTAGCAAGGAATTCTCTGCCTGCCTTTCCCCAGTGCTCTGCAAGCTCTCCAGGACAACATAAAATCTGGGGCTCTGTGCTTTCTTTCCTTCTGAACAAGTGTTACTGTTTTCTGCACAAAAGCGATTCTGCGAAGCAATGTGAACACTTCTGCTTCCCAGGCACAGAGAAGGTGCTAGCAAGGAATTCTCTGCCTGCCTTTCCCCAGTGCTCTGCAAGCTCTCCAGGACAACATAAAATCTGGGGCTCTGTGCTTTCTTTCCTTCTGAACAAGTGTTACTGTTTTCTGCACAAAAGCGATTCTTGCGAAGAAATATGAACAGGCACAGAGAAGGTGCTAGCAGGGAATTCTCTGCCTGCCTTTCCCCAGTGCTCTGCAAGCTCTCCAGAAAAACAGCAAATATGGGGCTCTGTGCTTTCTTTCCTTCTGAACAAGTGTTACTGTTTTCTCCACAAAAGCGATTCTGTGAAGCAATGTGAACAGGCACAGAGAAGGTGCTATCAGGGAATTCTCTGCCTGCCTTTCCCCAGTGCTCTGCAAGCTCTCCAGGACAACATAGAATCTGGGGCTCTGTGCTTTCTTTCCTTCTGAACAAGTGTTACTGTTTTCTGCACAAAAGCGATTCTGCGAAGCAATGTGAACAGGCACAGAGAAGGTGCTATCAGGGAATTCTCTGCCTGCCTTTCCCCAGTGCTCTGCAAGCTCTCCAGGACAACATAGAATCTGGGGCTCTGTGCTTTCTTTCCTTCTGAACAAGTGTTAGTGTTTTCTGCACAAAAGCAATTCTGCGAAGCAATGTGAACACTTCTGCTTCCCAGGCACAGAGAAGGTGCTAGCAGGGAATTCTCTGCCTGCCTTTCCCCAGTGCTCTGCAAGCTCTCCAGGGCAACATAAAATCTGGGGCTCTGTGCTTTCTTTCCTTCTGAACAAGTGTTAGTGTTTTCTGCACAAAAGCGATTCTTGCGAAGCAATGTGAACACTTCTGCTTCCCAGGCACAGAGAAGGTGCTAGCAAGGAATTCTCTGCCTGCCTTTCCCCAGTGCTCTGCAAGCTCTCCAGGACAACATAGAATCTGGGGCTCTGTGCTTTCTTTCGTTCTGAACAAGTGTTACTGTTTTCGGCACAAAAGCGATTCTGCGAAGCAATGTGAACAGGCACAGAGAAGGTGCTAGCAGGGAATTCTCTGCCTGCCTTTCCCCAGTGCTCTGCAAGCTCTCCAGGACAACATAGAATCTGGGGCTCTGTGCTTTCTTTCCTTCTGAACAAGTGTTACTGTTTTCTGCACAAAAGCGATTCTGCGAAGCAATGTGAACACTTCTGCTTCCCAGGCACAGAGAAGGTGCTAGCAAGGAATTCTCTGCCTGCCTTTCCCCATTGCTCTGCAAGCTCTCCAGGACAACATAGAATCTGGGGCTCTGTGCTTTCTTTCCTTCTGAACAAGTGTTACTGTTTTCTGCAGAAAAGCAATTCTTGCGAAGCAATGTGAACACTTCTGCTTCCCAGGCACAGAGAAGGTGCTAGCAGGGAATTCTCTGCCTGCCTTTCCCCAGTGCTCTGCAAGCTCTCCAGGGCAACATAAAATCTGGGGCTCTGTGCTTTCTTTCCTTCTGAACAAGTGTTACTGTTTTCTGCACAAAAGCGATTCTTGCGAAGCAATGTGAACACTTCTGCTTCCCAGGCACAGAGAAGGTGCTAGCAAGGAATTCTCTGCCTGCCTTTCCCCAGTGCTCTGCAAGCTCTCCAGGACAACATAAAATCTGGGGCTCTGTTCTTTCTTTCGTTCTGTACAAGTGTTAGAGTTTTCTGCACAAAAGCGATTCTTGCGAAGCAATGTGAGCAGTTCTGCTTCCCAGGCACAGAGAAGGTGCTAGCAGGGAATTCTCTGCCTGCCTTTCCCCAGTGCTCTGCAACTCTCCAAGACAACATAGAACCTGGGGCTCTGTGCTTTCTTTCCTTCTGAACAAGTGTTACTGTTTTCTGCACAAAAGCGATTCTGCGAAGCAATGTGAACACTTCTGCTTCCCAGGCACAAAGAAGGTGCTAGCAAGGAATTCTCTGCCTGCCTTTCCCCAGTGCTCTGCAAGCTCTCCAGGACAACATAAAATCTGGGGCTCTGTGCTTTCTTTCCTTCTGAACAAGTGTTACTGTTTTCTGCACAAAAGCGATTCTGCGAAGCAATGTGAACAGGCACAGAGAAGGTGCTATCAGGGAATTCTCTGCCTGCCTTTCCCCAGTGCTCTGCAAGCTCTCCAGGACAACATAAAATCTGGGGCTCTGTGCTTTCTTTCCTTCTGAACAAGTGTTAGTGTTTTCTGCACTAAAGCGATTCTGTGAAGCAATGTGAACACTTCTGCTTCCCAGGCACAGAGAAGGTGCTAGCAGGGAATTCTCTGCCTGCCTTTCCCCAGTGCTCTGCAAGCTCTCCAGGACAACATAGAATCTGGGGCTCTGTGCTTTCTTTCCTTCTGAACAACTGTTACTGTTTTCTGCAGAAAAGCGATTCTTGCGAAGCAATGTGAACACTTCTGCTTCCCAGGCACAGAGAAGGTGCTAGCAGGGAATTCTCTGCCTGCCTTTCCCCAGTGCTCTGCAAGCTCTCCAGGACAACATAGAATCTGGGGCTCTGTGCTTTCTTTCGTTCTGAACAAGTGTTACTGTTTTCTGCACTAAAGCGATTATGCGAAGCAATGTGAACAGGCACAGAGAAGGTGCTAGCAGGGAATTCTCTGCCTGCCTTTCCCCAGTGCTCTGCAAGCTCTCCAGGACAACATAAAATCTGGGGCTCTGTGCTTTCTTTCCTTCTGAACAAGTGTTAGTGTTTTCTGCACAAGAGCGATTCTTGCGAAGCAATGTGAACACTTCTGCTTCCCAGGCACAGAGAAGGTGCTAGCAGGGAATTCTCTGCCTGCCTTTCCCCAGTGCCCTGCAAGCTCTCCAGGACAACATAGAATCTGGGGCTCTGTGCTTTCTTTCCTTCTGAACAAGTGTTACTGTTTTCTGCACAAAAGCGATTCTGCGAAGCAATGTGAACAGGCACAGAGAAGGTGCTATCAGGGAATTCTCTGCCTGCCTTTCCCCAGTGCTCTGCAAGCTCTCCAGGACAACATAGAATCTGGGGCTCTGTGCTTTCTTTCGTTCTGAACAAGTGTTACTGTTTTCTGCACAAAAGCGATTCTGGGAAGCATTGTGAACACTTCTGCTTCCCAGGCACAGAGAAGGTGCTAGCAGGGAATTCTCTGCCAGCCTTTCCCCAGTGCTCTGCAAGCTCTCCAGGGCAACATAAAATCTGGGGCTCTGTGCTTTCTTTCCTTCTGAACAAGTGTTAGTGTTTTCTGCACAAAAGCGATTCTTGCGAAGCAATGTGAACACTTCTGCTTCCCAGGCACAGAGAAGGTGCTAGCAGGGAATTCTCTGCCTGCCTTTCCCCAGTGCTCTGCAAGCTCTCCAGGACAACATAAAATCTGGGGCTCTGTGCTTTCTTTCGTTCTGAACAAGTGTTACTGTTTTCTGCACAAAAGCGATTCTGCGAAGCAATGTGAACACTTCTGCTTCCCAGGCACAGAGAAGGTGCTAGCAAGGAATTCTCTGCCTGCCTTTCCCCAGTGCTCTGCAAGCTCTCCAGGACAACATAGAATCTGGGGCTCTGTGCTTCCTTTCGTTCTGAACAAGTGTTACTGTTTTCTGCAGAAAAGCAATTCTTGCGAAGCAATGTGAACACTTCTGCTTCCCAGGCACAGAGAAGGTGCTATCAGGGAATTCTCTGCCTGCCTTTCCCCAGTGCTCTGCAAGCTCTCCAGGGCAACATAAAATCTGGGGCTCTGTGCTTTCTTTCCTTCTGAACAAGTGTTACAGTTTTCTGCACAAAAGCGATTCTTGCGAAGCAATGTGAACACTTCTGCTTCCCAGGCACAGAGAAGGTGCTAGCAAGGAATTCTCTGCCTGCCTTTCCCCAGTGCTCTGCAACTCTCCAAGACAACATAGAACCTGGGGCTCTGTGCTTTCTTTCCTTCTGAACAAGTGTTACTGTTTTCTGCACAAAAGCGATTCTGCGAAGCAATGTGAACACTTCTGCTTCCCAGGCACAAAGAAGGTGCTAGCAAGGAATTCTCTGCCTGCCTTTCCCCAGTGCTCTGCAAGCTCTCCAGGACAACATAAAATCTGGGGCTCTGTGCTTTCTTTCCTTCTGAACAAGTGTTACTGTTTTCTGCACAAAAGCGATTCTGCGAAGCAATGTGAACACTTCTGCTTCCCAGGCACAGAGAAGGTGCTAGCAAGGAATTCTCTGCCTGCCTTTCCCCAGTGCTCTGCAAGCTCTCCAGGACAACATAAAATCTGGGGCTCTGTGCTTTCTTTCCTTCTGAACAAGTGTTACTGTTTTCTGCACAAAAGCGATTTTTGCGAAGCAATATGAACAGGCACAGAGAAGGTGCTAGCAGGGAATTCTCTGCCTGCCTTTCCCCAGTGCTCTGCAAGCTCTCCAGAAAAACAGCAAATATGGGGCTCTGTGCTTTCTTTCCTTCTGAACAAGTGTTACTGTTTTCTCCACAAAAGCGATTCTGTGAAGCAATGTGAACAGGCACAGAGAAGGTGCTATCAGGGAATTCTCTGCCTGCCTTTCCCCAGTGCTCTGCAAGCTCTCCAGGACAACATAGAATCTGGGGCTCTGTGCTTTCTTTCCTTCTGAACAAGTGTTACTGTTTTCTGCACAAAAGCGATTCTGCGAAGCAATGTGAACAGGCACAGAGAAGGTGCTATCAGGGAATTCTCTGCCTGCCTTTCCCCAGTGCTCTGCAAGCTCTCCAGGACAACATAGAATCTGGGGCTCTGTGCTTTCTTTCGTTCTGAACAAGTGTTACTGTTTTCTGCACAAAAGCGATTCTGCGAAGCATTGTGAACACTTCTGCTTCCCAGGCACAGAGAAGGTGCTAGCAGGGAATTCTCTGCCAGCCTTTCCCCAGTGCTCTGCAAGCTCTCCAGGGCAACATAAAATCTGGGGCTCTGTGCTTTCTTTCCTTCTGAACAAGTGTTACTGTTTTCTGCACAAAAGCGATTCTGCGAAGCAATGTGTACACTTCTGCTTCCCAGGCACAGAGAAGGTGCTAGCAAGGAATTCTCTGCCTGCCTTTCCCCAGTGCTCTGCAAGCTCTCCAGGACAACATAAAATCTGGGGCTCTGTGCTTTCTTTCCTTCTGAACAAGTGTTACTGTTTTCTGCACAAAAGCGATTCTGCGAAGCAATGTGAACACTTCTGCTTCCCAGGCACAGAGAAGGTGCTAGCAAGGAATTCTGTGCCTGCCTTTCCCCAGTGCTCTGCAAGCTCTCCAGAACAACATAAAATCTGGGGCTCTGTGCTTTCTTTCCTTCTGAACAAGTGTTACTGTTTTCTGCACAAAAGCGATTCTTGCGAAGCAATGTGAACACTTCTGCTTCCCAGGCACAGAGAAGGTGCTAGCAAGGAATTCTCTGCCTGCCTTTCCCCAGTGCTCTGCAAGCTCTCCAGGACAACATAGAATCTGGGGCTCTGTGCTTTCTTTCGTTCTGAACAAGTGTTAGTGTTTTCGGCACAAAAGCGATTCTGCGAAGCAATGTGAACAGGCACAGAGAAGGTGCTAGCAGGGAATTCTCTGCCTGCCTTTCCCCATTGCTCTGCAAGCTCTCCAGGAACACATAGAATCTGGGGCTCTGTGCTTTCTTTCCTTCTGAACAAGTGTTACTGTTTTCTGCAGAAAAGCAATTCTTGCGAAGCAATGTGAACACTTCTGCTTCCCAGGCACAGAGAAGGTGCTAGCAGGGAATTCTCTGCCTGCCTTTCCCCAGTGCTCTGCAAGCTCTCCAGGGCAACATAAAATCTGGGGCTCTGTGCTTTCTTTCCTTCTGAACAAGTGTTACTGTTTTCTGCACAAAAGCGATTCTTGCGAAGCAATGTGAACACTTCTGCTTCCCAGGCACAGAGAAGGTGCTAGCAAGGAATTCTCTGCCTGCCTTTCCCCAGTGCTCTGCAAGCTCTCCAGGACAACATAAAATCTGGGGCTCTGTGCTTTCTTTCGTTCTGTACAAGTGTTAGAGTTTTCTGCACAAAAGCGATTCTTGCGAAGCAATGTGAGCAGTTCTGCTTCCCAGGCACAGAGAAGGTGCTAGCAGGGAATTCTCTGCCTGCCTTTCCCCAGTGCTCTGCAACTCTCCAAGACAACATAGAACCTGGGGCTCTGTGCTTTCTTTCCTTCTGAACAAGTGTTACTGTTTTCTGCACAAAAGCGATTCTGCGAAGCAATGTGAACACTTCTGCTTCCCAGGCACAAAGAAGGTGCTAGCAAGGAATTCTCTGCCTGCCTTTCCCCAGTGCTCTGCAAGCTCTCCAGGACAACATAAAATCTGGGGCTCTGTGCTTTCTTTCCTTCTGAACAAGTGTTACTGTTTTCTGCACAAAAGCGATTCTGCGAAGCAATGTGAACAGGCACAGAGAAGGTGCTATCAGGGAATTCTCTGCCTGCCTTTCCCCAGTGCTCTGCAAGCTCTCCAGGACAACATAAAATCTGGGGCTCTGTGCTTTCTTTCCTTCTGAACAAGTGTTAGTGTTTTCTGCACTAAAGCGATTCTGCGAAGCAATGTGAACACTTCTGCTTCCCAGGCACAGAGAAGGTGCTAGCAGGGAATTCTCTGCCTGCCTTTCCCCAGTGCTCTGCAAGCTCTCCAGGACAACAGCAAATCTGGGGCTCTGTGCTTTCTTTCCTTCTGAACAACTGTTACTGTTTTCTGCAGAAAAGCGATTCTTGCGAAGCAATGTGAACACTTCTGCTTCCCAGGCACAGAGAAGGTGCTAGCAGGGAATTCTCTGCCTGCCTTTCCCCAGTGCCCTGCAAGCTCTCCAGGACAACATAGAATCTGGGGCTCTGTGCTTTCTTTCCTTCTGAACAAGTGTTACTGTTTTCTGCACAAAAGCGATTCTGCGAAGCAATGTGAACAGGCACAGAGAAGGTGCTAGCAGGGAATTCTCTGCCTGCCTTTCCCCAGTGCTCTGCAAGCTCTCCAAGACAACATAGAATCTGGGGCTCTGTGCTTTCTTTCCTTCTGAACAAGTGTTACTGTTTTCTGCACAAAAGCGATTCTGCGAAGCATTGTGAACACTTCTGCTTCCCAGGCACAGAGAAGGTGCTAGCAGGGAATTCTCTGCCAGCCTTTCCCCAGTGCTCTGCAAGCTCTCCAGGGCAACATAAAATCTGGGGCTCTGTGCTTTCTTTCCTTCTGAACAAGTGTTAGTGTTTTCTGCACAAAAGCGATTCTTGCGAAGCAATGTGAACACTTCTGCTTCCCAGGCACAGAGAAGGTGCTAGCAAGGAATTCTCTGCCTGCCTTTCCCCAGTGCTCTGCAAGCTCTCCAGGGCAACATAAAATCTGGGGCTCTGTGCTTTCTTTCCTTCTGAACAAGTGTTACTGTTTTCTGCACAAAAGCGATTCTGCGAAGCAATGTGAACACTTCTGCTTCCCAGGCACAGAGAAGGTGCTAGCAAGGAATTCTCTGCCTGCCTTTCCCCAGTGCTCTAAAAGCTCTCCAGGACAACATAAAATCTGGGGCTCTGTGCTTTCTTTCCTTCTGAACAAGTGTTACTGTTTTCTGCACAAAAGCGATTCTGCGAAGCAATGTGAACACTTCTGCTTCCCAGGCACAGAGAAGGTGCTAGCAAGGAATTCTCTGCCTGCCTTTCCCCAGTGCTCTGCAAGCTCTCCAGGACAACATAGAATCTGGGGCTCTGTGCTTCCTTTCGTTCTGAACAAGTGTTACTGTTTTCTGCAGAAAAGCAATTCTTGCGAAGCAATGTGAACACTTCTGCTTCCCAGGCACAGAGAAGGTGCTATCAGGGAATTCTCTGCCTGCCTTTCCCCAGTGCTCTGCAAGCTCTCCAGGGCAACATAAAATCTGGGGCTCTGTGCTTTCTTTCCTTCTGAACAAGTGTTACAGTTTTCTGCACAAAAGCGATTCTTGCGAAGCAATGTGAACACTTCTGCTTCCCAGGCACAGAGAAGGTGCTAGCAAGGAATTCTCTGCCTGCCTTTCCCCAGTGCTCTGCAACTCTCCAAGACAACATAGAACCTGGGGCTCTGTGCTTTCTTTCCTTCTGAACAAGTGTTACTGTTTTCTGCACAAAAGCGATTCTGCGAAGCAATGTGAACACTTCTGCTTCCCAGGCACAAAGAAGGTGCTAGCAAGGAATTCTCTGCCTGCCTTTCCCCAGTGCTCTGCAAGCTCTCCAGGACAACATAAAATCTGGGGCTCTGTGCTTTCTTTCCTTCTGAACAAGTGTTACTGTTTTCTGCACAAAAGCGATTCTGCGAAGCAATGTGAACACTTCTGCTTCCCAGGCACAGAGAAGGTGCTAGCAAGGAATTCTCTGCCTGCCTTTCCCCAGTGCTCTGCAAGCTCTCCAGGACAACATAAAATCTGGGGCTCTGTGCTTTCTTTCCTTCTGAACAAGTGTTACTGTTTTCTGCACAAAAGCGATTCTGCGAAGCAATGTGTACACTTCTGCTTCCCAGGCACAGAGAAGGTGCTAGCAAGGAATTCTCTGCCTGCCTTTCCCCAGTGCTCTGCAAGCTCTCCAGGACAACATAGAATCTGGGGCTCTGTGCTTTCTTTCGTTCTGAACAAGTGTTAGTGTTTTCGGCACAAAAGCGATTCTGCGAAGCAATGTGAACAGGCACAGAGAAGGTGCTAGCAGGGAATTCTCTGCCTGCCTTTCCCCATTGCTCTGCAAGCTCTCCAGGAACACATAGAATCTGGGGCTCTGTGCTTTCTTTCCTTCTGAACAAGTGTTACTGTTTTCTGCAGAAAAGCAATTCTTGCGAAGCAATGTGAACACTTCTGCTTCCCAGGCACAGAGAAGGTGCTAGCAGGGAATTCTCTGCCTGCCTTTCCCCAGTGCTCTGCAAGCTCTCCAGGGCAACATAAAATCTGGGGCTCTGTGCTTTCTTTCCTTCTGAACAAGTGTTACTGTTTTCTGCACAAAAGCGATTCTTGCGAAGCAATGTGAACACTTCTGCTTCCCAGGCACAGAGAAGGTGCTAGCAAGGAATTCTCTGCCTGCCTTTCCCCAGTGCTCTGCAAGCTCTCCAGGACAACATAAAATCTGGGGCTCTGTGCTTTCTTTCGTTCTGTACAAGTGTTAGAGTTTTCTGCACAAAAGCGATTCTTGCGAAGCAATGTGAGCAGTTCTGCTTCCCAGGCACAGAGAAGGTGCTAGCAGGGAATTCTCTGCCTGCCTTTCCCCAGTGCTCTGCAACTCTCCAAGACAACATAGAACCTGGGGCTCTGTGCTTTCTTTCCTTCTGAACAAGTGTTACTGTTTTCTGCACAAAAGCGATTCTGCGAAGCAATGTGAACACTTCTGCTTCCCAGGCACAAAGAAGGTGCTAGCAAGGAATTCTCTGCCTGCCTTTCCCCAGTGCTCTGCAAGCTCTCCAGGACAACATAAAATCTGGGGCTCTGTGCTTTCTTTCCTTCTGAACAAGTGTTACTGTTTTCTGCACAAAAGCGATTCTGCGAAGCAATGTGAACAGGCACAGAGAAGGTGCTATCAGGGAATTCTCTGCCTGCCTTTCCCCAGTGCTCTGCAAGCTCTCCAGGGCAACATAAAATCTGGGGCTCTGTGCTTTCTTTCCTTCTGAACAAGTGTTACTGTTTTCTGCACAAAAGCGATTCTGCGAAGCAATGTGAACACTTCTGCTTCCCAGGCACAGAGAAGGTGCTAGCAAGGAATTCTCTGCCTGCCTTTCCCCAGTGCTCTAAAAGCTCTCCAGGACAACATAAAATCTGGGGCTCTGTGCTTTCTTTCCTTCTGAACAAGTGTTACTGTTTTCTGCACAAAAGCGATTCTGCGAAGCAATGTGAACACTTCTGCTTCCCAGGCACAGAGAAGGTGCTAGCAAGGAATTCTCTGCCTGCCTTTCCCCAGTGCTCTGCAAGCTCTCCAGGACAACATAGAATCTGGGGCTCTGTGCTTCCTTTCGTTCTGAACAAGTGTTACTGTTTTCTGCAGAAAAGCAATTCTTGCGAAGCAATGTGAACACTTCTGCTTCCCAGGCACAGAGAAGGTGCTATCAGGGAATTCTCTGCCTGCCTTTCCCCAGTGCTCTGCAAGCTCTCCAGGGCAACATAAAATCTGGGGCTCTGTGCTTTCTTTCCTTCTGAACAAGTGTTACAGTTTTCTGCACAAAAGCGATTCTTGCGAAGCAATGTGAACACTTCTGCTTCCCAGGCACAGAGAAGGTGCTAGCAAGGAATTCTCTGCCTGCCTTTCCCCAGTGCTCTGCAACTCTCCAAGACAACATAGAACCTGGGGCTCTGTGCTTTCTTTCCTTCTGAACAAGTGTTACTGTTTTCTGCACAAAAGCGATTCTGCGAAGCAATGTGAACACTTCTGCTTCCCAGGCACAAAGAAGGTGCTAGCAAGGAATTCTCTGCCTGCCTTTCCCCAGTGCTCTGCAAGCTCTCCAGGACAACATAAAATCTGGGGCTCTGTGCTTTCTTTCCTTCTGAACAAGTGTTACTGTTTTCTGCACAAAAGCGATTCTGCGAAGCAATGTGAACACTTCTGCTTCCCAGGCACAGAGAAGGTGCTAGCAAGGAATTCTCTGCCTGCCTTTCCCCAGTGCTCTGCAAGCTCTCCAGGACAACATAAAATCTGGGGCTCTGTGCTTTCTTTCCTTCTGAACAAGTGTTACTGTTTTCTGCACAAAAGCGATTTTTGCGAAGCAATATGAACAGGCACAGAGAAGGTGCTAGCAGGGAATTCTCTGCCTGCCTTTCCCCAGTGCTCTGCAAGCTCTCCAGAAAAACAGCAAATATGGGGCTCTGTGCTTTCTTTCCTTCTGAACAAGTGTTACTGTTTTCTCCACAAAAGCGATTCTGTGAAGCAATGTGAACAGGCACAGAGAAGGTGCTATCAGGGAATTCTCTGCCTGCCTTTCCCCAGTGCTCTGCAAGCTCTCCAGGACAACATAGAATCTGGGGCTCTGTGCTTTCTTTCCTTCTGAACAAGTGTTACTGTTTTCTGCACAAAAGCGATTCTGCGAAGCAATGTGAACAGGCACAGAGAAGGTGCTATCAGGGAATTCTCTGCCTGCCTTTCCCCAGTGCTCTGCAAGCTCTCCAGGACAACATAGAATCTGGGGCTCTGTGCTTTCTTTCGTTCTGAACAAGTGTTACTGTTTTCTGCACAAAAGCGATTCTGCGAAGCATTGTGAACACTTCTGCTTCCCAGGCACAGAGAAGGTGCTAGCAGGGAATTCTCTGCCAGCCTTTCCCCAGTGCTCTGCAAGCTCTCCAGGGCAACATAAAATCTGGGGCTCTGTGCTTTCTTTCCTTCTGAACAAGTGTTACTGTTTTCTGCACAAAAGCGATTCTGCGAAGCAATGTGTACACTTCTGCTTCCCAGGCACAGAGAAGGTGCTAGCAAGGAATTCTCTGCCTGCCTTTCCCCAGTGCTCTGCAAGCTCTCCAGGACAACATAGAATCTGGGGCTCTGTGCTTTCTTTCGTTCTGAACAAGTGTTAGTGTTTTCGGCACAAAAGCGATTCTGCGAAGCAATGTGAACAGGCACAGAGAAGGTGCTAGCAGGGAATTCTCTGCCTGCCTTTCCCCATTGCTCTGCAAGCTCTCCAGGAACACATAGAATCTGGGGCTCTGTGCTTTCTTTCCTTCTGAACAAGTGTTACTGTTTTCTGCAGAAAAGCAATTCTTGCGAAGCAATGTGAACACTTCTGCTTCCCAGGCACAGAGAAGGTGCTAGCAGGGAATTCTCTGCCTGCCTTTCCCCAGTGCTCTGCAAGCTCTCCAGGGCAACATAAAATCTGGGGCTCTGTGCTTTCTTTCCTTCTGAACAAGTGTTACTGTTTTCTGCACAAAAGCGATTCTTGCGAAGCAATGTGAACACTTCTGCTTCCCAGGCACAGAGAAGGTGCTAGCAAGGAATTCTCTGCCTGCCTTTCCCCAGTGCTCTGCAAGCTCTCCAGGACAACATAAAATCTGGGGCTCTGTGCTTTCTTTCGTTCTGTACAAGTGTTAGAGTTTTCTGCACAAAAGCGATTCTTGCGAAGCAATGTGAGCAGTTCTGCTTCCCAGGCACAGAGAAGGTGCTAGCAGGGAATTCTCTGCCTGCCTTTCCCCAGTGCTCTGCAACTCTCCAAGACAACATAGAACCTGGGGCTCTGTGCTTTCTTTCCTTCTGAACAAGTGTTACTGTTTTCTGCACAAAAGCGATTCTGCGAAGCAATGTGAACACTTCTGCTTCCCAGGCACAAAGAAGGTGCTAGCAAGGAATTCTCTGCCTGCCTTTCCCCAGTGCTCTGCAAGCTCTCCAGGACAACATAAAATCTGGGGCTCTGTGCTTTCTTTCCTTCTGAACAAGTGTTACTGTTTTCTGCACAAAAGCGATTCTGCGAAGCAATGTGAACAGGCACAGAGAAGGTGCTATCAGGGAATTCTCTGCCTGCCTTTCCCCAGTGCTCTGCAAGCTCTCCAGGACAACATAAAATCTGGGGCTCTGTGCTTTCTTTCGTTCTGAACAAGTGTTAGTGTTTTCTGCACTAAAGCGATTCTGCGAAGCAATGTGAACACTTCTGCTTCCCAGGCACAGAGAAGGTGCTAGCAGGGAATTCTCTGCCTGCCTTTCCCCAGTGCTCTGCAAGCTCTCCAGGACAACAGCAAATCTGGGGCTCTGTGCTTTCTTTCCTTCTGAACAACTGTTACTGTTTTCTGCAGAAAAGCGATTCTTGCGAAGCAATGTGAACACTTCTGCTTCCCAGGCACAGAGAAGGTGCTAGCAGGGAATTCTCTGCCTGCCTTTCCCCAGTGCTCTGCAAGCTCTCCAGGACAACATAGAATCTGGGGCTCTGTGCTTTCTTTCGTTCTGAACAAGTGTTAGTGTTTTCGGCACAAAAGCGATTCTGCGAAGCAATGTGAACAGGCACAGAGAAGGTGCTAGCAGGGAATTCTCTGCCTGCCTTTCCCCATTGCTCTGCAAGCTCTCCAGGAACACATAGAATCTGGGGCTCTGTGCTTTCTTTCCTTCTGAACAAGTGTTACTGTTTTCTGCAGAAAAGCAATTCTTGCGAAGCAATGTGAACACTTCTGCTTCCCAGGCACAGAGAAGGTGCTAGCAGGGAATTCTCTGCCTGCCTTTCCCCAGTGCTCTGCAAGCTCTCCAGGGCAACATAAAATCTGGGGCTCTGTGCTTTCTTTCCTTCTGAACAAGTGTTACTGTTTTCTGCACAAAAGCGATTCTTGCGAAGCAATGTGAACACTTCTGCTTCCCAGGCACAGAGAAGGTGCTAGCAAGGAATTCTCTGCCTGCCTTTCCCCAGTGCTCTGCAAGCTCTCCAGGACAACATAAAATCTGGGGCTCTGTGCTTTCTTTCGTTCTGTACAAGTGTTAGAGTTTTCTGCACAAAAGCGATTCTTGCGAAGCAATGTGAGCAGTTCTGCTTCCCAGGCACAGAGAAGGTGCTAGCAGGGAATTCTCTGCCTGCCTTTCCCCAGTGCTCTGCAACTCTCCAAGACAACATAGAACCTGGGGCTCTGTGCTTTCTTTCCTTCTGAACAAGTGTTACTGTTTTCTGCACAAAAGCGATTCTGCGAAGCAATGTGAACACTTCTGCTTCCCAGGCACAAAGAAGGTGCTAGCAAGGAATTCTCTGCCTGCCTTTCCCCAGTGCTCTGCAAGCTCTCCAGGACAACATAAAATCTGGGGCTCTGTGCTTTCTTTCCTTCTGAACAAGTGTTACTGTTTTCTGCACAAAAGCGATTCTGCGAAGCAATGTGAACAGGCACAGAGAAGGTGCTATCAGGGAATTCTCTGCCTGCCTTTCCCCAGTGCTCTGCAAGCTCTCCAGGACAACATAAAATCTGGGGCTCTGTGCTTTCTTTCCTTCTGAACAAGTGTTAGTGTTTTCTGCACTAAAGCGATTCTGCGAAGCAATGTGAACACTTCTGCTTCCCAGGCACAGAGAAGGTGCTAGCAGGGAATTCTCTGCCTGCCTTTCCCCAGTGCTCTGCAAGCTCTCCAGGACAACAGCAAATCTGGGGCTCTGTGCTTTCTTTCCTTCTGAACAACTGTTACTGTTTTCTGCAGAAAAGCGATTCTTGCGAAGCAATGTGAACACTTCTGCTTCCCAGGCACAGAGAAGGTGCTAGCAGGGAATTCTCTGCCTGCCTTTCCCCAGTGCCCTGCAAGCTCTCCAGGACAACATAGAATCTGGGGCTCTGTGCTTTCTTTCCTTCTGAACAAGTGTTACTGTTTTCTGCACAAAAGCGATTCTGCGAAGCAATGTGAACAGGCACAGAGAAGGTGCTAGCAGGGAATTCTCTGCCTGCCTTTCCCCAGTGCTCTGCAAGCTCTCCAAGACAACATAGAATCTGGGGCTCTGTGCTTTCTTTCCTTCTGAACAAGTGTTACTGTTTTCTGCACAAAAGCGATTCTGCGAAGCATTGTGAACACTTCTGCTTCCCAGGCACAGAGAAGGTGCTAGCAGGGAATTCTCTGCCAGCCTTTCCCCAGTGCTCTGCAAGCTCTCCAGGGCAACATAAAATCTGGGGCTCTGTGCTTTCTTTCCTTCTGAACAAGTGTTAGTGTTTTCTGCACAAAAGCGATTCTTGCGAAGCAATGTGAACACTTCTGCTTCCCAGGCACAGAGAAGGTGCTAGCAAGGAATTCTCTGCCTGCCTTTCCCCAGTGCTCTGCAAGCTCTCCAGGGCAACATAAAATCTGGGGCTCTGTGCTTTCTTTCCTTCTGAACAAGTGTTACTGTTTTCTGCACAAAAGCGATTCTGCGAAGCAATGTGAACACTTCTGCTTCCCAGGCACAGAGAAGGTGCTAGCAAGGAATTCTCTGCCTGCCTTTCCCCAGTGCTCTAAAAGCTCTCCAGGACAACATAAAATCTGGGGCTCTGTGCTTTCTTTCCTTCTGAACAAGTGTTACTGTTTTCTGCACAAAAGCGATTCTGCGAAGCAATGTGAACACTTCTGCTTCCCAGGCACAGAGAAGGTGCTAGCAAGGAATTCTCTGCCTGCCTTTCCCCAGTGCTCTGCAAGCTCTCCAGGACAACATAGAATCTGGGGCTCTGTGCTTCCTTTCGTTCTGAACAAGTGTTACTGTTTTCTGCAGAAAAGCAATTCTTGCGAAGCAATGTGAACACTTCTGCTTCCCAGGCACAGAGAAGGTGCTATCAGGGAATTCTCTGCCTGCCTTTCCCCAGTGCTCTGCAAGCTCTCCAGGGCAACATAAAATCTGGGGCTCTGTGCTTTCTTTCCTTCTGAACAAGTGTTACAGTTTTCTGCACAAAAGCGATTCTTGCGAAGCAATGTGAACACTTCTGCTTCCCAGGCACAGAGAAGGTGCTAGCAAGGAATTCTCTGCCTGCCTTTCCCCAGTGCTCTGCAACTCTCCAAGACAACATAGAACCTGGGGCTCTGTGCTTTCTTTCCTTCTGAACAAGTGTTACTGTTTTCTGCACAAAAGCGATTCTGCGAAGCAATGTGAACACTTCTGCTTCCCAGGCACAAAGAAGGTGCTAGCAAGGAATTCTCTGCCTGCCTTTCCCCAGTGCTCTGCAAGCTCTCCAGGACAACATAAAATCTGGGGCTCTGTGCTTTCTTTCCTTCTGAACAAGTGTTACTGTTTTCTGCACAAAAGCGATTCTGCGAAGCAATGTGAACACTTCTGCTTCCCAGGCACAGAGAAGGTGCTAGCAAGGAATTCTCTGCCTGCCTTTCCCCAGTGCTCTGCAAGCTCTCCAGGACAACATAAAATCTGGGGCTCTGTGCTTTCTTTCCTTCTGAACAAGTGTTACTGTTTTCTGCACAAAAGCGATTCTGCGAAGCAATGTGTACACTTCTGCTTCCCAGGCACAGAGAAGGTGCTAGCAAGGAATTCTCTGCCTGCCTTTCCCCAGTGCTCTGCAAGCTCTCCAGGACAACATAGAATCTGGGGCTCTGTGCTTTCTTTCGTTCTGAACAAGTGTTAGTGTTTTCGGCACAAAAGCGATTCTGCGAAGCAATGTGAACAGGCACAGAGAAGGTGCTAGCAGGGAATTCTCTGCCTGCCTTTCCCCATTGCTCTGCAAGCTCTCCAGGAACACATAGAATCTGGGGCTCTGTGCTTTCTTTCCTTCTGAACAAGTGTTACTGTTTTCTGCAGAAAAGCAATTCTTGCGAAGCAATGTGAACACTTCTGCTTCCCAGGCACAGAGAAGGTGCTAGCAGGGAATTCTCTGCCTGCCTTTCCCCAGTGCTCTGCAAGCTCTCCAGGGCAACATAAAATCTGGGGCTCTGTGCTTTCTTTCCTTCTGAACAAGTGTTACTGTTTTCTGCACAAAAGCGATTCTTGCGAAGCAATGTGAACACTTCTGCTTCCCAGGCACAGAGAAGGTGCTAGCAAGGAATTCTCTGCCTGCCTTTCCCCAGTGCTCTGCAAGCTCTCCAGGACAACATAAAATCTGGGGCTCTGTGCTTTCTTTCGTTCTGTACAAGTGTTAGAGTTTTCTGCACAAAAGCGATTCTTGCGAAGCAATGTGAGCAGTTCTGCTTCCCAGGCACAGAGAAGGTGCTAGCAGGGAATTCTCTGCCTGCCTTTCCCCAGTGCTCTGCAACTCTCCAAGACAACATAGAACCTGGGGCTCTGTGCTTTCTTTCCTTCTGAACAAGTGTTACTGTTTTCTGCACAAAAGCGATTCTGCGAAGCAATGTGAACACTTCTGCTTCCCAGGCACAAAGAAGGTGCTAGCAAGGAATTCTCTGCCTGCCTTTCCCCAGTGCTCTGCAAGCTCTCCAGGACAACATAAAATCTGGGGCTCTGTGCTTTCTTTCCTTCTGAACAAGTGTTACTGTTTTCTGCACAAAAGCGATTCTGCGAAGCAATGTGAACAGGCACAGAGAAGGTGCTATCAGGGAATTCTCTGCCTGCCTTTCCCCAGTGCTCTGCAAGCTCTCCAGGGCAACATAAAATCTGGGGCTCTGTGCTTTCTTTCCTTCTGAACAAGTGTTACTGTTTTCTGCACAAAAGCGATTCTGCGAAGCAATGTGAACACTTCTGCTTCCCAGGCACAGAGAAGGTGCTAGCAAGGAATTCTCTGCCTGCCTTTCCCCAGTGCTCTAAAAGCTCTCCAGGACAACATAAAATCTGGGGCTCTGTGCTTTCTTTCCTTCTGAACAAGTGTTACTGTTTTCTGCACAAAAGCGATTCTGCGAAGCAATGTGAACACTTCTGCTTCCCAGGCACAGAGAAGGTGCTAGCAAGGAATTCTCTGCCTGCCTTTCCCCAGTGCTCTGCAAGCTCTCCAGGACAACATAGAATCTGGGGCTCTGTGCTTCCTTTCGTTCTGAACAAGTGTTACTGTTTTCTGCAGAAAAGCAATTCTTGCGAAGCAATGTGAACACTTCTGCTTCCCAGGCACAGAGAAGGTGCTATCAGGGAATTCTCTGCCTGCCTTTCCCCAGTGCTCTGCAAGCTCTCCAGGGCAACATAAAATCTGGGGCTCTGTGCTTTCTTTCCTTCTGAACAAGTGTTACAGTTTTCTGCACAAAAGCGATTCTTGCGAAGCAATGTGAACACTTCTGCTTCCCAGGCACAGAGAAGGTGCTAGCAAGGAATTCTCTGCCTGCCTTTCCCCAGTGCTCTGCAACTCTCCAAGACAACATAGAACCTGGGGCTCTGTGCTTTCTTTCCTTCTGAACAAGTGTTACTGTTTTCTGCACAAAAGCGATTCTGCGAAGCAATGTGAACACTTCTGCTTCCCAGGCACAAAGAAGGTGCTAGCAAGGAATTCTCTGCCTGCCTTTCCCCAGTGCTCTGCAAGCTCTCCAGGACAACATAAAATCTGGGGCTCTGTGCTTTCTTTCCTTCTGAACAAGTGTTACTGTTTTCTGCACAAAAGCGATTCTGCGAAGCAATGTGAACACTTCTGCTTCCCAGGCACAGAGAAGGTGCTAGCAAGGAATTCTCTGCCTGCCTTTCCCCAGTGCTCTGCAAGCTCTCCAGGACAACATAAAATCTGGGGCTCTGTGCTTTCTTTCCTTCTGAACAAGTGTTACTGTTTTCTGCACAAAAGCGATTTTTGCGAAGCAATATGAACAGGCACAGAGAAGGTGCTAGCAGGGAATTCTCTGCCTGCCTTTCCCCAGTGCTCTGCAAGCTCTCCAGAAAAACAGCAAATATGGGGCTCTGTGCTTTCTTTCCTTCTGAACAAGTGTTACTGTTTTCTCCACAAAAGCGATTCTGTGAAGCAATGTGAACAGGCACAGAGAAGGTGCTATCAGGGAATTCTCTGCCTGCCTTTCCCCAGTGCTCTGCAAGCTCTCCAGGACAACATAGAATCTGGGGCTCTGTGCTTTCTTTCCTTCTGAACAAGTGTTACTGTTTTCTGCACAAAAGCGATTCTGCGAAGCAATGTGAACAGGCACAGAGAAGGTGCTATCAGGGAATTCTCTGCCTGCCTTTCCCCAGTGCTCTGCAAGCTCTCCAGGACAACATAGAATCTGGGGCTCTGTGCTTTCTTTCGTTCTGAACAAGTGTTACTGTTTTCTGCACAAAAGCGATTCTGCGAAGCATTGTGAACACTTCTGCTTCCCAGGCACAGAGAAGGTGCTAGCAGGGAATTCTCTGCCAGCCTTTCCCCAGTGCTCTGCAAGCTCTCCAGGGCAACATAAAATCTGGGGCTCTGTGCTTTCTTTCCTTCTGAACAAGTGTTACTGTTTTCTGCACAAAAGCGATTCTGCGAAGCAATGTGTACACTTCTGCTTCCCAGGCACAGAGAAGGTGCTAGCAAGGAATTCTCTGCCTGCCTTTCCCCAGTGCTCTGCAAGCTCTCCAGGACAACATAGAATCTGGGGCTCTGTGCTTTCTTTCGTTCTGAACAAGTGTTAGTGTTTTCGGCACAAAAGCGATTCTGCGAAGCAATGTGAACAGGCACAGAGAAGGTGCTAGCAGGGAATTCTCTGCCTGCCTTTCCCCATTGCTCTGCAAGCTCTCCAGGAACACATAGAATCTGGGGCTCTGTGCTTTCTTTCCTTCTGAACAAGTGTTACTGTTTTCTGCAGAAAAGCAATTCTTGCGAAGCAATGTGAACACTTCTGCTTCCCAGGCACAGAGAAGGTGCTAGCAGGGAATTCTCTGCCTGCCTTTCCCCAGTGCTCTGCAAGCTCTCCAGGGCAACATAAAATCTGGGGCTCTGTGCTTTCTTTCCTTCTGAACAAGTGTTACTGTTTTCTGCACAAAAGCGATTCTTGCGAAGCAATGTGAACACTTCTGCTTCCCAGGCACAGAGAAGGTGCTAGCAAGGAATTCTCTGCCTGCCTTTCCCCAGTGCTCTGCAAGCTCTCCAGGACAACATAAAATCTGGGGCTCTGTGCTTTCTTTCGTTCTGTACAAGTGTTAGAGTTTTCTGCACAAAAGCGATTCTTGCGAAGCAATGTGAGCAGTTCTGCTTCCCAGGCACAGAGAAGGTGCTAGCAGGGAATTCTCTGCCTGCCTTTCCCCAGTGCTCTGCAACTCTCCAAGACAACATAGAACCTGGGGCTCTGTGCTTTCTTTCCTTCTGAACAAGTGTTACTGTTTTCTGCACAAAAGCGATTCTGCGAAGCAATGTGAACACTTCTGCTTCCCAGGCACAAAGAAGGTGCTAGCAAGGAATTCTCTGCCTGCCTTTCCCCAGTGCTCTGCAAGCTCTCCAGGACAACATAAAATCTGGGGCTCTGTGCTTTCTTTCCTTCTGAACAAGTGTTACTGTTTTCTGCACAAAAGCGATTCTGCGAAGCAATGTGAACAGGCACAGAGAAGGTGCTATCAGGGAATTCTCTGCCTGCCTTTCCCCAGTGCTCTGCAAGCTCTCCAGGACAACATAAAATCTGGGGCTCTGTGCTTTCTTTCGTTCTGAACAAGTGTTAGTGTTTTCTGCACTAAAGCGATTCTGCGAAGCAATGTGAACACTTCTGCTTCCCAGGCACAGAGAAGGTGCTAGCAGGGAATTCTCTGCCTGCCTTTCCCCAGTGCTCTGCAAGCTCTCCAGGACAACAGCAAATCTGGGGCTCTGTGCTTTCTTTCCTTCTGAACAACTGTTACTGTTTTCTGCAGAAAAGCGATTCTTGCGAAGCAATGTGAACACTTCTGCTTCCCAGGCACAGAGAAGGTGCTAGCAGGGAATTCTCTGCCTGCCTTTCCCCAGTGCTCTGCAAGCTCTCCAGGACAACATAGAATCTGGGGCTCTGTGCTTTCTTTCGTTCTGAACAAGTGTTACTGTTTTCTGCACTAAAGCGATTATGCGAAGCAATGTGAACAGGCACAGAGAAGGTGCTAGCAGGGAATTCTCTGCCTGTCTTTCCCCAGTGCTCTGCAAGCTCTCCAGGACAACATAAAATCTGGGGCTCTGTGCTTTCTTTCCTTCTGAACAAGTGTTAGTGTTTTCTGCACAAGAGCGATTCTTGCGAAGCAATGTGAACACTTCTGCTTCCCAGGCACAGAGAAGGTGCTAGCAGGGAATTCTCTGCCTGCCTTTCCCCAGTGCCCTGCAAGCTCTCCAGGACAACATAGAATCTGGGGCTCTGTGCTTTCTTTCCTTCTGAACAAGTGTTACTGTTTTCTGCACAAAAGCGATTCTGCGAAGCAATGTGAACAGGCACAGAGAAGGTGCTAGCAGGGAATTCTCTGCCTGCCTTTCCCCAGTGCTCTGCAAGCTCTCCAGGACAACATAGAATCTGGGGCTCTGTGCTTTCTTTCCTTCTGAACAAGTGTTACTGTTTTCTGCACAAAAGCGATTCTGCGAAGCATTGTGAACACTTCTGCTTCCCAGGCACAGAGAAGGTGCTAGCAGGGAATTCTCTGCCTGCCTTTCCCCAGTGCTCTGCAAGCTCTCCAGGGCAACATAAAATCTGGGGCTCTGTGCTTTCTTTCCTTCTGAACAAGTGTTAGTGTTTTCTGCACAAAAGCGATTCTTGCGAAGCAATGTGAACACTTCTGCTTCCCAGGCACAGAGAAGGTGCTAGCAAGGAATTCTCTGCCTGCCTTTCCCCAGTGCTCTGCAAGCTCTCCAGGGCAACATAAAATCTGGGGCTCTGTGCTTTCTTTCCTTCTGAACAAGTGTTACTGTTTTCTGCACAAAAGCGATTCTGCGAAGCAATGTGAACACTTCTGCTTCCCAGGCACAGAGAAGGTGCTAGCAAGGAATTCTCTGCCTGCCTTTCCCCAGTGCTCTAAAAGCTCTCCAGGACAACATAAAATCTGGGGCTCTGTGCTTTCTTTCCTTCTGAACAAGTGTTACTGTTTTCTGCACAAAAGCGATTCTGCGAAGCAATGTGAACACTTCTGCTTCCCAGGCACAGAGAAGGTGCTAGCAAGGAATTCTCTGCCTGCCTTTCCCCAGTGCTCTGCAAGCTCTCCAGGACAACATAGAATCTGGGGCTCTGTGCTTTCTTTCCTTCTGAACAAGTGTTAGTGTTTTCTGCACAAAAGCGATTCTGCGAAGCAATGTGAACAGGCACAGAGAAGGTGCTAGCAGGGAATTCTCTGCCTGCCTTTCCCCAGTGCTCTGCAAGCTCTCCAGGACAACATAAAATCTGGGGCTCTGTGCTTTCTTTCGTTCTGAACAAGTGTTACTGTTTTCTGCACAAAAGCGATTCTGCGAAGCAATGTGAACACTTCTGCTTCCCAGGCACAGAGAAGGTGCTAGCAAGGAATTCTCTGCCTGCCTTTCCCCAGTGCTCTGCAAGCTCTCCAGGACAACATAGAATCTGGGGCTCTGTGCTTCCTTTCGTTCTGAACAAGTGTTACTGTTTTCTGCAGAAAAGCAATTCTTGCGAAGCAATGTGAACACTTCTGCTTCCCAGGCACAGAGAAGGTGCTATCAGGGAATTCTCTGCCTGCCTTTCCCCAGTGCTCTGCAAGCTCTCCAGGGCAACATAAAATCTGGGGCTCTGTGCTTTCTTTCCTTCTGAACAAGTGTTACTGTTTTCTGCACAAAAGCGATTCTTGCGAAGCAATGTGAACACTTCTGCTTCCCAGGCACAGAGAAGGTGCTAGCAAGGAATTCTCTGCCTGCCTTTCCCCAGTGCTCTGCAACTCTCCAAGACAACATAGAACCTGGGGCTCTGTGCTTTCTTTCCTTCTGAACAAGTGTTACTGTTTTCTGCACAAAAGCGATTCTGCGAAGCAATGTGAACACTTCTGCTTCCCAGGCACAAAGAAGGTGCTAGCAAGGAATTCTCTGCCTGCCTTTCCCCAGTGCTCTGCAAGCTCTCCAGGACAACATAAAATCTGGGGCTCTGTGCTTTCTTTCCTTCTGAACAAGTGTTACTGTTTTCTGCACAAAAGCGATTCTGCGAAGCAATGTGAACACTTCTGCTTCCCAGGCACAGAGAAGGTGCTAGCAAGGAATTCTCTGCCTGCCTTTCCCCAGTGCTCTGCAAGCTCTCCAGGACAACATAAAATCTGGGGCTCTGTGCTTTCTTTCCTTCTGAACAAGTGTTACTGTTTTCTGCACAAAAGCGATTCTTGCGAAGAAATATGAACAGGCACAGAGAAGGTGCTAGCAGGGAATTCTCTGCCTGCCTTTCCCCAGTGCTCTGCAAGCTCTCCAGGACAACATAGAATCTGGGGCTCTGTGCTTTCTTTCCTTCTGAACAAGTGTTACTGTTTTCTGCACAAAAGCGATTCTGCGAAGCAATGTGAACAGGCACAGAGAAGGTGCTATCAGGGAATTCTCTGCCTGCCTTTCCCCAGTGCTCTGCAAGCTCTCCAGGACAACATAGAATCTGGGGCTCTGTGCTTTCTTTCCTTCTGAACAAGTGTTAGTGTTTTCTGCACAAAAGCAATTCTGCGAAGCAATGTGAACACTTCTGCTTCCCAGGCACAGAGAAGGTGCTAGCAGGGAATTCTCTGCCTGCCTTTCCCCAGTGCTCTGCAAGCTCTCCAGGGCAACATAAAATCTGGGGCTCTGTGCTTTCTTTCCTTCTGAACAAGTGTTAGTGTTTTCTGCACAAAAGCGATTCTTCGAAGCAATGTGAACACTTCTGCTTCCCAGGCACAGAGAAGGTGCTAGCAAGGAATTCTCTGCCTGCCTTTCCCCAGTGCTCTGCAAGCTCTCCAGGACAACATAAAATCTGGGGCTCTGTGCTTTCTTTCGTTCTGAACAAGTGTTACTGTTTTCTGCACTAAAGCGATTATGCGAAGCGATGTGAACAGGCACAGAGAAGGTGCTAGCAGGGAATTCTCTGCCTGCCTTTCCCCAGTGCTCTGCAAGCTCTCCAGGACAACATAAAATCTGGGGCTCTGTGCTTTCTTTCCTTCTGAACAAGTGTTAGTGTTTTCTGCACAAAAGCGATTCTTGCGAAGCAATGTGAACACTTCTGCTTCCCAGGCACAGAGAAGGTGCTAGCAGGGAATTCTCTGCCTGCCTTTCCCCAGTGCTCTGCAAGCTCTCCAGGACAACATAGAATCTGGGGCTCTGTGCTTTCTTTCCTTCTGAACAAGTGTTACTGTTTTCTGCACAAAAGCGATTCTGCGAAGCAATGTGAACAGGCACAGAGAAGGTGCTAGCAGGGAATTCTCTGCCTGCCTTTCCCCAGTGCTCTGCAAGCTCTCCAGGACAACATAGAATCTGGGGCTCTGTGCTTTCTTTCCTTCTGAACAAGTGTTACTGTTTTCTGCACAAAAGCGATTCTGCGAAGCAATGTGAACACTTCTGCTTCCCAGGCACAAAGAAGGTGCTAGCAAGGAATTCTCTGCCTGCCTTTCCCCAGTGCTCTGCAAGCTCTCCAGGACAACATAAAATCTGGGGCTCTGTGCTTTCTTTCCTTCTGAACAAGTGTTACTGTTTTCTGCACAAAAGCGATTCTGCGAAGCAATGTGAACAGGCACAGAGAAGGTGCTATCAGGGAATTCTCTGCCTGCCTTTCCCCAGTGCTCTGCAAGCTCTCCAGGACAACATAAAATCTGGGGCTCTGTGCTTTCTTTCCTTCTGAACAAGTGTTAGTGTTTTCTGCACTAAAGCGATTCTGTGAAGCAATGTGAACACTTCTGCTTCCCAGGCACAGAGAAGGTGCTAGCAGGGAATTCTCTGCCTGCCTTTCCCCAGTGCTCTGCAAGCTCTCCAGGACAACATAGAATCTGGGGCTCTGTGCTTTCTTTCCTTCTGAACAACTGTTACTGTTTTCTGCAGAAAAGCGATTCTTGCGAAGCAATGTGAACACTTCTGCTTCCCAGGCACAGAGAAGGTGCTAGCAGGGAATTCTCTGCCTGCCTTTCCCCAGTGCTCTGCAAGCTCTCCAGGACAACATAGAATCTGGGGCTCTGTGCTTTCTTTCGTTCTGAACAAGTGTTACTGTTTTCTGCACTAAAGCGATTATGCGAAGCAATGTGAACAGGCACAGAGAAGGTGCTAGCAGGGAATTCTCTGCCTGCCTTTCCCCAGTGCTCTGCAAGCTCTCCAGGACAACATAAAATCTGGGGCTCTGTGCTTTCTTTCCTTCTGAACAAGTGTTAGTGTTTTCTGCACAAGAGCGATTCTTGCGAAGCAATGTGAACACTTCTGCTTCCCAGGCACAGAGAAGGTGCTAGCAGGGAATTCTCTGCCTGCCTTTCCCCAGTGCCCTGCAAGCTCTCCAGGACAACATAGAATCTGGGGCTCTGTGCTTTCTTTCCTTCTGAACAAGTGTTACTGTTTTCTGCACAAAAGCGATTCTGCGAAGCAATGTGAACAGGCACAGAGAAGGTGCTATCAGGGAATTCTCTGCCTGCCTTTCCCCAGTGCTCTGCAAGCTCTCCAGGACAACATAGAATCTGGGGCTCTGTGCTTTCTTTCCTTCTGAACAAGTGTTACTGTTTTCTGCACAAAAGCGATTCTGGGAAGCATTGTGAACACTTCTGCTTCCCAGGCACAGAGAAGGTGCTAGCAGGGAATTCTCTGCCAGCCTTTCCCCAGTGCTCTGCAAGCTCTCCAGGGCAACATAAAATCTGGGGCTCTGTGCTTTCTTTCCTTCTGAACAAGTGTTAGTGTTTTCTGCACAAAAGCGATTCTTGCGAAGCAATGTGAACACTTCTGCTTCCCAGGCACAGAGAAGGTGCTAGCAGGGAATTCTCTGCCTGCCTTTCCCCAGTGCTCTGCAAGCTCTCCAGGACAACATAAAATCTGGGGCTCTGTGCTTTCTTTCGTTCTGAACAAGTGTTACTGTTTTCTGCACAAAAGCGATTCTGCGAAGCAATGTGAACACTTCTGCTTCCCAGGCACAGAGAAGGTGCTAGCAAGGAATTCTCTGCCTGCCTTTCCCCAGTGCTCTGCAAGCTCTCCAGGACAACATAGAATCTGGGGCTCTGTGCTTCCTTTCGTTCTGAACAAGTGTTACTGTTTTCTGCAGAAAAGCAATTCTTGCGAAGCAATGTGAACACTTCTGCTTCCCAGGCACAGAGAAGGTGCTATCAGGGAATTCTCTGCCTGCCTTTCCCCAGTGCTCTGCAAGCTCTCCAGGGCAACATAAAATCTGGGGCTCTGTGCTTTCTTTCCTTCTGAACAAGTGTTACAGTTTTCTGCACAAAAGCGATTCTTGCGAAGCAATGTGAACACTTCTGCTTCCCAGGCACAGAGAAGGTGCTAGCAAGGAATTCTCTGCCTGCCTTTCCCCAGTGCTCTGCAACTCTCCAAGACAACATAGAACCTGGGGCTCTGTGCTTTCTTTCCTTCTGAACAAGTGTTACTGTTTTCTGCACAAAAGCGATTCTGCGAAGCAATGTGAACACTTCTGCTTCCCAGGCACAAAGAAGGTGCTAGCAAGGAATTCTCTGCCTGCCTTTCCCCAGTGCTCTGCAAGCTCTCCAGGACAACATAAAATCTGGGGCTCTGTGCTTTCTTTCCTTCTGAACAAGTGTTACTGTTTTCTGCACAAAAGCGATTCTGCGAAGCAATGTGAACACTTCTGCTTCCCAGGCACAGAGAAGGTGCTAGCAAGGAATTCTCTGCCTGCCTTTCCCCAGTGCTCTGCAAGCTCTCCAGGACAACATAAAATCTGGGGCTCTGTGCTTTCTTTCCTTCTGAACAAGTGTTACTGTTTTCTGCACAAAAGCGATTTTTGCGAAGCAATATGAACAGGCACAGAGAAGGTGCTAGCAGGGAATTCTCTGCCTGCCTTTCCCCAGTGCTCTGCAAGCTCTCCAGAAAAACAGCAAATATGGGGCTCTGTGCTTTCTTTCCTTCTGAACAAGTGTTACTGTTTTCTCCACAAAAGCGATTCTGTGAAGCAATGTGAACAGGCACAGAGAAGGTGCTATCAGGGAATTCTCTGCCTGCCTTTCCCCAGTGCTCTGCAAGCTCTCCAGGACAACATAGAATCTGGGGCTCTGTGCTTTCTTTCATTCTGAACAAGTGTTACTGTTTTCTGCACAAAAGCGATTCTGCGAAGCAATGTGAACAGGCACAGAGAAGGTGCTATCAGGGAATTCTCTGCCTGCCTTTCCCCAGTGCTCTGCAAGCTCTCCAGGACAACATAGAATCTGGGGCTCTGTGCTTTCTTTCGTTCTGAACAAGTGTTACTGTTTTCTGCACAAAAGCGATTCTGCGAAGCATTGTGAACACTTCTGCTTCCCAGGCACAGAGAAGGTGCTAGCAGGGAATTCTCTGCCAGCCTTTCCCCAGTGCTCTGCAAGCTCTCCAGGGCAACATAAAATCTGGGGCTCTGTGCTTTCTTTCCTTCTGAACAAGTGTTACTGTTTTCTGCACAAAAGCGATTCTGCGAAGCAATGTGAACACTTCTGCTTCCCAGGCACAGAGAAGGTGCTAGCAAGGAATTCTCTGCCTGCCTTTCCCCAGTGCTCTGCAAGCTCTCCAGGACAACATAAAATCTGGGGCTCTGTGCTTTCTTTCCTTCTGAACAAGTGTTACTGTTTTCTGCACAAAAGCGATTCTGCGAAGCAATGTGAACACTTCTGCTTCCCAGGCACAGAGAAGGTGCTAGCAAGGAATTCTGTGCCTGCCTTTCCCCAGTGCTCTGCAAGCTCTCCAGAACAACATAAAATCTGGGGCTCTGTGCTTTCTTTCCTTCTGAACAAGTGTTACTGTTTTCTGCACAAAAGCGATTCTTGCGAAGCAATGTGAACACTTCTGCTTCCCAGGCACAGAGAAGGTGCTAGCAAGGAATTCTCTGCCTGCCTTTCCCCAGTGCTCTGCAAGCTCTCCAGGACAACATAGAATCTGGGGCTCTGTGCTTTCTTTCGTTCTGAACAAGTGTTAGTGTTTTCGGCACAAAAGCGATTCTGCGAAGCAATCTGAACAGGCACAGAGAAGGTGCTAGCAGGGAATTCTCTGCCTGCCTTTCCCCATTGCTCTGCAAGCTCTCCAGGAACACATAGAATCTGGGGCTCTGTGCTTTCTTTCCTTCTGAACAAGTGTTACTGTTTTCTGCAGAAAAGCAATTCTTGCGAAGCAATGTGAACACTTCTGCTTCCCAGGCACAGAGAAGGTGCTAGCAGGGAATTCTCTGCCTGCCTTTCCCCAGTGCTCTGCAAGCTCTCCAGGGCAACATAAAATCTGGGGCTCTGTGCTTTCTTTCCTTCTGAACAAGTGTTACTGTTTTCTGCACAAAAGCGATTCTTGCGAAGCAATGTGAACACTTCTGCTTCCCAGGCACAGAGAAGGTGCTAGCAAGGAATTCTCTGCCTGCCTTTCCCCAGTGCTCTGCAAGCTCTCCAGGACAACATAAAATCTGGGGCTCTGTGCTTTCTTTCGTTCTGTACAAGTGTTAGAGTTTTCTGCACAAAAGCGATTCTTGCGAAGCAATGTGAGCAGTTCTGCTTCCCAGGCACAGAGAAGGTGCTAGCAGGGAATTCTCTGCCTGCCTTTCCCCAGTGCTCTGCAACTCTCCAAGACAACATAGAACCTGGGGCTCTGTGCTTTCTTTCCTTCTGAACAAGTGTTACTGTTTTCTGCACAAAAGCGATTCTGCGAAGCAATGTGAACACTTCTGCTTCCCAGGCACAAAGAAGGTGCTAGCAAGGAATTCTCTGCCTGCCTTTCCCCAGTGCTCTGCAAGCTCTCCAGGACAACATAAAATCTGGGGCTCTGTGCTTTCTTTCCTTCTGAACAAGTGTTACTGTTTTCTGCACAAAAGCGATTCTGCGAAGCAATGTGAACAGGCACAGAGAAGGTGCTATCAGGGAATTCTCTGCCTGCCTTTCCCCAGTGCTCTGCAAGCTCTCCAGGACAACATAAAATCTGGGGCTCTGTGCTTTCTTTCGTTCTGAACAAGTGTTAGTGTTTTCTGCACTAAAGCGATTCTGCGAAGCAATGTGAACACTTCTGCTTCCCAGGCACAGAGAAGGTGCTAGCAGGGAATTCTCTGCCTGCCTTTCCCCAGTGCTCTGCAAGCTCTCCAGGACAACAGCAAATCTGGGGCTCTGTGCTTTCTTTCCTTCTGAACAACTGTTACTGTTTTCTGCACAAAAGCGATTCTTGCGAAGCAATGTGAACACTTCTGCTTCCCAGGCACAGAGAAGGTGCTAGCAGGGAATTCTCTGCCTGCCTTTCCCCAGTGCTCTGCAAGCTCTCCAGGACAACATAGAATCTGGGGCTCTGTGCTTTCTTTCGTTCTGAACAAGTGTTACTGTTTTCTGCACTAAAGCGATTATGCGAAGCAATGTGAACAGGCACAGAGAAGGTGCTAGCAGGGAATTCTCTGCCTGCCTTTCCCCAGTGCTCTGCAAGCTCTCCAGGACAACATAAAATCTGGGGCTCTGTGCTTTCTTTCCTTCTGAACAAGTGTTAGTGTTTTCTGCACAAGAGCGATTCTTGCGAAGCAATGTGAACACTTCTGCTTCCCAGGCACAGAGAAGGTGCTAGCAGGGAATTCTCTGCCTGCCTTTCCCCAGTGCCCTGCAAGCTCTCCAGGACAACATAGAATCTGGGGCTCTGTGCTTTCTTTCCTTCTGAACAAGTGTTACTGTTTTCTGCACAAAAGCGATTCTGCGAAGCAATGTGAACAGGCACAGAGAAGGTGCTAGCAGGGAATTCTCTGCCTGCCTTTCCCCAGTGCTCTGCAAGCTCTCCAGGACAACATAGAATCTGGGGCTCTGTGCTTTCTTTCCTTCTGAACAAGTGTTACTGTTTTCTGCACAAAAGCGATTCTGCGAAGCATTGTGAACACTTCTGCTTCCCAGGCACAGAGAAGGTGCTAGCAGGGAATTCTCTGCCAGCCTTTCCCCAGTGCTCTGCAAGCTCTCCAGGGCAACATAAAATCTGGGGCTCTGTGCTTTCTTTCCTTCTGAACAAGTGTTAGTGTTTTCTGCACAAAAGCGATTCTTGCGAAGCAATGTGAACACTTCTGCTTCCCAGGCACAGAGAAGGTGCTAGCAAGGAATTCTCTGCCTGCCTTTCCCCAGTGCTCTGCAAGCTCTCCAGGGCAACATAAAATCTGGGGCTCTGTGCTTTCTTTCCTTCTGAACAAGTGTTACTGTTTTCTGCACAAAAGCGATTCTGCGAAGCAATGTGAACACTTCTGCTTCCCAGGCACAGAGAAGGTGCTAGCAAGGAATTCTCTGCCTGCCTTTCCCCAGTGCTCTAAAAGCTCTCCAGGACAACATAAAATCTGGGGCTCTGTGCTTTCTTTCCTTCTGAACAAGTGTTACTGTTTTCTGCACAAAAGCGATTCTGCGAAGCAATGTGAACACTTCTGCTTCCCAGGCACAGAGAAGGTGCTAGCAAGGAATTCTCTGCCTGCCTTTCCCCAGTGCTCTGCAAGCTCTCCAGGACAACATAGAATCTGGGGCTCTGTGCTTTCTTTCCTTCTGAACAAGTGTTAGTGTTTTCTGCACAAAAGCGATTCTGCGAAGCAATGTGAACAGGCACAGAGAAGGTGCTAGCAGGGAATTCTCTGCCTGCCTTTCCCCAGTGCTCTGCAAGCTCTCCAGGACAACATAAAATCTGGGGCTCTGTGCTTTCTTTCGTTCTGAACAAGTGTTACTGTTTTCTGCAGAAAAGCAATTCTTGCGAAGCAATGTGAACACTTCTGCTTCCCAGGCACAGAGAAGGTGCTATCAGGGAATTCTCTGCCTGCCTTTCCCCAGTGCTCTGCAAGCTCTCCAGGGCAACATAAAATCTGGGGCTCTGTGCTTTCTTTCCTTCTGAACAAGTGTTACTGTTTTCTGCACAAAAGCGATTCTTGCGAAGCAATGTGAACACTTCTGCTTCCCAGGCACAGAGAAGGTGCTAGCAAGGAATTCTCTGCCTGCCTTTCCCCAGTGCTCTGCAACTCTCCAAGACAACATAGAACCTGGGGCTCTGTGCTTTCTTTCCTTCTGAACAAGTGTTACTGTTTTCTGCACAAAAGCGATTCTGCGAAGCAATGTGAACACTTCTGCTTCCCAGGCACAAAGAAGGTGCTAGCAAGGAATTCTCTGCCTGCCTTTCCCCAGTGCTCTGCAAGCTCTCCAGGACAACATAAAATCTGGGGCTCTGTGCTTTCTTTCCTTCTGAACAAGTGTTACTGTTTTCTGCACAAAAGCGATTCTGCGAAGCAATGTGAACACTTCTGCTTCCCAGGCACAGAGAAGGTGCTAGCAAGGAATTCTCTGCCTGCCTTTCCCCAGTGCTCTGCAAGCTCTCCAGGACAACATAAAATCTGGGGCTCTGTGCTTTCTTTCCTTCTGAACAAGTGTTACTGTTTTCTGCACAAAAGCGATTCTTGCGAAGAAATATGAACAGGCACAGAGAAGGTGCTAGCAGGGAATTCTCTGCCTGCCTTTCCCCAGTGCTCTGCAAGCTCTCCAGGACAACATAGAATCTGGGGCTCTGTGCTTTCTTTCCTTCTGAACAAGTGTTACTGTTTTCTGCACAAAAGCGATTCTGCGAAGCAATGTGAACAGGCACAGAGAAGGTGCTATCAGGGAATTCTCTGCCTGCCTTTCCCCAGTGCTCTGCAAGCTCTCCAGGACAACATAGAATCTGGGGCTCTGTGCTTTCTTTCCTTCTGAACAAGTGTTAGTGTTTTCTGCACAAAAGCAATTCTGCGAAGCAATGTGAACACTTCTGCTTCCCAGGCACAGAGAAGGTGCTAGCAGGGAATTCTCTGCCTGCCTTTCCCCAGTGCTCTGCAAGCTCTCCAGGGCAACATAAAATCTTGGCCTCTGTGCTTTCTTTCCTTCTGAACAAGTGTTAGTGTTTTCTGCACAAAAGCGATTCTTCGAAGCAATGTGAACACTTCTGCTTCCCAGGCACAGAGAAGGTGCTAGCAAGGAATTCTCTGCCTGCCTTTCCCCAGTGCTCTGCAAGCTCTCCAGGACAACATAAAATCTGGGGCTCTGTGCTTTCTTTCGTTCTGAACAAGTGTTACTGTTTTCTGCACTAAAGCGATTATGCGAAGCAATGTGAACAGGCACAGAGAAGGTGCTAGCAGGGAATTCTCTGCCTGCCTTTCCCCAGTGCTCTGCAAGCTCTCCAGGACAACATAAAATCTGGGGCTCTGTGCTTTCTTTCCTTCTGAACAAGTGTTAGTGTTTTCTGCACAAAAGCGATTCTTGCGAAGCAATGTGAACACTTCTGCTTCCCAGGCACAGAGAAGGTGCTAGCAGGGAATTCTCTGCCTGCCTTTCCCCAGTGCTCTGCAAGCTCTCCAGGACAACATAGAATCTGGGGCTCTGTGCTTTCTTTCCTTCTGAACAAGTGTTACTGTTTTCTGCACTAAAGCGATTATGCGAAGCAATGTGAACAGGCACAGAGAAGGTGCTAGCAGGGAATTCTCTGCCTGCCTTTCCCCAGTGCTCTGCAAGCTCTCCAGGACAACATAGAATCTGGGGCTCTGTGCTTTCTTTCGTTCTGAACAAGTGTTACTGTTTTCTGCACAAAAGCGATTCTGCGAAGCATTGTGAACACTTCTGCTTCCCAGGCACAGAGAAGGTGCTAGCAGGGAATTCTCTGCCAGCCTTTCCCCAGTGCTCTGCAAGCTCTCCAGGGCAACATAAAATCTGGGGCTCTGTGCTTTCTTTCCTTCTGAACAAGTGTTAGTGTTTTCTGCACAAAAGAGATTCTTGCGAAGCAATGTGAACACTTCTGCTTCCCAGGCACAGAGAAGGTGCTAGCAAGGAATTCTCTGCCTGCCTTTCCCCAGTGCTCTGCAAGCTCTCCAGGACAACATAAAATCTGGGGCTCTGTGCTTTCTTTCCTTCTGAACAAGTGTTACTGTTTTCTGCACAAAAGCGATTCTGCGAAGCAATGTGAACACTTCTGCTTCCCAGGCACAGAGAAGGTGCTAGCAAGGAATTCTCTGCCTGCCTTTCCCCAGTGCTCTGCAAGCTCTCCAGAACAACATAAAATCTGGGGCCCTGTGCTTTCTTTCCTTCTGAACAAGTGTTACTGTTTTCTGCAGAAAAGCGATTCTTGCGAAGCAATGTGAACACTTCTGCTTCCCAGGCACAGAGAAGGTGCTAGCAAGGAATTCTCTGCCTGCCTTTCCCCAGTGCTCTGCAAGCTCTCCAGGACAACATAGAATCTGGGGCTCTGTGCTTTCTTTCGTTCTGAACAAGTGTTAGTGTTTTCGGCACAAAAGCGATTCTGCGAAGCAATGTGAACAGGCACAGAGAAGGTGCTAGCAGGGAATTCTCTGCCTGCCTTTCCCCAGTGCTCTGCAAGCTCTCCAGGACAACATAAAATCTGGGGCTCTGTGCTTTCTTTCGTTCTGAACAAGTGTTACTGTTTTCTGCACAAAAGCGATTCTGCGAAGCAATGTGAACACTTCTGCTTCCCAGGCACAGAGAAGGTGCTAGCAAGGAATTCTCTGCCTGCCTTTCCCCAGTGCTCTGCAAGCTCTCCAGGACAACATAGAATCTGGGGCTCTGTGCTTTCTTTCCTTCTGAACAACTGTTACTGTTTTCTGCAGAAAAGCGATTCTTGCGAAGCAATGTGAACACTTCTGCTTCCCAGGCACAGAGAAGGTGCTAGCAGGGAATTCTCTGCCTGCCTTTCCCCAGTGCTCTGCAAGCTCTCCAGGACAACATAGAATCTGGGGCTCTGTGCTTTCTTTCCTTCTGAACAAGTGTTACTGTTTTCTGCACAAAAGCGATTCTGCGAAGCAATGTGAACACTTCTGCTTCCCAGGCACAAAGAAGGTGCTAGCAAGGAATTCTCTGCCTGCCTTTCCCCAGTGCTCTGCAAGCTCTCCAGGACAACATAAAATCTGGGGCTCTGTGCTTTCTTTCCTTCTGAACAAGTGTTACTGTTTTCTGCACAAAAGCGATTCTGCGAAGCAATGTGAACACTTCTGCTTCCCAGGCACAGAGAAGGTGCTATCAGGGAATTCTCTGCCTGCCTTTCCCCAGTGCTCTGCAAGCTCTCCAGGACAACATAAAATCTGGGGCTCTGTGCTTTCTTTCCTTCTGAACAAGTGTTACTGTTTTCTGCACAAAAGCGATTCTTGCGAAGCAATGTGAACAGGCACAGAGAAGGTGCTAGCAGGGAATTCTCTGCCTGCCTTTCCCCAGTGCTCTGCAAGCTCTCCAGAAAAACAGCAAATCTGGGGCTCTGTGCTTTCTTTCCTTCTGAACAAGTGTTACTGTTTTCTGCACTAAAGCGATTATGTGAAGCAATGTGAACAGGCACAGAGAAGGTGCTATCAGGGAATTCTCTGCCTGCCTTTCCCCAGTGCTCTGCAAGCTCTCCAGGACAACATAGAATCTGGGGCTCTGTGCTTTCTTTCCTTCTGAACAAGTGTTAGTGTTTTCTGCACAAAAGCAATTCTGCGAAGCAATGTGAACACTTCTGCTTCCCAGGCACAGAGAAGGTGCTAGCAGGGAATTCTCTGCCTGCCTTTCCCCAGTGCTCTGCAAGCTCTCCAGGACAACATAAAATCTGGGGCTCTGTGCTTTCTTTCCTTCTGAACAAGTGTTACTGTTTTCTGCACAAAAGCGATTCTGCGAAGCAATGTGAACACTTCTGCTTCCCAGGCACAGAGAAGGTGCTAGCAAGGAATTCTCTGCCTGCCTTTCCCCAGTGCTCTGCAAGCTCTCCAGGACAACATAGAATCTGGGGCTCTGTGCTTTCTTTCCTTCTGAACAACTGTTACTGTTTTCTGCAGAAAAGCGATTCTTGCGAAGCAATGTGAACACTTCTGCTTCCCAGGCACAGAGAAGGTGCTAGCAGGGAATTCTCTGCCTGCCTTTCCCCAGTGCTCTGCAAGCTCTCCAGGACAACATAGAATCTGGGGCTCTGTGCTTTCTTTCCTTCTGAACAAGTGTTAGTGTTTTCTGCACAAAAGCGATTCTGCGAAGCAATGTGAACACTTCTGCTTCCCAGGCACAAAGAAGGTGCTAGCAAGGAATTCTCTGCCTGCCTTTCCCCAGTGCTCTGCAAGCTCTCCAGGACAACATAAAATCTGGGGCTCTGTGCTTTCTTTCCTTCTGAACAAGTGTTACTGTTTTCTGCACAAAAGCGATTCTGCGAAGCAATGTGAACACTTCTGCTTCCCAGGCACAGAGAAGGTGCTATCAGGGAATTCTCTGCCTGCCTTTCCCCAGTGCTCTGCAAGCTCTCCAGAAAAACAGCAAATCTGGGGCTCTGTGCTTTCTTTCCTTCTGAACAAGTGTTACTGTTTTCTGCACTAAAGCGATTATGTGAAGCAATGTGAACAGGCACAGAGAAGGTGCTAGCAGGGAATTCTCTGCCTGCCTTTCCCCAGTGCTCTGCAAGCTCTCCAGGACAACATAGAATCTGGGGCTCTGTGCTTTCTTTCCTTCTGAACAAGTGTTAGTGTTTTCTGCACAAAAGCAATTCTGCGAAGCAATGTGAACACTTCTGCTTCCCAGGCACAGAGAAGGTGCTAGCAGGGAATTCTCTGCCTGCCTTTCCCCAGTGCTCTGCAAGCTCTCCAGGACAACATAAAATCTGGGGCTCTGTGCTTTCTTTCCTTCTGAACAAGTGTTACTGTTTTCTGCACAAAAGCGATTCTGCGAAGCAATGTGAACACTTCTGCTTCCCAGGCACAGAGAAGGTGCTATCAGGGAATTCTCTGCCTGCCTTTCCCCAGTGCTCTGCAAGCTCTCCAGGACAACATAAAATCTGGGGCTCTGTGCTTTCTTTCCTTCTGAACAACTGTTACTGTTTTCTGCACAAAAGCGATTCTTGCGAAGCAATGTGAACAGGCACAGAGAAGGTGCTAGCAGGGAATTCTCTGCCTGCCTTTCCCCAGTGCTCTGCAAGCTCTCCAGAAAAACAGCAAATCTGGGGCTCTGTGCTTTCTTTCCTTCTGAACAAGTGTTACTGTTTTCTGCACTAAAGCGATTATGTGAAGCAATGTGAACAGGCACAGAGAAGGTGCTATCAGGGAATTCTCTGCCTGCCTTTCCCCAGTGCTCTGCAAGCTCTCCAGGACAACATAAAATCTGGGGCTCTGTGCTTTCTTTCCTTCTGAACAAGTGTTAGTGTTTTCTGCACAAAAGCAATTCTGCGAAGCAATGTGAACACTTCTGCTTCCCAGGCACAGAGAAGGTGCTAGCAGGGAATTCTCTGCCTGCCTTTCCCCAGTGCTCTGCAAGCTCTCCAGGACAACATAAAATCTGGGGCTCTGTGCTTTCTTTCGTTCTGAACAAGTGTTACTGTTTTCTGCACAAAAGCGATTCTGCGAAGCAATGTGAACACTTCTGCTTCCCAGGCACAGAGAAGGTGCTAGCAAGGAATTCTCTGCCTGCCTTTCCCCAGTGCTCTGCAAGCTCTCCAGGACAACATAGAATCTGGGGCTCTGTGCTTTCTTTCCTTCTGAACAACTGTTACTGTTTTCTGCAGAAAAGCGATTCTTGCGAAGCAATGTGAACACTTCTGCTTCCCAGGCACAGAGAAGGTGCTAGCAGGGAATTCTCTGCCTGCCTTTCCCCAGTGCTCTGCAAGCTCTCCAGGACAACATAGAATCTGGGGCTCTGTGCTTTCTTTCCTTCTGAACAAGTGTTACTGTTTTCTGCACAAAAGCGATTCTGCGAAGCAATGTGAACACTTCTGCTTCCCAGGCACAAAGAAGGTGCTAGCAAGGAATTCTCTGCCTGCCTTTCCCCAGTGCTCTGCAAGCTCTCCAGGACAACATAAAATCTGGGGCTCTGTGCTTTCTTTCCTTCTGAACAAGTGTTACTGTTTTCTGCACAAAAGCGATTCTGCGAAGCAATGTGAACACTTCTGCTTCCCAGGCACAGAGAAGGTGCTATCAGGGAATTCTCTGCCTGCCTTTCCCCAGTGCTCTGCAAGCTCTCCAGGACAACATAAAATCTGGGGCTCTGTGCTTTCTTTCCTTCTGAACAAGTGTTACTGTTTTCTGCACAAAAGCGATTCTTGCGAAGCAATGTGAACAGGCACAGAGAAGGTGCTAGCAGGGAATTCTCTGCCTGCCTTTCCCCAGTGCTCTGCAAGCTCTCCAGAAAAACAGCAAATCTGGGGCTCTGTGCTTTCTTTCCTTCTGAACAAGTGTTACTGTTTTCTGCACTAAAGCGATTATGTGAAGCAATGTGAACAGGCACAGAGAAGGTGCTATCAGGGAATTCTCTGCCTGCCTTTCCCCAGTGCTCTGCAAGCTCTCCAGGACAACATAGAATCTGGGGCTCTGTGCTTTCTTTCCTTCTGAACAAGTGTTAGTGTTTTCTGCACAAAAGCAATTCTGCGAAGCAATGTGAACACTTCTGCTTCCCAGGCACAGAGAAGGTGCTAGCAGGGAATTCTCTGCCTGCCTTTCCCCAGTGCTCTGCAAGCTCTCCAGGACAACATAAAATCTGGGGCTCTGTGCTTTCTTTCCTTCTGAACAAGTGTTACTGTTTTCTGCACAAAAGCGATTCTTGCGAAGCAATGTGAACAGGCACAGAGAAGGTGCTAGCAGGGAATTCTCTGCCTGCCTTTCCCCAGTGCTCTGCAAGCTCTCCAGAAAAACAGCAAATCTGGGGCTCTGTGCTTTCTTTCCTTCTGAACAAGTGTTACTGTTTTCTCCACAAAAGCGATTATGTGAAGCAATGTGAACAGGCACAGAGAAGGTGCTATCAGGGAATTCTCTGCCTGCCTTTCCCCAGTGCTCTGCAAGCTCTCCAGGACAACATAAAATCTGGGGCTCTGTGCTTTCTTTCCTTCTGAACAAGTGTTAGTGTTTGCTGCACAAAAGCGATTCTGCGAAGCAATGTGAACACTTCTGCTTCCCAGGCACAGAGAAGGTGCTAGCAGGGAATTCTCTGCCTGCCTTTCCCCAGTGCTCTGCAAGCTCTCCAGGACAACATAAAATCTGGGGCTCTGTGCTTTCTTTCCTTCTGAACAAGTGTTACTGTTTTCTGCACAAAAGCGATTCTGCGAAGCAATGTGAACACTTCTGCTTCCCAGGCACAGAGAAGGTGCTAGCAAGGAATTCTCTGCCTGCCTTTCCCCAGTGCTCTGCAAGCTCTCCAGGACAACATAAAATCTGGGGCTCTGTGCTTTCTTTCCTTCTGAACAAGTGTTACTGTTTTCTGCACAAAAGCGATTCTTGCGAAGCAATGTGAACAGGCACAGAGAAGGTGCTAGCAGGGAATTCTCTGCCTGCCTTTCCCCAGTGCTCTGCAAGCTCTCCAGAAAAACAGCAAATCTGGGGCTCTGTGCTTTCTTTCCTTCTGAACAAGTGTTACTGTTTTCTGCACTAAAGCGATTATGTGAAGCAATGTGAACAGGCACAGAGAAGGTGCTATCAGGGAATTCTCTGCCTGCCTTTCCCCAGTGCTCTGCAAGCTCTCCAGGACAACATAGAATCTGGGGCTCTGTGCTTTCTTTCCTTCTGAACAAGTGTTAGTGTTTTCTGCACAAAAGCAATTCTGCGAAGCAATGTGAACACTTCTGCTTCCCAGGCACAGAGAAGGTGCTAGCAGGGAATTCTCTGCCTGCCTTTCCCCAGTGCTCTGCAAGCTCTCCAGGACAACATAAAATCTGGGGCTCTGTGCTTTCTTTCCTTCTGAACAAGTGTTACTGTTTTCTGCACAAAAGCGATTCTGCGAAGCAATGTGAACACTTCTGCTTCCCAGGCACAGAGAAGGTGCTAGCAAGGAATTCTCTGCCTGCCTTTCCCCAGTGCTCTGCAAGCTCTCCAGGACAACATAGAATCTGGGGCTCTGTGCTTTCTTTCCTTCTGAACAACTGTTACTGTTTTCTGCAGAAAAGCGATTCTTGCGAAGCAATGTGAACACTTCTGCTTCCCAGGCACAGAGAAGGTGCTAGCAGGGAATTCTCTGCCTGCCTTTCCCCAGTGCTCTGCAAGCTCTCCAGGACAACATAGAATCTGGGGCTCTGTGCTTTCTTTCCTTCTGAACAAGTGTTACTGTTTTCTGCACAAAAGCGATTCTGCGAAGCAATGTGAACACTTCTGCTTCCCAGGCACAAAGAAGGTGCTAGCAAGGAATTCTCTGCCTGCCTTTCCCCAGTGCTCTGCAAGCTCTCCAGGACAACATAAAATCTGGGGCTCTGTGCTTTCTTTCCTTCTGAACAAGTGTTACTGTTTTCTGCACAAAAGCGATTCTGCGAAGCAATGTGAACACTTCTGCTTCCCAGGCACAGAGAAGGTGCTATCAGGGAATTCTCTGCCTGCCTTTCCCCAGTGCTCTGCAAGCTCTCCAGGACAACATAAAATCTGGGGCTCTGTGCTTTCTTTCCTTCTGAACAAGTGTTACTGTTTTCTGCACAAAAGCGATTCTTGCGAAGCAATGTGAACAGGCACAGAGAAGGTGCTAGCAGGGAATTCTCTGCCTGCCTTTCCCCAGTGCTCTGCAAGCTCTCCAGAAAAACAGCAAATCTGGGGCTCTGTGCTTTCTTTCCTTCTGAACAAGTGTTACTGTTTTCTGCACTAAAGCGATTATGTGAAGCAATGTGAACAGGCACAGAGAAGGTGCTATCAGGGAATTCTCTGCCTGCCTTTCCCCAGTGCTCTGCAAGCTCTCCAGGACAACATAGAATCTGGGGCTCTGTGCTTTCTTTCCTTCTGAACAAGTGTTAGTGTTTTCTGCACAAAAGCAATTCTGCGAAGCAATGTGAACACTTCTGCTTCCCAGGCACAGAGAAGGTGCTAGCAGGGAATTCTCTGCCTGCCTTTCCCCAGTGCTCTGCAAGCTCTCCAGGACAACATAAAATCTGGGGCTCTGTGCTTTCTTTCCTTCTGAACAAGTGTTACTGTTTTCTGCACAAAAGCGATTCTGCGAAGCAATGTGAACACTTCTGCTTCCCAGGCACAGAGAAGGTGCTATCAGGGAATTCTCTGCCTGCCTTTCCCCAGTGCTCTGCAAGCTCTCCAGGACAACATAAAATCTGGGGCTCTGTGCTTTCTTTCCTTCTGAACAAGTGTTACTGTTTTCTGCACAAAAGCGATTCTTGCGAAGCAATGTGAACAGGCACAGAGAAGGTGCTAGCAGGGAATTCTCTGCCTGCCTTTCCCCAGTGCTCTGCAAGCTCTCCAGAAAAACAGCAAATCTGGGGCTCTGTGCTTTCTTTCCTTCTGAACAAGTGTTACTGTTTTCTGCACTAAAGCGATTATGTGAAGCAATGTGAACAGGCACAGAGAAGGTGCTATCAGGGAATTCTCTGCCTGCCTTTCCCCAGTGCTCTGCAAGCTCTCCAGGACAACATAAAATCTGGGGCTCTGTGCTTTCTTTCCTTCTGAACAAGTGTTAGTGTTTTCTGCACAAAAGCAATTCTGCGAAGCAATGTGAACACTTCTGCTTCCCAGGCACAGAGAAGGTGCTAGCAGGGAATTCTCTGCCTGCCTTTCCCCAGTGCTCTGCAAGCTCTCCAGGACAACATAGAATCTGGGGCTCTGTGCTTTCTTTCCTTCTGAACAACTGTTACTGTTTTCTGCAGAAAAGCGATTCTTGCGAAGCAATGTGAACACTTCTGCTTCCCAGGCACAGAGAAGGTGCTAGCAGGGAATTCTCTGCCTGCCTTTCCCCAGTGCTCTGCAAGCTCTCCAGGACAACATAGAATCTGGGGCTCTGTGCTTTCTTTCCTTCTGAACAAGTGTTACTGTTTTCTGCACAAAAGCGATTCTGCGAAGCAATGTGAACACTTCTGCTTCCCAGGCACAAAGAAGGTGCTAGCAAGGAATTCTCTGCCTGCCTTTCCCCAGTGCTCTGCAAGCTCTCCAGGACAACATAAAATCTGGGGCTCTGTGCTTTCTTTCCTTCTGAACAAGTGTTACTGTTTTCTGCACAAAAGCGATTCTGCGAAGCAATGTGAACACTTCTGCTTCCCAGGCACAGAGAAGGTGCTATCAGGGAATTCTCTGCCTGCCTTTCCCCAGTGCTCTGCAAGCTCTCCAGGACAACAGCAAATCTGGGGCTCTGTGCTTTCTTTCGTTCTGAACAACTGTTACTGTTTTCTGCACAAAAGCGATTCTTGCGAAGCAATGTGAACAGGCACAGAGAAGGTGCTAGCAGGGAATTCTCTGCCTGCCTTTCCCCAGTGCTCTGCAAGCTCTCCAGAAAAACAGCAAATCTGGGGCTCTGTGCTTTCTTTCCTTCTGAACAAGTGTTACTGTTTTCTGCACTAAAGCGATTATGTGAAGCAATGTGAACAGGCACAGAGAAGGTGCTATCAGGGAATTCTCTGCCTGCCTTTCCCCAGTGCTCTGCAAGCTCTCCAGGACAACATAGAATCTGGGGCTCTGTGCTTTCTTTCCTTCTGAACAAGTGTTAGTGTTTTCTGCACAAAAGCAATTCTGCGAAGCAATGTGAACACTTCTGCTTCCCAGGCACAGAGAAGGTGCTAGCAGGGAATTCTCTGCCTGCCTTTCCCCAGTGCTCTGCAAGCTCTCCAGGACAACATAAAATCTGGGGCTCTGTGCTTTCTTTCCTTCTGAACAAGTGTTACTGTTTTCTGCACAAAAGCGATTCTTGCGAAGCAATGTGAACAGGCACAGAGAAGGTGCTAGCAGGGAATTCTCTGCCTGCCTTTCCCCAGTGCTCTGCAAGCTCTCCAGAAAAACAGCAAATCTGGGGCTCTGTGCTTTCTTTCCTTCTGAACAAGTGTTACTGTTTTCTCCACAAAAGCGATTATGTGAAGCAATGTGAACAGGCACAGAGAAGGTGCTATCAGGGAATTCTCTGCCTGCCTTTCCCCAGTGCTCTGCAAGCTCTCCAGGACAACATAAAATCTGGGGCTCTGTGCTTTCTTTCCTTCTGAACAAGTGTTAGTGTTTTCTGCACAAAAGCAATTCTGCGAAGCAATGTGAACACTTCTGCTTCCCAGGCACAGAGAAGGTGCTAGCAGGGAATTCTCTGCCTGCCTTTCCCCAGTGCTCTGCAAGCTCTCCAGGACAACATAAAATCTGGGGCTCTGTGCTTTCTTTCCTTCTGAACAAGTGTTACTGTTTTCTGCACAAAAGCGATTCTGCGAAGCAATGTGAACACTTCTGCTTCCCAGGCACAGAGAAGGTGCTAGCAAGGAATTCTCTGCCTGCCTTTCCCCAGTGCTCTGCAAGCTCTCCAGGACAACATAGAATCTGGGGCTCTGTGCTTTCTTTCCTTCTGAACAAGTGTTACTGTTTTCTGCACAAAAGCGATTCTGCGAAGCAATGTGAACAGGCACAGAGAAGGTGCTATCAGGGAATTCTCTGCCTGCCTTTCCCCAGTGCTCTGCAAGCTCTCCAGGACAACATAGAATCTGGGGCTCTGTGCTTTCTTTCCTTCTGAACAAGTGTTAGTGTTTTCTGCACAAAAGCAATTCTGCGAAGCAATGTGAACACTTCTGCTTCCCAGGCACAGAGAAGGTGCTAGCAGGGAATTCTCTGCCTGCCTTTCCCCACTGCTCTGCAAGCTCTCCAGGACAACATAAAATCTGGGGCTCTGTGCTTTCTTTCCTTCTGAACAAGTGTTACTGTTTTCTGCACAAAAGCGATTCTTGCGAAGCAATGTGAACACTTCTGCTTCCCAGGCACAGAGAAGGTGCTAGCAAGGAATTCTCTGCCTGCCTTTCCCCAGTGCTCTGCAAGCTCTCCAGGACAACATAGAATCTGGGGCTCTGTGCTTTCTTTCCTTCTGAACAACTGTTACTGTTTTCTGCAGAAAAGCAATTCTTGCGCAGCAATGTGAACACTTCTGCTTCCCAGGCACAGAGAAGGTGCTAGCAGGGAATTCTCTGCCTGCCTTTCCCCAGTGCCCTGCAAGCTCTCCAGGACAACATAGAATCTGGGGCTCTGTGCTTTCTTTCCTTCTGAACAAGTGTTACTGTTTTCTGCACAAAAGCGATTCTGCGAAGCAATGTGAACAGGCACAGAGAAGGTGCTAGCAGGGAATTCTCTGCCTGCCTTTCCCCAGTGCTCTGCAAGCTCTCCAGAAAAACAGCAAATCTGGGGCTCTGTGCTTTCTTTCCTTCTGAACAAGTGTTACTGTTTTCTGCACTAAAGCGATTATGTGAAGCAATGTGAACAGGCACAGAGAAGGTGCTAGTAGGGAATTCTCTGCCTGCCTTTCCCCAGTGCTCTGCAAGCTCTCCAGGACAACATAGAATCTGGGGCTCTGTGCTTTCTTTCCTTCTGAACAAGTGTTACTGTTTTCTGCACAAAAGCGATTCTGCGAAGCAATGTGAACAGGCACAGAGAAGGTGCTATCAGGGAATTCTCTGCCTGCCTTTCCCCAGTGCTCTGCAAGCTCTCCAGGACAACATAAAATCTGGGGCTCTGTGCTTTCTTTCCTTCTGAACAAGTGTTAGTGTTTTCTGCACAAAAGCAATTCTGCGAAGCAATGTGAACACTTCTGCTTCCCAGGCACAGAGAAGGTGCTAGCAGGGAATTCTCTGCCTGCCTTTCCCCAGTGCTCTGCAAGCTCTCCAGGACAACATAAAATCTGGGGCTCTGTGCTTTCTTTCCTTCTGAACAAGTGTTAGTGTTTTCTGCACAAAAGCGATTCTGCGAAGCAATGTGAACACTTCTGCTTCCCAGGCACAGAGAAGGTGCTAGCAAGGAATTCTCTGCCTGCCTTTCCCCAGTGCTCTGCAAGCTCTCCAGGACAACATAGAATCTGGGGCTCTGTGCTTTCTTTCCTTCTGAACAACTGTTACTGTTTTCTGCAGAAAAGCGATTCTTGCGAAGCAATGTGAACACTTCTGCTTCCCAGGCACAGAGAAGGTGCTAGCAGGGAATTCTCTGCCTGCCTTTCCCCAGTGCTCTGCAAGCTCTCCAGGACAACATAGAATCTGGGGCTCTGTGCTTTCTTTCCTTCTGAACAAGTGTTACTGTTTTCTGCACAAAAGCGATTCTGCGAAGCAATGTGAACACTTCTGCTTCCCAGGCACAAAGAAGGTGCTAGCAAGGAATTCTCTGCCTGCCTTTCCCCAGTGCTCTGCAAGCTCTCCAGGACAACATAAAATCTGGGGCTCTGTGCTTTCTTTCCTTCTGAACAAGTGTTACTGTTTTCTGCACAAAAGCGATTCTGCGAAGCAATGTGAACACTTCTGCTTCCCAGGCACAGAGAAGGTGCTATCAGGGAATTCTCTGCCTGCCTTTCCCCAGTGCTCTGCAAGCTCTCCAGGACAACATAAAATCTGGGGCTCTGTGCTTTCTTTCCTTCTGAACAACTGTTACTGTTTTCTGCACAAAAGCGATTCTTGCGAAGCAATGTGAACAGGCACAGAGAAGGTGCTAGCAGGGAATTCTCTGCCTGCCTTTCCCCAGTGCTCTGCAAGCTCTCCAGAAAAACAGCAAATCTGGGGCTCTGTGCTTTCTTTCCTTCTGAACAAGTGTTACTGTTTTCTGCACTAAAGCGATTATGTGAAGCAATGTGAACAGGCACAGAGAAGGTGCTATCAGGGAATTCTCTGCCTGCCTTTCCCCAGTGCTCTGCAAGCTCTCCAGGACAACATAGAATCTGGGGCTCTGTGCTTTCTTTCCTTCTGAACAAGTGTTAGTGTTTTCTGCACAAAAGCAATTCTGCGAAGCAATGTGAACACTTCTGCTTCCCAGGCACAGAGAAGGTGCTAGCAGGGAATTCTCTGCCTGCCTTTCCCCAGTGCTCTGCAAGCTCTCCAGGACAACATAAAATCTGGGGCTCTGTGCTTTCTTTCCTTCTGAACAAGTGTTACTGTTTTCTGCACAAAAGCGATTCTTGCGAAGCAATGTGAACAGGCACAGAGAAGGTGCTAGCAGGGAATTCTCTGCCTGCCTTTCCCCAGTGCTCTGCAAGCTCTCCAGAAAAACAGCAAATCTGGGGCTCTGTGCTTTCTTTCCTTCTGAACAAGTGTTACTGTTTTCTCCACAAAAGCGATTATGTGAAGCAATGTGAACAGGCACAGAGAAGGTGCTATCAGGGAATTCTCTGCCTGCCTTTCCCCAGTGCTCTGCAAGCTCTCCAGGACAACATAAAATCTGGGGCTCTGTGCTTTCTTTCCTTCTGAACAAGTGTTAGTGTTTTCTGCACAAAAGCAATTCTGCGAAGCAATGTGAACACTTCTGCTTCCCAGGCACAGAGAAGGTGCTAGCAGGGAATTCTCTGCCTGCCTTTCCCCAGTGCTCTGCAAGCTCTCCAGGACAACATAAAATCTGGGGCTCTGTGCTTTCTTTCCTTCTGAACAAGTGTTACTGTTTTCTGCACAAAAGCGATTCTGCGAAGCAATGTGAACACTTCTGCTTCCCAGGCACAGAGAAGGTGCTAGCAAGGAATTCTCTGCCTGCCTTTCCCCAGTGCTCTGCAAGCTCTCCAGGACAACATAAAATCTGGGGCTCTGTGCTTTCTTTCCTTCTGAACAAGTGTTACTGTTTTCTGCACAAAAGCGATTCTTGCGAAGCAATGTGAACAGGCACAGAGAAGGTGCTAGCAGGGAATTCTCTGCCTGCCTTTCCCCAGTGCTCTGCAAGCTCTCCAGAAAAACAGCAAATCTGGGGCTCTGTGCTTTCTTTCCTTCTGAACAAGTGTTACTGTTTTCTGCACTAAAGCGATTATGTGAAGCAATGTGAACAGGCACAGAGAAGGTGCTATCAGGGAATTCTCTGCCTGCCTTTCCCCAGTGCTCTGCAAGCTCTCCAGGACAACATAGAATCTGGGGCTCTGTGCTTTCTTTCCTTCTGAACAAGTGTTACTGTTTTCTGCACAAAAGCAATTCTGCGAAGCAATGTGAACACTTCTGCTTCCCAGGCACAGAGAAGGTGCTAGCAGGGAATTCTCTGCCTGCCTTTCCCCAGTGCTCTGCAAGCTCTCCAGGACAACATAAAATCTGGGGCTCTGTGCTTTCTTTCCTTCTGAACAACTGTTACTGTTTTCTGCAGAAAAGCGATTCTTGCGAAGCAATGTGAACACTTCTGCTTCCCAGGCACAGAGAAGGTGCTAGCAGGGAATTCTCTGCCTGCCTTTCCCCAGTGCTCTGCAAGCTCTCCAGGACAACATAGAATCTGGGGCTCTGTGCTTTCTTTCCTTCTGAACAAGTGTTACTGTTTTCTGCACAAAAGCGATTCTGCGAAGCAATGTGAACACTTCTGCTTCCCAGGCACAAAGAAGGTGCTAGCAAGGAATTCTCTGCCTGCCTTTCCCCAGTGCTCTGCAAGCTCTCCAGGACAACATAAAATCTGGGGCTCTGTGCTTTCTTTCCTTCTGAACAAGTGTTACTGTTTTCTGCACAAAAGCGATTCTGCGAAGCAATGTGAACACTTCTGCTTCCCAGGCACAGAGAAGGTGCTATCAGGGAATTCTCTGCCTGCCTTTCCCCAGTGCTCTGCAAGCTCTCCAGGACAACATAAAATCTGGGGCTCTGTGCTTTCTTTCCTTCTGAACAAGTGTTACTGTTTTCTGCACAAAAGCGATTCTTGCGAAGCAATGTGAACAGGCACAGAGAAGGTGCTAGCAGGGAATTCTCTGCCTGCCTTTCCCCAGTGCTCTGCAAGCTCTCCAGGACAACATAGAATCTGGGGCTCTGTGCTTTCTTTCCTTCTGAACAAGTGTTACTGTTTTCTGCACAAAAGCGATTCTGCGAAGCAATGTGAACAGGCACAGAGAAGGTGCTATCAGGGAATTCTCTGCCTGCCTTTCCCCAGTGCTCTGCAAGCTCTCCAGGACAACATAGAATCTGGGGCTCTGTGCTTTCTTTCCTTCTGAACAAGTGTTAGTGTTTTCTGCACAAAAGCAATTCTGCGAAGCAATGTGAACACTTCTGCTTCACAGGCACAGAGAAGGTGCTAGCAGGGAATTCTCTGCCTGCCTTTCCCCAGTGCTCTGCAAGCTCTCCAGGACAACATAAAATCTGGGGCTCTGTGCTTTCTTTCCTTCTGAACAAGTGTTACTGTTTTCTGCACAAAAGCGATTCTGCGAAGCAATGTGAACACTTCTGCTTCCCAGGCACAGAGAAGGTGCTATCAGGGAATTCTCTGCCTGCCTTTCCCCAGTGCTCTGCAAGCTCTCCAGGACAACATAAAATCTGGGGCTCTGTGCTTTCTTTCCTTCTGAACAAGTGTTACTGTTTTCTGCACAAAAGCGATTCTTGCGAAGCAATGTGAACAGGCACAGAGAAGGTGCTAGCAGGGAATTCTCTGCCTGCCTTTCCCCAGTGCTCTGCAAGCTCTCCAGAAAAACAGCAAATCTGGGGCTCTGTGCTTTCTTTCCTTCTGAACAAGTGTTACTGTTTTCTGCACTAAAGCGATTATGTGAAGCAATGTGAACAGGCACAGAGAAGGTGCTATCAGGGAATTCTCTGCCTGCCTTTCCCCAGTGCTCTGCAAGCTCTCCAGGACAACATAAAATCTGGGGCTCTGTGCTTTCTTTCCTTCTGAACAAGTGTTAGTGTTTTCTGCACAAAAGCAATTCTGCGAAGCAATGTGAACACTTCTGCTTCCCAGGCACAGAGAAGGTGCTAGCAGGGAATTCTCTGCCTGCCTTTCCCCAGTGCTCTGCAAGCTCTCCAGGACAACATAAAATCTGGGGCTCTGTGCTTTCTTTCCTTCTGAACAAGTGTTACTGTTTTCTGCACAAAAGCGATTCTGCGAAGCAATGTGAACACTTCTGCTTCCCAGGCACAGAGAAGGTGCTAGCAAGGAATTCTCTGCCTGCCTTTCCCCAGTGCTCTGCAAGCTCTCCAGGACAACATAAAATCTGGGGCTCTGTGCTTTCTTTCCTTCTGAACAAGTGTTACTGTTTTCTGCACAAAAGCGATTCTTGCGAAGCAATGTGAACAGGCACAGAGAAGGTGCTAGCAGGGAATTCTCTGCCTGCCTTTCCCCAGTGCTCTGCAAGCTCTCCAGAAAAACAGCAAATCTGGGGCTCTGTGCTTTCTTTCCTTCTGAACAAGTGTTACTGTTTTCTGCACTAAAGCGATTATGTGAAGCAATGTGAACAGGCACAGAGAAGGTGCTATCAGGGAATTCTCTGCCTGCCTTTCCCCAGTGCTCTGCAAGCTCTCCAGGACAACATAGAATCTGGGGCTCTGTGCTTTCTTTCCTTCTGAACAAGTGTTACTGTTTTCTGCACAAAAGCAATTCTGCGAAGCAATGTGAACACTTCTGCTTCCCAGGCACAGAGAAGGTGCTAGCAGGGAATTCTCTGCCTGCCTTTCCCCAGTGCTCTGCAAGCTCTCCAGGACAACATAAAATCTGGGGCTCTGTGCTTTCTTTCCTTCTGAACAACTGTTACTGTTTTCTGCAGAAAAGCGATTCTTGCGAAGCAATGTGAACACTTCTGCTTCCCAGGCACAGAGAAGGTGCTAGCAGGGAATTCTCTGCCTGCCTTTCCCCAGTGCTCTGCAAGCTCTCCAGGACAACATAGAATCTGGGGCTCTGTGCTTTCTTTCCTTCTGAACAAGTGTTACTGTTTTCTGCACAAAAGCGATTCTGCGAAGCAATGTGAACACTTCTGCTTCCCAGGCACAAAGAAGGTGCTAGCAAGGAATTCTCTGCCTGCCTTTCCCCAGTGCTCTGCAAGCTCTCCAGGACAACATAAAATCTGGGGCTCTGTGCTTTCTTTCCTTCTGAACAAGTGTTACTGTTTTCTGCACAAAAGCGATTCTGCGAAGCAATGTGAACACTTCTGCTTCCCAGGCACAGAGAAGGTGCTATCAGGGAATTCTCTGCCTGCCTTTCCCCAGTGCTCTGCAAGCTCTCCAGGACAACATAAAATCTGGGGCTCTGTGCTTTCTTTCCTTCTGAACAAGTGTTACTGTTTTCTGCACAAAAGCGATTCTTGCGAAGCAATGTGAACAGGCACAGAGAAGGTGCTAGCAGGGAATTCTCTGCCTGCCTTTCCCCAGTGCTCTGCAAGCTCTCCAGAAAAACAGCAAATCTGGGGCTCTGTGCTTTCTTTCCTTCTGAACAAGTGTTACTGTTTTCTGCACAAAAGCGATTCTGCGAAGCAATGTGAACAGGCACAGAGAAGGTGCTATCAGGGAATTCTCTGCCTGCCTTTCCCCAGTGCTCTGCAAGCTCTCCAGGACAACATAGAATCTGGGGCTCTGTGCTTTCTTTCCTTCTGAACAAGTGTTAGTGTTTTCTGCACAAAAGCAATTCTGCGAAGCAATGTGAACACTTCTGCTTCACAGGCACAGAGAAGGTGCTAGCAGGGAATTCTCTGCCTGCCTTTCCCCAGTGCTCTGCAAGCTCTCCAGGACAACATAAAATCTGGGGCTCTGTGCTTTCTTTCCTTCTGAACAAGTGTTACTGTTTTCTGCACAAAAGCGATTCTGCGAAGCAATGTGAACACTTCTGCTTCCCAGGCACAGAGAAGGTGCTATCAGGGAATTCTCTGCCTGCCTTTCCCCAGTGCTCTGCAAGCTCTCCAGGACAACATAAAATCTGGGGCTCTGTGCTTTCTTTCCTTCTGAACAAGTGTTACTGTTTTCTGCACAAAAGCGATTCTTGCGAAGCAATGTGAACAGGCACAGAGAAGGTGCTAGCAGGGAATTCTCTGCCTGCCTTTCCCCAGTGCTCTGCAAGCTCTCCAGAAAAACAGCAAATCTGGGGCTCTGTGCTTTCTTTCCTTCTGAACAAGTGTTACTGTTTTCTGCACTAAAGCGATTATGTGAAGCAATGTGAACAGGCACAGAGAAGGTGCTATCAGGGAATTCTCTGCCTGCCTTTCCCCAGTGCTCTGCAAGCTCTCCAGGACAACATAAAATCTGGGGCTCTGTGCTTTCTTTCCTTCTGAACAAGTGTTAGTGTTTTCTGCACAAAAGCAATTCTGCGAAGCAATGTGAACACTTCTGCTTCCCAGGCACAGAGAAGGTGCTAGCAGGGAATTCTCTGCCTGCCTTTCCCCAGTGCTCTGCAAGCTCTCCAGGACAACATAAAATCTGGGGCTCTGTGCTTTCTTTCCTTCTGAACAAGTGTTACTGTTTTCTGCACAAAAGCGATTCTGCGAAGCAATGTGAACACTTCTGCTTCCCAGGCACAGAGAAGGTGCTAGCAGGGAATTCTCTGCCTGCCTTTCCCCAGTGCTCTGCAAGCTCTCCAGGACAACATAGAATCTGGGGCTCTGTGCTTTCTTTCCTTCTGAACAAGTGTTACTGTTTTCTGCACAAAAGCGATTCTTGCGAAGCAATGTGAACACTTCTGCTTCCCAGGCACAAAGAAGGTGCTAGCAAGGAATTCTCTGCCTGCCTTTCCCCAGTGCTCTGCAAGCTCTCCAGGACAACATAAAATCTGGGGCTCTGTGCTTTCTTTCCTTCTGAACAAGTGTTACTGTTTTCTGCACAAAAGCGATTCTGCGAAGCAATGTGAACACTTCTGCTTCCCAGGCACAGAGAAGGTGCTATCAGGGAATTCTCTGCCTGCCTTTCCCCAGTGCTCTGCAAGCTCTCCAGGACAACATAAAATCTGGGGCTCTGTGCTTTCTTTCCTTCTGAACAAGTGTTACTGTTTTCTGCACAAAAGCGATTCTTGCGAAGCAATGTGAACAGGCACAGAGAAGGTGCTAGCAGGGAATTCTCTGCCTGCCTTTCCCCAGTGCTCTGCAAGCTCTCCAGAAAAACAGCAAATCTGGGGCTCTGTGCTTTCTTTCCTTCTGAACAAGTGTTACTGTTTTCTGCACTAAAGCGATTATGTGAAGCAATGTGAACAGGCACAGAGAAGGTGCTATCAGGGAATTCTCTGCCTGCCTTTCCCCAGTGCTCTGCAAGCTCTCCAGGACAACATAGAATCTGGGGCTCTGTGCTTTCTTTCCTTCTGAACAAGTGTTAGTGTTTTCTGCACAAAAGCAATTCTGCGAAGCAATGTGAACACTTCTGCTTCCCAGGCACAGAGAAGGTGCTAGCAGGGAATTCTCTGCCTGCCTTTCCCCAGTGCTCTGCAAGCTCTCCAGGACAACATAAAATCTGGGGCTCTGTGCTTTCTTTCCTTCTGAACAAGTGTTACTGTTTTCTGCACAAAAGCGATTCTTGCGAAGCAATGTGAACAGGCACAGAGAAGGTGCTAGCAGGGAATTCTCTGCCTGCCTTTCCCCAGTGCTCTGCAAGCTCTCCAGAAAAACAGCAAATCTGGGGCTCTGTGCTTTCTTTCCTTCTGAACAAGTGTTACTGTTTTCTCCACAAAAGCGATTATGTGAAGCAATGTGAACAGGCACAGAGAAGGTGCTATCAGGGAATTCTCTGCCTGCCTTTCCCCAGTGCTCTGCAAGCTCTCCAGGACAACATAAAATCTGGGGCTCTGTGCTTTCTTTCCTTCTGAACAAGTGTTAGTGTTTTCTGCACAAAAGCAATTCTGCGAAGCAATGTGAACACTTCTGCTTCCCAGGCACAGAGAAGGTGCTATCAGGGAATTCTCTGCCTGCCTTTCCCCAGTGCTCTGCAAGCTCTCCAGGACAACATAAAATCTGGGGCTCTGTGCTTTCTTTCCTTCTGAACAAGTGTTACTGTTTTCTGCACAAAAGCGATTCTGCGAAGCAATGTGAACACTTCTGCTTCCCAGGCACAGAGAAGGTGCTAGCAAGGAATTCTCTGCCTGCCTTTCCCCAGTGCTCTGCAAGCTCTCCAGGACAACATAGAATCTGGGGCTCTGTGCTTTCTTTCCTTCTGAACAAGTGTTACTGTTTTCTGCACAAAAGCGATTCTGCGAAGCAATGTGAACAGGCACAGAGAAGGTGCTATCAGGGAATTCTCTGCCTGCCTTTCCCCAGTGCTCTGCAAGCTCTCCAGGACAACATAGAATCTGGGGCTCTGTGCTTTCTTTCCTTCTGAACAAGTGTTAGTGTTTTCTGCACAAAAGCAATTCTGCGAAGCAATGTGAACACTTCTGCTTCCCAGGCACAGAGAAGGTGCTAGCAGGGAATTCTCTGCCTGCCTTTCCCCAGTGCTCTGCAAGCTCTCCAGGACAACATAAAATCTGGGGCTCTGTGCTTTCTTTCCTTCTGAACAAGTGTTACTGTTTTCTGCACAAAAGCGATTCTGCGAAGCAATGTGAACACTTCTGCTTCCCAGGCACAGAGAAGGTGCTAGCAAGGAATTCTCTGCCTGCCTTTCCCCAGTGCTCTGCAAGCTCTCCAGGACAACATAGAATCTGGGGCTCTGTGCTTTCTTTCCTTCTGAACAACTGTTACTGTTTTCTGCAGAAAAGCAATTCTTGCGCAGCAATGTGAACACTTCTGCTTCCCAGGCACAGAGAAGGTGCTAGCAGGGAATTCTCTGCCTGCCTTTCCCCAGTGCCCTGCAAGCTCTCCAGGACAACATAGAATCTGGGGCTCTGTGCTTTCTTTCCTTCTGAACAAGTGTTACTGTTTTCTGCACAAAAGCGATTCTGCGAAGCAATGTGAACAGGCACAGAGAAGGTGCTAGCAGGGAATTCTCTGCCTGCCTTTCCCCAGTGCTCTGCAAGCTCTCCAGAAAAACAGCAAATCTGGGGCTCTGTGCTTTCTTTCCTTCTGAACAAGTGTTACTGTTTTCTGCACTAAAGCGATTATGTGAAGCAATGTGAACAGGCACAGAGAAGGTGCTAGTAGGGAATTCTCTGCCTGCCTTTCCCCAGTGCTCTGCAAGCTCTCCAGGACAACATAGAATCTGGGGCTCTGTGCTTTCTTTCCTTCTGAACAAGTGTTACTGTTTTCTGCACAAAAGCGATTCTTGCGAAGCAATGTGAACACTTCTGCTTCCCAGGCACAGAGAAGGTGCTAGCAAGGAATTCTCTGCCTGCCTTTCCCCAGTGCTCTGCAAGCTCTCCAGGACAACATAAAATCTGGGGCTCTGTGCTTTCTTTCCTTCTGAACAAGTGTTACTGTTTTCTGCACAAAAGCGATTCTGCGAAGCAATGTGAACACTTCTGCTTCCCAGGCACAGAGAAGGTGCTAGCAAGGAATTCTCTGCCTGCCTTTCCCCAGTGCTCTGCAAGCTCTCCAGGACAACATAAAATCTGGGGCTCTGTGCTTTCTTTCGTTCTGAACAAGTGTTAGTGTTTTCTGCACAGAAGCGATTCTGCGAAGCAATGTGAACACTTCTGCTTCCCAGGCACAGAGAAGGTGCTATCAGGGAATTCTCTGCCTGCCTTTCCCCAGTGCTCTGCAAGCTCTCCAGGACAACATAGAATCTGGGGCTCTGTGCTTTCTTTCGTTCTGAACAAGTGTTACTGTTTTCTGCACAAAAGCGATTCTGCGAAGCAATGTGAACAGGCACAGAGAAGGTGCTAGCAGGGAATTCTCTGCCTGCCTTTCCCCAGTGCTCTGCAAGCTCTCCAGGACAACATAGAATCTGGGGCTCTGTGCTTTCTTTCCTTCTGAACAAGTGTTAGTGTTTTCTGCACAAAAGCGATTCTTGCAAAGCGATGTGAACACTTCTGCTTCCCAGGCACAGAGAAGGTGCTAGCAAGGAATTCTCTGCCTGCCTTTCCCCAGTGCTCTGCAAGCTCTCCAGGACAACATAAAATCTGGGGCTCTGTGCTTTCTTTCCTTCTGAACAAGTGTTAGTGTTTTCTGCACAAAAGCGATTCTTGCGAAGCAATGTGAACACTTCTGCTTCCCAGGCACAGAGAAGGTGCTAGCAAGGAATTCTCTGCCTGCCTTTCCCCAGTGCTCTGCAAGCTCTCCAGGACAACATAGAATCTGGGGCTCTGTGCTTTCTTTCCTTCTGAACAACTGTTACTGTTTTCTGCAGAAAAGCAATTCTTGCGCAGCAATGTGAACACTTCTGCTTCCCAGGCACAGAGAAGGTGCTAGCAGGGAATTCTCTGCCTGCCTTTCCCCAGTGCTCTGCAAGCTCTCCAGGACAACATAGAATCTGGGGCTCTGTGCTTTCTTTCCTTCTGAACAAGTGTTACTGTTTTCTGCACAAAAGCGATTCTGCGAAGCAATGTGAACACTTCTGCTTCCCAGGCACAGAGAAGGTGCTAGCAGGGAATTCTCTGCCTGCCTTTCCCCAGTGCTCTGCAAGCTCTCCAGGACAACATAGAATCTGGGGCTCTGTGCTTTCTTTCCTTCTGAACAAGTGTTACTGTTTTCTGCACAAAAGAGATTCTGCGAAGCAATGTGAACACTTCTGCTTCCCAGGCACAAAGAAGGTGCTAGCAAGGAATTCTCTGCCTGCCTTTCCCCAGTGCTCTGCAAGCTGTCCAGGACAACATAAAATCTGGGGCTCTGTGCTTTCTTTCCTTCTGAACAAGTGTTACTGTTTTCTGCACAAAAGCGATTCTGCGAAGCAATGTGAACACTTCTGCTTCCCAGGCACAGAGAAGGGGCTAGCAAGGAATTCTCTGCCTGCCTTTCCCCAGTGCTCTGCAAGCTCTCCAGGACAGCATAAAATCTGGGGCTCTGTGCTTTCTTTCCTTCTGAACAAGTGTTACTGTTTTCTGCACAAAAGCGATTCTTGCGAAGCAATGTGAACAGGCACAGAGAAGGTGCTAGCAGGGAATTCTCTGCCTGCCTTTCCCCAGTGCTCTGCAAGCTCTCCAGGACAACATAGAATCTGGGGCTCTGTGCTTTCTTTCCTTCTGAACAATTGTTACTGTTTTCTGCACAAAAGCGATTCTGCGAAGCAATGTGAACAGGCACAGAGAAGGTGCTATCAGGGAATTCTCTGCCTGCCTTTCCCCAGTGCTCTGCAAGCTCTCCAGGACAACATAGAATCTGGGGCTCTGTGCTTTCTTTCCTTCTGAACAAGTGTTAGTGTTTTCTGCACAAAAGCGATTCTGCGAAGCAATGTGAACACTTCTGCTTCCCAGGCACAGAGAAGGTGCTATCAGGGAATTCTCTGCCTGCCTTTCCCCAGTGCTCTGCAAGCTCTCCAGGGCAACATAGAATCTGGGGCTCTGTGCTTTCTTTCCTTCTGAACAAGTGTTACTGTTTTCTGCACAAAAGCGATTCTGCGAAGCAATGTGAACACTTCTGCTTCCCAGGCACAGAGAAGGTGCTAGCAAGGAATTCTCTGCCTGCCTTTCCCCAGTGCTCTGCAAGCTCTCCAGGACAACATAAAATCTGGGGCTCTGTGCTTTCTTTCCTTCTGAACAAGTGTTACTGTTTTCTGCACAAAAGCGATTCTGCGAAGCAATGTGAACACTTCTGCTTCCCAGGCACAGAGAAGGTGCTAGCAAGGAATTCTCTGCCTGCCTTTCCCCAGTGCTCTGCAAGCTCTCCAGGACAACATAAAATCTGGGGCTCTGTGCTTTCTTTCCTTCTGAACAAGTGTTACTGTTTTCTGCACAAAAGCGATTCTTGCGAAGCAATGTGAACACTTCTGCTTCCCAGGGACAGAGAAGGTGCTAGCAAGGAATTCTGTGCCTGCCTTTCCCCAGTGCTCTGCAAGCTCTCCAGAACAACATAAAATCTGGGGCCCTGTGCTTTCTTTCCTTCTGAACAAGTGTTAGTGTTTTCTGCACAAAAGCGATTCTTGCGAAGCAATGTGAACACTTCTGCTTCCCAGGCACAGAGAAGGTGCTAGCAAGGAATTTTCTGCCTGCCTTTCCCCAGTGCTCTGCAAGCTCTCCAGGACAACATAGAATCTGGGGCTCTGTGCTTTCTTTCGTTCTGAACAAGTGTTAGCGTTTTCGGCACAAAAGCGATTCTGCGAAGCAATGTGAACAGGCACAGAGAAGGTGCTAGCAGGGAATTCTCTGCCTGCCTTTCCCCAGTGCTCTGCAAGCTCTCCAGGACAACATAAAATCTGGGGCTCTGTGCTTTCTTTCGTTCTGAACAAGTGTTACTGTTTTCTGCACAAAAGCGATTCTGCGAAGCAATGTGAACACTTCTGCTTCCCAGGCACAGAGAAGGTGCTATCAGGGAATTCTCTGCCTGCCTTTCCCCAGTGCTCTGCAAGCTCTCCAGAAAAACAGCAAATCTGGGGCTCTGTGCTTTCTTTCCTTCTGAACAACTGTTACTGTTTTCTGCAGAAAAGCAATTCTTGCGAAGCAATGTGAACACATCTGCTTCCCAGGCACAGAGAAGGTGCTAGCAGGGAATTCTCTGCCTGCCTTTCCCCAGTGCTCTGCAAGCTCTCCAGGACAACAGCAAATCTGGGGCTCTGTGCTTTCTTTCGTTCTGAAGAAGTGTTACTGTTTTCTGCACAAAACCGATTCTTGCGAAGCAATGTGAACACTTCTGCTTCCCAGGCACAGAGAAGGTGCTAGCAGGGAATTCTCTGCCTGCCTTTCCCCAGTGCTCTGCAAGCTCTCCAGGACAACATAAAATCTGGGGCTCTGTGCTTTCTTTCCTTCTGAACAAGTGTTACTGTTTTCTGCACAAAAGCGATTCTGCGAAGCAATGTGAACACTTCTGCTTCCCAGGCACAGAGAAGGTGCTAGCAGGGAATTCTCTGCCTGCCTTTCCCCAGTGCTCTGCAAGCTCTCCAGGACAACATAGAATCTGGGGCTCTGTGCTTTCTTTCGTTCTGAACAAGTGTTACTGTTTTCTGCACAAAAGCGATTCTGCGAAGCAATGTGAACAGGCACAGAGAAGGTGCTAGCAGGGAATTCTCTGCCTGCCTTTCCCCACTGCTCTGCAAGCTCTCCAGGACAACATAAAATCTGGGGCTCTGTGCTTTCTTTCGTTCTGAACAAGTGTTACTGTTTTCTGCACAAAAGCGATTCTGCGAAGCAATGTGAACACTTCTGCTTCCCAGGCACAGAGAAGGTGCTAGCAAGGAATTCTCTGCCTGCCTTTCCCCAGTGCTCTGCAAGCTCTCCAGGACAACATAAAATCTGGGGCTCTGTGCTTTCTTTCCTTCTGAACAAGTGTTACTGTTTTCTGCACAAAAGCGATTCTGCGAAGCAATGTGAACAGGCACAGAGAAGGTGCTATCAGGGAATTCTCTGCCTGCCTTTCCCCAGTGCTCTGCAAGCTCTCCAGGACAACATAAAATCTGGGGCTCTGTGCTTTCTTTCCTTCTGAACAAGTGTTACTGTTTTCTGCACAAAAGCGATTCTGCGAAACAATGTGAACAGGCACAGAGAAGGTGCTATCAGGGAATTCTCTGCCTGCCTTTCCCCAGTGCTCTGCAAGCTCTCCAGGACAACATAAAATCTGGGGCTCTGTGCTTTTTTTCCTTCTGAACAAGTGTTAGTGTTTTCTGCACAAAAGGGATTCTTGCGAAGCAATGTGAACACTTCTGCTTCCCAGGCACATAGAAGGTGCTAGCAGGGAATTCTCTGCCTGCCTTTCCCCAGTGCTCTGCAAGCTCTCCAGGACAACATAAAATCTGGGGCTCTGTGCTTTCTTTCCTTCTGAACAAGTGTTACTGTTTTCTGCACAAAAGCGATTCTGCGAAGCAATGTGAACACTTCTGCTTCCCAGGCACAGAGAAGGTGCTAGCAGGGAATTCTCTGCCTGCCTTTCCCCAGTGCTCTGCAAGCTCTCCAGGACAACATAAAATCTGGGGCTCTGTGCTTTCTTTCCTTCTGAACAAGTGTTACTGTTTTCTGCACAAAAGCGATTCTTGCGAAGCAATGTGAACAGGCACAGAGAAGGTGCTAGCAGGGAATTCTCTGCCTGCCTTTCCCCAGTGCTCTGCAAGCTCTCCAGAAAAACAGCAAATCTGGGGCTCTGTGCTTTCTTTCCTTCTGAACAAGTGTTACTGTTTTCTGCACTAAAGCGATTCTGCGAAGCAATGTGAACAGGCACAGAGAAGGTGCTATCAGGGAATTCTCTGCCTGCCTTTCCCCAGTGCTCTGCAAGCTCTCCAGGACAACATAGAATCTGGGGCTCTGTGCTTTCTTTCCTTCTGAACAAGTGTTAGTGTTTTCTGCACAAAAGCAATTCTGCGAAGCAATGTGAACACTTCTGCTTCCCAGGCACAGAGAAGGTGCTAGCAGGGAATTCTCTGCCTGCCTTTCCCCAGTGCTCTGCAAGCTCTCCAGGACAACATAAAATCTGGGGCTCTGTGCTTTCTTTCCTTCTGAACAAGTGTTAGTGTTTTCTGCACAAAAGCGATTCTGCGAAGCAATGTGAACACTTCTGCTTCCCAGGCACAGAGAAGGTGCTAGCAAGGAATTCTCTGCCTGCCTTTCCCCAGTGCTCTGCAAGCTCTCCAGGACAACATAGAATCTGGGGCTCTGTGCTTTCTTTCCTTCTGAACAAGTGTTACTGTTTTCTGCACAAAAGCGATTCTGCGAAGCAATGTGAACAGGCACAGAGAAGGTGCTATCAGGGAATTCTCTGCCTGCCTTTCCCCAGTGCTCTGCAAGCTCTCCAGGACAACATAGAATCTGGGGCTCTGTGCTTTCTTTCCTTCTGAACAAGTGTTAGTGTTTTCTGCACAAATTCAATTCTGCGAAGCAATGTGAACACTTCTGCTTCCCAGGCACAGAGAAGGTGCTAGCAGGGAATTCTCTGCCTGCCTTTCCCCAGTGCTCTGCAAGCTCTCCAGGACAACATAGAATCTGGGGGTCTGTGTTTTCTTTCCTTCTGAACAACTGTTAACTGTTTTCTTCACAAAAGCGATTCTTGCGAAGCAATGTGAACACTTCTGCTTCCCAGGCACAGAGAAGGTGCTAGCAAGGAATTCTCTGCCTGCCTTTCCCCAGTGCTCTGCAAGCTCTCCAGGACAACATAGAATCTGGGGCTCTGTGCTTTCTTTCCTTCTGAACAACTGTTACTGTTTTCTGCAGAAAAGCAATTCTTGCGCAGCAATGTGAACACTTCTGCTTCCCAGGCACAGAGAAGGTGCTAGCAGGGAATTCTCTGCCTGCCTTTCCCCAGTGCTCTGCAAGCTCTCCAGGACAACATAGAATCTGGGGGTCTGTGCTTTCTTTCCTTCTGAACAACTGTTACTGTTTTCTGCACTAAAGCGATTATGTGAAGCAATGTGAACAGGCACAGAGAAGGTGCTAGTAGGGAATTCTCTGCCTGCCTTTCCCCAGTGCTCTGCAAGCTCTCCAGGACAACATAGAATCTGGGGCTCTGTGCTTTCTTTCCTTCTGAACAAGTGTTACTGTTTTCTGCACAAAAGCGATTCTGCGAAGCAATGTGAACAGGCACAGAGAAGGTGCTATCAGGGAATTCTCTGCCTGCCTTTCCCCAGTGCTCTGCAAGCTCTCCAGGACAATATAGAATCTGGGGCTCTGTGCTTTCTTTCCTTCTGAACAAGTGTTAGAGCTTCTGCACAAAAGCAATTCTGCGAAGCAATGTGAACACTTCTGCTTCCCAGGCACAGAGAAGGTGCTAGCAGGGAATTCTCTGCCTACCTTTCCCCAGTGCTCTGCAAGCTCTCCAGGACAACATAGAATCTGGGGCTCTGTGCTTTCTTTCCTTCTGAACAAGTGTTACTGTTTTCTGCACAAAAGCGATTCTTGCGAAGCAATGTGAACACTTCTGCTTCCCAGGCACAGAGAAGGTGCTAGCAAGGAATTCTCTGCCTGCCTTTCCCCAGTGCTCTGCAAGCTCTCCAGGACAACATAAAATCTGGGGCTCTGTGCTTTCTTTCCTTCTGAACAAGTGTTACTGTTTTCTGCACAAAAGCGATTCTGCGAAGCAATGTGAACACTTCTGCTTCCCAGGCACAGAGAAGGTGCTAGCAAGGAATTCTCTGCCTGCCTTTCCCCAGTGCTCTGCAAGCTCTCCAGGACAACATAAAATCTGGGGCTCTGTGCTTTCTTTCCTTCTGAACAAGTGTTAGTGTTTTCTGCACAAAAGCGATTCTGCGAAGCAATGTGAACACTTCTGCTTCCCAGGCACAGAGAAGGTGCTATCAGGGAATTCTCTGCCTGCCTTTCCCCAGTGCTCTGCAAGCTCTCCAGGACAACATAGAATCTGGGGCTCTGTGCTTTCTTTCGTTCTGAACAAGTGTTACTGTTTTCTGCACAAAAGCGATTCTGCGAAGCAATGTGAACAGGCACAGAGAAGGTGCTAGCAGGGAATTCTCTGCCTGCCTTTCCCCAGTGCTCTGCAAGCTCTCCAGGACAACATAGAATCTGGGGCTCTGTGCTTTCTTTCCTTCTGAACAAGTGTTAGTGTTTTCTGCACAAAAGCGATTCTTGCAAAGCGATGTGAACACTTCTGCTTCCCAGGCACAGAGAAGGTGCTAGCAAGGAATTCTCTGCCTGCCTTTCCCCAGTGCTCTGCAAGCTCTCCAGGACAACATAGAATCTGGGGCTCTGTGCTTTCTTTCCTTCTGAACAACTGTTACTGTTTTCTGCAGAAAAGCAATTCTTGCGCAGCAATGTGAACACTTCTGCTTCCCAGGCACAGAGAAGGTGCTAGCAGGGAATTCTCTGCCTGCCTTTCCCCAGTGCTCTGCAAGCTCTCCAGGACAACATAGAATCTGGGGCTCTGTGCTTTCTTTCCTTCTGAACAAGTGTTACTGTTTTCTGCACAAAAGCGATTCTGCGAAGCAATGTGAACACTTCTGCTTCCCAGGCACAGAGAAGGTGCTAGCAAGGAATTCTCTGCCTGCCTTTCCCCAGTGCTCTGCAAGCTCTCCAGGACAACATAAAATCTGGGGCTCTGTGCTTTCTTTCATTCTGAACAAGTGTTACTGTTTTCTGCACAAAAGCGATTCTGCGAAGCAATGTGAACACTTCTGCTTCCCAGGCACAGAGAAGGTGCTAGCAAGGAATTCTCTGCCTGCCTTTCCCCAGTGCTCTGCAAGCTCTCCAGGACAACATAAAATCTGGGGCTCTGTGCTTTCTTTCATTCTGAACAAGTGTTACTGTTTTCTGCACAAAAGCGATTCTGCGAAGCAATGTGAACACTTCTGCTTCCCAGGCACAGAGAAGGTGCTAGCAAGGAATTCTCTGCCTGCCTTTCCCCAGTGCTCTGCAAGCTCTCCAGGACAACATAAAATCTGGGGCTCTGTGCTTTCTTTCCTTCTGAACAAGTGTTACTGTTTTCTGCACAAAAGCGATTCTTGCGAAGCAATGTGAACACTTCGGCTTCCCAGGGACAGAGAAGGTGCTAGCAAGGAATTCTCTGCCTGCCTTTCCCCAGTGCTCTGCAAGCTCTCCAGAACAACATAAAATCTGGGGCCCTGTGCTTTCTTTCCTTCTGAACAAGTGTTACTGTTTTCTGCACAAAAGCGATTCTTGCGAAGCAATGTGAACACTTCGGCTTCCCAGGGACAGAGAAGGTGCTAGCAAGGAATTCTCTGCCTGCCTTTCCCCAGTGCTCTGCAAGCTCTCCAGGACAACATAGAATCTGGGGCTCTGTGCTTTCTTTCGTTCTGAAGAAGTGTTAGTGTTTTCTGCACAAAAGCGATTATGCGAAGCAATGTGAACAGGCACAGAGAAGGTGCTAGCAGGGAATTCTCTGCCTGCCTTTCCCCAGTGCTCTGCAAGCTCTCCAGGACAACATAGAATCTGGGGCTCTGTGCTTTCTTTCCTTCTGAACAAGTGTTAGTGTTTTCTGCACAAAAGCGATTCTTGCAAAGCGATGTGAACACTTCTGCTTCCCAGGCACAGAGAAGGTGCTAGCAAGGAATTCTCTGCCTGCCTTTCCCCAGTGCTCTGCAAGCTCTCCAGGACAACATAAAATCTGGGGCTCTGTGCTTTCTTTCCTTCTGAACAAGTGTTAGTGTTTTCTGCACAAAAGCGATTCTTGCGAAGCAATGTGAACACTTCTGCTTCCCAGGCACAGAGAAGGTGCTAGCAAGGAATTCTCTGCCTGCCTTTCCCCAGTGCTCTGCAAGCTCTCCAGGACAACATAGAATCTGGGGCTCTGTGCTTTCTTTCCTTCTGAACAACTGTTACTGTTTTCTGCAGAAAAGCAATTCTTGCGCAGCAATGTGAACACTTCTGCTTCCCAGGCACAGAGAAGGTGCTAGCAGGGAATTCTCTGCCTGCCTTTCCCCAGTGCTCTGCAAGCTCTCCAGGACAACATAGAATCTGGGGCTCTGTGCTTTCTTTCCTTCTGAACAAGTGTTACTGTTTTCTGCACAAAAGCGATTCTGCGAAGCAATGTGAACACTTCTGCTTCCCAGGCACAGAGAAGGTGCTAGCAAGGAATTCTCTGCCTGCCTTTCCCCAGTGCTCTGCAAGCTCTCCAGGACAACATAAAATCTGGGGCTCTGTGCTTTCTTTCATTCTGAACAAGTGTTACTGTTTTCTGCACAAAAGCGATTCTGCGAAGCAATGTGAACACTTCTGCTTCCCAGGCACAGAGAAGGTGCTAGCAAGGAATTCTCTGCCTGCCTTTCCCCAGTGCTCTGCAAGCTCTCCAGGACAACATAAAATCTGGGGCTCTGTGCTTTCTTTCCTTCTGAACAAGTGTTACTGTTTTCTGCACAAAAGCGATTCTTGCGAAGCAATGTGAACACTTCTGCTTCCCAGGGACAGAGAAGGTGCTAGCAAGGAATTCTGTGCCTGCCTTTCCCCAGTGCTCTGCAAGCTCTCCAGAACAACATAAAATCTGGGGCCCTGTGCTTTCTTTCCTTCTGAACAAGTGTTACTGTTTTCTGCACAAAAGCGATTCTTGCGAAGCAATGTGAACACTTCTGCTTCCCAGGCACAGAGAAGGTGCTAGCAAGGAATTCTCTGCCTGCCTTTCCCCAGTGCTCTGCAAGCTCTCCAGGACAACATAGAATCTGGGGCTCTGTGCTTTCTTTCGTTCTGAACAAGTGTTAGTGTTTTCGGCACAAAAGCGATTCTGCGAAGCAATGTGAACAGGCACAGAGAAGGTGCTAGCAGGGAATTCTCTGCCTGCCTTTCCCAGTGCTCTGCAAGCTCTCCAGGACAACATAAAATCTGGGGCTCTGTGCTTTCTTTCGTTCTGAACAAGTGTTACTGTTTTCTGCACAAAAGCGATTCTGCGAAGCAATGTGAACACTTCTGCTTCCCAGGCACAGAGAAGGTGCTATCAGGGAATTCTCTGCCTGCCTTTCCCCAGTGCTCTGCAAGCTCTCCAGAAAAACAGCAAATCTGGGGCTCTGTGCTTTCTTTCCTTCTGAACAACTGTTACTGTTTTCTGCAGAAAAGCAATTCTTGCGAAGCAATGTGAACACATCTGCTTCCCAGGCACAGAGAAGGTGCTAGCAGGGAATTCTCTGCCTGCCTTTCCCCAGTGCTCTGCAAGCTCTCCAGGACAACATAAAATCTGGGGCTCTGTGCTTTCTTTCCTTCTGAACAAGTGTTACTGTTTTCTGCACAAAAGCGATTCTGCGAAGCAATGTGAACACTTCTGCTTCCCAGGCACAGAGAAGGTGCTAGCAGGGAATTCTCTGCCTGCCTTTCCCCAGTGCTCTGCAAGCTCTCCAGGACAACATAGAATCTGGGGCTCTGTGCTTTCTTTCGTTCTGAACAAGTGTTACTGTTTTCTGCACAAAAGCGATTCTGCGAAGCAATGTGAACAGGCACAGAGAAGGTGCTAGCAGGGAATTCTCTGCCTGCCTTTCCCCAGTGCTCTGCAAGCTCTCCAGGACAACATAAAATCTGGGGCTCTGTGCTTTCTTTCGTTCTGAACAAGTGTTACTGTTTTCTGCACAAAAGCGATTCTGCGAAGCAATGTGAACACTTCTGCTTCCCAGGCACAGAGAAGGTGCTAGCAAGGAATTCTCTGCCTGCCTTTCCCCAGTGCTCTGCAAGCTCTCCAGGACAACATAAAATCTGGGGCTCTGTGCTTTCTTTCCTTCTGAACAAGTGTTACTGTTTTCTGCACAAAAGCGATTCTGCGAAGCAATGTGAACAGGCAAAGAAAAGGTGCTATCAGGGAATTCTCTGCCTGCCTTTCCCCAGTGCTCTGCAAGCTCTCCAGGACAACATAAAATCTGGGGCTCTGTGCTTTCTTTCCTTCTGAACAAGTGTTACTGTTTTCTGCACAAAAGCGATTCTGCGAAACAATGTGAACAGGCACAGAGAAGGTGCTATCAGGGAATTCTCTGCCTGGCTTTCCCCAGTGCTCTGCAAGCTCTCCAGGACAACATAAAATCTGGGGCTCTGTGCTTTTTTTCCTTCTGAACAAGTGTTAGTGTTTTCTGCACAAAAGGGATTCTTGCGAAGCAATGTGAACACTTCTGCTTCCCAGGCACATAGAAGGTGCTAGCAGGGAATTCTCTGCCTGCCTTTCCCCAGTGCTCTGCAAGCTCTCCAGGACAACATAAAATCTGGGGCTCTGTGCTTTCTTTCGTTCTGAACAAGTGTTACTGTTTTCTGCACAAAACCGATTCTTGCGAAGCAATGTGAACACTTCTGCTTCCCAGGCACAGAGAAGGTGCTAGCAGGGAATTCTCTGCCTGCCTTTCCCCAGTGCTCTGCAAGCTCTCCAGGACAACATAAAATCTGGGGCTCTGTGCTTTCTTTCCTTCTGAACAAGTGTTACTGTTTTCTGCACAAAAGCGATTCTTGCGAAGCAATGTGAACACTTCTGCTTCCCAGGCACAGAGAAGGTGCTAGGAAGGAAATCTCTGCCTGCCTTTCCCCAGTGCTCTGCAAGCTCTCCAGGACAACATAGAATCTGGGGCTCTGTGCTTTCTTTCGTTCTGAACAAGTGTTACTGTTTTCTGCACAAAAGCGATTCTGCGAAACAATGTGAACAGGCATAGAGAAGGTGCTATCAGGGAATTCTATGCCTGCCTTTCCCCAGTGTTCTGCAAGCTCTAAAGGACAACAGCAAATCTGGGGCTCTGTGCTTTCTTTCGTTCTGAACAAGTGTTACTGTTTTCTGCACAAAACCGATTCTTGCGAAGCAATGTGAACACTTCTGCTTCCCAGGCACAGAGAAGGTGCTAGCAGGGAATTCTCTGCCTGCCTTTCCCCAGTGCTCTGCAAGCTCTCCAGGACAACATAAAATCTGGGGCTCTGTGCTTTCTTTCCTTCTGAACAAGTGTTACTGTTTTCTGCACAAAAGCGATTCTGCGAAGCAATGTGAACACTTCTGCTTCCCAGGCACAGAGAAGGTGCTAGCAGGGAATTCTCTGCCTGCCTTTCCCCAGTGCTCTGCAAGCTCTCCAGGACAACATAGAATATGGGGCTCTGTGCTTTCTTTCGTTCTGAACAAGTGTTACTGTTTTCTGCACAAAAGCGATTCTTGCGAAGCAATGTGAACACTTCTGCTTCCCAGGCACAGAGAAGGTGCTAGCAAGGAATTCTCTGCCTGCCTTTCCCCAGTGCTCTGCAAGCTCTCCAGGACAACATAAAATCTGGGGCTCTGTGCTTTCTTTCCTTCTGAACAAGTGTTAGTGTTTTCTGCACAAAAGCGATTCTGCGAAGCAATGTGAACAGGCACAGAGAAGGTGCTAGCAGGGAATTCTCTGCCTGCCTTTCCCCAGTGCTCTGCAAGCTCTCCAGGACAACATAAAATCTGGGGCTCTGTGCTTTCTTTCCTTCTGAACAAGTGTTAGTGTTTTCTGCACAAAAGCGATTCTGCGAAGCAATGTGAACACTTCTGCTTCCCAGGCACATAGAAGGTGCTAGCAGGGAATTCTCTGCCTGCCTTTCCCCAGTGCTCTGCAAGCTCTCCAGGACAACATAAAATCTGGGGCTCTGTGCTTTCTTTCCTTCTGAACAAGTGTTACTGTTTTCTGCACAAAAGCGATTCTGCGAAGCAATGTGAACACTTCTGCTTCCCAGGCACAGAGAAGGTGCTAGCAAGGAATTCTCTGCCTGCCTTTCCCCAGTGCTCTGCAAGCTCTACAGGACAACATAAAATCTGGGGCTCTGTGCTTTCTTTCGTTCTGAACAAGTGTTACTGTTTTCTGCACAAAAGCGATTCTGCGAAACAATGTGAACAGGCACAGAGAAGGTACTATCAGGGAATTCTCTGCCTGCCTTTCCCCAGTGCTCTGAAAGCTCTCCAGGACAACATAAAATCTGGGGCTCTGTGCTTTCTTTCGTTCTGAACAAGTGTTACTGTTTTCTGCACAAAAGCGATTCTGCGAAACAATGTGAACACTTCTGCTTCCCAGGCACAGAGAAGGTGCTAGCAGGGAATTCTCTGCCTGCCTTTCCCCAGTGCTCTGCAAGCTCTCCAGGACAACATAAAATCTGGGGCTCTGTGCTTTCTTTCCTTCTGAACAAGTGTTACTGTTTTCTGCACAAAAGCGATTCTGTGAAGCAATGTGAACACTTCTGCTTCCCAGGCACAGAGAAGGTGCTAGCAAGGAATTCTCTGCCTGCCTTTCCCCAGTGCTCTGCAAGCTCTCCAGGACAACATAGAATCTGGGGCTCTGTGCTTTCTTTCGTTCTGAACAAGTGTTAGTGTTTTCGGCACAAAAGCGATTCTGCGAAGCAATGTGAACAGGCACAGAGAAGGTGCTAGCAGGGAATTCTCTGCCTGCCTTTCCCCAGTGCTCTGCAAGCTCTCCAGGACAACATAAAATCTGGGGCTCTGTGCTTTCTTTCGTTCTGAACAAGTGTTACTGTTTTCTGCACAAAAGCGATTCTGCGAAGCAATGTGAACACTTCTGCTTCCCAGGCACAGAGAAGGTGCTATCAGGGAATTCTCTGCCTGCCTTTCCCCAGTGCTCTGCAAGCTCTCCAGAAAAACAGCAAATATGGGGCTCTGTGCTTTCTTTCCTTCTGAACAAGTGTTACTGTTTTCTGCAGAAAAGCAATTCTTGCGAAGCAATGTGAACACATCTGCTTCCCAGGCACAGAGAAGGTGCTAGCAGGGAATTCTCTGCCTGCCTTTCCCCAGTGTTCTGCAAGCTCTCCAGGACAACAGCAAATCTGGGGCTCTGTGCTTTCTTTCCTTCTGAACAAGTGTTAGTGTTTTCTGCACAAAAGCGATTCTTGCAAAGCGATGTGAACACTTCTGCTTCCCAGGCACAGAGAAGGTGCTAGCAAGGAATTCTCTGCCTGCCTTTCCCCAGTGCTCTGCAAGCTCTCCAGGACAACATAAAATCTGGGGCTCTGTGCTTTCTTTCCTTCTGAACAAGTGTTACTGTTTTCTGCACAAAAGCGATTCTGCGAAGCAATGTGAACACTTCTGCTTCCCAGGCACAGAGAAGGTGCTAGCAGGGAATTCTCTGCCTGCCTTTCCCCAGTGCTCTGCAAGCTCTCCAGGACAACATAGAATCTGGGGCTCTGTGCTTTCTTTCGTTCTGAACAAGTGTTACTGTTTTCTGCACAAAAGCGATTCTGCGAAGCAATGTGAACAGGCACAGAGAAGGTGCTAGCAGGGAATTCTCTGCCTGCCTTTCCCCACTGCTCTGCAAGCTCTCCAGGACAACATAAAATCTGGGGCTCTGTGCTTTCTTTCGTTCTGAACAAGTGTTACTGTTTTCTGCACAAAAGCGATTCTGCGAAGCAATGTGAACACTTCTGCTTCCCAGGCACAGAGAAGGTGCTAGCAAGGAATTCTCTGCCTGCCTTTCCCCAGTGCTCTGCAAGCTCTCCAGGACAACATAAAATCTGGGGCTCTGTGCTTTCTTTCCTTCTGAACAAGTGTTACTGTTTTCTGCACAGAAGCGATTCTGCGAAGCAATGTGAACAGGCACAGAGAAGGTGCTATCAGGGAATTCTCTGCCTGCCTTTCCCCAGTGCTCTGCAAGCTCTCCAGGACAACATAAAATCTGGGGCTCTGTGCTTTCTTTCCTTCTGAACAAGTGTTACTGTTTTCTGCACAAAAGCGATTCTGCGAAACAATGTGAACAGGCACAGAGAAGGTGCTATCAGGGAATTCTCTGCCTGCCTTTCCCCAGTGCTCTGCAAGCTCTCCAGGACAACATAAAATCTGGGGCTCTGTGCTTTTTTTCCTTCTGAACAAGTGTTAGTGTTTTCTGCACAAAAGGGATTCTTGCGAAGCAATGTGAACACTTCTGCTTCCCAGGCACATAGAAGGTGCTAGCAGGGAATTCTCTGCCTGCCTTTCCCCAGTGCTCTGCAAGCTCTCCAGGACAACATAAAATCTGGGGCTCTGTGCTTTCTTTCGTTCTGAACAAGTGTTACTGTTTTCTGCACAAAACCGATTCTTGCGAAGCAATGTGAACACTTCTGCTTCCCAGGCACAGAGAAGGTGCTAGCAGGGAATTCTCTGCCTGCCTTTCCCCAGTGCTCTGCAAGCTCTCCAGGACAACATAAAATCTGGGGCTCTGTGCTTTCTTTCCTTCTGAACAAGTGTTACTGTTTTCTGCACAAAAGCGATTCTTGCGAAGCAATGTGAACACTTCTGCTTCCCAGGCACAGAGAAGGTGCTAGGAAGGAAATCTCTGCCTGCCTTTCCCCAGTGCTCTGCAAGCTCTCCAGGACAACATAGAATCTGGGGCTCTGTGCTTTCTTTCGTTCTGAACAAGTGTTACTGTTTTCTGCACAAAACCGATTCTTGCGAAGCAATGTGAACACTTCTGCTTCCCAGGCACAGAGAAGGTGCTAGCAGGGAATTCTCTGCCTGCCTTTCCCCAGTGCTCTGCAAGCTCTCCAGGACAACATAAAATCTGGGGCTCTGTGCTTTCTTTCCTTCTGAACAAGTGTTACTGTTTTCTGCACAAAAGCGATTCTGCGAAGCAATGTGAACACTTCTGCTTCCCAGGCACAGAGAAGGTGCTAGCAGGGAATTCTCTGCCTGCCTTTCCCCAGTGCTCTGCAAGCTCTCCAGGACAACATAGAATCTGGGGCTCTGTGCTTTCTTTCGTTCTGAACAAGTGTTACTGTTTTCTGCACAAAAGCGATTCCTGCGAAGCAATGTGAACACTTCTGCTTCCCAGGCACAGAGAAGGTGCTAGCAAGGAATTCTCTGCCTGCCTTTCCCCAGTGCTCTGCAAGCTCTCCAGGACAACATAAAATCTGGGGCTCTGTGCTTTCTTTCCTTCTGAACAAGTGTTAGTGTTTTCTGCACAAAAGCGATTCTGCGAAGCAATGTGAACAGGCACAGAGAAGGTGCTAGCAGGGAATTCTCTGCCTGCCTTTCCCCAGTGCTCTGCAAGCTCTCCAGGACAACATAAAATCTGGGGCTCTGTGCTTTCTTTCCTTCTGAACAAGTGTTACTGTTTTCTGCACAAAAGCGATTCTGCGAAGCAATGTGAACACTTCTGCTTCCCAGGCACAGAGAAGGTGCTAGCAGGGAATTCTCTGCCTGCCTTTCCCCAGTGCTCTGCAAGCTCTCCAGGACAACATAGAATCTGGGGCTCTGTGCTTTCTTTCGTTCTGAACAAGTGTTACTGTTTTCTGCACAAAAGCGATTCCTGCGAAGCAATGTGAACACTTCTGCTTCCCAGGCACAGAGAAGGTGCTAGCAAGGAATTCTCTGCCTGCCTTTCCCCAGTGCTCTGCAAGCTCTCCAGGACAACATAAAATCTGGGGCTCTGTGCTTTCTTTCCTTCTGAACAAGTGTTAGTGTTTTCTGCACAAAAGCGATTCTGCGAAGCAATGTGAACAGGCACAGAGAAGGTGCTAGCAGGGAATTCTCTGCCTGCCTTTCCCCAGTGCTCTGCAAGCTCTCCAGGACAACATAAAATCTGGGGCTCTGTGCTTTCTTTCCTTCTGAACAAGTGTTACTGTTTTCTGCACAAAAGCGATTCTGCGAAGCAATGTGAACACTTCTGCTTCCCAGGCACAGAGAAGGTGCTAGCAAGGAATTCTCTGCCTGCCTTTCCCCAGTGCTCTGCAAGCTCTCCAGGACAACATAAAATCTGGGGCTCTGTGCTTTCTTTCGTTCTGAACAAGTGTTATTGTTTTCTGCACAAAAGCGATTCTGCGAAGCAATGTGAACAGGCACAGAGAAGGTACTATCAGGGAATTCTCTGCCTGCCTTTCCCCAGTGCTCTGAAAGCTCTCCAGGACAACATAAAATCTGGGGCTCTGTGCTTTCTTTCCTTCTGAACAAGTGTTACTGTTTTCTGCACAAAAGCGATTCTGCGAAGCAATGTGAACACTTCTGCTTCCCAGGCACAGAGAAGGTGCTAGCAGGGAATTCTCTGCCTGCCTTTCCCCAGTGCTCTGCAAGCTCTCCAGGACAACATAAAATCTGGGGCTCTGTGCTTTCTTTCCTTCTGAACAAGTGTTACTGTTTTCTGCACAAAAGCGATTCTGTGAAGCAATGTGAACACTTCTGCTTCCCAGGCACAGAGAAGGTGCTAGGAAGGAAATCTCTGCCTGCCTTTCCCCAGTGCTCTGCAAGCTCTCCAGGACAACATAGAATCTGGGGCTCTGTGCTTTCTTTCGTTCTGAACAACTGTTACTGTTTTCTGCACAAAAGCGATTCTGCGAAACAATGTGAACAGGCACAGAGAAGGTGCTATCAGGGAATTCTCTGCCTGCCTTTCCCCAGTGTTCTGCAAGCTCTCCAGGACAACAGCAAATCTGGGGCTCTGTGCTTTCTTTCGTTCTGAACAAGTGTTACTGTTTTCTGCACAAAAGCGATTCTTGCGAAGCAATGTGAACACTTCTGCTTCCCAGGCACAGAGAAGGTGCTAGCAGGGAATTCTCTGCCTGCCTTTCCCCAGTGCTCTGCAAGCTCTCCAGGACAACATAAAATCTGGGGCTCTGTGCTTTCTTTCCTTCTGAACAAGTGTTACTGTTTTCTGCACAAAAGCGATTTTGCGAAGCAATGTGAACACTTCTGCTTCCCAGGCACAGAGAAGGTGCTAGCAGGGAATTCTCTGCCTGCCTTTCCCCAGTGCTCTGCAAGCTCTCCAGGACAACATAGAATCTGGGGCTCTGTGCTTTCTTTCGTTCTGAACAAGTGTTACTGTTTTCTGCACAAAAGCGATTCTGCGAAGCAATGTGAACAGGCACAGAGAAGGTGCTAGCAGGGAATTCTCTGCCTGCCTTTCCCCAGTGCTCTGCAAGCTCTCCAGGACAACATAAAATCTGGGGCTCTGTGCTTTCTTTCGTTCTGAACAAGTGTTACTGTTTTCTGCACAAAAGCGATTCTGCGAAGCAATGTGAACACTTCTGCTTCCCAGGCACAGAGAAGGTGCTAGCAAGGAATTCTCTGCCTGCCTTTCCCCAGTGCTCTGCAAGCTCTCCAGGACAACATAAAATCTGGGGCTCTGTGCTTTCTTTCCTTCTGAACAAGTGTTACTGTTTTCTGCACAAAAGCGATTCTGCGAAACAATGTGAACAGGCACAGGGAAGGTGCTAGCTGGGAATTCTCTGCCTGCCTTTCCCCACTGCTCTGCAAGCTCTCCAGGACAACATAAAATCTGGGGCTCTGTGCTTTCTTTCCTTCTGAACAAGTGTTACTGTTTTCTGCACAAAAGCGATTCTGCGAAACAATGTGAACAGGCACAGAGAAGGTGCTATCAGGGAATTCTCTGCCTGCCTTTCCCCAGTGCTCTGCAAGCTCTCCAGGACAACATAAAATCTGGGGCTCTGTGCTTTCTTTCCTTCTGAACAAGTGTTACTGTTTTCTGCACAAAAGCGATTCTTGCGAAGCAATGTGAACACTTCTGCTTCCCAGGCACAGAGAAGGTGCTAGCAAGGAATTCTCTGCCTGCCTTTCCCCAGTGCTCTGCAAGCTCTCCAGGACAACATAAAATCTGGGGCTCTGTGCTTTCTTTCCTTCTGAACAAGTGTTAGTGTTTTCTGCACAAAAGCGATTCTGCGAAGCAATGTGAACAGGCACAGAGAAGGTGCTATCAGGGAATTCTCTGCCTGCCTTTCCCCAGTGCTCTGCAAGCTCTCCAGGACAACATAAAATCTGGGGCTCTGTGCTTTCTTTCCTTCTGAACAAGTGTTAGTGTTTTCTGCACAAAAGCGATTCTGCGAAGCAATGTGAACACTTCTGCTTCCCAGGCACATAGAAGGTGCTAGCAGGGAATTCTCTGCCTGCCTTTCCCCAGTGCTCTGCAAGCTCTCCAGGACAACATAGAATCTGGGGGTCTGTGCTTTCTTTCCTTCTGAACAACTGTTACTGTTTTCTGCACAAAAGCGATTCTGCGAAGCAATGTGAACACTTCTGCTTCCCAGGCACAGAGAAGGTGCTAGCAAGGAATTCTCTGCCTGCCTTTCCCCAGTGCTCTGCAAGCTCTCCAGGACAACATAAAATCTGGGGCTCTGTGCTTTCTTTCCTTCTGAACAAGTGTTACTGTTTTCTGCACAAAAGCGATTCTGCGAAGCAATGTGAACACTTCTGCTTCCCAGGCACAGAGAAGGTGCTAGCAGGGAATTCTCTGCCTGCCTTTCCCCAGTGCTCTGCAAGTTCTCCAGGACAACATAAAATCTGGGGATCTGTGCTTTCTTTCCTTCTGAACAAGTGTTACTGTTTTCTGCACAAAAGCGATTCTGCGAAGCAATGTGAACACTTCTGCTTCCCAGGCACAGAGAAGGTGCTAGCAAGGAATTCTCTGCCTGCCTTTCCCCAGTGCTCTGCAAGCTCTCCAGGACAACATAGAATCTGGGGCTCTGTGCTTTCTTTCGTTCTGAACAAGTGTTACTGTTTTCTGCACAAAAGCGATTCTGCGAAGCAATGTGAACAGGCACAGAGAAGGTGCTAGCAGGGAATTCTCTGCCTGCCTTTCCCCAGTGCTCTGCAAGCTCTCCAGGACAACATAGAATCTGGGGCTCTGTGCTTTCTTTCATTCTGAACAACTGTTACTGTTTTCTGCACAAAAGCGATTCTTGCGAAGCAATGTGAACACTTCTGCTTCCCAGGCACAGAGAAGGTGCTAGCAGGGAATTCTCTGCCTGCCTTTCCCCAGTGCTCTGCAAGCTCTCCAGGACAACATAAAATCTGGGGCTCTGTGCTTTCTTTCCTTCTGAACAAGTGTTACTGTTTTCTGCACAAAAGCGATTCTGCGAAGCAATGTGAACACTTCTGCTTCCCAGGCACAGAGAAGGTGCTAGCAAGGAATTCTCTGCCTGCCTTTCCCCAGTGCTCTGCAAGCTCTCCAGGACAACATAAAATCTGGGGCTCTGTGCTTTCTTTCCTTCTGAACAAGTGTTACTGTTTTCTGCACAAAAGCAATTCTGCGAAGCAATGTGAACAGGCACAGAGAAGGTGCTAGCAGGGAATTCTCTGCCTGCCTTTCCCCACTGCTCTGCAAGCTCTCCAGGACAACATAGAATCTGGGGCTCTGTGCTTTTTTTCCTTCTGAACAAGTGTTAGTGTTTTCTGCACAAAAGGGATTCTTGCGAAGCAAAGTGAACACTTCTGCTTCCCAGGCACAGAGAAGGTGCTAGCAAGGAATTCTCTGCCTGCCTTTCCCCAGTGCTCTGCAAGCTCTCCAGGACAACATAAAATCTGGGGCTCTGTGCTTTCTTTCCTTCTGAACAAGTGTTACTGTTTTCTGCACAAAAGCGATTCTGCGAAGCAATGTGAACAGGCACAGAGAAGGTACTATCAGGGAATTCTCTGCCTGCCTTTCCCCAGTGCTCTGAAAGCTCTCCAGGACAACATAAAATCTGGGGCTCTGTGCTTTCTTTCCTTCTGAACAAGTGTTACTGTTTTCTGCACAAAAGCGATTCTGCGAAGCAATGTGAACACTTCTGCTTCCCAGGCACAGAGAAGGTGCTAGCAGGGAATTCTCTGCCTGCCTTTCCCCAGTGCTCTGCAAGCTCTCCAGGACAACATAAAATCTGGGGCTCTGTGCTTTCTTTCCTTCTGAACAAGTGTTACTGTTTTCTGCACAAAAGCGATTCTGCGAAGCAATGTGAACAGGCACAGAGAAGGTGCTATCAGGGAATTCTCTGCCTGCCTTTCCCCAGTGCTCTGCAAGCTCTCCAGGACAACATAAAATCTGGGGCTCTGTGCTTTCTTTCATTCTGAACAAGTGTTACTGTTTTCTGCACAAAAGCGATTCTGCGAAGCAATGTGAACACTTCTGCTTCCCAGGCACAGAGAAGGTGCTAGCAAGGAATTCTCTGCCTGCCTTTCCCCAGTGCTCTGCAAGCTCTCCAGGACAACATAGAATCTGGGGCTCTGTGCTTTCTTTCGTTCTGAACAAGTGTTACTGTTTTCTGCACAAAAGCGATTCTGCGAAGCAATGTGAACAGGCACAGAGAAGGTGCTAGCAGGGAATTCTCTGCCTGCCTTTCCCCAGTGCTCTGCAAGCTCTCCAGGACAACATAGAATCTGGGGCTCTGTGCTTTCTTTCATTCTGAACAACTGTTACTGTTTTCTGCACAAAAGCGATTCTTGCGAAGCAATGTGAACACTTCTGCTTCCCAGGCACAGAGAAGGTGCTAGCAGGGAATTCTCTGCCTGCCTTTCCCCAGTGCTCTGCAAGCTCTCCAGGACAACATAAAATCTGGGGCTCTGTGCTTTCTTTCCTTCTGAACAAGTGTTACTGTTTTCTGCACAAAAGCGATTCTGCGAAGCAATGTGAACACTTCTGCTTCGCAGGCACAGAGAAGGTGCTAGCAGGGAATTCTCTGCCTGCCTTTCCCCAGTGCTCTGCAAGCTCTCCAGGACAACATAAAATCTGGGGCTCTGTGCTTTCTTTCCTTCTGAACAACTGTTACTGTTTTCTGCACAAAAGCGATTCTGCGAAGCAATGTGAACAGGCACAGAGAAGGTGCTAGCAGGGAATTCTCTGCCTGCCTTTCCCCAGTGCTCTGCAAGCTCTCCAGGACAACATAAAATCTGGGGCTCTGTGCTTTCTTTCCTTCTGAACAAGTGTTACTGTTTTCTGCACAAAAGCGATTCTGCGAAACAATGTGAACAGGCACAGAGAAGGTGCTATCAGGGAATTCTCTGCCTGCCTTTCCCCAGTGCTCTGCAAGCTCTCCAGGACAACATAAAATCTGGGGCTCTGTGCTTTCTTTCCTTCTGAACAAGTGTTACTGTTTTCTGCACAAAAGCGACTCTTGCGAAGCAATGTGAACACTTCTGCTTCCCAGGCACAGAGAAGGTGCTAGCAGGGAATTCTCTGCCTGCCTTTCCCCAGTGCTCTGCAAGCTCTCCAGGACAACATAAAATCTGGGGCTCTGTGCTTTCTTTCCTTCTGAACAAGTGTTAGTGTTTTCTGCACAAAAGCGATTCTGCGAAGCAATGTGAACAGGCACAGAGAAGGTGCTAGCAGGGAATTCTCTGCCTGCCTTTCCCCAGTGCTCTGCAAGCTCTCCAGGACAACATAAAATCTGGGGCTCTGTGCTTTCTTTCCTTCTGAACAAGTGTTACTGTTTTCTGCACAAAAGCGATTCTGCGAAGCAATGTGAACACTATTGCTTCCCAGGCACAGAGAAGGTGCTAGCAAGGAATTCTCTGCCTGCCTTTCCCCAGTGCTCTGCAAGCTCTCCAGGACAACATAAAATCTGGGGCTCTGTGCTTTCTTTCCTTCTGAACAAGTGTTACTGTTTTCTGCACAAAAGCGATTCTGCGAAGCAATGTGAACACTTCTGCTTCCCAGGCACAGAGAAGGTGCTAGCAGGGAATTCTCTGCCTGCCTTTCCCCAGTGCTCTGCAAGTTCTCCAGGACAACATAAAATCTGGGGATCTGTGCTTTCTTTCCTTCTGAACAAGTGTTAGTGTTTTCGGCACAAAAGCGATTCTGCGAAGCAATGTGAACACTTCTGCTTCCCAGGCACAGAGAAGGTGCTAGCAAGGAATTCTCTGCCTGCCTTTCCCCAGTGCTCTGCAAGCTCTCCAGGACAACATAAAATCTGGGGCTCTGTGCTTTCTTTCGTTCTGAACAAGTGTTACTGTTTTCTGCACAAAAGCGATTCTGCGAAGCAATGTGAACAGGCACAGAGAAGGTGCTAGCAGGGAATTCTCTGCCTGCCTTTCCCCAGTGCTCTGCAAGCTCTCCAGGACAACATAGAATCTGGGGCTCTGTGCTTTCTTTCATTCTGAACAACTGTTACTGTTTTCTGCACAAAAGCGATTCTTGCGAAGCAATGTGAACACTTCTGCTTCCCAGGCACAGAGAAGGTGCTAGCAGGGAATTCTCTGCCTGCCTTTCCCCAGTGCTCTGCAAGCTCTCCAGGACAACATAAAATCTGGGGCTCTGTGCTTTCTTTCCTTCTGAACAAGTGTTACTGTTTTCTGCACAAAAGCGATTCTGCGAAGCAATGTGAACACTTCTGCTTCCCAGGCACAGAGAAGGTGCTAGCAGGGAATTCTCTGCCTGCCTTTCCCCAGTGCTCTGCAAGCTCTCCAGGACAACATAAAATCTGGGGCTCTGTGCTTTCTTTCCTTCTGAACAAGTGTTACTGTTTTCTGCACAAAAGCGATTCTGCGAAGCAATGTGAACAGGCACAGAGAAGGTGCTAGCAGGGAATTCTCTGCCTGCCTTTCCCCACTGCTCTGCAAGCTCTCCAGGACAACATAGAATCTGGGGCTCTGTGCTTTTTTTCCTTCTGAACAAGTGTTAGTGTTTTCTGCACAAAAGGGATTCTTGCGAAGCAAAGTGAACACTTCTGCTTCCCAGGCACAGAGAAGGTGCTAGCAAGGAATTCTCTGCCTGCCTTTCCCCAGTGCTCTGCAAGCTCTCCAGGACAACATAAAATCTGGGGCTCTGTGCTTTCTTTCCTTCTGAACAAGTGTTACTGTTTTCTGCACAAAAGCGATTCTGCGAAGCAATGTGAACAGGCACAGAGAAGGTACTATCAGGGAATTCTCTGCCTGCCTTTCCCCAGTGCTCTGCAAGCTCTCCAGGACAACATAAAATCTGGGGCTCTGTGCTTTCTTTCCTTCTGAACAAGTGTTACTGTTTTCTGCACAAAAGCGATTCTGCGAAGCAATGTGAACACTTCTGCTTCCCAGGCACAGAGAAGGTGCTAGCAGGGAATTCTCTGCCTGCCTTTCCCCAGTGCTCTGCAAGCTCTCCAGGACAACATAAAATCTGGGGCTCTGTGCTTTCTTTCCTTCTGAACAAGTGTTACTGTTTTCTGCACAAAAGCGATTCTGCGAAGCAATGTGAACAGGCACAGAGAAGGTGCTATCAGGGAATTCTCTGCCTGCCTTTCCCCACTGCTCTGCAAGCTCTCCAGGACAACATAAAATCTGGGGCTCTGTGCTTTCTTTCATTCTGAACAAGTGTTACTGTTTTCTGCACAAAAGCGATTCTGCGAAGCAATGTGAACACTTCTGCTTCCCAGGCACAGAGAAGGTGCTAGCAAGGAATTCTCTGCCTGCCTTTCCCCAGTGCTCTGCAAGCTCTCCAGGACAACATAGAATCTGGGGCTCTGTGCTTTCTTTCGTTCTGAACAAGTGTTACTGTTTTCTGCACAAAAGCGATTCTGCGAAGCAATGTGAACAGGCACAGAGAAGGTGCTAGCAGGGAATTCTCTGCCTGCCTTTCCCCAGTGCTCTGCAAGCTCTCCAGGACAACATAGAATCTGGGGCTCTGTGCTTTCTTTCATTCTGAACAACTGTTACTGTTTTCTGCACAAAAGCGATTCTTGCGAAGCAATGTGAACACTTCTGCTTCCCAGGCACAGAGAAGGTGCTAGCAGGGAATTCTCTGCCTGCCTTTCCCCAGTGCTCTGCAAGCTCTCCAGGACAACATAAAATCTGGGGCTCTGTGCTTTCTTTCCTTCTGAACAAGTGTTACTGTTTTCTGCACAAAAGCGATTCTGCGAAGCAATGTGAACACTTCTGCTTCGCAGGCACAGAGAAGGTGCTAGCAGGGAATTCTCTGCCTGCCTTTCCCCAGTGCTCTGCAAGCTCTCCAGGACAACATAAAATCTGGGGCTCTGTGCTTTCTTTCCTTCTGAACAAGTGTTACTGTTTTCTGCACAAAAGCGATTCTGCGAAGCAATGTGAACAGGCACAGAGAAGGTGCTAGCAGGGAATTCTCTGCCTGCCTTTCCCCAGTGCTCTGCAAGCTCTCCAGGACAACATAAAATCTGGGGCTCTGTGCTTTCTTTCGTTCTGAACAAGTGTTACTGTTTTCTGCACAAAACCGATTCTTGCGAAGCAATGTGAACACTTCTGCTTCCCAGGCACAGAGAAGGTGCTAGCAAGGAATTCTCTGCCTGCCTTTCCCCAGTGCTCTGCAAGCTCTCCAGGACAACATAAAATCTGGGGCTCTGTGCTTTCTTTCCTTCTGAACAAGTGTTAGTGTTTTCTGCACAAAAGCGATTCTGCGAAGCAATGTGAACAGGCACAGAGAAGGTGCTATCAGGGAATTCTCTGCCTGCCTTTCCCCAGTGCTCTGCAAGCTCTCCAGGACAACATAAAATCTGGGGCTCTGTGCTTTCTTTCCTTCTGAACAAGTGTTACTGTTTTCTGCACAAAAGCGATTCTGCGAAGCAATGTGAACACTTCTGCTTCCCAGGCACATAGAAGGTGCTAGCAGGGAATTCTCTGCCTGCCTTTCCCCAGTGCTCTGCAAGCTCTCCAGGACAACATAGAATCTGGGGGTCTGTGTTTTCTTTCCTTCTGAACAACTGTTAACTGTTTTCTTCACAAAAGCGATTCTTGCGAAGCAATGTGAACACTTCTGCTTCCCAGGCACAGAGAAGGTGCTAGCAAGGAATTCTCTGCCTGCCTTTCCCCAGTGCTGTGCAAGCTCTCCAGGACAACATAAAATCTGGGGCTCTGTGCTTTCTCTCCTTCTGAACAAGTGTTACTGTTTTCTGCACAAAAGCGATTCTGCGAAGCAATGTGAACACTTCTGCTTCCCAGGCACAGAGAAGGTGCTATCAGGGAATTCTCTGCCTGCCTTTCCCCAGTGCTCTGCAAGCTCTCCAGGACAACATAAAATCTGGGGCTCTGTGCTTTCTTTCCTTCTGAACAAGTGTTACTGTTTTCTGCACAAAAGCGATTCTGCGAAGCAATGTGAACACTTCTGCTTCCCAGGCACAGAGAAGGTGCTAGCAGGGAATTCTCTGCCTGCCTTTCCCCAGTGCTCTGCAAGCTCTCCAGGACAACATAAAATCTGGGGCTCTGTGCTTTCTTTCCTTCTGAACAAGTGTTACTGTTTTCTGCACAAAAGCGATTCTGCGAAGCAATGTGAACAGGCACAGAGAAGGTGCTAGCAGGGAATTCTCTGCCTGCCTTTCCCCAGTGCTCTGCAAGCTCTCCAGGACAACATAGAATCTGGGGCTCTGTGCTTTCTTTCATTCTGAACAACTGTTACTGTTTTCTGCACAAAAGCGATTCTTGCGAAGCAATGTGAACACTTCTGCTTCCCAGGCACAGAGAAGGTGCTAGCAGGGAATTCTCTGCCTGCCTTTCCCCAGTGCTCTGCAAGCTCTCCAGGACAACATAAAATCTGGGGCTCTGTGCTTTCTTTCCTTCTGAACAAGTGTTACTGTTTTCTGCACAAAAGCGATTCTGCGAAGCAATGTGAACACTTCTGCTTCGCAGGCACAGAGAAGGTGCTAGCAGGGAATTCTCTGCCTGCCTTTCCCCAGTGCTCTGCAAGCTCTCCAGGACAACATAAAATCTGGGGCTCTGTGCTTTCTTTCCTTCTGAACAACTGTTACTGTTTTCTGCACAAAAGCGATTCTGCGAAGCAATGTGAACAGGCACAGAGAAGGTGCTAGCAGGGAATTCTCTGCCTGCCTTTCCCCAGTGCTCTGCAAGCTCTCCAGGACAACATAAAATCTGGGGCTCTGTGCTTTCTTTCCTTCTGAACAAGTGTTACTGTTTTCTGCACAAAAGCGATTCTGCGAAACAATGTGAACAGGCACAGAGAAGGTGCTATCAGGGAATTCTCTGCCTGCCTTTCCCCAGTGCTCTGCAAGCTCTCCAGGACAACATAAAATCTGGGGCTCTGTGCTTTCTTTCCTTCTGAACAAGTGTTACTGTTTTCTGCACAAAAGCGACTCTTGCGAAGCAATGTGAACACTTCTGCTTCCCAGGCACAGAGAAGGTGCTAGCAGGGAATTCTCTGCCTGCCTTTCCCCAGTGCTCTGCAAGCTCTCCAGGACAACATAAAATCTGGGGCTCTGTGCTTTCTTTCCTTCTGAACAAGTGTTAGTGTTTTCTGCACAAAAGCGATTCTGCGAAGCAATGTGAACAGGCACAGAGAAGGTGCTAGCAGGGAATTCTCTGCCTGCCTTTCCCCAGTGCTCTGCAAGCTCTCCAGGACAACATAAAATCTGGGGCTCTGTGCTTTCTTTCCTTCTGAACAAGTGTTACTGTTTTCTGCACAAAAGCGATTCTGCGAAGCAATGTGAACACTATTGCTTCCCAGGCACAGAGAAGGTGCTAGCAAGGAATTCTCTGCCTGCCTTTCCCCAGTGCTCTGCAAGCTCTCCAGGACAACATAAAATCTGGGGCTCTGTGCTTTCTTTCCTTCTGAACAAGTGTTACTGTTTTCTGCACAAAAGCGATTCTGCGAAGCAATGTGAACACTTCTGCTTCCCAGGCACAGAGAAGGTGCTAGCAGGGAATTCTCTGCCTGCCTTTCCCCAGTGCTCTGCAAGCTCTCCAGGACAACATAAAATCTGGGGCTCTGTGCTTTCTTTCCTTCTGAACAAGTGTTAGTGTTTTCTGCACAAAAGCGATTCTGCGAAGCAATGTGAACAGGCACAGAGAAGGTGCTAGCAGGGAATTCTCTGCCTGCCTTTCCCCAGTGCTCTGCAAGCTCTCCAGGACAACATAAAATCTGGGGCTCTGTGCTTTCTTTCCTTCTGAACAAGTGTTACTGTTTTCTGCACAAAAGCGATTCTGCGAAGCAATGTGAACACTATTGCTTCCCAGGCACAGAGAAGGTGCTAGCAAGGAATTCTCTGCCTGCCTTTCCCCAGTGCTCTGCAAGCTCTCCAGGACAACATAAAATCTGGGGCTCTGTGCTTTCTTTCCTTCTGAACAAGTGTTACTGTTTTCTGCACAAAAGCGATTCTGCGAAGCAATGTGAACACTTCTGCTTCCCAGGCACAGAGAAGGTGCTAGCAGGGAATTCTCTGCCTGCCTTTCCCCAGTGCTCTGCAAGCTCTCCAGGACAACATAAAATCTGGGGCTCTGTGCTTTCTTTCCTTCTGAACAAGTGTTACTGTTTTCTGCACAAAAGCGATTCTGCGAAGCAATGTGAACAGGCACAGAGAAGGTGCTATCAGGGAATTCTCTGCCTGCCTTTCCCCACTGCTCTGCAAGCTCTCCAGGACAACATAAAATCTGGGGCTCTGTGCTTTCTTTCATTCTGAACAAGTGTTACTGTTTTCTGCACAAAAGCGATTCTGCGAAGCAATGTGAACACTTCTGCTTCCCAGGCACAGAGAAGGTGCTAGCAAGGAATTCTCTGCCTGCCTTTCCCCAGTGCTCTGCAAGCTCTCCAGGACAACATAGAATCTGGGGCTCTGTGCTTTCTTTCGTTCTGAACAAGTGTTACTGTTTTCTGCACAAAAGCGATTCTGCGAAGCAATGTGAACAGGCACAGAGAAGGTGCTAGCAGGGAATTCTCTGCCTGCCTTTCCCCAGTGCTCTGCAAGCTCTCCAGGACAACATAGAATCTGGGGCTCTGTGCTTTCTTTCATTCTGAACAACTGTTACTGTTTTCTGCACAAAAGCGATTCTTGCGAAGCAATGTGAACACTTCTGCTTCCCAGGCACAGAGAAGGTGCTAGCAGGGAATTCTCTGCCTGCCTTTCCCCAGTGCTCTGCAAGCTCTCCAGGACAACATAAAATCTGGGGCTCTGTGCTTTCTTTCCTTCTGAACAAGTGTTACTGTTTTCTGCACAAAAGCGATTCTGCGAAGCAATGTGAACACTTCTGCTTCGCAGGCACAGAGAAGGTGCTAGCAGGGAATTCTCTGCCTGCCTTTCCCCAGTGCTCTGCAAGCTCTCCAGGACAACATAAAATCTGGGGCTCTGTGCTTTCTTTCCTTCTGAACAAGTGTTACTGTTTTCTGCACAAAAGCGATTCTGCGAAGCAATGTGAACAGGCACAGAGAAGGTGCTAGCAGGGAATTCTCTGCCTGCCTTTCCCCAGTGCTCTGCAAGCTCTCCAGGACAACATAAAATCTGGGGCTCTGTGCTTTCTTTCGTTCTGAACAAGTGTTACTGTTTTCTGCACAAAACCGATTCTTGCGAAGCAATGTGAACACTTCTGCTTCCCAGGCACAGAGAAGGTGCTAGCAAGGAATTCTCTGCCTGCCTTTCCCCAGTGCTCTGCAAGCTCTCCAGGACAACATAAAATCTGGGGCTCTGTGCTTTCTTTCCTTCTGAACAAGTGTTAGTGTTTTCTGCACAAAAGCGATTCTGCGAAGCAATGTGAACAGGCACAGAGAAGGTGCTATCAGGGAATTCTCTGCCTGCCTTTCCCCAGTGCTCTGCAAGCTCTCCAGGACAACATAAAATCTGGGGCTCTGTGCTTTCTTTCCTTCTGAACAAGTGTTACTGTTTTCTGCACAAAAGCGATTCTGCGAAGCAATGTGAACACTTCTGCTTCCCAGGCACATAGAAGGTGCTAGCAGGGAATTCTCTGCCTGCCTTTCCCCAGTGCTCTGCAAGCTCTCCAGGACAACATAAAATCTGGGGGTCTGTGTTTTCTTTCCTTCTGAACAACTGTTAACTGTTTTCTTCACAAAAGCGATTCTTGCGAAGCAATGTGAACACTTCTGCTTCCCAGGCACAGAGAAGGTGCTAGCAAGGAATTCTCTGCCTGCCTTTCCCCAGTGCTGTGCAAGCTCTCCAGGACAACATAAAATCTGGGGCTCTGTGCTTTCTCTCCTTCTGAACAAGTGTTACTGTTTTCTGCACAAAAGCGATTCTGCGAAGCAATGTGAACACTTCTGCTTCCCAGGCACAGAGAAGGTGCTATCAGGGAATTCTCTGCCTGCCTTTCCCCAGTGCTCTGCAAGCTCTCCAGGACAACATAAAATCTGGGGCTCTGTGCTTTCTTTCCTTCTGAACAAGTGTTACTGTTTTCTGCACAAAAGCGATTCTGCGAAGCAATGTGAACAGGCACAGAGAAGGTGCTAGCAGGGAATTCTCTGCCTGCCTTTCCCCAGTGCTCTGCAAGCTCTCCAGGACAACATAGAATCTGGGGCTCTGTGCTTTCTTTCATTCTGAACAACTGTTACTGTTTTCTGCACAAAAGCGATTCTTGCGAAGCAATGTGAACACTTCTGCTTCCCAGGCACAGAGAAGGTGCTAGCAGGGAATTCTCTGCCTGCCTTTCCCCAGTGCTCTGCAAGCTCTCCAGGACAACATAAAATCTGGGGCTCTGTGCTTTCTTTCCTTCTGAACAAGTGTTACTGTTTTCTGCACAAAAGCGATTCTTCGAAGCAATGTGAACACTTCTGCTTCGCAGGCACAGAGAAGGTGCTAGCAGGGAATTCTCTGCCTGCCTTTCCCCAGTGCTCTGCAAGCTCTCCAGGACAACATAAAATCTGGGGCTCTGTGCTTTCTTTCCTTCTGAACAACTGTTACTGTTTTCTGCACAAAAGCGATTCTGCGAAGCAATGTGAACAGGCACAGAGAAGGTGCTAGCAGGGAATTCTCTGCCTGCCTTTCCCCAGTGCTCTGCAAGCTCTCCAGGACAACATAAAATCTGGGGCTCTGTGCTTTCTTTCCTTCTGAACAAGTGTTACTGTTTTCTGCACAAAAGCGATTCTGCGAAACAATGTGAACAGGCACAGAGAAGGTGCTATCAGGGAATTCTCTGCCTGCCTTTCCCCAGTGCTCTGCAAGCTCTCCAGGACAACATAAAATCTGGGGCTCTGTGCTTTCTTTCCTTCTGAACAAGTGTTACTGTTTTCTGCACAAAAGCGACTCTTGCGAAGCAATGTGAACACTTCTGCTTCCCAGGCACAGAGAAGGTGCTAGCAGGGAATTCTCTGCCTGCCTTTCCCCAGTGCTCTGCAAGCTCTCCAGGACAACATAAAATCTGGGGCTCTGTGCTTTCTTTCCTTCTGAACAAGTGTTAGTGTTTTCTGCACAAAAGCGATTCTGCGAAGCAATGTGAACAGGCACAGAGAAGGTGCTAGCAGGGAATTCTCTGCCTGCCTTTCCCCAGTGCTCTGCAAGCTCTCCAGGACAACATAAAATCTGGGGCTCTGTGCTTTCTTTCCTTCTGAACAAGTGTTACTGTTTTCTGCACAAAAGCGATTCTGCGAAGCAATGTGAACACTATTGCTTCCCAGGCACAGAGAAGGTGCTAGCAAGGAATTCTCTGCCTGCCTTTCCCCAGTGCTCTGCAAGCTCTCCAGGACAACATAAAATCTGGGGCTCTGTGCTTTCTTTCCTTCTGAACAAGTGTTACTGTTTTCTGCACAAAAGCGATTCTGCGAAGCAATGTGAACACTTCTGCTTCCCAGGCACAGAGAAGGTGCTAGCAGGGAATTCTCTGCCTGCCTTTCCCCAGTGCTCTGCAAGTTCTCCAGGACAACATAAAATCTGGGGATCTGTGCTTTCTTTCCTTCTGAACAAGTGTTAGTGTTTTCGGCACAAAAGCGATTCTGCGAAGCAATGTGAACACTTCTGCTTCCCAGGCACAGAGAAGGTGCTAGCAAGGAATTCTCTGCCTGCCTTTCCCCAGTGCTCTGCAAGCTCTCCAGGACAACATAAAATCTGGGGCTCTGTGCTTTCTTTCGTTCTGAACAAGTGTTACTGTTTTCTGCACAAAAGCGATTCTGCGAAGCAATGTGAACAGGCACAGAGAAGGTGCTAGCAGGGAATTCTCTGCCTGCCTTTCCCCAGTGCTCTGCAAGCTCTCCAGGACAACATAGAATCTGGGGCTCTGTGCTTTCTTTCATTCTGAACAACTGTTACTGTTTTCTGCACAAAAGCGATTCTTGCGAAGCAATGTGAACACTTCTGCTTCCCAGGCACAGAGAAGGTGCTAGCAGGGAATTCTCTGCCTGCCTTTCCCCAGTGCTCTGCAAGCTCTCCAGGACAACATAAAATCTGGGGCTCTGTGCTTTCTTTCCTTCTGAACAAGTGTTACTGTTTTCTGCACAAAAGCGATTCTGCGAAGCAATGTGAACACTTCTGCTTCCCAGGCACAGAGAAGGTGCTAGCAGGGAATTCTCTGCCTGCCTTTCCCCAGTGCTCTGCAAGCTCTCCAGGACAACATAAAATCTGGGGCTCTGTGCTTTCTTTCCTTCTGAACAAGTGTTACTGTTTTCTGCACAAAAGCGATTCTGCGAAGCAATGTGAACAGGCACAGAGAAGGTGCTAGCAGGGAATTCTCTGCCTGCCTTTCCCCACTGCTCTGCAAGCTCTCCAGGACAACATAGAATCTGGGGCTCTGTGCTTTTTTTCCTTCTGAACAAGTGTTAGTGTTTTCTGCACAAAAGGGATTCTTGCGAAGCAAAGTGAACACTTCTGCTTCCCAGGCACAGAGAAGGTGCTAGCAAGGAATTCTCTGCCTGCCTTTCCCCAGTGCTCTGCAAGCTCTCCAGGACAACATAAAATCTGGGGCTCTGTGCTTTCTTTCCTTCTGAACAAGTGTTACTGTTTTCTGCACAAAAGCGATTCTGCGAAGCAATGTGAACAGGCACAGAGAAGGTACTATCAGGGAATTCTCTGCCTGCCTTTCCCCAGTGCTCTGCAAGCTCTCCAGGACAACATAAAATCTGGGGCTCTGTGCTTTCTTTCCTTCTGAACAAGTGTTACTGTTTTCTGCACAAAAGCGATTCTGCGAAGCAATGTGAACACTTCTGCTTCCCAGGCACAGAGAAGGTGCTAGCAGGGAATTCTCTGCCTGCCTTTCCCCAGTGCTCTGCAAGCTCTCCAGGACAACATAAAATCTGGGGCTCTGTGCTTTCTTTCCTTCTGAACAAGTGTTACTGTTTTCTGCACAAAAGCGATTCTGCGAAGCAATGTGAACAGGCACAGAGAAGGTGCTATCAGGGAATTCTCTGCCTGCCTTTCCCCACTGCTCTGCAAGCTCTCCAGGACAACATAAAATCTGGGGCTCTGTGCTTTCTTTCATTCTGAACAAGTGTTACTGTTTTCTGCACAAAAGCGATTCTGCGAAGCAATGTGAACACTTCTGCTTCCCAGGCACAGAGAAGGTGCTAGCAAGGAATTCTCTGCCTGCCTTTCCCCAGTGCTCTGCAAGCTCTCCAGGACAACATAGAATCTGGGGCTCTGTGCTTTCTTTCGTTCTGAACAAGTGTTACTGTTTTCTGCACAAAAGCGATTCTGCGAAGCAATGTGAACAGGCACAGAGAAGGTGCTAGCAGGGAATTCTCTGCCTGCCTTTCCCCAGTGCTCTGCAAGCTCTCCAGGACAACATAGAATCTGGGGCTCTGTGCTTTCTTTCATTCTGAACAACTGTTACTGTTTTCTGCACAAAAGCGATTCTTGCGAAGCAATGTGAACACTTCTGCTTCCCAGGCACAGAGAAGGTGCTAGCAGGGAATTCTCTGCCTGCCTTTCCCCAGTGCTCTGCAAGCTCTCCAGGACAACATAAAATCTGGGGCTCTGTGCTTTCTTTCCTTCTGAACAAGTGTTACTGTTTTCTGCACAAAAGCGATTCTGCGAAGCAATGTGAACACTTCTGCTTCGCAGGCACAGAGAAGGTGCTAGCAGGGAATTCTCTGCCTGCCTTTCCCCAGTGCTCTGCAAGCTCTCCAGGACAACATAAAATCTGGGGCTCTGTGCTTTCTTTCCTTCTGAACAAGTGTTACTGTTTTCTGCACAAAAGCGATTCTGCGAAGCAATGTGAACAGGCACAGAGAAGGTGCTAGCAGGGAATTCTCTGCCTGCCTTTCCCCAGTGCTCTGCAAGCTCTCCAGGACAACATAAAATCTGGGGCTCTGTGCTTTCTTTCGTTCTGAACAAGTGTTACTGTTTTCTGCACAAAACCGATTCTTGCGAAGCAATGTGAACACTTCTGCTTCCCAGGCACAGAGAAGGTGCTAGCAAGGAATTCTCTGCCTGCCTTTCCCCAGTGCTCTGCAAGCTCTCCAGGACAACATAAAATCTGGGGCTCTGTGCTTTCTTTCCTTCTGAACAAGTGTTAGTGTTTTCTGCACAAAAGCGATTCTGCGAAGCAATGTGAACAGGCACAGAGAAGGTGCTATCAGGGAATTCTCTGCCTGCCTTTCCCCAGTGCTCTGCAAGCTCTCCAGGACAACATAAAATCTGGGGCTCTGTGCTTTCTTTCCTTCTGAACAAGTGTTACTGTTTTCTGCACAAAAGCGATTCTGCGAAGCAATGTGAACACTTCTGCTTCCCAGGCACATAGAAGGTGCTAGCAGGGAATTCTCTGCCTGCCTTTCCCCAGTGCTCTGCAAGCTCTCCAGGACAACATAGAATCTGGGGGTCTGTGTTTTCTTTCCTTCTGAACAACTGTTAACTGTTTTCTTCACAAAAGCGATTCTTGCGAAGCAATGTGAACACTTCTGCTTCCCAGGCACAGAGAAGGTGCTAGCAAGGAATTCTCTGCCTGCCTTTCCCCAGTGCTGTGCAAGCTCTCCAGGACAACATAAAATCTGGGGCTCTGTGCTTTCTCTCCTTCTGAACAAGTGTTACTGTTTTCTGCACAAAAGCGATTCTGCGAAGCAATGTGAACACTTCTGCTTCCCAGGCACAGAGAAGGTGCTATCAGGGAATTCTCTGCCTGCCTTTCCCCAGTGCTCTGCAAGCTCTCCAGGACAACATAAAATCTGGGGCTCTGTGCTTTCTTTCCTTCTGAACAAGTGTTACTGTTTTCTGCACAAAAGCGATTCTGCGAAGCAATGTGAACACTTCTGCTTCCCAGGCACAGAGAAGGTGCTAGCAGGGAATTCTCTGCCTGCCTTTCCCCAGTGCTCTGCAAGCTCTCCAGGACAACATAAAATCTGGGGCTCTGTGCTTTCTTTCCTTCTGAACAAGTGTTACTGTTTTCTGCACAAAAGCGATTCTGCGAAGCAATGTGAACAGGCACAGAGAAGGTGCTAGCAGGGAATTCTCTGCCTGCCTTTCCCCAGTGCTCTGCAAGCTCTCCAGGACAACATAGAATCTGGGGCTCTGTGCTTTCTTTCATTCTGAACAACTGTTACTGTTTTCTGCACAAAAGCGATTCTTGCGAAGCAATGTGAACACTTCTGCTTCCCAGGCACAGAGAAGGTGCTAGCAGGGAATTCTCTGCCTGCCTTTCCCCAGTGCTCTGCAAGCTCTCCAGGACAACATAAAATCTGGGGCTCTGTGCTTTCTTTCCTTCTGAACAAGTGTTACTGTTTTCTGCACAAAAGCGATTCTGCGAAGCAATGTGAACACTTCTGCTTCGCAGGCACAGAGAAGGTGCTAGCAGGGAATTCTCTGCCTGCCTTTCCCCAGTGCTCTGCAAGCTCTCCAGGACAACATAAAATCTGGGGCTCTGTGCTTTCTTTCCTTCTGAACAAGTGTTACTGTTTTCTGCACAAAAGCGATTCTGCGAAGCAATGTGAACAGGCACAGAGAAGGTGCTAGCAGGGAATTCTCTGCCTGCCTTTCCCCACTGCTCTGCAAGCTCTCCAGGACAACATAAAATCTGGGGCTCTGTGCTTTCTTTCCTTCTGAACAAGTGTTACTGTTTTCTGCACAAAAGCGATTCTGCGAAACAATGTGAACAGGCACAGACAAGGTGCTATCAGGGAATTCTCTGCCTGCCTTTCCCCAGTGCTCTGCAAGCTCTCCAGGACAACATAAAATCTGGGGCTCTGTGCTTTCTTTCGTTCTGAACAAGTGTTACTGTTTTCTGCACAAAACCGATTCTTGCGAAGCAATGTGAACACTTCTGCTTCCCAGGCACAGAGAAGGTGCTAGCAAGGAATTCTCTGCCTGCCTTTCCCCAGTGCTCTGCAAGCTCTCCAGGACAACATAAAATCTGGGGCTCTGTGCTTTCTTTCCTTCTGAACAAGTGTTAGTGTTTTCTGCACAAAAGCGATTCTGCGAAGCAATGTGAACAGGCACAGAGAAGGTGCTATCAGGGAATTCTCTGCCTGCCTTTCCCCAGTGCTCTGCAAGCTCTCCAGGACAACATAAAATCTGGGGCTCTGTGCTTTCTTTCCTTCTGAACAAGTGTTACTGTTTTCTGCACAAAAGCGATTCTGCGAAGCAATGTGAACACTTCTGCTTCCCAGGCACATAGAAGGTGCTAGCAGGGAATTCTCTGCCTGCCTTTCCCCAGTGCTCTGCAAGATCTCCAGGACAACATAGAATCTGGGGGTCTGTGTTTTCTTTCCTTCTGAACAACTGTTAACTGTTTTCTTCACAAAAGCGATTCTTGCGAAGCAATGTGAACACTTCTGCTTCCCAGGCACAGAGAAGGTGCTAGCAAGGAATTCTCTGCCTGCCTTTCCCCAGTGCTGTGCAAGCTCTCCAGGACAACATAAAATCTGGGGCTCTGTGCTTTCTCTCCTTCTGAACAAGTGTTACTGTTTTCTGCACAAAAGCGATTCTGCGAAGCAATGTGAACACTTCTGCTTCCCAGGCACAGAGAAGGTGCTATCAGGGAATTCTCTGCCTGCCTTTCCCCAGTGCTCTGCAAGCTCTCCAGGACAACATAAAATCTGGGGCTCTGTGCTTTCTTTCCTTCTGAACAAGTGTTAGTGTTTTCTGCACAAAAGCGATTCTGCGAAGCAATGTGAACACTTCTGCTTCCCAGGCACAGAGAAGGTGCTAGCAGGGAATTCTCTGCCTGCCTTTCCCCAGTGCTCTGCAAGCTCTCCAGGACAACATAAAATCTGGGGCTCTGTGCTTTCTTTCCTTCTGAACAAGTGTTACTGTTTTCTGCACAAAAGCGATTCTGCGAAGCAATGTGAACAGGCACAGAGAAGGTGCTATCAGGGAATTCTCTCCCTGCCTTTCCCCAGTGCTCTGCAAGCTCTCCAGGACAACATAAAATCTGGGGCTCTGTGCTTTCTTTCGTTCTGAACAAGTGTTACTGTTTTCTGCACAAAAGCGATTCTGCGAAGCAATGTGAACAGGCACAGAGAAGGTGCTAGCAGGGAATTCTCTGCCTGCCTTTCCCCAGTGCTCTGCAAGCTCTCCAGGACAACATAGAATCTGGGGCTCTGTGCTTTCTTTCCTTCTGAACAAGTGTTACTGTTTTCTGCACAAAACCGATTCTGCGAAACAATGTGAACAGGCACAGAGAAGGTGCTAGCAGGGAATTCTCTGCCTGCCTTTCCCCAGTGCTCTGCAAGCTCTCCAGGACAACATAAAATCTGGGGCTCTGTGCTTTCTTTCCTTCTGAACAAGTGTTACTGTTTTCTGCACAAAAGCGATTCTGCGAAGCAATGTGAACAGGCACAGAGAAGGTGCTATCAGGGAATTCTCTGCCTGCCTTTCCCCAGTGCTCTGCAAGCTCTCCAGGACAACATAAAATCTCGGGCTCTGTGCTTTCTCTCATTCTGAACAAGTGTTACTGTTTTCTGCACAAAAACCATTCTGCGAAGCAATGTGAACACTTCTGCTTCCCAGGCACAGAGAAGGTGCTAGCAAGGAATTCTCTGCCTGCCTTTCCCCAGTGCTCTGCAAGCTCTCCAGGACAACATAAAATCTGGGGCTCTGTGCTTCCTTTCCTTCTGAACAAGTGTTACTGTTTTCTGCACAAAAGCGATTCTGCGAAGCAATGTGAACACTTCTGCTTCCCAGGCACAGAGAAGGTGCTAGCAGGGAATTCTCTGCCTGCCTTTCCCCAGTGCTCTGCAAGCTCTCCAGGACAACATAGAATCTGGGGCTCTGTGCTTTCTTTCGTTCTGAACAAGTGTTAGTGTTTTCTGCACAAAAGCGATTCTTGCGAAGCAATGTGAACACTTCTGCTTCCCAGGCACAGAGAAGGTGCTAGCAAGGAATTCTCTGCCTGCCTTTCCCCAGTGCTCTGCAAGCTCTCCAGGACAACATAAAATCTGGGGCTCTGTGCTTTCTTTCCTTCTGAACAAGTGTTACTGTTTTCTGCACAAAAGCGATTCTGCGAAGCAATGTGAACAGGCACAGAGAAGGTACTATCAGGGAATTCTCTGCCTGCCTTTCCCCAGTGCTCTGCAAGCTCTCCAGGACAACATAAAATCTGGGGCTCTGTGCTTTCTTTCCTTCTGAACAAGTGTTACTGTTTTCTGCACAAAAGCGATTCTGCGAAGCAATATGAACACTTCTGCTTCCCAGGCACAGAGAAGGTGCTAGCAGGGAATTCTCTGCCTGCCTTTCCCCAGTGCTCTGCAAGCTCTCCAGGACAACATAAAATCTGGGGCTCTGTGCTTTCTTTCCTTCTGAACAAGTGTTACTGTTTTCTGCACAAAAGCGATTCTGCGAAGCAATGTGAACACTTCTGCTTCCCAGGCACATAGAAGGTGCTAGCAGGGAATTCTCTGTCTGCCTTTCCCCAGTGCTCTGCAAGCTCTCCAGGACAACATAGAATCTGGGGGTCTGTGCTTTCTTTCCTTCTGAACAAGTGTTACTGTTTTCTGCACAAAAGCGATTCTGCGAAGCAATGTGAACAGGCACAGAGAAGGTGCTATCAGGGAATTCTCTGCCTGCCTTTCCCCAGTGCTCTGCAAGCTCTCCAGGACAACATAAAATCTGGGGCTCTGTGCTTTCTTTCATTCTGAACAAGTGTTACTGTTTTCTGCACAAAAGCGATTCTGCGAAGCAATGTGAACACTTCTGCTTCCCAGGCACAGAGAAGGTGCTAGCAAGGAATTCTCTGCCTGCCTTTCCCCAGTGCTCTGCAAGCTCTCCAGGACAACAGCAAATCTGGGGCTCTGTGCTTTCTTTCGTTCTGAACAAGTGTTACTGTTTTCTGCACAAAAGCGATTCTGCGAAGCAATGTGAACAGGCACAGAGAAGGTGCTATCAGGGAATTCTCTGCCTGCCTTTCCCCAGTGCTCTGCAAGCTCTCCAGGACAACATAGAATCTGGGGCTCTGTGCTTTCTTTCATTCTGAACAACTGTTACTGTTTTCTGCACAAAAGCGATTCTTGCGAAGCAATGTGAACACTTCTGCTTCCCAGGCACAGAGAAGGTGCTAGCAGGGAATTCTCTGCCTGCCTTTCCCCAGTGCTCTGCAAGCTCTCCAGGACAACATAAAATCTGGGGCTCTGTGCTTTCTTTCCTTCTGAACAAGTGTTACTGTTTTATGCACAAAAGCGATTCTGCGAAGCAATGTGAACACTTCTGCTTCGCAGGCACAGAGAAGGTGCTAGCAGGGAATTCTCTGCCTGCCTTTCCCCAGTGCTCTGCAAGCTCTCCAGGACAACATAAAATCTGGGGCTCTGTGCTTTCTTTCCTTCTGAACAAGTGTTACTGTTTTCTGCACAAAAGCGATTCTGCGAAGCAATGTGAACAGGCACAGAGAAGGTGCTAGCAGGGAATTCTCTGCCTGCCTTTCCCCACTGCTCTGCAAGCTCTCCAGGACAACATAAAATCTGGGGCTCTGTGCTTTCTTTCCTTCTGAACAAGTGTTACTGTTTTCTGCACAAAAGCGATTCTGCGAAACAATGTGAACAGGCACAGAGAAGGTGCTATCAGGGAATTCTCTGCCTGCCTTTCCCCAGTGCTCTGCAAGCTCTCCAGGACAACATAAAATCTGGGGCTCTGTGCTTTCTTTCCTTCTGAACAAGTGTTACTGTTTTCTGCACAAAACCGATTCTTGCGAAGCAATGTGAACACTTCTGCTTCCCAGGCACAGAGAAGGTGCTAGCAAGGAATTCTCTGCCTGCCTTTCCCCAGTGCTCTGCAAGCTCTCCAGGACAACATAAAATCTGGGGCTCTGTGCTTTCTTTCCTTCTGAACAAGTGTTACTGTTTTCTGCACAAAAGCGATTCTGCGAAGCAATGTGAACACTTCTGCTTCCCAGGCACATAGAAGGTGCTAGCAGGGAATTCTCTGCCTGCCTTTCCCCAGTGCTCTGCAAGCTCTCCAGGACAACATAGAATCTGGGGGTCTGTGTTTTCTTTCCTTCTGAAAAAGTGTTACTGTTTTCTGCACAAAAGCGATTCTGCGAAGCAATGTGAACAGGCACAGAGAAGGTGCTATCAGGGAATTCTCTGCCTGCCTTTCCCCAGTGCTCTGCAAGCTCTCCAGGACAACATAAAATCTCGGGCTCTGTGCTTTCTCTCATTCTGAACAAGTGTTACTGTTTTCTGCACAAAAACCATTCTGCGAAGCAATGTGAACACTTCTGCTTCCCAGGCACAGAGAAGGTGCTAGCAAGGAATTCTCTGCCTGCCTTTCCCCAGTGCTCTGCAAGCTCTCCAGGACAACATAAAATCTGGGGCTCTGTGCTTCCTTTCCTTCTGAACAAGTGTTACTGTTTTCTGCACAAAAGCGATTCTGCGAAGCAATGTGAACACTTCTGCTTCCCAGGCACAGAGAAGGTGCTATCAGGGAATTCTCTGCCTGCCTTTCCCCAGTGCTCTGCAAGCTCTCCAGGACAACATAGAATCTGGGGCTCTGTGCTTTCTTTCGTTCTGAACAACTGTTACTGTTTTCTGCACAAAAGCGATTCTGCGAAGCAATGTGAACAGGCACAGAGAAGGTGCTATCAGGGAATTCTCTGCCTGCCTTTCCCCAGTGCTCTGCAAGCTCTCCAGGACAACATAGAATCTGGGGCTCTGTGCTTTCTTTCCTTCTGAACAAGTGTTAGTGTTTTCTGCACAAGAGCGATTCTTGCGAAGCAATGTGAACACTTCTGCTTCCCAGGCACAGAGAAGGTGCTAGCAAGGAATTCTCTGCCTGCCTTTCCCCAGTGCTCTGCAAGCTCTCCAGGACAACATAAAATCTGGGGCTCTGTGCTTTCTTTCCTTCTGAACAAGTGTTACTGTTTTCTGCACAAAAGCGATTCTGCGAAGCAATGTGAACAGGCACAGAGAAGGTACTATCAGGGAATTCTCTGCCTGCCTTTCCCCAGTGCTCTGCAAGCTCTCCAGGACAACATAAAATTTGGGGCTCTGTGCTTTCTTTCGTTCTGAACAAGTGTTACTGTTTTCTGCACAAAAGCGATTCTGCGAAGCAATGTGAACACTTCTGCTTCCCAGGCACAGAGAAGGTGCTAGCAGGGAATTCTCTGCCTGCCTTTCCCCAGTGCTCTGCAAGCTCTCCAGGACAACATAAAATCTGGGGCTCTGTGCTTTCTTTCCTTCTGAACAAGTGTTACTGTTTTCTGCACAAAAGCGATTCTGCGAAGCAATGTGAACACTTCTGCTTCCCAGGCACAGAGAAGGTGCTAGGAAGGAAATCTCTGCCTGCCTTTCCCCAGTGCTCTGCAAGCTCTCCAGGACAACATAGAATCTGGGGCTCTGTGCTTTCTTTCGTTCTGAACAAGTGTTACTGTTTTCTGCACAAAACCGATTCTGCGAAACAATGTGAACAGGCACAGAGAAGGTGCTATCAGGGAATTCTCTGCCTGCCTTTCCCCAGTGTTCTGCAAGCTCTCCAGGACAACAGCAAATCTGGGGCTCTGTGCTTTCTTTCGTTCTGAACAACTGTTACTGTTTTCTGCACAAAAGCGATTCTTGCGAAGCAATGTGAACACTTCTGCTTCCCAGGCACAGAGAAGGTGCTAGCAGGGAACTCTCTGCCTGCCTTTCCCCAGTGCTCTGCAAGCTCTCCAGGACAACATAAAATCTGGGGCTCTGTGCTTTCTTTCCTTCTGAACAAGTGTTACTGTTTTCTGCACAAAAGCGATTCTGCGAAGCAATGTGAACACTTCTGCTTCGCAGGCACAGAGAAGGTGCTAGCAGGGAATTCTCTGCCTGCCTTTCCCCAGTGCTCTGCAAGCTCTCCAGGACAACATAAAATCTGGGGCTCTGTGCTTTCTTTCCTTCTGAACAACTGTTACTGTTTTCTGCACAAAAGCGATTCTGCGAAGCAATGTGAACAGGCACAGAGAAGGTGCTAGCAGGGAATTCTCTGCCTGCCTTTCCCCACTGCTCTGCAAGCTCTCCAGGACAACATAAAATCTGGGGCTCTGTGCTTTCTTTCCTTCTGAACAAGTGTTACTGTTTTCTGCACAAAAGCGATTCTGCGAAACAATGTGAACAGGCACAGAGAAGGTGCTATCAGGGAATTCTCTGCCTGCCTTTCCCCAGTGCTCTGCAAGCTCTCCAGGACAACATAAAATCTGGGGCTCTGTGCTTTCTTTCCTTCTGAACAAGTGTTACTGTTTTCTGCACAAAAGCGACTCTTGCGAAGCAATGTGAACACTTCTGCTTCCCAGGCACAGAGAAGGTGCTAGCAAGGAATTCTCTGCCTGCCTTTCCCCAGTGCTCTGCAAGCTCTCCAGGACAACATAAAATCTGGGGCTCTGTGCTTTCTTTCCTTCTGAACAAGTGTTAGTGTTTTCTGCACAAAAGCGATTCTGCGAAGCAATGTGAACAGGCACAGAGAAGGTGCTAGCAGGGAATTCTCTGCCTGCCTTTCCCCAGTGCTCTGCAAGCTCTCCAGGACAACATAAAATCTGGGGCTCTGTGCTTTCTTTCCTTCTGAACAAGTGTTACTGTTTTCTGCACAAAAGCGATTCTGCGAAGCAATGTGAACACTATTGCTTCCCAGGCACAGAGAAGGTGCTAGCAAGGAATTCTCTGCCTGCCTTTCCCCAGTGCTCTGCAAGCTCTCCAGGGCAACATAAAATCTGGGGCTCTGTGCTTTCTTTCCTTCTGAACAAGTGTTAGTGTTTTCTGCACAAAAGCGATTCTTGCGAAGCAATGTGAACACTTCTGCTTCCCAGGCACAGAGAAGGTGCTAGCAGGGAATTCTCTGCCTGCCTTTCCCCAGTGCTCTGCAAGTTCTCCAGGACAACATAAAATCTGGGGATCTGTGCTTTCTTTCCTTCTGAACAAGTGTTAGTGTTTTCGGCACAAAAGCGATTCTGCGAAGCAATGTGAACACTTCTGCTTCCCAGGCACAGAGAAGGTGCTAGCAAGGAATTCTCTGCCTGCCTTTCCCCAGTGCTCTGCAAGCTCTCCAGGACAACATAAAATCTGGGGCTCTGTGCTTTCTTTCGTTCTGAACAAGTGTTACTGTTTTCTGCACAAAAGCGATTCTGCGAAGCAATGTGAACAGGCACAGAGAAGGTGCTAGCAGGGAATTCTCTGCCTGCCTTTCCCCAGTGCTCTGCAAGCTCTCCAGGACAACATAGAATCTGGGGCTCTGTGCTTTCTTTCATTCTGAACAACTGTTACTGTTTTCTGCACAAAAGCGATTCTTGCGAAGCAATGTGAACACTTCTGCTTCCCAGGCACAGAGAAGGTGCTAGCAGGGAATTCTCTGCCTGCCTTTCCCCAGTGCTCTGCAAGCTCTCCAGGACAACATAAAATCTGGGGCTCTGTGCTTTCTTTCCTTCTGAACAAGTGTTACTGTTTTCTGCACAAAAGCGATTCTGCGAAGCAATGTGAACACTTCTGCTTCCCAGGCACAGAGAAGGTGCTAGCAGGGAATTCTCTGCCTGCCTTTCCCCAGTGCTCTGCAAGCTCTCCAGGACAACATAAAATCTGGGGCTCTGTGCTTTCTTTCCTTCTGAACAAGTGTTACTGTTTTCTGCACAAAAGCGATTCTGCGAAGCAATGTGAACAGGCACAGAGAAGGTGCTATCAGGGAATTCTCTGCCTGCCTTTCCCCACTGCTCTGCAAGCTCTCCAGGACAACATAAAATCTGGGGCTCTGTGCTTTCTTTCATTCTGAACAAGTGTTACTGTTTTCTGCACAAAAGCGATTCTGCGAAGCAATGTGAACACTTCTGCTTCCCAGGCACAGAGAAGGTGCTAGCAAGGAATTCTCTGCCTGCCTTTCCCCAGTGCTCTGCAAGCTCTCCAGGACAACATAGAATCTGGGGCTCTGTGCTTTCTTTCGTTCTGAACAAGTGTTACTGTTTTCTGCACAAAAGCGATTCTGCGAAGCAATGTGAACAGGCACAGAGAAGGTGCTAGCAGGGAATTCTCTGCCTGCCTTTCCCCAGTGCTCTGCAAGCTCTCCAGGACAACATAGAATCTGGGGCTCTGTGCTTTCTTTCATTCTGAACAACTGTTACTGTTTTCTGCACAAAAGCGATTCTTGCGAAGCAATGTGAACACTTCTGCTTCCCAGGCACAGAGAAGGTGCTAGCAGGGAATTCTCTGCCTGCCTTTCCCCAGTGCTCTGCAAGCTCTCCAGGACAACATAAAATCTGGGGCTCTGTGCTTTCTTTCCTTCTGAACAAGTGTTACTGTTTTCTGCACAAAAGCGATTCTGCGAAGCAATGTGAACACTTCTGCTTCGCAGGCACAGAGAAGGTGCTAGCAGGGAATTCTCTGCCTGCCTTTCCCCAGTGCTCTGCAAGCTCTCCAGGACAACATAAAATCTGGGGCTCTGTGCTTTCTTTCCTTCTGAACAAGTGTTACTGTTTTCTGCACAAAAGCGATTCTGCGAAGCAATGTGAACAGGCACAGAGAAGGTGCTAGCAGGGAATTCTCTGCCTGCCTTTCCCCACTGCTCTGCAAGCTCTCCAGGACAACATAAAATCTGGGGCTCTGTGCTTTCTTTCCTTCTGAACAAGTGTTACTGTTTTCTGCACAAAAGCGATTCTGCGAAACAATGTGAACAGGCACAGAGAAGGTGCTATCAGGGAATTCTCTGCCTGCCTTTCCCCAGTGCTCTGCAAGCTCTCCAGGACAACATAAAATCTGGGGCTCTGTGCTTTCTTTCGTTCTGAACAAGTGTTACTGTTTTCTGCACAAAACCGATTCTTGCGAAGCAATGTGAACACTTCTGCTTCCCAGGCACAGAGAAGGTGCTAGCAAGGAATTCTCTGCCTGCCTTTCCCCAGTGCTCTGCAAGCTCTCCAGGACAACATAAAATCTGGGGCTCTGTGCTTTCTTTCCTTCTGAACAAGTGTTAGTGTTTTCTGCACAAAAGCGATTCTGCGAAGCAATGTGAACAGGCACAGAGAAGGTGCTATCAGGGAATTCTCTGCCTGCCTTTCCCCAGTGCTCTGCAAGCTCTCCAGGACAACATAAAATCTGGGGCTCTGTGCTTTCTTTCCTTCTGAACAAGTGTTACTGTTTTCTGCACAAAAGCGATTCTGCGAAGCAATGTGAACACTTCTGCTTCCCAGGCACATAGAAGGTGCTAGCAGGGAATTCTCTGCCTGCCTTTCCCCAGTGCTCTGCAAGCTCTCCAGGACAACATAGAATCTGGGGGTCTGTGTTTTCTTTCCTTCTGAACAACTGTTAACTGTTTTCTTCACAAAAGCGATTCTTGCGAAGCAATGTGAACACTTCTGCTTCCCAGGCACAGAGAAGGTGCTAGCAAGGAATTCTCTGCCTGCCTTTCCCCAGTGCTGTGCAAGCTCTCCAGGACAACATAAAATCTGGGGCTCTGTGCTTTCTCTCCTTCTGAACAAGTGTTACTGTTTTCTGCACAAAAGCGATTCTGCGAAGCAATGTGAACACTTCTGCTTCCCAGGCACAGAGAAGGTGCTATCAGGGAATTCTCTGCCTGCCTTTCCCCAGTGCTCTGCAAGCTCTCCAGGACAACATAAAATCTGGGGCTCTGTGCTTTCTTTCATTCTGAACAAGTGTTACTGTTTTCTGCACAAAAGCGATTCTGCGAAGCAATGTGAACACTTCTGCTTCCCAGGCACAGAGAAGGTGCTAGCAAGGAATTCTCTGCCTGCCTTTCCCCAGTGCTCTGCAAGCTCTCCAGGACAACATAGAATCTGGGGCTCTGTGCTTTCTTTCGTTCTGAACAAGTGTTACTGTTTTCTGCACAAAAGCGATTCTGCGAAGCAATGTGAACAGGCACAGAGAAGGTGCTAGCAGGGAATTCTCTGCCTGCCTTTCCCCAGTGCTCTGCAAGCTCTCCAGGACAACATAGAATCTGGGGCTCTGTGCTTTCTTTCATTCTGAACAACTGTTACTGTTTTCTGCACAAAAGCGATTCTTGCGAAGCAATGTGAACACTTCTGCTTCCCAGGCACAGAGAAGGTGCTAGCAGGGAATTCTCTGCCTGCCTTTCCCCAGTGCTCTGCAAGCTCTCCAGGACAACATAAAATCTGGGGCTCTGTGCTTTCTTTCCTTCTGAACAAGTGTTACTGTTTTCTGCACAAAAGCGATTCTGCGAAGCAATGTGAACACTTCTGCTTCGCAGGCACAGAGAAGGTGCTAGCAGGGAATTCTCTGCCTGCCTTTCCCCAGTGCTCTGCAAGCTCTCCAGGACAACATAAAATCTGGGGCTCTGTGCTTTCTTTTGTTCTACACAAGTGTTAGTGTTTTCTGCACAAAAGCGATTCTGCGAAGCAATGTGAACAGGCACAGAGAAGGTGCTAGCAGGGAATTCTCTGCCTGCCTTTCCCCACTGCTCTGCAAGCTCTCCAGGACAACATAAAATCTGGGGCTCTGTGCTTTCTTTCCTTCTGAACAAGTGTTACTGTTTTCTGCACAAAAGCGATTCTGCGAAACAATGTGAACAGGCACAGAGAAGGTGCTATCAGGGAATTCTCTGCCTGCCTTTCCCCAGTGCTCTGCAAGCTCTCCAGGACAACATAAAATCTGGGGCTCTGTGCTTTCTTTCGTTCTGAACAAGTGTTACTGTTTTCTGCACAAAACCGATTCTTGCGAAGCAATGTGAACACTTCTGCTTCCCAGGCACAGAGAAGGTGCTAGCAAGGAATTCTCTGCCTGCCTTTCCCCAGTGCTCTGCAAGCTCTCCAGGACAACATAAAATCTGGGGCTCTGTGCTTTCTTTCCTTCTGAACAAGTGTTAGTGTTTTCTGCACAAAAGCGATTCTGCGAAGCAATGTGAACAGGCACAGAGAAGGTGCTATCAGGGAATTCTCTGCCTGCCTTTCCCCAGTGCTCTGCAAGCTCTCCAGGACAACATAAAATCTGGGGCTCTGTGCTTTCTTTCCTTCTGAACAAGTGTTACTGTTTTCTGCACAAAAGCGATTCTGCGAAGCAATGTGAACACTTCTGCTTCCCAGGCACATAGAAGGTGCTAGCAGGGAATTCTCTGCCTGCCTTTCCCCAGTGCTCTGCAAGCTCTCCAGGACAACATAGAATCTGGGGGTCTGTGTTTTCTTTCCTTCTGAACAACTGTTAACTGTTTTCTTCACAAAAGCGATTCTTGCGAAGCAATGTGAACACTTCTGCTTCCCAGGCACAGAGAAGGTGCTAGCAAGGAATTCTCTGCCTGCCTTTCCCCAGTGCTGTGCAAGCTCTCCAGGACAACATAAAATCTGGGGCTCTGTGCTTTCTCTCCTTCTGAACAAGTGTTACTGTTTTCTGCACAAAAGCGATTCTGCGAAGCAATGTGAACATTTCTGCTTCCCAGGCACAGAGAAGGTGCTATCAGGGAATTCTCTGCCTGCCTTTCCCCAGTGCTCTGCAAGCTCTCCAGGACAACATAAAATCTGGGGCTCTGTGCTTTCTTTCCTTCTGAACAAGTGTTAGTGTTTTCTGCACAAAAGCGATTCTGCGAAGCAATGTGAACACTTCTGCTTCCCAGGCACAGAGAAGGTGCTAGCAGGGAATTCTCTGCCTGCCTTTCCCCAGTGCTCTGCAAGCTCTCCAGGACAACATAGAATCTGGGGCTCTGTGCTTTCTTTCGTTCTGAACAAGTGTTACTGTTTTCTGCACAAAAGCGATTCTGCGAAGCAATGTGAACAGGCACAGAGAAGGTGCTATCAGGGAATTCTCTCCCTGCCTTTCCCCAGTGCTCTGCAAGCTCTCCAGGACAACATAAAATCTGGGGCTCTGTGCTTTCTTTCGTTCTGAACAAGTGTTACTGTTTTCTGCACAAAAGCGATTCTGCGAAGCAATGTGAACAGGCACAGAGAAGGTGCTAGCAGGGAATTCTCTGCCTGCCTTTCCCCAGTGCTCTGCAAGCTCTCCAGGACAACATAGAATCTGGGGCTCTGTGCTTTCTTTCCTTCTGAACAAGTGTTACTGTTTTCTGCACAAAACCGATTCTGCGAAACAATGTGAACAGGCACAGAGAAGGTGCTAGCAGGGAATTCTCTGCCTGCCTTTCCCCAGTGCTCTGCAAGCTCTCCAGGACAACATAAAATCTGGGGCTCTGTGCTTTCTTTCCTTCTGAACAAGTGTTACTGTTTTCTGCACAAAAGCGATTCTGCGAAGCAATGTGAACAGGCACAGAGAAGGTGCTATCAGGGAATACTCTGCCTGCCTTTCCCCAGTGCTCTGCAAGCTCTCCAGGACAACATAAAATCTCGGGCTCTGTGCTTTCTCTCATTCTGAACAAGTGTTACTGTTTTCTGCACAAAAACCATTCTGCGAAGCAATGTGAACACTTCTGCTTCCCAGGCACAGAGAAGGTGCTAGCAAGGAATTCTCTGCCTGCCTTTCCCCAGTGCTCTGCAAGCTCTCCAGGACAACATAAAATCTGGGGCTCTGTGCTTCCTTTCCTTCTGAACAAGTGTTACTGTTTTCTGCACAAAAGCGATTCTGCGAAGCAATGTGAACACTTCTGCTTCCCAGGCACAGAGAAGGTGCTAGCAGGGAATTCTCTGCCTGCCTTTCCCCAGTGCTCTGCAAGCTCTCCAGGACAACATAGAATCTGGGGCTCTGTGCTTTCTTTCGTTCTGAACAAGTGTTACTGTTTTCTGCACAAAAGCGATTCTGCGAAGCAATGTGAACAGGCACAGAGAAGGTGCTAGCAGGGAATTCTCTGCCTGCCTTTCCCCAGTGCTCTGCAAGCTCTCCAGGACAACATAGAATCTGGGGCTCTGTGCTTTCTTTCCTTCTGAACAAGTGTTACTGTTTTCTGCACAAAACCGATTCTGCGAAACAATGTGAACAGGCACAGAGAAGGTGCTAGCAGGGAATTCTCTGCCTGCCTTTCCCCAGTGCTCTGCAAGCTCTCCAGGACAACATAAAATCTGGGGCTCTGTGCTTTCTTTCCTTCTGAACAAGTGTTACTGTTTTCTGCACAAAAGCGATTCTGCGAAGCAATGTGAACAGGCACAGAGAAGGTGCTATCAGGGAATTCTCTGCCTGCCTTTCCCCAGTGCTCTGCAAGCTCTCCAGGACAACATAAAATCTCGGGCTCTGTGCTTTCTCTCATTCTGAACAAGTGTTACTGTTTTCTGCACAAAAACCATTCTGCGAAGCAATGTGAACACTTCTGCTTCCCAGGCACAGAGAAGGTGCTAGCAAGGAATTCTCTGCCTGCCTTTCCCCAGTGCTCTGCAAGCTCTCCAGGACAACATAAAATCTGGGGCTCTGTGCTTTCTTTCCTTCTGAACAAGTGTTACTGTTTTCTGCACAAAAGCGATTCTGCGAAGCAATGTGAACAGGCACAGAGAAGGTACTATCAGGGAATTCTCTGCCTGCCTTTCCCCAGTGCTCTGCAAGCTCTCCAGGACAACATAAAATCTGGGGCTCTGTGCTTTCTTTCCTTCTGAACAAGTGTTACTGTTTTCTGCACAAAAGCGATTCTGCGAAGCAATGTGAACACTTCTGCTTCCCAGGCACAGAGAAGGTGCTAGCAGGGAATTCTCTGCCTGCCTTTCCCCAGTGCTCTGCAAGCTCTCCAGGACAACATAAAATCTGGGGCTCTGTGCTTTCTTTCCTTCTGAACAAGTGTTACTGTTTTCTGCACAAAAGCGATTCTGCGAAGCAATGTGAACACTTCTGCTTCCCAGGCACATAGAAGGTGCTAGCAGGGAATTCTCTGTCTGCCTTTCCCCAGTGCTCTGCAAGCTCTCCAGGACAACACAGAATCTGGGGGTCTGTGCTTTCTTTCCTTCTGAACAAGTGTTACTGTTTTCTGCACAAAAGCGATTCTTGCGAAGCAATGTGAACACTTCTGCTTCCCAGGCACAGAGAAGGTGCTAGCAGGGAATTCTCTGCCTGCCTTTCCCCAGTGCTCTGCAAGCTCTCCAGGACAACATAGAATCTGGGGCTCTGTGCTGTCTTTCGTTCTGAACAAGTGTTACTGTTTTCTGCACAAAAGCGATTCTGCGAAGCAATGTGAACAGGCACAGAGAAGGTGCTATCAGGGAATTCTCTGCCTGCCTTTCCCCAGTGCTCTGCAAGCTCTCCAGGACAACATAAAATCTGGGGCTCTGTGCTTTCTTTCATTCTGAACAAGTGTTACTGTTTTCTGCACAAAAGCGATTCTGCGAAGCAATGTGAACACTTCTGCTTCCCAGGCACAGAGAAGGTGCTAGCAAGGAATTCTCTGCCTGCCTTTCCCCAGTGCTCTGCAAGCTCTCCAGGACAACAGCAAATCTGGGGCTCTGTGCTTTCTTTCGTTCTGAACAAGTGTTACTGTTTTCTGCACAAAAGCGATTCTGCGAAGCAATGTGAACAGGCACAGAGAAGGTGCTATCAGGGAATTCTCTGCCTGCCTTTCCCCAGTGCTCTGCAAGCTCTCCAGGACAACATAGAATCTGGGGCTCTGTGCTTTCTTTCATTCTGAACAACTGTTACTGTTTTCTGCACAAAAGCGATTCTTGCGAAGCAATGTGAACACTTCTGCTTCCCAGGCACAGAGAAGGTGCTAGCAGGGAATTCTCTGCCTGCCTTTCCCCAGTGCTCTGCAAGCTCTCCAGGACAACATAAAATCTGGGGCTCTGTGCTTTCTTTCCTTCTGAACAAGTGTTACTGTTTTATGCACAAAAGCGATTCTGCGAAGCAATGTGAACACTTCTGCTTCGCAGGCACAGAGAAGGTGCTAGCAGGGAATTCTCTGCCTGCCTTTCCCCAGTGCTCTGCAAGCTCTCCAGGACAACATAAAATCTGGGGCTCTGTGCTTTCTTTCCTTCTGAACAAGTGTTACTGTTTTCTGCACAAAAGCGATTCTGCGAAGCAATGTGAACAGGCACAGAGAAGGTGCTAGCAGGGAATTCTCTGCCTGCCTTTCCCCACTGCTCTGCAAGCTCTCCAGGACAACATAAAATCTGGGGCTCTGTGCTTTCTTTCGTTCTGAACAAGTGTTACTGTTTTCTGCACAAAAGCGATTCTGCGAAGCAATGTGAACAGGCACAGAGAAGGTGCTATCAGGGAATTCTCTGCCTGCCTTTCCCCAGTGCTCTGCAAGCTCTCCAGGACAACATAAAATCTGGGGCTCTGTGCTTTCTTTCCTTCTGAACAAGTGTTACTGTTTTCTGCACAAAACCGATTCTTGCGAAGCAATGTGAACACTTCTGCTTCCCAGGCACAGAGAAGGTGCTAGCAAGGAATTCTCTGCCTGCCTTTCCCCAGTGCTCTGCAAGCTCTCCAGGACAACATAAAATCTGGGGCTCTGTGCTTTCTTTCCTTCTGAACAAGTGTTACTGTTTTCTGCACAAAAGCGATTCTGCGAAGCAATGTGAACACTTCTGCTTCCCAGGCACATAGAAGGTGCTAGCAGGGAATTCTCTGCCTGCCTTTCCCCAGTGCTCTGCAAGCTCTCCAGGACAACATAGAATCTGGGGGTCTGTGTTTTCTTTCCTTCTGAAAAAGTGTTACTGTTTTCTGCACAAAAGCGATTCTGCGAAGCAATGTGAACAGGCACAGAGAAGGTGCTATCAGGGAATTCTCTGCCTGCCTTTCCCCAGTGCTCTGCAAGCTCTCCAGGACAACATAAAATCTCGGGCTCTGTGCTTTCTCTCATTCTGAACAAGTGTTACTGTTTTCTGCACAAAAACCATTCTGCGAAGCAATGTGAACACTTCTGCTTCCCAGGCACAGAGAAGGTGCTAGCAAGGAATTCTCTGCCTGCCTTTCCCCAGTGCTCTGCAAGCTCTCCAGGACAACATAAAATCTGGGGCTCTGTGCTTCCTTTCCTTCTGAACAAGTGTTACTGTTTTCTGCACAAAAGCGATTCTGCGAAGCAATGTGAACACTTCTGCTTCCCAGGCACAGAGAAGGTGCTATCAGGGAATTCTCTGCCTGCCTTTCCCCAGTGCTCTGCAAGCTCTCCAGGACAACATAGAATCTGGGGCTCTGTGCTTTCTTTCGTTCTGAACAACTGTTACTGTTTTCTGCACAAAAGCGATTCTGCGAAGCAATGTGAACAGGCACAGAGAAGGTGCTATCAGGGAATTCTCTGCCTGCCTTTCCCCAGTGCTCTGCAAGCTCTCCAGGACAACATAGAATCTGGGGCTCTGTGCTTTTTTTCCTTCTCAACAAGTGTTAGTGTTTTCTGCACAAAAGCGATTCTTGCGAAGCAATGTGAACACTTCTGCTTCCCAGGCACAGAGAAGGTGCTAGCAAGGAATTCTCTGCCTGCCTTTCCCCAGTGCTCTGCAAGCTCTCCAGGACAACATAAAATCTGGGGCTCTGTGCTTTCTTTCCTTCTGAACAAGTGTTACTGTTTTCTGCACAAAAGCGATTCTGCGAAGCAATGTGAACAGGCACAGAGAAGGTACTTTCAGGGAATTCTCTGCCTGCCTTTCCCCAGTGCTCTGCAAGCTCTCCAGGACAACATAAAATTTGGGGCTCTGTGCTTTCTTTCCTTCTGAACAAGTGTTAGTGTTTTCTGCACAAAAGCGATTCTGCGAAGCAATGTGAACACTTCTGCTTCCCAGGCACAGAGAAGGTGCTAGCAGGGAATTCTCTGCCTGCCTTTCCCCAGTGCTCTGCAAGCCCTCCAGGACAACATAGAATCTGGGGCTCTGTGCTTTCTTTCGTTCTGAACAAGTGTTACTGTTTTCTGCACAAAAGCGATTCTGCGAAGCAATGTGAACAGGCACAGAGAAGGTGCTAGCAGGGAATTCTCTGCCTGCCTTTCCCCAGTGCTCTGCAAGCTCTCCAGGACAACATAAAATCTGGGGCTCTGTGCTTTCTTTCCTTCTGAACAAGTGTTACTGTTTTCTGCACAAAACCGATTCTGCGAAACAATGTGAACAGGCACAGAGAAGGTGCTATCAGGGAATTCTCTGCCTGCCTTTCCCCAGTGCTCTGCAAGCTCTCCAGGACAACATAAAATCTGGGGCTCTGTGCTTTCTTTCCTTCTGAACAAGTGTTACTGTTTTCTGCACAAAACCGATTCTGCGAAACAATGTGAACAGGCACAGAGAAGGTGCTATCAGGGAATTCTCTGCCTGCCTTTCCCCAGTGCTCTGCAAGCTCTCCAGGACAACATAAAATCTGGGGCTCTGTGCTTTCTCTCATTCTGAACAAGTGTTACTGTTTTCTGCACAAAAGCGATTCTGCGAAGCAATGTGAACACTTCTGCTTCCCAGGCACAGAGAAGGTGCTAGCAAGGAATTCTCTGCCTGCCTTTCCCCAGTGCTCTGCAAGCTCTCCAGGACAACATAAAATCTGGGGCTCTGTGCTTCCTTTCCTTCTGAACAAGTGTTACTGTTTTCTGCACAAAAGCGATTCTGCGAAGCAATGTGAACACTTCTGCTTCCCAGGCACAGAGAAGGTGCTATCAGGGAATTCTCTGCCTGCCTTTCCCCAGTGCTCTGCAAGCTCTCCAGGACAACATAAAATCTGGGGCTCTGTGCTTTCTTTCGTTCTGAACAAGTGTTAGTGTTTTCTGCACAAAAGCGATTCTGCGAAGCAATGTGAACAGGCACAGAAAAGGTGCTAGCAGGGAATTCTCTGCCTGCCTTTCCCCAGTGCTCTGCAAGCTCTCCAGGACAACATAGAATCTGGGGCTCTGTGCTTTCTTTCCTTCTGAACAAGTGTTAGTGTTTTCTGCACAAAAGCGATTCTTGCGAAGCAATGTGAACACTTCTGCTTCCCAGGCACAGAGAAGGTGCTAGCAAGGAATTCTCTGCCTGCCTTTCCCCAGTGCTCTGCAAGCTCTCCAGGACAACATAAAATCTGGGGCTCTGTGCTTTCTTTCCTTCTGAACAAGTGTTACTGTTTTCTGCACAAAAGCGATTCTGCGAAGCAATGTGAACAGGCACAGAGAAGGTAGTATCAGGGAATTCTCTGCCTGCCTTTCCCCAGTGCTCTGCAAGCTCTCCAGGACAACAGCAAATCTGGGGCTCTGTGCTTTCTTTCCTTCTGAACAAGTGTTACTGTTTTCTGCACAAAAGCGATTCTGCGAAGCAATGTGAACACTTCTGCTTCCCAGGCACAGAGAAGGTGCTAGGAAGGAAATCTCTGCCTGCCTTTCCCCAGTGCTCTGCAAGCTCTCCAGGACAACATAGAATCTGGGGCTCTGTGCTTTCTTTCGTTCTGAACAAGTGTTACTGTTTTCTGCACAAAAGCGATTCTGCGAAACAATGTGAACAGGCATAGAGAAGGTGCTATCAGGGAATTCTCTGCCTGCCTTTCCCCAGTGTTCTGCAAGCTCTCCAGGACAACAGCAAATCTGGGGCTCTGTGCTTTCTTTCGTTCTGAACAAGTGTTACTGTTTTCTGCACAAAACCGATTCTTGCGAAGCAATGTGAACACTTCTGCTTCCCAGGCACAGAGAAGGTGCTAGCAGGGAATTCTCTGCCTGCCTTTCCCCAGTGCTCTGCAAGCTCTCCAGGACAACATAAAATCTGGGGCTCTGTGCTTTCTTTCCTTCTGAACAAGTGTTACTGTTTTCTGCACAAAAGCGATTTTGCGAAGCAATGTGAACACTTCTGCTTCCCAGGCACAGAGAAGGTGCTAGCAGGGAATTCTCTGCCTGCCTTTCCCCAGTGCTCTGCAAGCTCTCCAGGACAACATAAAATCTGGGGCTCTGTGCTTTCTTTCCTTCTGAACAAGTGTTACTGTTTTCTGCACAAAAGCGATTCTGCGAAGCAATGTGAACACTTCTGCTTCCCAGGCACAGAGAAGGTGCTAGCAGGGAATTCTCTGCCTGCCTTTCCCCAGTGCTCTGCAAGCTCTCCAGGACAACATAGAATCTGGGGCTCTGTGCTTTCTTTCGTTCTGAACAAGTGTTACTGTTTTCTGCACAAAAGCGATTCTGCGAAGCAATGTGAACAGGCACAGAGAAGGTGCTAGCAGGGAATTCTCTGCCTGCCTTTCCCCAGTGCTCTGCAAGCTCTCCAGGACAACATAAAATCTGGGGCTCTGTGCTTTCTTTCGTTCTGAACAAGTGTTACTGTTTTCTGCACAAAAGCGATTCTGTGAAGCAATGTGAACACTTCTGCTTCCCAGGCACAGAGAAGGTGCTAGCAAGGAATTCTCTGCCTGCCTTTCCCCAGTGCTCTGCAAGCTCTCCAGGACAACATAAAATCTGGGGCTCTGTGCTTTCTTTCCTTCTGAACAAGTGTTACTGTTTTCTGCACAAAAGCGATTCTGCGAAGCAATGTGAACAGGCACAGAGAAGGTGCTAGCAGGGAATTCTCTGCCTGCCTTTCCCAGTGCTCTGCAAGCTCTCCAGGACAACATAAAATCTGGGGCTCTGTGCTTTCTTTCGTTCTGAACAAGTGTTAGTGTTTTCTGCACAAAAGCGATTCTGCGAAGCAATGTGAACACTTCTGCTTCCCAGGCACAGAGAAGGTGCTAGCAGGGAATTCTCTGCCTGCCTTTCCCCAGTGCTCTGCAAGCTCTCCAGGACAACATAAAATCTGGGGCTCTGTGCTTTCTTTCGTTCTGAACAAGTGTTAGTGTTTTCTGCACAAAAGCGATTCTGCGAAGCAATGTGAACACTTCTGCTTCCCAGGCACATAGAAGGTGCTAGCAGGGAATTCTCTGCCTGCCTTTCCCCAGTGCTCTGCAAGCTCTCCAGGACAACATAGAATCTGGGGCTCTGTGCTTTCTTTCCTTCTGAACAAGTGTTACTGTTTTCTGCACAAAAGCGATTCTGCGAAGCAATGTGAACACTTCTGCTTCCCAGGCACAGAGAAGGTGCTAGCAGGGAATTCTCTGCCTGCCTTTCCCCAGTGCTCTGCAAGCTCTCCAGGACAACAGCAAATCTGGGGCTCTGTGCTTTCTTTCGTTCTGAACAACTGTTACTGTTTTCTGCACAAAACCGATTCTTGCGAAGCAATGTGAACACTTCTGCTTCCCAGGCACAGAGAAGGTGCTAGCAGGGAATTCTCTGCCTGCCTTTCCCCAGTGCTCTGCAAGCTCTCCAGGACAACATAAAATCTGGGGCTCTGTGCTTTCTTTCCTTCTGAACAAGTGTTACTGTTTTCTGCACAAAAGCGATTCTGCGAAGCAATGTGAACACTTCTGCTTCCCAGGCACATAGAAGGTGCTAGCAGGGAATTCTCTGCCTGCCTTTCCCCAGTGCTCTGCAAGCTCTCCAGGACAACATAGAATCTGGGGCTCTGTGCTTTCTTTCCTTCTGAACAAGTGTTACTGTTTTCTGCACAAAAGCGATTCTGCGAAACAATGTGAACAGGCACAGAGAAGGTGCTATCAGGGAATTCTCTGCCTGCCTTTCCCCAGTGCTCTGCAAGCTCTCCAGGACAACATAAAATCTGGGGCTCTGTGCTTTCTTTCCTTCTGAACAAGTGTTAGTGTTTTCTGCACAAAAGCGATTCTGCGAAGCAATGTGAACACTTCTGCTTCCCAGGCACAGAGAAGGTGCTATCAGGGAATTCTCTGCCTGCCTTTCCCCAGTGCTCTGCAAGCTCTCCAGGACAACATTGAATCTGGGGCTCTGTGCTTTCTTTCGTTCTGAACAAGTGTTAGTGTTTTCTGCACAAAAGCGATTCTGCGAAGCAATGTGAACACTTCTGCTTCCCAGGCACAGAGAAGGTGCTAGCAGGGAATTCTCTGCCTGCCTTTCCCCAGTGCTCTGCAAGCTCTCCAGGACAACATAGAATCTGGGGCTCTGTGCTTTCTTTCGTTCTGAACAAGTGTTGCTGTTTTCTGCACAAAAGCGATTCTGTGAAGCAATGTGAACACTTCTGCTTCCCAGGCACAGAGAAGGTGCTAGCAGGGAATTCTCTGCCTGCCTTTCCCCAGTGCTCTGCAAGCTCTCCAGGACAACATAGAATCTGGGGCTCTGTGCTTTCTTTCGTTCTGAACAAGTGTTACTGTTTTCTGCACAAAAGCGATTCTGTGAAGCAATATGAACACTTCTGCTTCCCAGGCACAGAGAAGGTGCTAGCAAGGAATTCTCTGCCTGCCTTTCCCCAGTGCTCTGCAAGCTCTCCAGGACAACATAGAATCTGGGGCTCTGTGCTTTCTTTCATTCTGAACAAGTGTTAGTGTTTTCTGCACAAAAGCGATTCTGCGAGCCGATGTGAACACTTCTGCTTCCCAGGCACAGAGAAGGTGCTAGCAGGGAATTCTCTGCCTGCCTTTCCCCAGTGCTCTGCAAACTCTCCAGGACAACAGCAAATATGGGGCTCTGTGCTTTCTTTCCTTCTGAACAAGTGTTACTGTTTTCTGCACAAAAGCGATTCTGCGAAGCAATGTGAACACTTCTGCTTCCCAGGCACAGAGAAGGTGCTAGCAGGGAATTCTCTGCCTGCCTTTCCCCAGTGCTCTGCAAGCTCTCCAGGACAACATAGAATCTGGGGCTCTGTGCTTTCTTTCGTTCTGAACAAGTGTTAGTGTTTTCTGCACAAAAGCGATTCTGCGAAACAATGTGAACAGGCACAGAGAAGGTGCTATCAGGGAATTCTCTGCCTGCCTTTCCCCAGTGCTCTGCAAGCTCTCCAGGACAACAGCAAATCTGGGGCTCTGTGCTTTCTTTCGTTCTGAAGAACTGTTACTGTTTTCTGCACAAAACCGATTCCTGCGAAGCAATGTGAACACTTCTGCTTCCCAGGCACAGAGAAGGTGCTAGCAGGGAATTCTCTGCCTGCCTTTCCCCAGTGCTCTGCAAGCTCTCCAGGACAACATAAAATCTGGGGCTCTGTGCTTTCTTTCGTTCTGAACAAGTGTTAGTGTTTTCTGCACAAAAGCGATTCTGCGAAGCAATGTGAACACTTCTGCTTCCCAGGCACAGAGAAGGTGCTAGCAAGGAATTCTCTGCCTGCCTTTCCCCAGTGCTCTGCAAGCTCTCCAGGACAACATAAAATCTGGGGCTCTGTGCTTTCTTTCCTTCTGAACAAGTGTTACTGTTTTCTGCACAAAAGCGATTCTGCGAAGCAATGTGAACAGGCACAGAGAAGGTGCTAGCAGGGAATTCTCTGCCTGCCTTTCTCCAGTGCTCTGCAAGCTCTCCAGGACAACATAAAATCTGGGGCTCTGTGCTTTCTTTCCTTCTGAACAAGTGTTACTGTTTTCTGCACAAAAGCGATTCTGCGAAACAATGTGAACAGGCACAGAGAAGGTGCTATCAGGAAATTCTCTGCCTGCCTTTCCCCACTGCTCTGCAAGCTCTCCAGGACAACATAAAATCTGGGGCTCTGTGCTTTCTTTCCTTCTGAACAAGTGTTACTGTTTTCTGCACAAAACCGATTCTTGCGAAGCAATGTGAACACTTCTGCTTCCCAGGCACAGAGAAGGTGCTAGCAAGGAATTCTCTGCCTGCCTTTCCCCAGTGCTCTGCAAGCTCTCCAGGACAACATAAAATCTGGGGCTCTGTGCTTTCTTTCCTTCTGAACAAGTGTTACTGTTTTCTGCACAAAAGCGATTCTGCGAAGAAATGTGAACAGGCACAGAGAAGGTGCTATCAGGGAATTCTCTGCCTGCCTTTCCCCAGTGCTCTGCAAGCTCTCCAGGACAACATAAAATCTGGGGCTCTGTGCTTTCTTTCCTTCTGAACAAGTGTTACTGTTTTCTGCACAAAAGCGATTCTGCGAAGCAATGTGAACACTTCTGCTTCCCAGGCACAGAGAAGGTGCTAGCAGGGAATTCTCTGCCTGCCTTTCCCCAGTGCTCTGCAAGCTCTCCAGGACAACAGCAAATCTGGGGCTCTGTGCTTTCTTTCGTTCTGAACAAGTGTTACTGTTTTCTGCACAAAAGCGATTCTGCGAAGCAATGTGAACACTTCTGCTTCCCAGGCACAGAGAAGGTGCTAGCAGGGAATTCTCTGCCTGCCTTTCCCCAGTGCTCTGCAAGCTCTCCAGGACAACATAAAATCTGGGGCTCTGTGCTTTCTTTCGTTCTGAACAAGTGTTAGTGTTTTCTGCACAAAAGCGATTCTGCGAAGCAATGTGAACACTTCTGCTTCCCAGGCACAGAGAAGGTGCTAGGAAGGAAATCTCTGCCTGCCTTTCCCCAGTGCTCTGCAAGCTCTCCAGGACAACATAGAATCTGGGGCTCTGTGCTTTCTTTCGTTCTGAACAAGTGTTACTGTTTTCTGCACAAAAGCGATTCTGCGAAACAATGTGAACAGGCATAGAGAAGGTGCTATCAGGGAATTCTCTGCCTGCCTTTCCCCAGTGTTCTGCAAGCTCTCCAGGACAACAGCAAATCTGGGGCTCTGTGCTTTCTTTCGTTCTGAACAAGTGTTACTGTTTTCTGCACAAAACCGATTCTTGCGAAGCAATGTGAACACTTCTGCTTCCCAGGCACAGAGAAGGTGCTAGCAGGGAATTCTCTGCCTGCCTTTCCCCAGTGCTCTGCAAGCTCTCCAGGACAACATAAAATCTGGGGCTCTGTGCTTTCTTTCCTTCTGAACAAGTGTTACTGTTTTCTGCACAAAAGCGATTTTGCGAAGCAATGTGAACACTTCTGCTTCCCAGGCACAGAGAAGGTGCTAGCAGGGAATTCTCTGCCTGCCTTTCCCCAGTGCTCTGCAAGCTCTCCAGGACAACATAGAATCTGGGGCTCTGTGCTTTCTTTCGTTCTGAACAAGTGTTACTGTTTTCTGCACAAAAGCGATTCTGCGAAGCAATGTGAACAGGCACAGAGAAGGTGCTAGCAGGGAATTCTCTGCCTGCCTTTCCCCAGTGCTCTGCAAGCTCTCCAGGACAACATAAAATCTGGGGCTCTGTGCTTTCTTTCGTTCTGAACAAGTGTTACTGTTTTCTGCACAAAAGCGATTCTGTGAAGCAATGTGAACACTTCTGCTTCCCAGGCACAGAGAAGGTGCTAGCAAGGAATTCTCTGCCTGCCTTTCCCCAGTGCTCTGCAAGCTCTCCAGGACAACATAAAATCTGGGGCTCTGTGCTTTCTTTCCTTCTGAACAAGTGTTACTGTTTTCTGCACAAAAGCGATTCTGCGAAGCAATGTGAACAGGCACAGAGAAGGTGCTAGCAGGGAATTCTCTGCCTGCCTTTCCCAGTGCTCTGCAAGCTCTCCAGGACAACATAAAATCTGGGGCTCTGTGCTTTCTTTCCTTCTGAACAAGTGTTACTGTTTTCTGCACAAAAGCGACTCTTGCGAAGCAATGTGAACACTTCTGCTTCCCAGGCACAGAGAAGGTGCTAGCAAGGAATTCTCTGCCTGCCTTTCCCCAGTGCTCTGCAAGCTCTCCAGGACAACATAAAATCTGGGGCTCTGTGCTTTCTTTCCTTCTGAACAAGTGTTACTGTTTTCTGCACAAAAGCGATTCTGCGAAGCAATGTGAACACTTCTGCTTCCCAGGCACAGAGAAGGTGCTAGCAGGGAATTCTCTGCCTGCCTTTCCCCAGTGCTCTGCAAGCTCTCCAGGACAACATAAAATCTGGGGCTCTGTGCTTTCTTTCCTTCTGAACAAGTGTTACTGTTTTCTGCACAAAAGCGATTCTGCGAAGCAATGTGAACACTTCTGCTTCCCAGGCACAGAGAAGGTGCTAGGAAGGAAATCTCTGCCTGCCTTTCCCCAGTGCTCTGCAAGCTCTCCAGGACAACATAGAATCTGGGGCTCTGTGCTTTCTTTCGTTCTGAACAAGTGTTACTGTTTTCTGCACAAAAGCGATTCTGCGAAACAATGTGAACAGGCATAGAGAAGGTGCTATCAGGGAATTCTCTGCCTGCCTTTCCCCAGTGTTCTGCAAGCTCTCCAGGACAACAGCAAATCTGGGGCTCTGTGCTTTCTTTCGTTCTGAACAAGTGTTACTGTTTTCTGCACAAAACCGATTCTTGCGAAGCAATGTGAACACTTCTGCTTCCCAGGCACAGAGAAGGTGCTAGCAGGGAATTCTCTGCCTGCCTTTCCCCAGTGCTCTGCAAGCTCTCCAGGACAACATAAAATCTGGGGCTCTGTGCTTTCTTTCCTTCTGAACAAGTGTTACTGTTTTCTGCACAAAAGCGATTTTGCGAAGCAATGTGAACACTTCTGCTTCCCAGGCACAGAGAAGGTGCTAGCAGGGAATTCTCTGCCTGCCTTTCCCCAGTGCTCTGCAAGCTCTCCAGGACAACATAGAATCTGGGGCTCTGTGCTTTCTTTCGTTCTGAACAAGTGTTACTGTTTTCTGCACAAAAGCGATTCTGCGAAGCAATGTGAACAGGCACAGAGAAGGTGCTAGCAGGGAATTCTCTGCCTGCCTTTCCCCAGTGCTCTGCAAGCTCTCCAGGACAACATAAAATCTGGGGCTCTGTGCTTTCTTTCGTTCTGAACAAGTGTTACTGTTTTCTGCACAAAAGCGATTCTGTGAAGCAATGTGAACACTTCTGCTTCCCAGGCACAGAGAAGGTGCTAGCAAGGAATTCTCTGCCTGCCTTTCCCCAGTGCTCTGCAAGCTCTCCAGGACAACATAAAATCTGGGGCTCTGTGCTTTCTTTCCTTCTGAACAAGTGTTACTGTTTTCTGCACAAAAGCGATTCTGCGAAGCAATGTGAACAGGCACAGAGAAGGTGCTAGCAGGGAATTCTCTGCCTGCCTTTCCCAGTGCTCTGCAAGCTCTCCAGGACAACATAAAATCTGGGGCTCTGTGCTTTCTTTCCTTCTGAACAAGTGTTACTGTTTTCTGCACAAAAGCGACTCTTGCGAAGCAATGTGAACACTTCTGCTTCCCAGGCACAGAGAAGGTGCTAGCAAGGAATTCTCTGCCTGCCTTTCCCCAGTGCTCTGCAAGCTCTCCAGGACAACATAAAATCTGGGGCTCTGTGCTTTCTTTCCTTCTGAACAAGTGTTACTGTTTTCTGCACAAAAGCGATTCTGCGAAGCAATGTGAACACTTCTGCTTCCCAGGCACAGAGAAGGTGCTAGCAGGGAATTCTCTGCCTGCCTTTCCCCAGTGCTCTGCAAGCTCTCCAGGACAACATAAAATCTGGGGCTCTGTGCTTTCTTTCCTTCTGAACAAGTGTTACTGTTTTCTGCACAAAAGCGATTCTGCGAAGCAATGTGAACACTTCTGCTTCCCAGGCACAGAGAAGGTGCTAGGAAGGAAATCTCTGCCTGCCTTTCCCCAGTGCTCTGCAAGCTCTCCAGGACAACATAGAATCTGGGGCTCTGTGCTTTCTTTCGTTCTGAACAAGTGTTACTGTTTTCTGCACAAAAGCGATTCTGTGAAACAATGTGAACAGGCACAGAGAAGGTGCTATCAGGGAATTCTCTGCCTGCCTTTCCCCAGTGCTCTGCAAGCTCTCCAGGACAACAGCAAATCTGGGGCTCTGTGCTTTCTTTCGTTCTGAACAACTGTTACTGTTTTCTGCACAAAAGCGATTCTTGCGAAGCAATGTGAACACTTCTGCTTCCCAGGCACAGAGAAGGTGCTAGCAGGGAATTCTCTGCCTGCCTTTCCCCAGTGCTCTGCAAGCTCTCCAGGACAACATAAAATCTGGGGCTCTGTGCTTTCTTTCGTTCTGAACAAGTGTTAGTGTTTTCTGCACAAAAGCGATTCTGCGAAGCAATGTGAACACTTCTGCTTCCCAGGCACAGAGAAGGTGCTAGCAGGGAATTCTCTGCCTGCCTTTCCCCAGTGCTCTGCAAGCTCTCCAGGACAACATAAAATCTGGGGCTCTGTGCTTTCTTTCCTTCTGAACAAGTGTTAGTGTTTTCTGCACAAAAGCGATTCTGCGAAGCAATGTGAACACTTCTGCTTCCCAGGCACATAGAAGGTGCTAGCAGGGAATTCTCTGCCTGCCTTTCCCCAGTGCTCTGCAAGCTCTCCAGGACAACATAGAATCTGGGGCTCTGTGCTTTCTTTCCTTCTGAACAAGTGTTACTGTTTTCTGCACAAAAGCGATTCTGCGAAGCAATGTGAACACTTCTGCTTCCCAGGCACAGAGAAGGTGTTAGCAGGGAATTCTCTGCCTGCCTTTCCCCAGTGCTCTGCAAGCTCTCCAGGACAACAGCAAATCTGGGGCTCTGTGCTTTCTTTCGTTCTGAACAACTGTTACTGTTTTCTGCACAAAACCGATTCTTGCGAAGCAATGTGAACACTTCTGCTTCCCAGGCACAGAGAAGGTGCTAGCAGGGAATTCTCTGCCTGCCTTTCCCCAGTGCTCTGCAAGCTCTCCAGGACAACAAAAAATCTGGGGCTCTGTGCTTTCTTTCCTTCTGAACAAGTGTTACTGTTTTCTGCACAAAAGCGATTCTGCGAAGCAATGTGAACAGGCACAGAGAAGGTGCTAGCAGGGAATTCTCTGCCTGCCTTTCCCCACTGCTCTGCAAGCTCTCCAGGACAACATAAAATCTGGGGCTCTGTGCTTTCTTTCCTTCTGAACAAGTGTTACTGTTTTCTGCACAAAAGCGATTCTGCGAAACAATGTGAACAGGCACAGAGAAGGTGCTATCAGGGAATTCTCTGCCTGCCTTTCCCCAGTGCTCTGCAAGCTCTCCAGGACAACATAAAATCTGGGGCTCTGTGCTTTCTTTCGTTCTGAACAAGTGTTACTGTTTTCTGCACAAAACCGATTCTTGCGAAGCAATGTGAACACTTCTGCTTCCCAGGCACAGAGAAGGTGCTAGCAAGGAATTCTCTGCCTGCCTTTCCCCAGTGCTCTGCAAGCTCTCCAGGACAACATAAAATCTGGGGCTCTGTGCTTTCTTTCCTTCTGAACAAGTGTTAGTGTTTTCTGCACAAAAGCGATTCTGCGAAGCAATGTGAACAGGCACAGAGAAGGTGCTATCAGGGAATTCTGTGCCTGCCTTTCCCCAGTGCTCTGCAAGCTCTCCAGGACAACATAAAATCTGGGGCTCTGTGCTTTCTTTCGTTCTGAACAAGTGTTAGTGTTTTCTGCACAAAAGCGATTCTGCGAAGCAATGTGAACACTTCTGCTTCCCAGGCACAGAGAAGGTGCTAGCAGGGAATTCTCTGCCTGCCTTTCCCCAGTGCTCTGCAAGCTCTCCAGGACAACATAAAATCTGGGGCTCTGTGCTTTCTTTCCTTCTGAACAAGTGTTAGTGTTTTCTGCACAAAAGCGATTCTGCGAAGCAATGTGAACACTTCTGCTTCCCAGGCACATAGAAGGTGCTAGCAGGGAATTCTCTGCCTGCCTTTCCCCAGTGCTCTGCAAGCTCTCCAGGACAACATAGAATCTGGGGCTCTGTGCTTTCTTTCCTTCTGAACAAGTGTTACTGTTTTCTGCACAAAAGCGATTCTGCGAAGCAATGTGAACACTTCTGCTTCCCAGGCACAGAGAAGGTGTTAGCAGGGAATTCTCTGCCTGCCTTTCCCCAGTGCTCTGCAAGCTCTCCAGGACAACAGCAAATCTGGGGCTCTGTGCTTTCTTTCGTTCTGAACAACTGTTACTGTTTTCTGCACAAAACCGATTCTTGCGAAGCAATGTGAACACTTCTGCTTCCCAGGCACAGAGAAGGTGCTAGCAGGGAATTCTCTGCCTGCCTTTCCCCAGTGCTCTGCAAGCTCTCCAGGACAACAAAAAATCTGGGGCTCTGTGCTTTCTTTCCTTCTGAACAAGTGTTACTGTTTTCTGCACAAAAGCGATTCTGCGAAGCAATGTGAACAGGCACAGAGAAGGTGCTAGCAGGGAATTCTCTGCCTGCCTTTCCCCACTGCTCTGCAAGCTCTCCAGGACAACATAAAATCTGGGGCTCTGTGCTTTCTTTCCTTCTGAACAAGTGTTACTGTTTTCTGCACAAAAGCGATTCTGCGAAACAATGTGAACAGGCACAGAGAAGGTGCTATCAGGGAATTCTCTGCCTGCCTTTCCCCAGTGCTCTGCAAGCTCTCCAGGACAACATAAAATCTGGGGCTCTGTGCTTTCTTTCGTTCTGAACAAGTGTTACTGTTTTCTGCACAAAACCGATTCTTGCGAAGCAATGTGAACACTTCTGCTTCCCAGGCACAGAGAAGGTGCTAGCAAGGAATTCTCTGCCTGCCTTTCCCCAGTGCTCTGCAAGCTCTCCAGGACAACATAAAATCTGGGGCTCTGTGCTTTCTTTCCTTCTGAACAAGTGTTAGTGTTTTCTGCACAAAAGCGATTCTGCGAAGCAATGTGAACAGGCACAGAGAAGGTGCTATCAGGGAATTCTGTGCCTGCCTTTCCCCAGTGCTCTGCAAGCTCTCCAGGACAACATAAAATCTGGGGCTCTGTGCTTTCTTTCCTTCTGAACAAGTGTTACTGTTTTCTGCACAAAAGCGATTCTGCGAAGCAATGTGAACACTTCTGCTTCCCAGGCACATAGAAGGTGCTAGCAGGGAATTCTCTGCCTGCCTTTCCCCAGTGCTCTGCAAGCTCTCCAGGACAACATAGAATCTGGGGCTCTGTGCTTTCTTTCCTTCTGAACAAGTGTTACTGTTTTCTGCACAAAAGCGATTCTGCGAAACAATGTGAACAGGCACAGAGAAGGTGCTATCAGGGAATTCTCTGCCTGCCTTTCCCCAGTGCTCTGCAAGCTCTCCAGGACAACATAAAATCTGGGGCTCTGTGCTTTCTTTCCTTCTGAACAAGTGTTAGTGTTTTCTGCACAAAAGCGATTCTGCGAAGCAATGTGAACACTTCTGCTTCCCAGGCACAGAGAAGGTGCTAGCAGGGAATTCTCTGCCTGCCTTTCCCCAGTGCTCTGCAAGCTCTCCAGGACAACATAGAATCTGGGGCTCTGTGCTTTCTTTCGTTCTGAACAAGTGTTAGTGTTTTCTGCACAAAAGCGATTCTGCGAAGCAATGTGAACACTCTGCTTCCCAGGCACAGAGAAGGTGCTAGCAGGGAATTCTCTGCCTGCCTTTCCCCAGTGCTCTGCAAGCTCTCCAGGACAACATAAAATCTGGGGCTCTGTGCTTTCTTTCGTTCTGAACAAGTGTTACTGTTTTCTGCACAAAAGCGATTCTGCGAAGCAATGTGAACACTTCTGCTTCCCAGGCACATAGAAGGTGCTAGCAGGGAATTCTCTGCCTGCCTTTCCCCAGTGCTCTGCAAGCTCTCCAGGACAACATAGAATCTGGGGCTCTGTGCTTTCTTTCGTTCTGAACAAGTGTTACTGTTTTCTGCACAAAAGCGATTCTGCGAAGCAATGTGAACACTTCTGCTTCCCAGGCACAGAGAAGGTGCTAGCAAGGAATTCTCTGCCTGCCTTTCCCCAGTGCTCTGCAAGCTCTCCAGGACAACATTGAATCTGGGGCTCTGTGCTTTCTTTCGTTCTGAACAAGTGTTAGTGTTTTCTGCACAAAAGCGATTCTGCGAAGCAATGTGAACACTCTGCTTCCCAGGCACAGAGAAGGTGCTAGCAGGGAATTCTCTGCCTGCCTTTCCCCAGTGCTCTGCAAGCTCTCCAGGACAACAGCAAATCTGGGGCTCTGTGCTTTCTTTCATTCTGAACAAGTGTTACTGTTTTCTGCACAAAAGCGATTCTGCGAAGCAATGTGAACACTTCTGCTTCCCAGGCACAGAGAAGGTGCTAGGAGGAATTCTCTGCCTGCCTTTCCCCAGTGCTCTGCAAGCTCTCCAGGACAACATAAAATCTGGGGCTCTGTGCTTTCTTTCGTTCTGAACAAGTGTTACTGTTTTCTGCACAAAAGCGATTCTGCGAAGCAATGTGAACACTTCTGCTTCCCAGGCACATAGAAGGTGCTAGCAGGGAATTCTCTGCCTGCCTTTCCCCAGTGCTCTGCAAGCTCTCCAGGACAACATAGAATCTGGGGCTCTGTGCTTTCTTTCGTTCTGAACAAGTGTTACTGTTTTCTGCACAAAAGCGATTCTGCGAAGCAATGTGAACACTTCTGCTTCCCAGGCACAGAGAAGGTGCTAGCAAGGAATTCTCTGCCTGCCTTTCCCCAGTGCTCTGCAAGCTCTCCAGGACAACATTGAATCTGGGGCTCTGTGCTTTCTTTCGTTCTGAACAAGTGTTAGTGTTTTCTGCACAAAAGCGATTCTGCGAAGCAATGTGAACACTTCTGCTTCCCAGGCACAGAGAAGGTGCTAGCAGGGAATTCTCTGCCTGCCTTTCCCCAGTGCTCTGCAAGCTCTCCAGGACAACATAAAATCTGGGGCTCTGTGCTTTCTTTCCTTCTGAACAAGTGTTGCTGTTTTCTGCACAAAAGCGATTCTGTGAAGCAATGTGAACACTTCTGCTTCCCAGGCACAGAGAAGGTGCTAGCAGGGAATTCTCTGCCTGCCTTTCCCCAGTGCTCTGAAAGCTCTCCAGGACAACATAGAATCTGGGGCTCTGTGCTTTCTTTCGTTCTGAACAAGTGTTACTGTTTTCTGCACAAAAGCGATTCTGTGAAGCAATATGAACACTTCTGCTTCCCAGGCACAGAGAAGGTGCTAGCAGGAATTCTCTGCCTGCCTTTCCCCAGTGCTCTGCAAGCTCTCCAGGACAACATAGAATCTGGGGCTCTGTGCTTTCTTTCATTCTGAACAAGTGTTAGTGTTTTCTGCACAAAAGCGATTCTGCGAGCCGATGTGAACACTTCTGCTTCCCAGGCACAGAGAAGGTGCTAGCAGGGAATTCTCTGCCTGCCTTTCCCCAGTGCTCTGCAAACTCTCCAGAACAACAGCAAATATGGGGCTCTGTGCTTTCTTTCCTTCTGAACAAGTGTTACTGTTTTCTGCACAAAAGCGATTCTGCGAAGCAATGTGAACACTTCTGCTTCCCAGGCACAGAGAAGGTGCTAGCAGGGAATTCTCTGCCTGCCTTTCCCCAGTGCTCTGCAAGCTCTCCAGGACAACATAGAATCTGGGGCTCTGTGCTTTCTTTCGTTCTGAACAAGTGTTACTGTTTTCTGCACAAAAGCGATTCTGCGAAGCAATGTGAACACTTCTGCTTCCCAGGCACAGAGAAGGTGCTAGCAAGGAATTCTCTGCCTGCCTTTCCCCAGTGCTCTGCAAGCTCTCCAGGACAACATTGAATCTGGGGCTCTGTGCTTTCTTTCCTTCTGAACAAGTGTTAGTGTTTTCTGCACAAAAGCGATTCTGCGAAGCAATGTGAACACTTCTGCTTCCCAGGCACAGAGAAGGTGCTAGCAGGGAATTCTCTGCCTGCCTTTCCCCAGTGCTCTGCAAGCTCTCCAGGACAACATAGAATCTGGGGCTCTGTGCTTTCTTTCGTTCTGAACAAGTGTTGCTGTTTTCTGCACAAAAGCGATTCTGTGAAGCAATGTGAACACTTCTGCTTCCCAGGCACAGAGAAGGTGCTAGCAGGGAATTCTCTGCCTGCCATTCCCCAGTGCTCTGCAAGCTCTCCAGGACAACATAGAATCTGGGGCTCTGTGCTTTCTTTCGTTCTGAACAAGTGTTACTGTTTTCTGCACAAAAGCGATTCTGTGAAGCAATATGAACACTTCTGCTTCCCAGGCACAGAGAAGGTGCTAGCAAGGAATTCTCTGCCTGCCTTTCCCCAGTGCTCTGCAAGCTCTCCAGGACAACATAGAATCTGGGGCTCTGTGCTTTCTTTCATTCTGAACAAGTGTTAGTGTTTTCTGCACAAAAGCGATTCTGCGAGCCGATGTGAACACTTCTGCTTCCCAGGCACAGAGAAGGTGCTAGCAGGGAATTCTCTGCCTGCCTTTCCCCAGTGCTCTGCAAACTCTCCAGGACAACAGCAAATATGGGGCTCTGTGCTTTCTTTCCTTCTGAACAAGTGTTACTGTTTTCTGCACAAAAGCGATTCTGCGAAGCAATGTGAACACTTCTGCTTCCCAGGCACAGAGAAGGTGCTAGCAGGGAATTCTCTGCCTGCCTTTCCCCAGTGCTCTGCAAGCTCTCCAGGACAACATAGAATCTGGGGCTCTGTGCTTTCTTTCGTTCTGAACAAGTGTTAGTGTTTTCTGCACAAAAGCGATTCTGCGAAACAATGTGAACAGGCACAGAGAAGGTGCTATCAGGGAATTCTCTGCCTGCCTTTCCCCAGTGCTCTGCAAGCTCTCCAGGACAACAGCAAATCTGGGGCTCTGTGCTTTCTTTCGTTCTGAACAACTGTTACTGTTTTCTGCACAAAACCGATTCCTGCGAAGCAATGTGAACACTTCTGCTTCCCAGGCACAGAGAAGGTGCTAGCAGGGAATTCTCTGCCTGCCTTTCCCCAGTGCTCTGCAAGCTCTCCAGGACAACATAAAATCTGGGGCTCTGTGCTTTCTTTCCTTCTGAACAAGTGTTAGTGTTTTCTGCACAAAAGCGATTCTGCGAAGCAATGTGAACACTTCTGCTTCCCAGGCACAGAGAAGGTGCTAGCAAGGAATTCTCTGCCTGCCTTTCCCCAGTGCTCTGCAAGCTCTCCAGGACAACATAAAATCTGGGGCTCTGTGCTTTCTTTCCTTCTGAACAAGTGTTACTGTTTTCTGCACAAAAGCGATTCTGCGAAGCAATGTGAACAGGCACAGAGAAGGTGCTAGCAGGGAATTCTCTGCCTGCCTTTCTCCAGTGCTCTGCAAGCTCTCCAGGACAACATAAAATCTGGGGCTCTGTGCTTTCTTTCCTTCTGAACAAGTGTTACTGTTTTCTGCACAAAAGCGATTCTGCGAAACAATGTGAACAGGCACAGAGAAGGTGCTATCAGGAAATTCTCTGCCTGCCTTTCCCCACTGCTCTGCAAGCTCTCCAGGACAACATAAAATCTGGGGCTCTGTGCTTTCTTTCCTTCTGAACAAGTGTTACTGTTTTCTGCACAAAACCGATTCTTGCGAAGCAATGTGAACACTTCTGCTTCCCAGGCACAGAGAAGGTGCTAGCAAGGAATTCTCTGCCTGCCTTTCCCCAGTGCTCTGCAAGCTCTCCAGGACAACATAAAATCTGGGGCTCTGTGCTTTCTTTCCTTCTGAACAAGTGTTACTGTTTTCTGCACAAAAGCGATTCTGCGAAGAAATGTGAACAGGCACAGAGAAGGTGCTATCAGGGAATTCTCTGCCTGCCTTTCCCCAGTGCTCTGCAAGCTCTCCAGGACAACATAAAATCTGGGGCTCTGTGCTTTCTTTCGTTCTGAACAAGTGTTACTGTTTTCTGCACAAAAGCGATTCTGCGAAACAATGTGAACAGGCACAGAGAAGGTGCTAGCAGGGAATTCTCTGCCTGCCTTTCCCCAGTGTTCTGCAAGCTCTCCAGGACAACAGCAAATCTGGGGCTCTGTGCTTTCTTTCGTTCTGAACAAGTGTTACTGTTTTCTGCACAAAACCGATTCTTGCGAAGCAATATGAACACTTCTGCTTCCCAGGCACAGAGAAGGTGCTAGCAGGGAATTCTCTGCCTGCCTTTCCCCAGTGCTCTGCAAGCTCTCCAGGACAACATAAAATCTGGGGCTCTGTGCTTTCTTTCCTTCTGAACAAGTGTTAGTGTTTTCTGCACAAAAGCGATTCTGCGAGCCGATGTGAACACTTCTGCTTCCCAGGCACAGAGAAGGTGCTAGCAGGGAATTCTCTGCCTGCCTTTCCCCAGTGCTCTGCAAACTCTCCAGGACAACAGCAAATATGGGGCTCTGTGCTTTCTTTCCTTCTGAACAAGTGTTACTGTTTTCTGCACAAAAGCGATTCTGCGAAGCAATGTGAACACTTCTGCTTCCCAGGCACAGAGAAGGTGCTAGCAGGGAATTCTCTGCCTGCCTTTCCCCAGTGCTCTGCAAGCTCTCCAGGACAACATAGAATCTGGGGCTCTGTGCTTTCTTTCGTTCTGAACAAGTGTTACTGTTTTCTGCACAAAAGCGATTCTGCGAAGCAATGTGAACACTTCTGCTTCCCAGGCACAGAGAAGGTGCTAGCAAGGAATTCTCTGCCTGCCTTTCCCCAGTGCTCTGCAAGCTCTCCAGGACAACATTGAATCTGGGGCTCTGTGCTTTCTTTCGTTCTGAACAAGTGTTAGTGTTTTCTGCACAAAAGCGATTCTGCGAAGCAATGTGAACACTTCTGCTTCCCAGGCACAGAGAAGGTGCTAGCAGGGAATTCTCTGCCTGCCTTTCCCCAGTGCTCTGCAAGCTCTCCAGGACAACATAGAATCTGGGGCTCTGTGCTTTCTTTCGTTCTGAACAAGTGTTGCTGTTTTCTGCACAAAAGCGATTCTGTGAAGCAATGTGAACACTTCTGCTTCCCAGGCACAGAGAAGGTGCTAGCAGGGAATTCTCTGCCTGCCTTTCCCCAGTGCTCTGCAAGCTCTCCAGGACAACATAGAATCTGGGGCTCTGTGCTTTCTTTCGTTCTGAACAAGTGTTACTGTTTTCTGCACAAAAGCGATTCTGTGAAGCAATATGAACACTTCTGCTTCCCAGGCACAGAGAAGGTGCTAGCAAGGAATTCTCTGCCTGCCTTTCCCCAGTGCTCTGCAAGCTCTCCAGGACAACATAGAATCTGGGGCTCTGTGCTTTCTTTCATTCTGAACAAGTGTTAGTGTTTTCTGCACAAAAGCGATTCTGCGAGCCGATGTGAACACTTCTGCTTCCCAGGCACAGAGAAGGTGCTAGCAGGGAATTCTCTGCCTGCCTTTCCCCAGTGCTCTGCAAACTCTCCAGGACAACAGCAAATATGGGGCTCTGTGCTTTCTTTCCTTCTGAACAAGTGTTACTGTTTTCTGCACAAAAGCGATTCTGCGAAGCAATGTGAACACTTCTGCTTCCCAGGCACAGAGAAGGTGCTAGCAGGGAATTCTCTGCCTGCCTTTCCCCAGTGCTCTGCAAGCTCTCCAGGACAACATAGAATCTGGGGCTCTGTGCTTTCTTTCGTTCTGAACAAGTGTTAGTGTTTTCTGCACAAAAGCGATTCTGCGAAACAATGTGAACAGGCACAGAGAAGGTGCTATCAGGGAATTCTCTGCCTGCCTTTCCCCAGTGCTCTGCAAGCTCTCCAGGACAACAGCAAATCTGGGGCTCTGTGCTTTCTTTCGTTCTGAACAACTGTTACTGTTTTCTGCACAAAACCGATTCCTGCGAAGCAATGTGAACACTTCTGCTTCCCAGGCACAGAGAAGGTGCTAGCAGGGAATTCTCTGCCTGCCTTTCCCCAGTGCTCTGCAAGCTCTCCAGGACAACATAAAATCTGGGGCTCTGTGCTTTCTTTCCTTCTGAACAAGTGTTAGTGTTTTCTGCACAAAAGCGATTCTGCGAAGCAATGTGAACACTTCTGCTTCCCAGGCACAGAGAAGGTGCTAGCAAGGAATTCTCTGCCTGCCTTTCCCCAGTGCTCTGCAAGCTCTCCAGGACAACATAAAATCTGGGGCTCTGTGCTTTCTTTCCTTCTGAACAAGTGTTACTGTTTTCTGCACAAAAGCGATTCTGCGAAGCAATGTGAACAGGCACAGAGAAGGTGCTAGCAGGGAATTCTCTGCCTGCCTTTCTCCAGTGCTCTGCAAGCTCTCCAGGACAACATAAAATCTGGGGCTCTGTGCTTTCTTTCCTTCTGAACAAGTGTTACTGTTTTCTGCACAAAAGCGATTCTGCGAAACAATGTGAACAGGCACAGAGAAGGTGCTATCAGGAAATTCTCTGCCTGCCTTTCCCCACTGCTCTGCAAGCTCTCCAGGACAACATAAAATCTGGGGCTCTGTGCTTTCTTTCCTTCTGAACAAGTGTTAGTGTTTTCTGCACAAAAGCGATTCTTGCGAAGCAATGTGAACACTTCTGCTTCCCAGGCACAGAGAAGGTGCTAGCAAGGAATTCTCTGCCTGCCTTTCCCCAGTGCTCTGCAAGCTCTCCAGGACAACATAAAATCTGGGGCTCTGTGCTTTCTTTCCTTCTGAACAAGTGTTACTGTTTTCTGCACAAAAGCGATTCTGCGAAGAAATGTGAACAGGCACAGAGAAGGTGCTATCAGGGAATTCTCTGCCTGCCTTTCCCCAGTGCTCTGCAAGCTCTCCAGGACAACATAAAATCTGGGGCTCTGTGCTTTCTTTCGTTCTGAACAAGTGTTACTGTTTTCTGCACAAAAGCGATTCTTGCGAAGCAATATGAACACTTCTGCTTCCCAGGCACAGAGAAGGTGCTAGCAGGGAATTCTCTGCCTGCCTTTCCCCAGTGCTCTGCAAGCTCTCCAGGACAACATAAAATCTGGGGCTCTGTGCTTTCTTTCCTTCTGAACAAGTGTTAGTGTTTTCTGCACAAAAGCGATTCTGCGAGCCGATGTGAACACTTCTGCTTCCCAGGCACAGAGAAGGTGCTAGCAGGGAATTCTCTGCCTGCCTTTCCCCAGTGCTCTGCAAACTCTCCAGGACAACAGCAAATATGGGGCTCTGTGCTTTCTTTCCTTCTGAACAAGTGTTACTGTTTTCTGCACAAAAGCGATTCTGCGAAGCAATGTGAACACTTCTGCTTCCCAGGCACAGAGAAGGTGCTAGCAGGGAATTCTCTGCCTGCCTTTCCCCAGTGCTCTGCAAGCTCTCCAGGACAACATAGAATCTGGGGCTCTGTGCTTTCTTTCGTTCTGAACAAGTGTTACTGTTTTCTGCACAAAAGCGATTCTGCGAAGCAATGTGAACACTTCTGCTTCCCAGGCACAGAGAAGGTGCTAGCAAGGAATTCTCTGCCTGCCTTTCCCCAGTGCTCTGCAAGCTCTCCAGGACAACATTGAATCTGGGGCTCTGTGCTTTCTTTCGTTCTGAACAAGTGTTAGTGTTTTCTGCACAAAAGCGATTCTGCGAAGCAATGTGAACACTTCTGCTTCCCAGGCACAGAGAAGGTGCTAGCAGGGAATTCTCTGCCTGCCTTTCCCCAGTGCTCTGCAAGCTCTCCAGGACAACATAGAATCTGGGGCTCTGTGCTTTCTTTCGTTCTGAACAAGTGTTGCTGTTTTCTGCACAAAAGCGATTCTGTGAAGCAATGTGAACACTTCTGCTTCCCAGGCACAGAGAAGGTGCTAGCAGGGAATTCTCTGCCTGCCTTTCCCCAGTGCTCTGCAAGCTCTCCAGGACAACATAGAATCTGGGGCTCTGTGCTTTCTTTCGTTCTGAACAAGTGTTACTGTTTTCTGCACAAAAGCGATTCTGTGAAGCAATATGAACACTTCTGCTTCCCAGGCACAGAGAAGGTGCTAGCAAGGAATTCTCTGCCTGCCTTTCCCCAGTGCTCTGCAAGCTCTCCAGGACAACATAGAATCTGGGGCTCTGTGCTTTCTTTCATTCTGAACAAGTGTTAGTGTTTTCTGCACAAAAGCGATTCTGCGAGCCGATGTGAACACTTCTGCTTCCCAGGCACAGAGAAGGTGCTAGCAGGGAATTCTCTGCCTGCCTTTCCCCAGTGCTCTGCAAACTCTCCAGGACAACAGCAAATATGGGGCTCTGTGCTTTCTTTCCTTCTGAACAAGTGTTACTGTTTTCTGCACAAAAGCGATTCTGCGAAGCAATGTGAACACTTCTGCTTCCCAGGCACAGAGAAGGTGCTAGCAGGGAATTCTCTGCCTGCCTTTCCCCAGTGCTCTGCAAGCTCTCCAGGACAACATAGAATCTGGGGCTCTGTGCTTTCTTTCGTTCTGAACAAGTGTTAGTGTTTTCTGCACAAAAGCGATTCTGCGAAACAATGTGAACAGGCACAGAGAAGGTGCTATCAGGGAATTCTCTGCCTGCCTTTCCCCAGTGCTCTGCAAGCTCTCCAGGACAACATAGAATCTGGGGCTCTGTGCTTTCTTTCGTTCTGAACAACTGTTACTGTTTTCTGCACAAAACCGATTCCTGCGAAGCAATGTGAACACTTCTGCTTCCCAGGCACAGAGAAGGTGCTAGCAGGGAATTCTCTGCCTGCCTTTCCCCAGTGCTCTGCAAGCTCTCCAGGACAACATAAAATCTGGGGCTCTGTGCTTTCTTTCCTTCTGAACAAGTGTTAGTGTTTTCTGCACAAAAGCGATTCTGCGAAGCAATGTGAACACTTCTGCTTCCCAGGCACAGAGAAGGTGCTAGCAAGGAATTCTCTGCCTGCCTTTCCCCAGTGCTCTGCAAGCTCTCCAGGACAACATAAAATCTGGGGCTCTGTGCTTTCTTTCCTTCTGAACAAGTGTTACTGTTTTCTGCACAAAAGCGATTCTGCGAAGCAATGTGAACAGGCACAGAGAAGGTGCTAGCAGGGAATTCTCTGCCTGCCTTTCTCCAGTGCTCTGCAAGCTCTCCAGGACAACATAAAATCTGGGGCTCTGTGCTTTCTTTCCTTCTGAACAAGTGTTACTGTTTTCTGCACAAAAGCGATTCTGCGAAACAATGTGAACAGGCACAGAGAAGGTGCTATCAGGAAATTCTCTGCCTGCCTTTCCCCACTGCTCTGCAAGCTCTCCAGGACAACATAAAATCTGGGGCTCTGTGCTTTCTTTCCTTCTGAACAAGTGTTACTGTTTTCTGCACAAAACCGATTCTTGCGAAGCAATGTGAACACTTCTGCTTCCCAGGCACAGAGAAGGTGCTAGCAAGGAATTCTCTGCCTGCCTTTCCCCAGTGCTCTGCAAGCTCTCCAGGACAACATAAAATCTGGGGCTCTGTGCTTTCTTTCCTTCTGAACAAGTGTTACTGTTTTCTGCACAAAAGCGATTCTGCGAAGAAATGTGAACAGGCACAGAGAAGGTGCTATCAGGGAATTCTCTGCCTGCCTTTCCCCAGTGCTCTGCAAGCTCTCCAGGACAACATAAAATCTGGGGCTCTGTGCTTTCTTTCGTTCTGAACAAGTGTTACTGTTTTCTGCACAAAAGCGATTCTGCGAAACAATGTGAACAGGCATAGAGAAGGTGCTATCAGGGAATTCTCTGCCTGCCTTTCCCCAGTGTTCTGCAAGCTCTCCAGGACAACAGCAAATCTGGGGCTCTGTGCTTTCTTTCGTTCTGAACAAGTGTTACTGTTTTCTGCACAAAACCGATTCTTGCGAAGCAATGTGAACACTTCTGCTTCCCAGGCACAGAGAAGGTGCTAGCAGGGAATTCTCTGCCTGCCTTTCCCCAGTGCTCTGCAAGCTCTCCAGGACAACATAAAATCTGGGGCTCTGTGCTTTCTTTCCTTCTGAACAAGTGTTACTGTTTTCTGCACAAAAGCGATTTTGCGAAGCAATGTGAACACTTCTGCTTCCCAGGCACAGAGAAGGTGCTAGCAGGGAATTCTCTGCCTGCCTTTCCCCAGTGCTCTGCAAGCTCTCCAGGACAACATAGAATCTGGGGCTCTGTGCTTTCTTTCGTTCTGAACAAGTGTTACTGTTTTCTGCACAAAAGCGATTCTGCGAAGCAATGTGAACAGGCACAGAGAAGGTGCTAGCAGGGAATTCTCTGCCTGCCTTTCCCCAGTGCTCTGCAAGCTCTCCAGGACAACATAAAATCTGGGGCTCTGTGCTTTCTTTCGTTCTGAACAAGTGTTACTGTTTTCTGCACAAAAGCGATTCTGTGAAGCAATGTGAACACTTCTGCTTCCCAGGCACAGAGAAGGTGCTAGCAAGGAATTCTCTGCCTGCCTTTCCCCAGTGCTCTGCAAGCTCTCCAGGACAACATAAAATCTGGGGCTCTGTGCTTTCTTTCCTTCTGAACAAGTGTTACTGTTTTCTGCACAAAAGCGATTCTGCGAAGCAATGTGAACAGGCACAGAGAAGGTGCTAGCAGGGAATTCTCTGCCTGCCTTTCCCAGTGCTCTGCAAGCTCTCCAGGACAACATAAAATCTGGGGCTCTGTGCTTTCTTTCCTTCTGAACAAGTGTTACTGTTTTCTGCACAAAAGCGACTCTTGCGAAGCAATGTGAACACTTCTGCTTCCCAGGCACAGAGAAGGTACTAGCAAGGAATTCTCTGCCTGCCTTTCCCCAGTGCTCTGCAAGCTCTCCAGGACAACATAAAATCTGGGGCTCTGTGCTTTCTTTCCTTCTGAACAAGTGTTACTGTTTTCTGCACAAAAGCGATTCTGCGAAGCAATGTGAACACTTCTGCTTCCCAGGCACAGAGAAGGTGCTAGCAGGGAATTCTCTGCCTGCCTTTCCCCAGTGCTCTGCAAGCTCTCCAGGACAACATAAAATCTGGGGCTCTGTGCTTTCTTTCCTTCTGAACAAGTGTTACTGTTTTCTGCACAAAAGCGATTCTGCGAAGCAATGTGAACACTTCTGCTTCCCAGGCACAGAGAAGGTGCTAGGAAGGAAATCTCTGCCTGCCTTTCCCCAGTGCTCTGCAAGCTCTCCAGGACAACATAGAATCTGGGGCTCTGTGCTTTCTTTCGTTCTGAACAAGTGTTACTGTTTTCTGCACAAAAGCGATTCTGTGAAACAATGTGAACAGGCACAGAGAAGGTGCTATCAGGGAATTCTCTGCCTGCCTTTCCCCAGTGCTCTGCAAGCTCTCCAGGACAACAGCAAATCTGGGGCTCTGTGCTTTCTTTCGTTCTGAACAAGTGTTACTGTTTTCTGCACAAAACCGATTCTTGCGAAGCAATGTGAACACTTCTGCTTCCCAGGCACAGAGAAGGTGCTAGCAGGGAATTCTCTGCCTGCCTTTCCCCAGTGCTCTGCAAGCTCTCCAGGACAACATAAAATCTGGGGCTCTGTGCTTTCTTTCCTTCTGAACAAGTGTTACTGTTTTCTGCACAAAAGCGATTCTGCGAAGCAATGTGAACACTTCTGCTTCCCAGGCACAGAGAAGGTGCTAGCAGGGAATTCTCTGCCTGCCTTTCCCCAGTGCTCTGCAAGCTCTCCAGGACAACATAAAATCTGGGGCTCTGTGCTTTCTTTCGTTCTGAACAAGTGTTAGTGTTTTCTGCACAAAAGCGATTCTGCGAAGCAATGTGAACACTTCTGCTTCCCAGGCACAGAGAAGGTGCTAGCAAGGAATTCTCTGCCTGCCTTTCCCCAGTGCTGTGCAAGCTCTCCAGGACAACATAGAATCTGGGGCTCTGTGCTTTCTTTCCTTCTGAACAAGTGTTACTGTTTTCTGCACAAAAGCGATTCTGCGAAGCAATGTGAACACTTCTGCTTCCCAGGCACAGAGAAGGTGTTAGCAGGGAATTCTCTGCCTGCCTTTCCCCAGTGCTCTGCAAGCTCTCCAGGACAACAGCAAATCTGGGGCTCTGTGCTTTCTTTCGTTCTGAACAACTGTTACTGTTTTCTGCACAAAACCGATTCTTGCGAAGCAATGTGAACACTTCTGCTTCCCAGGCACAGAGAAGGTGCTAGCAGGGAATTCTCTGCCTGCCTTTCCCCAGTGCTCTGCAAGCTCTCCAGGACAACATAAAATCTGGGGCTCTGTGCTTTCTTTCCTTCTGAACAAGTGTTACTGTTTTCTGCACAAAAGCGATTCTGCGAAGCAATGTGAACAGGCACAGAGAAGGTGCTAGCAGGGAATTCTCTGCCTTCCTTTCCACACTGCTCTGCAAGCTCTCCAGGACAACATAAAATCTGGGGCTCTGTGCTTTCTTTCCTTCTGAACAAGTGTTACTGTTTTCTGCACAAAAGCGATTCTGCGAAACAATGTGAACAGGCACAGAGAAGGTGCTATCAGGGAATTCTCTGCCTGCCTTTCCCCAGTGCTCTGCAAGCTCTCCAGGACAACATAAAATCTGGGGCTCTGTGCTTTCTTTCGTTCTGAACAAGTGTTACTGTTTTCTGCACAAAACCGATTCTTGCGAAGCAATGTGAACACTTCTGCTTCCCAGGCACAGAGAAGGTGCTAGCAAGGAATTCTCTGCCTGCCTTTCCCCAGTGCTCTGCAAGCTCTCCAGGACAACATAAAATCTGGGGCTCTGTGCTTTCTTTCCTTCTGAACAAGTGTTAGTGTTTTCTGCACAAAAGCGATTCTGCGAAGCAATGTGAACAGGCACAGAGAAGGTGCTATCAGGGAATTCTGTGCCTGCCTTTCCCCAGTGCTCTGCAAGCTCTCCAGGACAACATAAAATCTGGGGCTCTGTGCTTTCTTTCCTTCTGAACAAGTGTTACTGTTTTCTGCACAAAAGCGATTCTGCGAAGCAATGTGAACACTTCTGTTTCCCAGGCACATAGAAGGTGCTAGCAGGGAATTCTCTGCCTGCCTTTCCCCAGTGCTCTGCAAGCTCTCCAGGACAACATAGAATCTGGGGCTCTGTGCTTTCTTTCCTTCTGAACAAGTGTTACTGTTTTCTGCACAAAAGCGATTCTGCGAAACAATGTGAACAGGCACAGAGAAGGTGCTATCAGGGAATTCTCTGCCTGCCTTTCCCCAGTGCTCTGCAAGCTCTCCAGGACAACATAAAATCTGGGGCTCTGTGCTTTCTTTCCTTCTGAACAAGTGTTAGTGTTTTCTGCACAAAAGCGATTCTGCGAAGCAATGTGAACACTTCTGCTTCCCAGGCACAGAGAAGGTGCTAGCAGGGAATTCTCTGCCTGCCTTTCCCCAGTGCTCTGCAAGCTCTCCAGGACAACATAGAATCTGGGGCTCTGTGCTTTCTTTCGTTCTGAACAAGTGTTAGTGTTTTCTGCACAAAAGCGATTCTGCGAAGCAATGTGAACACTCTGCTTCCCAGGCACAGAGAAGGTGCTAGCAGGGAATTCTCTGCCTGCCTTTCCCCAGTGCTCTGCAAGCTCTCCAGGACAACAGCAAATCTGGGGCTCTGTGCTTTCTTTCATTCTGAACAAGTGTTACTGTTTTCTGCACAAAAGCGATTCTGCGAAGCAATGTGAACACTTCTGCTTCCCAGGCACAGAGAAGGTGCTAGGAGGAATTCTCTGCCTGCCTTTCCCCAGTGCTCTGCAAGCTCTCCAGGACAACATAAAATCTGGGGCTCTGTGCTTTCTTTCGTTCTGAACAAGTGTTACTGTTTTCTGCACAAAAGCGATTCTGCGAAGCAATGTGAACACTTCTGCTTCCCAGGCACATAGAAGGTGCTAGCAGGGAATTCTCTGCCTGCCTTTCCCCAGTGCTCTGCAAGCTCTCCAGGACAACAGCAAATATGGGGCTCTGTGCTTTCTTTCCTTCTGAACAAGTGTTACTGTTTTCTGCACAAAAGCGATTCTGCGAAGCAATGTGAACACTTCTGCTTCCCAGGCACAGAGAAGGTGCTAGCAAGGAATTCTCTGCCTGCCTTTCCCCAGTGCTCTGCAAGCTCTCCAGGACAACATTGAATCTGGGGCTCTGTGCTTTCTTTCGTTCTGAACAAGTGTTAGTGTTTTCTGCACAAAAGCGATTCTGCGAAGCAATGTGAACACTTCTGCTTCCCAGGCACAGAGAAGGTGCTAGCAGGGAATTCTCTGCCTGCCTTTCCCCAGTGCTCTGCAAGCTCTCCAGGACAACATAGAATCTGGGGCTCTGTGCTTTCTTTCGTTCTGAACAAGTGTTGCTGTTTTCTGCACAAAAGCGATTCTGTGAAGCAATGTGAACACTTCTGCTTCCCAGGCACAGAGAAGGTGCTAGCAGGGAATTCTCTGCCTGCCTTTCCCCAGTGCTCTGCAAGCTCTCCAGGACAACATAGAATCTGGGGCTCTGTGCTTTCTTTCGTTCTGAACAAGTGTTACTGTTTTCTGCACAAAAGCGATTCTGTGAAGCAATATGAACACTTCTGCTTCCCAGGCACAGAGAAGGTGCTATCAGGGAATTCTCTGCCTGCCTTTCCCCAGTGCTCTGCAAGCTCTCCAGGACAACATAGAATCTGGGGCTCTGTGCTTTCTTTCATTCTGAACAAGTGTTAGTGTTTTCTGCACAAAAGCGATTCTGCGAGCCGATGTGAACACTTCTGCTTCCCAGGCACAGAGAAGGTGCTAGCAGGGAATTCTCTGCCTGCCTTTCCCCAGTGCTCTGCAAGCTCTCCAGGACAACATAGAATCTGGGGCTCTGTGCTTTCTTTCGTTCTGAACAAGTGTTGCTGTTTTCTGCACAAAAGCGATTCTGTGAAGCAATGTGAACACTTCTGCTTCCCAGGCACAGAGAAGGTGCTAGCAGGGAATTCTCTGCCTGCCTTTCCCCAGTGCTCTGCAAGCTCTCCAGGACAACATAGAATCTGGGGCTCTGTGCTTTCTTTCGTTCTGAACAAGTGTTACTGTTTTCTGCACAAAAGCGATTCTGTGAAGCAATATGAACACTTCTGCTTCCCAGGCACAGAGAAGGTGCTAGCAAGGAATTCTCTGCCTGCCTTTCCCCAGTGCTCTGCAAGCTCTCCAGGACAACATAGAATCTGGGGCTCTGTGCTTTCTTTCATTCTGAACAAGTGTTAGTGTTTTCTGCACAAAAGCGATTCTGTGAGCCGATGTGAACACTTCTGCTTCCCAGGCACAGAGAAGGTGCTAGCAGGGAATTCTCTGCCTGCCTTTCCCCAGTGCTCTGCAAACTCTCCAGGACAACAGCAAATATGGGGCTCTGTGCTTTCTTTCCTTCTGAACAAGTGTTACTGTTTTCTGCACAAAAGCGATTCTGCGAAGCAATGTGAACACTTCTGCTTCCCAGGCACAGAGAAGGTGCTAGCAGGGAATTCTCTGCCTGCCTTTCCCCAGTGCTCTGCAAGCTCTCCAGGACAACATAGAATCTGGGGCTCTGTGCTTTCTTTCGTTCTGAACAAGTGTTACTGTTTTCTGCACAAAACCGATTCTTGCGAAGCAATGTGAACACTTCTGCTTCCCAGGCACAGAGAAGGTGCTAGCAAGGAATTCTCTGCCTGCCTTTCCCCAGTGCTCTGCAAGCTCTCCAGGACAACATAAAATCTGGGGCTCTGTGCTTTCTTTCCTTCTGAACAAGTGTTACTGTTTTCTGCACAAAAACCATTCTGCGAAGAAATGTGAACAGGCACAGAGAAGGTGCTATCAGGGAATTCTCTGCCTGCCTTTCCCCAGTGCTCTGCAAGCTCTCCAGGACAACATAAAATCTGGGGCTCTGTGCTTTCTTTCCTTCTGAACAAGTGTTACTGTTTTCTGCACAAAAGCGATTCTGCGAAGCAATGTGAACACTTCTGCTTCCCAGGCACAGAGAAGGTGCTAGCAGGGAATTCTCTGCCTGCCTTTCCCCAGTGCTCTGCAAGCTCTCCAGGACAACAGCAAATCTGGGGCTCTGTGCTTTCTTTCGTTCTGAACAAGTGTTACTGTTTTCTGCACAAAAGCGATTCTGCGAAGCAATGTGAACACTTCTGCTTCCCAGGCACAGAGAAGGTGCTAGCAGGGAATTCTCTGCCTGCCTTTCCCCAGTGCTCTGCAAGCTCTCCAGGACAACATAAAATCTGGGGCTCTGTGCTTTCTTTCCTTCTGAACAAGTGTTACTGTTTTCTGCACAAAAGCGATTTTGCGAAGCAATGTGAACACTTCTGCTTCCCAGGCACAGAGAAGGTGCTAGCAGGGAATTCTCTGCCTGCCTTTCCCCAGTGCTCTGCAAGCTCTCCAGGACAACATAGAATCTGGGGCTCTGTGCTTTCTTTCGTTCTGAACAAGTGTTACTGTTTTCTGCACAAAAGCGATTCTGCGAAGCAATGTGAACAGGCACAGAGAAGGTGCTAGCAGGGAATTCTCTGCCTGCCTTTCCCCAGTGCTCTGCAAGCTCTCCAGGACAACATAAAATCTGGGGCTCTGTGCTTTCTTTCCTTCTGAACAAGTGTTACTGTTTTCTGCACAAAAGCGACTCTTGCGAAGCAATGTGAACACTTCTGCTTCCCAGGCACAGAGAAGGTGCTAGCAAGGAATTCTCTGCCTGCCTTTCCCCAGTGCTCTGCAAGCTCTCCAGGACAACATAAAATCTGGGGCTCTGTGCTTTCTTTCCTTCTGAACAAGTGTTACTGTTTTCTGCACAAAAGCGATTCTGCGAAGCAATGTGAACAGGCACAGAGAAGGTGCTAGCAGGGAATTCTCTGCCTGCCTTTCCCAGTGCTCTGCAAGCTCTCCAGGACAACATAGAATCTGGGGCTCTGTGCTTTCTTTCATTCTGAACAAGTGTTAGTGTTTTCTGCACAAAAGCGATTCTGTGAGCCGATGTGAACACTTCTGCTTCCCAGGCACAGAGAAGGTGCTAGCAAGGAATTCTCTGCCTGCCTTTCCCCAGTGCTCTGCAAGCTCTCCAGGACAACATAGAATCTGGGGCTCTGTGCTTTCTTTCATTCTGAACAAGTGTTAGTGTTTTCTGCACAAAAGCGATTCTGTGAGCCGATGTGAACACTTCTGCTTCCCAGGCACAGAGAAGGTGCTAGCAGGGAATTCTCTGCCTGCCTTTCCCCAGTGCTCTGCAAACTCTGCAGGACAACAGCAAATATGGGGCTCTGTGCTTTCTTTCCTTCTGAACAAGTGTTACTGTTTTCTGCACAAAAGCGATTCTGCGAAGCAATGTGAACACTTCTGCTTCCCAGGCACAGAGAAGGTGCTAGCAGGGAATTCTCTGCCTGCCTTTCCCCAGTGCTCTGCAAGCTCTCCAGGACAACATAGAATCTGGGGCTCTGTGCTTTCTTTCGTTCTGAACAAGTGTTACTGTTTTCTGCACAAAAGCGATTCTGCGAAACAATGTGAACAGGCACAGAGAAGGTGCTATCAGGGAATTCTCTGCCTGCCTTTCCCCAGTGCTCTGCAAGCTCTCCAGGACAACAGCAAATCTGGGGCTCTGTGCTTTCTTTCGTTCTGAACAACTGTTACTGTTTTCTGCACAAAACCGATTCCTGCGAAGCAATGTGAACACTTCTGCTTCCCAGGCACAGAGAAGGTGCTAGCAGGGAATTCTCTGCCTGCCTTTCCCCAGTGCTCTGCAAGCTCTCCAGGACAACATAAAATCTGGGGCTCTGTGCTTTCTTTCCTTCTGAACAAGTGTTAGTGTTTTCTGCACAAAAGCGATTCTGCGAAGCAATGTGAACACTTCTGCTTCCCAGGCACAGAGAAGGTGCTAGGAAGGAAATCTCTGCCTGCCTTTCCCCAGTGCTCTGCAAGCTCTCCAGGACAACATAAAATCTGGGGCTCTGTGCTTTCTTTCCTTCTGAACAAGTGTTACTGTTTTCTGCACAAAAGCGATTCTGCGAAGCAATGTGAACAGGCACAGAGAAGGTGCTAGCAGGGAATTCTCTGCCTGCCTTTCTCCAGTGCTCTGCAAGCTCTCCAGGACAACATAAAATCTGGGGCTCTGTGCTTTCTTTCCTTCTGAACAAGTGTTACTGTTTTCTGCACAAAAGCGATTCTGCGAAACAATGTGAACAGGCACAGAGAAGGTGCTATCAGGAAATTCTCTGCCTGCCTTTCCCCACTGCTCTGCAAGCTCTCCAGGACAACATAAAATCTGGGGCTCTGTGCTTTCTTTCCTTCTGAACAAGTGTTACTGTTTTCTGCACAAAACCGATTCTTGCGAAGCAATGTGAACATTTCTGCTTCCCAGGCACAGAGAAGGTGCTAGCAAGGAATTCTCTGCCTGCCTTTCCCCAGTGCTCTGCAAGCTCTCCAGGACAACATAAAATCTGGGGCTCTGTGCTTTCTTTCCTTCTGAACAAGTGTTACTGTTTTCTGCACAAAAACCATTCTGCGAAGAAATGTGAACAGGCACAGAGAAGGTGCTAGCAGGGAATTCTCTGCCTGCCTTTCCCCAGTGCTCTGCAAGCTCTCCAGGACAACATAAAATCTGGGGCTCTGTGCTTTCTTTCGTTCTGAACAAGTGTTACTGTTTTCTGCACAAAAGCGATTCTGCGAAGCAATGTGAACACTTCTGCTTCCCAGGCACATAGAAGGTGCTAGCAGGGAATTCTCTGCCTGCCTTTCCCCAGTGCTCTGCAAGCTCTCCAGGACAACATAAAATCTGGGGCTCTGTGCTTTCTTTCGTTCTGAACAAGTGTTAGTGTTTTCTGCACAAAAGCGATTCTGCGAAGCAATGTGAACACTTCTGCTTCCCAGGCACAGAGAAGGTGCTAGGAAGGAAATCTCTGCCTGCCTTTCCCCAGTGCTCTGCAAGCTCTCCAGGACAACATAGAATCTGGGGCTCTGTGCTTTCTTTCGTTCTGAACAAGTGTTACTGTTTTCTGCACAAAAGCGATTCTGCGAAACAATGTGAACAGGCATAGAGAAGGTGCTATCAGGGAATTCTCTGCCTGCCTTTCCCCAGTGTTCTGCAAGCTCTCCAGGACAACAGCAAATCTGGGGCTCTGTGCTTTCTTTCGTTCTGAACAAGTGTTACTGTTTTCTGCACAAAACCGATTCTTGCGAAGCAATGTGAACACTTCTGCTTCCCAGGCACAGAGAAGGTGCTAGCAGGGAATTCTCTGCCTGCCTTTCCCCAGTGCTCTGCAAGCTCTCCAGGACAACATAAAATCTGGGGCTCTGTGCTTTCTTTCCTTCTGAACAAGTGTTACTGTTTTCTGCACAAAAGCGATTTTGCGAAGCAATGTGAACACTTCTGCTTCCCAGGCACAGAGAAGGTGCTAGCAGGGAATTCTCTGCCTGCCTTTCCCCAGTGCTCTGCAAGCTCTCCAGGACAACATAGAATCTGGGGCTCTGTGCTTTCTTTCGTTCTGAACAAGTGTTACTGTTTTCTGCACAAAAGCGATTCTGCGAAGCAATGTGAACAGGCACAGAGAAGGTGCTAGCAGGGAATTCTCTGCCTGCCTTTCCCCAGTGCTCTGCAAGCTCTCCAGGACAACATAAAATCTGGGGCTCTGTGCTTTCTTTCGTTCTGAACAAGTGTTACTGTTTTCTGCACAAAAGCGATTCTGTGAAGCAATGTGAACACTTCTGCTTCCCAGGCACAGAGAAGGTGCTAGCAAGGAATTCTCTGCCTGCCTTTCCCCAGTGCTCTGCAAGCTCTCCAGGACAACATAAAATCTGGGGCTCTGTGCTTTCTTTCCTTCTGAACAAGTGTTACTGTTTTCTGCACAAAAGCGATTCTGCGAAGCAATGTGAACAGGCACAGAGAAGGTGCTAGCAGGGAATTCTCTGCCTGCCTTTCCCAGTGCTCTGCAAGATCTCCAGGACAACATAAAATCTGGGGCTCTGTGCTTTCTTTCCTTCTGAACAAGTGTTACTGTTTTCTGCACAAAAGCGACTCTTGCGAAGCAATGTGAACACTTCTGCTTCCCAGGCACAGAGAAGGTGCTAGCAAGGAATTCTCTGCCTGCCTTTCCCCAGTGCTCTGCAAGCTCTCCAGGACAACATAGAATCTGGGGCTCTGTGCTTTCTTTCCTTCTGAACAAGTGTTACTGTTTTCTGCACAAAAGCGATTCTGCGAAGCAATGTGAACACTTCTGCTTCCCAGGCACAGAGAAGGTGCTAGCAGGGAATTCTCTGCCTGCCTTTCCCCAGTGCTCTGCAAGCTCTCCAGGACAACATAAAATCTGGGGCTCTGTGCTTTCTTTCCTTCTGAACAAGTGTTAGTGTTTTCTGCACAAAAGCGATTCTGCGAAGCAATGTGAACACTTCTGCTTCCCAGGCACAGAGAAGGTGCTAGCAAGGAATTCTCTGCCTGCCTTTCCCCAGTGCTCTGCAAGCTCTCCAGGACAACATGAAATCTGGGGCTCTGTGCTTTCTTTCCTTCTGAACAAGTGTTACTGTTTTCTGCACATAAGCGATTCTGCGAAGCAATGTGAACAGGCACAGAGAAGGTGCTAGCAGGGAATTCTCTGCCTGCCTTTCTCCAGTGCTCTGCAAGCTCTCCAGGACAACATAAAATCTGGGGCTCTGTGCTTTCTTTCCTTCTGAACAAGTGTTACTGTTTTCTGCACAAAACCGATTCTTGCGAAGCAATGTGAACACTTCTGCTTCCCAGGCACAGAGAAGGTGCTAGCAAGGAATTCTCTGCCTGCCTTTCCCCAGTGCTCTGCAAGCTCTCCAGGACAACATAAAATCTGGGGCTCTGTGCTTTCTTTCCTTCTGAACAAGTGTTACTGTTTTCTGCACAAAAGCGATTCTGCGAAGAAATGTGAACAGGCACAGAGAAGGTGCTATCAGGGAATTCTCTGCCTGCCTTTCCCCAGTGCTCTGCAAGCTCTCCAGGACAACATAAAATCTGGGGCTCTGTGCTTTCTTTCCTTCTGAACAAGTGTTACTGTTTTCTGCACAAAAGCGATTCTGCGAAGCAATGTGAACACTTCTGCTTCCCAGGCACAGAGAAGGTGCTAGCAGGGAATTCTCTGCCTGCCTTTCCCCAGTGCTCTGCAAGCTCTCCAGGACAACAGCAAATCTGGGGCTCTGTGCTTTCTTTCGTTCTGAACAAGTGTTACTGTTTTCTGCACAAAAGCGATTCTGCGAAGCAATGTGAACACTTCTGCTTCCCAGGCACAGAGAAGGTGCTAGCAGGGAATTCTCTGCCTGCCTTTCCCCAGTGCTCTGCAAGCTCTCCAGGACAACATAAAATCTGGGGCTCTGTGCTTTCTTTCGTTCTGAACAAGTGTTAGTGTTTTCTGCACAAAAGCGATTCTGCGAAGCAATGTGAACACTTCTGCTTCCCAGGCACAGAGAAGGTGCTAGGAAGGAAATCTCTGCCTGCCTTTCCCCAGTGCTCTGCAAGCTCTCCAGGACAACATAGAATCTGGGGCTCTGTGCTTTCTTTCGTTCTGAACAAGTGTTACTGTTTTCTGCACAAAAGCGATTCTGCGAAACAATGTGAACAGGCATAGAGAAGGTGCTATCAGGGAATTCTCTGCCTGCCTTTCCCCAGTGTTCTGCAAGCTCTCCAGGACAACAGCAAATCTGGGGCTCTGTGCTTTCTTTCGTTCTGAACAAGTGTTACTGTTTTCTGCACAAAACCGATTCTTGCGAAGCAATGTGAACACTTCTGCTTCCCAGGCACAGAGAAGGTGCTAGCAGGGAATTCTCTGCCTGCCTTTCCCCAGTGCTCTGCAAGCTCTCCAGGACAACATAAAATCTGGGGCTCTGTGCTTTCTTTCGTTCTGAACAAGTGTTACTGTTTTCTGCACAAAAGCGATTCTGTGAAGCAATGTGAACACTTCTGCTTCCCAGGCACAGAGAAGGTGCTAGCAAGGAATTCTCTGCCTGCCTTTCCCCAGTGCTCTGCAAGCTCTCCAGGACAACATAAAATCTGGGGCTCTGTGCTTTCTTTCCTTCTGAACAAGTGTTACTGTTTTCTGCACAAAAGCGATTCTGCGAAGCAATGTGAACAGGCACAGAGAAGGTGCTAGCAGGGAATTCTCTGCCTGCCTTTCCCAGTGCTCTGCAAGATCTCCAGGACAACATAAAATCTGGGGCTCTGTGCTTTCTTTCCTTCTGAACAAGTGTTACTGTTTTCTGCACAAAAGCGACTCTTGCGAAGCAATGTGAACACTTCTGCTTCCCAGGCACAGAGAAGGTGCTAGCAAGGAATTCTCTGCCTGCCTTTCCCCAGTGCTCTGCAAGCTCTCCAGGACAACATAAAATCTGGGGCTCTGTGCTTTCTTTCCTTCTGAACAAGTGTTACTGTTTTCTGCACAAAAGCGATTCTGCGAAGCAATGTGAACACTTCTGCTTCCCAGGCACAGAGAAGGTGCTAGCAGGGAATTCTCTGCCTGCCTTTCCCCAGTGCTCTGCAAGCTCTCCAGGACAACATAAAATCTGGGGCTCTGTGCTTTCTTTCCTTCTGAACAAGTGTTACTGTTTTCTGCACAAAAGCGATTCTGCGAAGCAATGTGAACACTTCTGCTTCCCAGGCACAGAGAAGGTGCTAGGAAGGAAATCTCTGCCTGCCTTTCCCCAGTGCTCTGCAAGCTCTCCAGGACAACATAGAATCTGGGGCTCTGTGCTTTCTTCTGAACAAGTGTTACTGTTTTCTGCACAAAAGCGATTCTGCGAAACAATGTGAACAGGCACAGAGAAGGTGCTATCAGGGAATTCTCTGCCTGCCTTTCCCCAGTGCTCTGCAAGCTCTCCAGGACAACAGCAAATCTGGGGCTCTGTGCTTTCTTTCGTTCTGAACAACTGTTACTGTTTTCTGCACAAAACCGATTCTTGCGAAGCAATGTGAACACTTCTGCTTCCCAGGCACAGAGAAGGTGCTAGCAGGGAATTCTCTGCCTGCCTTTCCCCAGTGCTCTGCAAGCTCTCCAGGACAACATAAAATCTGGGGCTCTGTGCTTTCTTTCGTTCTGAACAAGTGTTAGTGTTTTCTGCACAAAAGCGATTCTGCGAAGCAATGTGAACACTTCTGCTTCCCAGGCACAGAGAAGGTGCTAGCAGGGAATTCTCTGCCTGCCTTTCCCCAGTGCTCTGCAAGCTCTCCAGGACAACATAAAATCTGGGGCTCTGTGCTTTCTTTCGTTCTGAACAAGTGTTAGTGTTTTCTGCACAAAAGCGATTCTGCGAAGCACTGTGAACACTTCTGCTTCCCAGGCACAGAGAAGGTGCTAGCAGGGAATTCTCTGCCTGCCTTTCCCCAGTGCTCTGCAAGCTCTCCAGGACAACATAGAATCTGGGGCTCTGTGCTTTCTTTCCTTCTGAACAAGTGTTACTGTTTTCTGCACAAAAGCGATTCTGCGAAGCAATGTGAACACTTCTGCTTCCCAGGCACAGAGAAGGTGTTAGCAGGGAATTCTCTGCCTGCCTTTCCCCAGTGCTCTGCAAGCTCTCCAGGACAACATAAAATCTGGGGCTCTGTGCTTTCTTTCGTTCTGAACAAGTGTTAGTGTTTTCTGCACAAAAGCGCTTCTGTGAGGCAATGTGAACACTTCTGCTGCCCAGGCACATAGAAGGTGCTAGCAGGGAATTCTCTGCCTGCCTTTCCCCAGTGCTCTGCAAGCTCTCCAGGACAACATAGAATCTGGGGCTCTGTGCTTTCTTTCATTCTGAACAAGTGTTACTGTTTTCTGCACAAAAGCGATTCTGCGAAGCAATGTGAACACTTCTGCTTCCCAGGCACAGAGAAGGTGCTAGCAGGGAATTCTCTGCCTGCCTTTCCCCAGTGCTCTGCAAGCTCTCCAGGACAACATAAAATCTGGGGCTCTGTGCTTTCTTTCCTTCTGAACAAGTGTTACTGTTTTCTGCACAAAAGCGATTCTGCGAAGCAATGTGAACACTTCTGCTTCCCAGGCACAGAGAAGGTGCTAGGAAGGAAATCTCTGCCTGCCTTTCCCCAGTGCTCTGCAAGCTCTCCAGGACAACATAGAATCTGGGGCTCTGTGCTTTCTTTCGTTCTGAACAAGTGTTACTGTTTTCTGCACAAAAGCGATTCTGCGAAACAATGTGAACAGGCACAGAGAAGGTGCTAGCAGGGAATTCTCTGCCTGCCTTTCCCCAGTGCTCTGCAAGCTCTCCAGGACAACAGCAAATCTGGGGCTCTGTGCTTTCTTTCCTTCTGAACAACTGTTACTGTTTTCTGCACAAAAGCGATTCTTGCGAAGCAATGTGAACACTTCTGCTTCCCAGGCACAGAGAAGGTGCTAGCAGGGAATTCTCTGCCTGCCTTTCCCCAGTGCTCTGCAAGCTCTCCAGGACAACATAAAATCTGGGGCTCTGTGCTTTCTTTCCTTCTGAACAAGTGTTACTGTTTTCTGCACAAAAGCGATTCTGCGAAGCAATGTGAACACTTCTGCTTCCCAGGCACAGAGAAGGTGCTAGGAAGGAAATCTCTGCCTGCCTTTCCCCAGTGCTCTGCAAGCTCTCCAGGACAACATAGAATCTGGGGCTCTGTGCTTTCTTTCGTTCTGAACAAGTGTTACTGTTTTCTGCACAAAAGCGATTCTGCGAAACAATGTGAACAGGCACAGAGAAGGTGCTATCAGGGAATTCTCTGCCTGCCTTTCCCCAGTGCTCTGCAAGCTCTCCAGGACAACAGCAAATCTGGGGCTCTGTGCTTTCTTTCGTTCTGAACAACTGTTACTGTTTTCTGCACAAAACCGATTCTTGCGAAGCAATGTGAACACTTCTGCTTCCCAGGCACAGAGAAGGTGCTAGCAGGGAATTCTCTGCCTGCCTTTCCCCAGTGCTCTGCAAGCTCTCCAGGACAACATAAAATCTGGGGCTCTGTGCTTTCTTTCCTTCTGAACAAGTGTTACTGTTTTCTGCACAAAAGCGATTCTGCGAAGCAATGTGAACACTTCTGCTTCCCAGGCACAGAGAAGGTGCTAGCAGGGAATTCTCTGCCTGCCTTTCCCCAGTGCTCTGCAAGGTCTCTAGGACAACATAAAATCTGGGGCTCTGTGCTTTCTTTCGTTCTGAACAAGTGTTAGTGTTTTCTGCACAAAAGCGCTTCTGTGAGGCAATGTGAACACTTCTGCTTCCCAGGCACATAGAAGGTGCTAGCAGGGAATTCTCTGCCTGCCTTTCCCCAGTGCTCTGCAAGCTCTCCAGGACAACATAGAATCTGGGGCTCTGTGCTTTCTTTCATTCTGAACAAGTGTTACTGTTTTCTGCACAAAAGCGATTCTGCGAAGCAATGTGAACACTTCTGCTTCCCAGGCACAGAGAAGGTGCTAGCAGGGAATTCTCTGCCTGCCTTTCCCCAGTGCTCTGCAAGCTCTCCAGGACAACATAAAATCTGGGGCTCTGTGCTTTCTTTCGTTCTGAACAAGTGTTACTGTTTTCTGCACAAAAGCGATTCTGTGAGGCAATGTGAACACTTCTGCTTCCCAGGCACATAGAAGGTGCTAGCAGGGAATTCTCTGCCTGCCTTTCCCCAGTGCTCTGCAAGCTCTCCAGGACAACATAGAATCTGGGGCTCTGTGCTTTCTTTCCTTCTGAACAAGTGTTACTGTTTTCTGCACAAAAGCGATTCTGCGAAGCAATGTGAACAGGCACAGAGAAGGTACTATCAGGGAATTCTCTGCCTGCCTTTCCCCAGTGCTCTGCAAGCTCTCCAGGACAACATAAAATCTGGGGCTCTGTGCTTTCTTTCCTTCTGAACAAGTGTTACTGTTTTCTGCACAAAAGCGATTCTGCGAAGCAATGTGAACACTTCTGCTTCCCAGGCACAGAGAAGGTGCTAGCAGGGAATTCTCTGCCTGCCTTTCCCCAGTGCTCTGCAAGCTCTCCAGGACAACATAAAATCTGGGGCTCTGTGCTTTCTTTCCTTCTGAACAAGTGTTACTGTTTTCTGCACAAAAGCGATTCTGCGAAGCAATGTGAACACTTCTGCTTCCCAGGCACAGAGAAGGTGCTAGGAAGGAAATCTCTGCCTGCCTTTCCCCAGTGCTCTGCAAGCTCTCCAGGACAACATAGAATCTGGGGCTCTGTGCTTTCTTCTGAACAAGTGTTACTGTTTTCTGCACAAAAGCGATTCTGCGAAACAATGTGAACAGGCACAGAGAAGGTGCTATCAGGGAATTCTCTGCCTGCCTTTCCCCAGTGCTCTGCAAGCTCTCCAGGACAACAGCAAATCTGGGGCTCTGTGCTTTCTTTCGTTCTGAACAACTGTTACTGTTTTCTGCACAAAACCGATTCTTGCGAAGCAATGTGAACACTTCTGCTTCCCAGGCACAGAGAAGGTGCTAGCAGGGAATTCTCTGCCTGCCTTTCCCCAGTGCTCTGCAAGCTCTCCAGGACAACATAAAATCTGGGGCTCTGTGCTTTCTTTCGTTCTGAACAAGTGTTAGTGTTTTCTGCACAAAAGCGATTCTGCGAAGCAATGTGAACACTTCTGCTTCCCAGGCACAGAGAAGGTGCTAGCAGGGAATTCTCTGCCTGCCTTTCCCCAGTGCTCTGCAAGCTCTCCAGGACAACATAAAATCTGGGGCTCTGTGCTTTCTTTCGTTCTGAACAAGTGTTAGTGTTTTCTGCACAAAAGCGATTCTGCGAAGCACTGTGAACACTTCTGCTTCCCAGGCACATAGAAGGTGCTAGCAGGGAATTCTCTGCCTGCCTTTCCCCAGTGCTCTGCAAGCTCTCCAGGACAACATAGAATCTGGGGCTCTGTGCTTTCTTTCCTTCTGAACAAGTGTTACTGTTTTCTGCACAAAAGCGATTCTGCGAAGCAATGTGAACACTTCTGCTTCCCAGGCACAGAGAAGGTGTTAGCAGGGAATTCTCTGCCTGCCTTTCCCCAGTGCTCTGCAAGCTCTCCAGGACAACATAAAATCTGGGGCTCTGTGCTTTCTTTCGTTCTGAACAAGTGTTAGTGTTTTCTGCACAAAAGCGCTTCTGTGAGGCAATGTGAACACTTCTGCTGCCCAGGCACATAGAAGGTGCTAGCAGGGAATTCTCTGCCTGCCTTTCCCCAGTGCTCTGCAAGCTCTCCAGGACAACATAGAATCTGGGGCTCTGTGCTTTCTTTCATTCTGAACAAGTGTTACTGTTTTCTGCACAAAAGCGATTCTGCGAAGCAATGTGAACACTTCTGCTTCCCAGGCACAGAGAAGGTGCTAGCAGGGAATTCTCTGCCTGCCTTTCCCCAGTGCTCTGCAAGCTCTCCAGGACAACATAAAATCTGGGGCTCTGTGCTTTCTTTCCTTCTGAACAAGTGTTACTGTTTTCTGCACAAAAGCGATTCTGCGAAGCAATGTGAACACTTCTGCTTCCCAGGCACAGAGAAGGTGCTAGGAAGGAAATCTCTGCCTGCCTTTCCCCAGTGCTCTGCAAGCTCTCCAGGACAACATAGAATCTGGGGCTCTGTGCTTTCTTTCGTTCTGAACAAGTGTTACTGTTTTCTGCACAAAAGCGATTCTGCGAAACAATGTGAACAGGCACAGAGAAGGTGCTATCAGGGAATTCTCTGCCTGCCTTTCCCCAGTGCTCTGCAAGCTCTCCAGGACAACAGCAAATCTGGGGCTCTGTGCTTTCTTTCGTTCTGAACAACTGTTACTGTTTTCTGCACAAAACCGATTCTTGCGAAGCAATGTGAACACTTCTGCTTCCCAGGCACAGAGAAGGTGCTAGCAGGGAATTCTCTGCCTGCCTTTCCCCAGTGCTCTGCAAGCTCTCCAGGACAACATAAAATCTGGGGCTCTGTGCTTTCTTTCCTTCTGAACAAGTGTTACTGTTTTCTGCACAAAAGCGATTCTGCGAAGCAATGTGAACACTTCTGCTTCCCAGGCACAGAGAAGGTGCTAGCAGGAATTCTCTGCCTGCCTTTCCCCAGTGCTCTGCAAGCTCTCCAGGACAACATAGAATCTGGGGCTCTGTGCTTTCTTTCGTTCTGAACAAGTGTTACTGTTTTCTGCACAAAAGCGATTCGGCGAAGCAATGTGAACAGGCACAGAGAAGGTGCTAGCAGGGAATTCTCTGCCTGCCTTTCCCCAGTGCTCTGCAAGCTCTCCAGGACAACATAAAATCTGGGGCTCTGTGCTTTCTTTCGTTCTGAACAAGTGTTACTGTTTTCTGCACAAAAGCGATTCTGCGAAGCAATGTGAACACTTCTGCTTCCCAGGCACAGAGAAGGTGCTAGCAAGGAATTCTCTGCCTGCCTTTCCCCAGTGCTCTGCAAGCTCTCCAGGACAACATAAAATCTGGGGCTCTGTGCTTTCTTTCGTTCTGAACAAGTGTTACTGTTTTCTGCACAAAAGCGACTCTTGCGAAGCAATGTGAACACTTCTGCTTCCCAGGCACAGAGAAGGTGCTAGCAAGGAATTCTCTGCCTGCCTTTCCCCAGTGCTCTGCAAGCTCTCCAGGACAACATAAAATCTGGGGCTCTGTGCTTTCTTTCCTTCTGAACAAGTGTTAGTGTTTTCTGCACAAAAGCGATTCTTTGAAGCAATGTGAACAGGCACAGAGAAGGTGCTATCAGGGAATTCTCTGCCTGCCTTTCCCCAGTGCTCTGCAAGCTCTCCAGGACAACATAAAATCTGGGGCTCTGTGCTTCCTTTCCTTCTGAACAAGTGTTACTGTTTTCTGCACAAAAGCGATTCTGCGAAACAATGTGAGCACTTCTGCTTCCCAGGCACAGAGAAGGTGCTAGGAAGGAAATCTCTGCCTGCCTTTCCCCAGTGCTCTGCAAGCTCTCCAGGACAACATAGAATCTGGGGCTCTGTGCTTTCTTTCGTTCTGAACAAGTGTTACTGTTTTCTGCACAAAAGCGATTCTGCGAAACAATGTGAACAGGCACAGAGAAGGTGCTATCAGGGAATTCTCTGCCTGCCTTTCCCCAGTGCTCTGCAAGCTCTCCAGGACAACAGCAAATCTGGGGCTCTGTGCTTTCTTTCGTTCTGAACAACTGTTACTGTTTTCTGCACAAAACCGATTCTTGCGAAGCAATGTGAACACTTCTGCTTCCCAGGCACAGAGAAGGTGCTAGCAGGGAATTCTCTGCCTGCCTTTCCCCAGTGCTCTGCAAGCTCTCCAGGACAACATAAAATCTGGGGCTCTGTGCTTTCTTTCCTTCTGAACAAGTGTTACTGTTTTCTGCACAAAAGCGATTCTGCGAAGCAATGTGAACACTTCTGCTTCCCAGGCACAGAGAAGGTGCTAGCAGGGAATTCTCTGCCTGCCTTTCCCCAGTGCTCTGCAAGGTCTCTAGGACAACATAAAATCTGGGGCTCTGTGCTTTCTTTCGTTCTGAACAAGTGTTAGTGTTTTCTGCACAAAAGCGCTTCTGTGAGGCAATGTGAACACTTCTGCTTCCCAGGCACATAGAAGGTGCTAGCAGGGAATTCTCTGCCTGCCTTTCCCCAGTGCTCTGCAAGCTCTCCAGGACAACATAGAATCTGGGGCTCTGTGCTTTCTTTCCTTCTGAACAAGTGTTACTGTTTTCTGCACAAAAGCGATTCTGCGAAGCAATGTGAACACTTCTGCTTCCCAGGCACAGAGAAGGTGCTAGCAGGGAATTCTCTGCCTGCCTTTCCCCAGTGCTCTGCAAGCTCTCCAGGACAACATAAAATCTGGGGCTCTGTGCTTTCTTTCCTTCTGAACAAGTGTTACTGTTTTCTGCACAAAAGCGATTCTGCGAAGCAATGTGAACACTTCTGCTTCCCAGGCACAGAGAAGGTGCTAGGAAGGAAATCTCTGCCTGCCTTTCCCCAGTGCTCTGCAAGCTCTCCAGGACAACATAGAATCTGGGGCTCTGTGCTTTCTTTCGTTCTGAACAAGTGTTACTGTTTTCTGCACAAAAGCGATTCTGCGAAACAATGTGAACAGGCACAGAGAAGGTGCTATCAGGGAATTCTCTGCCTGCCTTTCCCCAGTGCTCTGAAAGCTCTCCAGGACAACAGCAAATCTGGGGCTCTGTGCTTTCTTTCGTTCTGAACAACTGTTACTGTTTTCTGCACAAAAGCGATTCTTGCGAAGCAATGTGAACACTTCTGCTTCCCAGGCACAGAGAAGGTGCTAGCAGGGAATTCTCTGCCTGCCTTTCCCCAGTGCTCTGCAAGCTCTCCAGGACAACATAAAATCTGGGGCTCTGTGCTTTCTTTCCTTCTGAACAAGTGTTACTGTTTTCTGCACAAAAGCGATTCTGCGAAGCAATGTGAACACTTCTGCTTCCCAGGCACAGAGAAGGTGCTAGCAGGGAATTCTCTGCCTGCCTTTCCCCAGTGCTCTGCAAGCTCTCCAGGACAACATAAAATCTGGGGCTCTGTGCTTCCTTTCCTTCTGAACAAGTGTTACTGTTTTCTGCACAAAAGCGATTCTGCGAAGCAATGTGAACACTTCTGCTTCCCAGGCACAGAGAAGGTGCTAGGAAGGAAATCTCTGCCTGCCTTTCCCCAGTGCTCTGCAAGCTCTCCAGGACAACATAGAATCTGGGGCTCTGTGCTTTCTTTCGTTCTGAACAAGTGTTACTGTTTTCTGCACAAAAGCGATTCTGCGAAACAATGTGAACAGGCACAGAGAAGGTGCTATCAGGGAATTCTCTGCCTGCCTTTCCCCAGTGCTCTGCAAGCTCTCCAGGACAACAGCAAATCTGGGGCTCTGTGCTTTTTTTTCGTTCTGAACAACTGTTACTGTTTTCTGCACAAAACCGATTCTTGCGAAGCAATGTGAACACTTCTGCTTCCCAGGCACAGAGAAGGTGCTAGCAGGGAATTCTCTGCCTGCCTTTCCCCAGTGCTCTGCAAGCTCTCCAGGACAACATAAAATCTGGGGCTCTGTGCTTTCTTTCCTTCTGAACAAGTGTTACTGTTTTCTGCACAAAACCGATTCTTGCGAAGCAATGTGAACACTTCTGCTTCCCAGGCACAGAGAAGGTGCTAGCAGGGAATTCTCTGCCTGCCTTTCCCCAGTGCTCTGCAAGCTCTCTAGGACAACATAAAATCTGGGGCTCTGTGCTTTCTTTCGTTCTGAACAAGTGTTAGTGTTTTCTGCACAAAAGCGATTCTGTGAGGCAATGTGAACACTTTTGCTTCCCAGGCACATAGAAGGTGCTAGCAGGGAATTCTCTGCCTGCCTTTCCCCAGTGCTCTGCAAGCTCTCCAGGACAACATAAAATCTGGGGCTCTGTGCTTTCTTTCGTTCTGAACAAGTGTTACTGTTTTCTGCACAAAAGCGCTTCTGCGAAGCAATGTGAACACTTCTGCTTCCCAGGCACAGAGAAGGTGCTAGCAGGGAATTCTCTGCCTGCCTTTCCCCAGTGCTCTGCAAGCTCTCTAGGACAACATAAAATCTGGGGCTCTGTGCTTTCTTTCGTTCTGAACAAGTGTTAGTGTTTTCTGCACAAAAGCGCTTCTGCGAGGCAATGTGAACACTTCTGCTTCCCAGGCACATAGAAGGTGCTAGCAGGGAATTCTCTGCCTGCCTTTCCCCAGTGCTCTGCAAGCTCTCCAGGACAACATAGAATCTGGGGCTCTGTGCTTTCTTTCGTTCTGAACAAGTGTTAGTGTTTTCTGCACAAAAGCGATTCTGCGAAGCAATGTGAACACTTCTGCTTCCCAGGCACAGAGAAGGTGCTAGGAAGGAAATCTCTGCCTGCCTTTCCCCAGTGCTCTGCAAGCTCTCCAGGACAACATAGAATCTGGGGCTCTGTGCTTTCTTTCGTTCTGAACAAGTGTTACTGTTTTCTGCACAAAAGCGATTCTGCGAAACAATGTGAACAGGCATAGAGAAGGTGCTATCAGGGAATTCTCTGCCTGCCTTTCCCCAGTGTTCTGCAAGCTCTCCAGGACAACAGCAAATCTGGGGCTCTGTGCTTTCTTTCGTTCTGAACAAGTGTTACTGTTTTCTGCACAAAACCGATTCTTGCGAAGCAATGTGAACACTTCTGCTTCCCAGGCACAGAGAAGGTGCTAGCAGGGAATTCTCTGCCTGCCTTTCCCCAGTGCTCTGCAAGCTCTCCAGGACAACATAAAATCTGGGGCTCTGTGCTTTCTTTCCTTCTGAACAAGTGTTACTGTTTTCTGCACAAAAGCGATTTTGCGAAGCAATGTGAACACTTCTGCTTCCCAGGCACAGAGAAGGTGCTAGCAGGGAATTCTCTGCCTGCCTTTCCCCAGTGCTCTGCAAGCTCTCCAGGACAACATAGAATCTGGGGCTCTGTGCTTTCTTTCGTTCTGAACAAGTGTTACTGTTTTCTGCACAAAAGCGATTCTGCGAAGCAATGTGAACAGGCACAGAGAAGGTGCTAGCAGGGAATTCTCTGCCTGCCTTTCCCCACTGCTCTGCAAGCTCTCCAGGACAACATAAAATCTGGGGCTCTGTGCTTTCTTTCGTTCTGAACAAGTGTTACTGTTTTCTGCACAAAAGCGATTCTGCGAAGCAATGTGAACACTTCTGCTTCCCAGGCACAGAGAAGGTGCTAGGAAGGAAATCTCTGCCTGCCTTTCCCCAGTGCTCTGCAAGCTCTCCAGGACAACATAAAATCTGGGGCTCTGTGCTTTCTTTCCTTCTGAACAAGTGTTACTGTTTTCTGCACAAAAGCGATTCTGCGAAGCAATGTGAACAGGCACAGAGATGGTGCTAGCAGGGAATTCTCTGCCTGCCTTTCCCAGTGCTCTGCAAGCTCTCCAGGACAACATAAAATCTGGGGCTCTGTGCTTTCTTTCCTTCTGAACAAGTGTTACTGTTTTCTGCACAAAAGCGACTCTTGCGAAGCAATGTGAACACTTCTGCTTCCCAGGCACAGAGAAGGTGCTAGCAAGGAATTCTCTGCCTGCCTTTCCCCAGTGCTCTGCAAGCTCTCCAGGACAACATAAAATCTGGGGCTCTGTGCTTTCTTTCCTTCTGAACAAGTGTTAGTGTTTTCTGCACAAAAGCGATTCTTTGAAGCAATGTGAACAGGCACAGAGAAGGTGCTAGCAGGGAATTCTCTGCCTGCCTTTCCCCAGTGCTCTGCAAGCTCTCCAGGACAACATAAAATCTGGGGCTCTGTGCTTCCTTTCCTTCTGAACAAGTGTTACTGTTTTCTGCACAAAAGCGATTCTGCGAAGCAATGTGAACACTTCTGCTTCCCAGGCACAGAGAAGGTGCTAGGAAGGAAATCTCTGCCTGCCTTTCCCCAGTGCTCTGCAAGCTCTCCAGGACAACATAGAATCTGGGGCTCTGTGCTTTCTTTCCTTCTGAACAAGTGTTACTGTTTTCTGCACAAAAGCGATTCTGCGAAACAATGTGAACAGGCACAGAGAAGGTGCTATCAGGGAATTCTCTGCCTGCCTTTCCCCAGTGCTCTGCAAGCTCTCCAGGACAACAGCAAATCTGGGGCTCTGTGCTTTCTTTCGTTCTGAACAACTGTTACTGTTTTCTGCTCAAAACCGATTCTTGCGAAGCAATGTGAACACTTCTGCTTCCCAGGCACAGAGAAGGTGCTAGCAGGGAATTCTCTGCCTGCCTTTCCCCAGTGCTCTGCAAGCTCTCCAGGACAACATAAAATCTGGGGCTCTGTGCTTTCTTTCCTTCTGAACAAGTGTTACTGTTTTCTGCACAAAAGCGATTCTGTGAGGCAATGTGAACACTTCTGCTTCCCAGGCACAGAGAAGGTGCTATCAGGGAATTCTCTGCCTGCCTTTCCCCAGTGCTCTGCAAGGTCTCTAGGACAACATAAAATCTGGGGCTCTGTGCTTTCTTTCGTTCTGAACAAGTGTTAGTGTTTTCTGCACAAAAGCGCTTCTGTGAGGCAATGTGAACACTTCTGCTTCCCAGGCACATAGAAGGTGCTAGCAGGGAATTCTCTGCCTGCCTTTCCCCAGTGCTCTGCAAGCTCTCCAGGACAACATAGAATCTGGGGCTCTGTGCTTTCTTTCATTCTGAACAAGTGTTACTGTTTTCTGCACAAAAGCGATTCTGCGAAGCAATGTGAACACTTCTGCTTCCCAGGCACAGAGAAGGTGCTAGCAGGGAATTCTCTGCCTGCCTTTCCCCAGTGCTCTGCAAGCTCTCTAGGACAACATAAAATCTGGGGCTCTGTGCTTTCTTTCGTTCTGAACAAGTGTTACTGTTTTCTGCACAAAAGCGATTCTGTGAGGCAATGTGAACACTTCTGCTTCCCAGGCACATAGAAGGTGCTAGCAGGGAATTCTCTGCCTGCCTTTCCCCAGTGCTCTGCAAGCTCTCCAGGACAACATAGAATCTGGGGCTCTGTGCTTTCTTTCATTCTGAACAAGTGTTACTGTTTTCTGCACAAAAGCGATTCTGCGAAGCAATGTGAACACTTCTGCTTCCCAGGCACAGAGAAGGTGCTAGCAGGGAATTCTCTGCCTGCCTTTCCCCAGTGCTCTGCAAGCTCTCCAGGACAACATAAAATCTGGGGCTCTGTGCTTTCTTTCCTTCTGAACAAGTGTTACTGTTTTCTGCACAAAAGCGATTCTGCGAAGCAATGTGAACACTTCTGCTTCCCAGGCACAGAGAAGGTGCTAGGAAGGAAATCTCTGCCTGCCTTTCCCCAGTGCTCTGCAAGCTCTCCAGGACAACATAGAATCTGGGGCTCTGTGCTTTCTTTCGTTCTGAACAAGTGTTACTGTTTTCTGCACAAAAGCGATTCTGCGAAACAATGTGAACAGGCACAGAGAAGGTGCTATCAGGGAATTCTCTGCCTGCCTTTCCCCAGTGCTCTGCAAGCTCTCCAGGACAACAGCAAATCTGGGGCTCTGTGCTTTCTTTCGTTCTGAACAACTGTTACTGTTTTCTGCACAAAAGCGATTCTTGCGAAGCAATGTGAACACTTCTGCTTCCCAGGCACAGAGAAGGTGCTAGCAGGGAATTCTCTGCCTGCCTTTCCCCAGTGCTCTGCAAGCTCTCCAGGACAACATAAAATCTGGGGCTCTGTGCTTTCTTTCCTTCTGAACAAGTGTTACTGTTTTCTGCACAAAAGCGATTCTGCGAAGCAATGTGAACACTTCTGCTTCCCAGGCACAGAGAAGGTGCTAGCAGGGAATTCTCTGCCTGCCTTTCCCCAGTGCTCTGCAAGCTCTCCAGGACAACATAAAATCTGGGGCTCTGTGCTTCCTTTCCTTCTGAACAAGTGTTACTGTTTTCTGCACAAAAGCGATTCTGCGAAGCAATGTGAACACTTCTGCTTCCCAGGCACAGAGAAGGTGCTAGGAAGGAAATCTCTGCCTGCCTTTCCCCAGTGCTCTGCAAGCTCTCCAGGACAACATAGAATCTGGGGCTCTGTGCTTTGTTTCGTTCTGAACAAGTGTTACTGTTTTCTGCACAAAAGCGATTCTGCGAAACAATGTGAACAGGCACAGAGAAGGTGCTATCAGGGAATTCTCTGCCTGCCTTTCCCCAGTGCTCTGCAAGCTCTCCAGGACAACAGCAAATCTGGGGCTCTGTGCTTTTTTTTCGTTCTGAACAACTGTTACTGTTTTCTGCACAAAACCGATTCTTGCGAAGCAATGTGAACACTTCTGCTTCCCAGGCACAGAGAAGGTGCTAGCAGGGAATTCTCTGCCTGCCTTTCCCCAGTGCTCTGCAAGCTCTCCAGGACAACATAAAATCTGGGGCTCTGTGCTTTCTTTCCTTCTGAACAAGTGTTACTGTTTTCTGCACAAAAGCGATTCTGCGAAGCAATGTGAACACTTCTGCTTCCCAGGCACAGAGAAGGTGCTAGCAGGGAATTCTTTGCCTGCCTTTCCCCAGTGCTCTGCAAGCTCTCTAGGACAACATAAAATCTGGGGCTCTGTGCTTTCTTTCGTTCTGAACAAGTGTTAGTGTTTTCTGCACAAAAGCGCTTCTGTGAGGCAATGTGAACACTTCTGCTTCCCAGGCACATAGAAGGTGCTAGCAGGGAATTCTCTGCCTGCCTTTCCCCAGTGCTCTGCAAGCTCTCCAGGACAACATAGAATCTGGGGCTCTGTGCTTTCTTTCATTCTGAACAAGTGTTACTGTTTTCTGCACAAAACCGATTCTGCGAAGCAATGTGAACACTTCTGCTTCCCAGGCACAGAGAAGGTGCTAGCAGGGAATTCTCTGCCTGCCTTTCCCCAGTGCTCTGCAAGCTCTCTAGGACAACATAAAATCTGGGGCTCTGTGCTTTCTTTCGTTCTGAACAAGTGTTAGTATTTTCTGCACAAAAGCGCTTCTGTGAGGCAATGTGAATACTTCTGCTTCCCAGGCACATAGAAGGTGCTAGCAGGGAATTCTCTGCCTGCCTTTCCCCAGTGCTCTGCAAGCTCTCCAGGACAACATAGAATCTGGGGCTCTGTGCTTTCTTTCCTTCTGAACAAGTGTTAGTGTTTTCTGCACAAAAGCGATTCTGGAAGCAATGTGAACACTTCTGCTTCCCAGGCACAGAGAAGGTGCTATCAGGGAATTCTCTGCCTGCCTTTCCCCAGTGCTCTGCAAGCTCTCCAGGACAACATAAAATCTGGGGCTCTGTGCTTTCTTTCCTTCTGAACAAGTGTTACTGTTTTCTGCACAAAAGCGATTCTGCGAAGCAATGTGAACACTTCTGCTTCCCAGGCACAGAGAAGGTGCTAGGAAGGAAATCTCTGCCTGCCTTTCCCCAGTGCTCTGCAAGCTCTCCAGGACAACATAGAATCTGGGGCTCTGTGCTTTCTTTCCTTCTGAACAAGTGTTACTGTTTTCTGCACAAAAGCGATTCTGCGAAACAATGTGAACAGGCACAGAGAAGGTGCTATCAGGGAATTCTCTGCCTGCCTTTCCCCAGTGCTCTGCAAGCTCTCCAGGACAACAGCAAATCTGGGGCTCTGTGCTTTCTTTCGTTCTGAACAACTGTTACTGTTTTCTGCACAAAAGCGATTCTTGCGAAGCAATGTGAACACTTCTGCTTCCCAGGCACAGAGAAGGTGCTAGCAGGGAATTCTCTGCCTGCCTTTCCCCAGTGCTCTGCAAGCTCTCCAGGACAACATAAAATCTGGGGCTCTGTGCTTCCTTTCCTTCTGAACAAGTGTTACTGTTTTCTGCACAAAAGCGATTCTGCGAAGCAATGTGAACACTTCTGCTTCCCAGGCACAGAGAAGGTGCTAGCAGGGAATTCTCTGCCTGCCTTTCCCCAGTGCTCTGCAAGCTCTCCAGGACAACATAAAATCTGGGGCTCTGTGCTTCCTTTCCTTCTGAACAAGTGTTACTGTTTTCTGCACAAAAGCGATTCTGCGAAGCAATGTGAACACTTCTGCTTCCCAGGCACAGAGAAGGTGCTAGGAAGGAAATCTCTGCCTGCCTTTCCCCAGTGCTCTGCAAGCTCTCCAGGACAACATAGAATCTGGGGCTCTGTGCTTTGTTTCGTTCTGAACAAGTGTTACTGTTTTCTGCACAAAAGCGATTCTGCGAAACAATGTGAACACTTCTGCTTCCCAGGCACAGAGAAGGTGCTAGCAAGGAATTCTCTGCCTGCCTTTCCCCAGTGCTCTGCAAGCTCTCCAGGACAACATTGAATCTGGGGCTCTGTGCTTTCTTTCGTTCTGAACAAGTGTTAGTGTTTTCTGCACAAAAGCGATTCTGCGAAGCAATGTGAACACTTCTGCTTCCCAGGCACAGAGAAGGTGCTAGCAGGGAATTCTCTGCCTGCCTTTCCCCAGTGCTCTGCAAGCTCTCCAGGACAACATAGAATCTGGGGCTCTGTGCTTTCTTTCGTTCTGAACAAGTGTTACTGTTTTCTGCACAAAAGCGATTCTGTGAAGCAATGTGAACACTTCTGCTTCCCAGGCACAGAGAAGGTGCTAGCAGGGAATTCTCTGCCTGCCTTTCCCCAGTGCTCTGCAAGCTCTCCAGGACAACATAGAATCTGGGGCTCTGTGCTTTCTTTCGTTCTGAACAAGTGTTACTGTTTTCTGCACAAAAGCGATTCTGTGAAGCAATATGAACACTTCTGCTTCCCAGGCACAGAGAAGGTGCTAGCAAGGAATTCTCTGCCTGCCTTTCCCCAGTGCTCTGCAAGCTCTCCAGGACAACATAGAATCTGGGGCTCTGTGCTTTCTTTCATTCTGAACAAGTGTTAGTGTTTTCTGCACAAAAGCGATTCTGCGAGCCGATGTGAACACTTCTGCTTCCCAGGCACAGAGAAGGTGCTAGCAGGGAATTCTCTGCCTGCCTTTCCCCAGTGCTCTGCAAACTCTCCAGGACAACAGCAAATATGGGGCTCTGTGCTTTCTTTCCTTCTGAACAAGTGTTACTGTTTACTGCACAAAAGCGATTCTGCGAAGCAATGTGAACACTTCTGCTTCCCAGGCACAGAGAAGGTGCTAGCAGGGAATTCTCTGCCTGCCTTTCCCCAGTGCTCTGCAAGCTCTCCAGGACAACATAGAATCTGGGGCTCTGTGCTTTCTTTCGTTCTGAACAAGTGTTAGTGTTTTCTGCACAAAAGCGATTCTGCGAAACAATGTGAACAGGCACAGAGAAGGTGCTATCAGGGAATTCTCTGCCTGCCTTTCCCCAGTGCTCTGCAAGCTCTCCAGGACAACAGCAAATCTGGGGCTCTGTGCTTTCTTTCGTTCTGAACAACTGTTACTGTTTTCTGCACAAAACCGATTCCTGCGAAGCAATGTGAACACTTCTGCTTCCCAGGCACAGAGAAGGTGCTAGCAGGGAATTCTCTGCCTGCCTTTCCCCAGTGCTCTGCAAGCTCTCCAGGACAACATAAAATCTGGGGCTCTGTGCTTTCTTTCCTTCTGAACAAGTGTTAGTGTTTTCTGCACAAAAGCGATTCTGCGAAGCAATGTGAACACTGCTGCTTCCCAGGCACAGAGAAGGTGCTAGCAAGGAATTCTCTGCCTGCCTTTCCCCAGTGCTCTGCAAGCTCTCCAGGACAACATAAAATCTGGGGCTCTGTGCTTTCTTTCCTTCTGAACAAGTGTTACTGTTTTCTGCACAAAAGCGATTCTGCGAAGCAATGTGAAGAGGCACAGAGAAGGTGCTAGCAGGGAATTCTCTGCCTGCCTTTCTCCAGTGCTCTGCAAGCTCTCCGGGACAACATAAAATCTGGGGCTCTGTGCTTTCTTTCCTTCTGAACAAGTGTTACTGTTTTCTGCACAAAAGCGATTCTGCGAAACAATGTGAACAGGCACAGAGAAGGTGCTATCAGGAAATTCTCTGCCTGCCTTTCCCCACTGCTCTGCAAGCTCTCCAGGACAACATAAAATCTGGGGCTCTGTGCTTTCTTTCCTTCTGAACAAGTGTTACTGTTTTCTGCACAAAACCGATTCTTGCGAAGCAATGTGAACACTTCTGCTTCCCAGGCACAGAGAAGGTGCTAGCAAGGAATTCTCTGCCTGCCTTTCCCCAGTGCTCTGCAAGCTCTCCAGGACAACATAAAATCTGGGGCTCTGTGCTTTCTTTCCTTCTGAACAAGTGTTACTGTTTTCTGCACAAAAGCGATTCTGCGAAGAAATGTGAACAGGCACAGAGAAGGTGCTATCAGGGAATTCTCTGCCTGCCTTTCCCCAGTGCTCTGCAAGCTCTCCAGGACAACATAAAATCTGGGGCTCTGTGCTTTCTTTCCTTCTGAACAAGTGTTACTGTTTTCTGCACAAAAGCGATTCTGCGAAGCAATGTGAACACTTCTGCTTCCCAGGCACAGAGAAGGTGCTAGCAGGGAATTCTCTGCCTGCCTTTCCCCAGTGCTCTGCAAGCTCTCCAGGACAACAGCAAATCTGGGGCTCTGTGCTTTCTTTCGTTCTGAACAAGTGTTACTGTTTTCTGCACAAAAGCGATTCTGCGAAGCAATGTGAACACTTCTGCTTCCCAGGCACAGAGAAGGTGCTAGCAGGGAATTCTCTGCCTGCCTTTCCCCAGTGCTCTGCAAGCTCTCCAGGACAACATAAAATCTGGGGCTCTGTGCTTTCTTTCGTTCTGAACAAGTGTTAGTGTTTTCTGCACAAAAGCGATTCTGCGAAGCAATGTGAACACTTCTGCTTCCCAGGCACAGAGAAGGTGCTAGGAAGGAAATCTCTGCCTGCCTTTCCCCAGTGCTCTGCAAGCTCTCCAGGACAACATAGAATCTGGGGCTCTGTGCTTTCTTTCGTTCTGAACAAGTGTTACTGTTTTCTGCACAAAAGCGATTCTGCGAAACAATGTGAACAGGCATAGAGAAGGTGCTATCAGGGAATTCTCTGCCTGCCTTTCCCCAGTGTTCTGCAAGCTCTCCAGGACAACAGCAAATCTGGGGCTCTGTGCTTTCTTTCGTTCTGAACAAGTGTTACTGTTTTCTGCACAAAACCGATTCTTGCGAAGCAATGTGAACACTTCTGCTTCCCAGGCACAGAGAAGGTGCTAGCAGGGAATTCTCTGCCTGCCTTTCCCCAGTGCTCTGCAAGCTCTCCAGGACAACATAAAATCTGGGGCTCTGTGCTTTCTTTCCTTCTGAACAAGTGTTACTGTTTTCTGCACAAAAGCGATTTTGCGAAGCAATGTGAACACTTCTGCTTCCCAGGCACAGAGAAGGTGCTAGCAGGGAATTCTCTGCCTGCCTTTCCCCAGTGCTCTGCAAGCTCTCCAGGACAACATAGAATCTGGGGCTCTGTGCTTTCTTTCGTTCTGAACAAGTGTTACTGTTTTCTGCACAAAAGCGATTCTGCGAAGCAATGTGAACAGGCACAGAGAAGGTGCTAGCAGGGAATTCTCTGCCTGCCTTTCCCCAGTGCTCTGCAAGCTCTCCAGGACAACATAAAATCTGGGGCTCTGTGCTTTCTTTCGTTCTGAACAAGTGTTACTGTTTTCTGCACAAAAGCGATTCTGTGAAGCAATGTGAACACTTCTGCTTCCCAGGCACAGAGAAGGTGCTAGCAAGGAATTCTCTGCCTGCCTTTCCCCAGTGCTCTGCAAGCTCTCCAGGACAACATAAAATCTGGGGCTCTGTGCTTTCTTTCCTTCTGAACAAGTGTTACTGTTTTCTGCACAAAAGCGATTCTGCGAAGCAATGTGAACAGGCACAGAGAAGGTGCTAGCAGGGAATTCTCTGCCTGCCTTTCCCAGTGCTCTGCAAGATCTCCAGGACAACATAAAATCTGGGGCTCTGTGCTTTCTTTCCTTCTGAACAAGTGTTACTGTTTTCTGCACAAAAGCGACTCTTGCGAAGCAATGTGAACACTTCTGCTTCCCAGGCACAGAGAAGGTGCTAGCAAGGAATTCTCTGCCTGCCTTTCCCCAGTGCTCTGCAAGCTCTCCAGGACAACATAAAATCTGGGGCTCTGTGCTTTCTTTCCTTCTGAACAAGTGTTACTGTTTTCTGCACAAAAGCGATTCTGCGAAGCAATGTGAACACTTCTGCTTCCCAGGCACAGAGAAGGTGCTAGCAGGGAATTCTCTGCCTGCCTTTCCCCAGTGCTCTGCAAGCTCTCCAGGACAACATAAAATCTGGGGCTCTGTGCTTTCTTTCCTTCTGAACAAGTGTTACTGTTTTCTGCACAAAAGCGATTCTGCGAAGCAATGTGAACACTTCTGCTTCCCAGGCACAGAGAAGGTGCTAGGAAGGAAATCTCTGCCTGCCTTTCCCCAGTGCTCTGCAAGCTCTCCAGGACAACATAGAATCTGGGGCTCTGTGCTTTCTTTCGTTCTGAACAAGTGTTACTGTTTTCTGCACAAAAGCGATTCTGCGAAACAATGTGAACAGGCACAGAGAAGGTGCTATCAGGGAATTCTCTGCCTGCCTTTCCCCAGTGCTCTGCAAGCTCTCCAGGACAACAGCAAATCTGGGGCTCTGTGCTTTCTTTCGTTCTGAACAACTGTTACTGTTTTCTGCACAAAACCGATTCTTGCGAAGCAATGTGAACACTTCTGCTTCCCAGGCACAGAGAAGGTGCTAGCAGGGAATTCTCTGCCTGCCTTTCCCCAGTGCTCTGCAAGCTCTCCAGGACAACATAAAATCTGGGGCTCTGTGCTTTCTTTCGTTCTGAACAAGTGTTAGTGTTTTCTGCACAAAAGCGATTCTGCGAAGCAATGTGAACACTTCTGCTTCCCAGGCACAGAGAAGGTGCTAGCAGGGAATTCTCTGCCTGCCTTTCCCCAGTGCTCTGCAAGCTCTCCAGGACAACATAAAATCTGGGGCTCTGTGCTTTCTTTCGTTCTGAACAAGTGTTAGTGTTTTCTGCACAAAAGCGATTCTGCGAAGCAATGTGAACACTTCTGCTTCCCAGGCACATAGAAGGTGCTAGCAGGGAATTCTCTGCCTGCCTTTCCCCAGTGCTCTGCAAGCTCTCCAGGACAACATAGAATCTGGGGTCTGTGCTTTCTTTCCTTCTGAACAAGTGTTACTGTTTTCTGCACAAAAGCGATTCTGCGAAGCAATGTGAACACTTCTGCTTCCCAGGCACAGAGAAGGTGTTAGCAGGGAATTCTCTGCCTGCCTTTCCCCAGTGCTCTGCAAGCTCTCTAGGACAACATAAAATCTGGGGCTCTGTGCTTTCTTTCGTTCTGAACAAGTGTTAGTGTTTTCTGCACAAAAGCGCTTCTGTGAGGCAATGTGAACACTTCTGCTTCCCAGGCACATAGAAGGTGCTAGCAGGGAATTCTCTGCCTGCCTTTCCCCAGTGCTCTGCAAGCTCTCCAGGACAACATAGAATCTGGGGCTCTGTGCTTTCTTTCATTCTGAACAAGTGTTACTGTTTTCTGCACAAAAGCGATTCTGCGAAGCAATGTGAACACTTCTGCTTCCCAGGCACAGAGAAGGTGCTATCAGGGAATTCTCTGCCTGCCTTTCCCCAGTGCTCTGCAAGCTCTCCAGGACAACATAAAATCTGGGGCTCTGTGCTTTCTTTCCTTCTGAACAAGTGTTACTGTTTTCTGCACAAAAGCGATTCTGCGAAGCAATGTGAACACTTCTGCTTCCCAGGCACAGAGAAGGTGCTAGGAAGGAAATCTCTGCCTGCCTTTCCCCAGTGCTCTGCAAGCTCTCCAGGACAACATAGAATCTGGGGCTCTGTGCTTTCTTTCGTTCTGAACAAGTGTTACTGTTTTCTGCACAAAAGCGATTCTGCGAAACAATGTGAACAGGCACAGAGAAGGTGCTAGCAGGGAATTCTCTGCCTGCCTTTCCCCAGTGCTCTGCAAGCTCTCCAGGACAACAGCAAATCTGGGGCTCTGTGCTTTCTTTCCTTCTGAACAACTGTTACTGTTTTCTGCACAAAAGCGATTCTTGCGAAGCAATGTGAACACTTCTGCTTCCCAGGCACAGAGAAGGTGCTAGCAGGGAATTCTCTGCCTGCCTTTCCCCAGTGCTCTGCAAGCTCTCCAGGACAACATAAAATCTGGGGCTCTGTGCTTTCTTTCCTTCTGAACAAGTGTTACTGTTTTCTGCACAAAAGCGATTCTGCGAAGCAATGTGAACACTTCTGCTTCCCAGGCACAGAGAAGGTGCTAGGAAGGAAATCTCTGCCTGCCTTTCCCCAGTGCTCTGCAAGCTCTCCAGGACAACATAGAATCTGGGGCTCTGTGCTTTCTTTCGTTCTGAACAAGTGTTAGTGTTTTCTGCACAAAAGCGATTCTGCGAAGCAATGTGAACACTTCTGCTTCCCAGGCACAGAGAAGGTGCTAGCAGGGAATTCTCTGCCTGCCTTTCCCCAGTGCTCTGCAAGCTCTCCAGGACAACATAAAATCTGGGGCTCTGTGCTTTCTTTCGTTCTGAACAAGTGTTAGTGTTTTCTGCACAAAAGCGATTCTGCGAAGCAATGTGAACACTTCTGCTTCCCAGGCACATAGAAGGTGCTAGCAGGGAATTCTCTGCCTGCCTTTCCCCAGTGCTCTGCAAGCTCTCCAGGACAACATAGAATCTGGGGCTCTGTGCTTTCTTTCCTTCTGAACAAGTGTTACTGTTTTCTGCACAAAAGCGATTCTGCGAAGCAATGTGAACACTTCTGCTTCCCAGGCACAGAGAAGGTGTTAGCAGGGAATTCTCTGCCTGCCTTTCCCCAGTGCTCTGCAAGCTCTCTAGGACAACATAAAATCTGGGGCTCTGTGCTTTCTTTCGTTCTGAACAAGTGTTAGTGTTTTCTGCACAAAAGCGCTTCTGTGAGGCAATGTGAACACTTCTGCTGCCCAGGCACATAGAAGGTGCTAGCAGGGAATTCTCTGCCTGCCTTTCCCCAGTGCTCTGCAAGCTCTCCAGGACAACATAGAATCTGGGGCTCTGTGCTTTCTTTCATTCTGAACAAGTGTTACTGTTTTCTGCACAAAAGCGATTCTGCGAAGCAATGTGAACACTTCTGCTTCCCAGGCACAGAGAAGGTGCTAGCAGGGAATTCTCTGCCTGCCTTTCCCCAGTGCTCTGCAAGCTCTCCAGGACAACATAAAATCTGGGGCTCTGTGCTTTCTTTCCTTCTGAACAAGTGTTACTGTTTTCTGCACAAAAGCGATTCTGTGAAGCAATGTGAACACTTCTGCTTCCCAGGCACAGAGAAGGTGCTAGGAAGGAAATCTCTGCCTGCCTTTCCCCAGTGCTCTGCAAGCTCTCCAGGACAACATAGAATCTGGGGCTCTGTGCTTTCTTTCGTTCTGAACAAGTGTTACTGTTTTCTGCACAAAAGCGATTCTGCGAAACAATGTGAACAGGCACAGAGAAGGTGCTAGCAGGGAATTCTCTGCCTGCCTTTCCCCAGTGCTCTGCAAGCTCTCCAGGACAACAGCAAATCTGGGGCTCTGTGCTTTCTTTCATTCTGAACAACTGTTACTGTTTTCTGCACAAAAGCGATTCTTGCGAAGCAATGTGAACACTTCTGCTTCCCAGGCACAGAGAAGGTGCTAGCAGGGAATTCTCTGCCTGCCTTTCCCCAGTGCTCTGCAAGCTCTCCAGGACAACATAAAATCTGGGGCTCTGTGCTTTCTTTCCTTCTGAACAAGTGTTACTGTTTTCTGCACAAAAGCGATTCTGCGAAGCAATGTGAACACTTCTGCTTCCCAGGCACAGAGAAGGTGCTAGGAAGGAAATCTCTGCCTGCCTTTCCCCAGTGCTCTGCAAGCTCTCCAGGACAACATAGAATCTGGGGCTCTGTGCTTTCTTTCGTTCTGAACAAGTGTTACTGTTTTCTGCACAAAAGCGATTCTGCGAAACAATGTGAACAGGCACAGAGAAGGTGCTATCAGGGAATTCTCTGCCTGCCTTTCCCCAGTGCTCTGCAAGCTCTCCAGGACAACAGCAAATCTGGGGCTCTGTGCTTTCTTTCGTTCTGAACAACTGTTATTGTTTTCTGCACAAAACCGATTCTTGCGAAGCAATGTGAACACTTCTGCTTCCCAGGCACAGAGAAGGTGCTAGCAGGGAATTCTCTGCCTGCCTTTCCCCAGTGCTCTGCAAGCTCTCCAGGACAACATAAAATCTGGGGCTCTGTGCTTTCTTTCGTTCTGAACAAGTGTTACTGTTTTCTGCACAAAAGCGATTCTGCGAAGCAATGTGAACACTTCTGCTTCCCAGGCACAGAGAAGGTGCTAGCAGGGAATTCTCTGCCTGCCTTTCCCCAGTGCTCTGCAAGGTCTCTAGGACAACATAAAATCTGGGGCTCTGTGCTTTCTTTCGTTCTGAACAAGTGTTAGTGTTTTCTGCACAAAAGCGCTTCTGTGAGGCAATGTGAACACTTCTGCTTCCCAGGCACATAGAAGGTGCTAGCAGGGAATTCTCTGCCTGCCTTTCCCCAGTGCTCTGCAAGCTCTCCAGGACAACATAGAATCTGGGGCTCTGTGCTTTCTTTCATTCTGAACAAGTGTTACTGTTTTCTGCACAAAAGCGATTCTGCGAAGCAATGTGAACACTTCTGCTTCCCAGGCACAGAGAAGGTGCTAGCAGGGAATTCTCTGCCTGCCTTTCCCCAGTGCTCTGCAAGCTCTCTAGGGCAACATAAAATCTGGGGCTCTGTGCTTTCTTTCGTTCTGAACAAGTGTTAGTGTTTTCTGCACAAAAGCGCTTCTGTGAGGCAATGTGAACACTTCTGCTTCCCAGGCACATAGAAGGTGCTAGCAGGGAATTCTCTGCCTGCCTTTCCCCAGTGCTGTGCAAGCTCTCCAGGACAACATAGAATCTGGGGCTCTGTGCTTTCTTTCCTTCTGAACAAGTGTTACTGTTTTCTGCACAAAAGCGATTCTGCGAAGCAATGTGAACAGGCACAGAGAAGGTACTATCAGGGAATTCTCTGCCTGCCTTTCCCCAGTGCTGTGCAAGCTCTCCAGGACAACATAGAATCTGGGGCTCTGTGCTTTCTTTCATTCTGAACAAGTGTTACTGTTTTCTGCACAAAAGCGATTCTGCGAAGCAATGTGAACACTTCTGCTTCCCAGGCACAGAGAAGGTGCTAGCAGGGAATTCTCTGCCTGCCTTTCCCCAGTGCTCTGCAAGCTCTCCAGGACAACATAAAATCTGGGGCTCTGTGCTTTCTTTCGTTCTGAACAAGTGTTAGTGTTTTCTGCACAAAAGCGCTTCTGTGAGGCAATGTGAACACTTCTGCTTCCCAGGCACATAGAAGGTGCTAGCAGGGAATTCTCTGCCTGCCTTTCCCCAGTGCTCTGCAAGCTCTCCAGGACAACATAGAATCTGGGGCTCTGTGCTTTCTTTCATTCTGAACAAGTGTTACTGTTTTCTGCACAAAAGCGATTCTGCGAAGCAATGTGAACACTTCTGCTTCCCAGGCACAGAGAAGGTGCTAGCAGGGAATTCTCTGCCTGCCTTTCCCCAGTGCTCTGCAAGCTCTCCAGGACAACATAAAATCTGGGGCTCTGTGCTTTCTTTCCTTCTGAACAAGTGTTACTGTTTTCTGCACAAAAGCGATTCTGCGAAGCAATGTGAACACTTCTGCTTCCCAGGCACAGAGAAGGTGCTAGCAGGGAATTCTCTGCCTGCCTTTCCCCAGTGCTCTGCAAGGTCTCTAGGACAACATAAAATCTGGGGCTCTGTGCTTTCTTTCGTTCTGAACAAGTGTTAGTGTTTTCTGCACAAAAGCGCTTCTGTGAGGCAATGTGAACACTTCTGCTTCCCAGGCACAGAGAAGGTGCTAGCAGGGAATTCTCTGCCTGCCTTTCCCCAGTGCTCTGCAAGCTCTCCAGGACAACATAGAATCTGGGGCTCTGTGCTTTCTTTCATTCTGAACAAGTGTTACTGTTTTCTGCACAAAAGCGATTCTGCGAAGCAATGTGAACACTTCTGCTTCCCAGGCACAGAGAAGGTGCTAGCAGGGAATTCTCTGCCTGCCTTTCCCCAGTGCTCTGCAAGCTCTCCAGGACAACATAAAATCTGGGGCTCTGTGCTTTCTTTCGTTCTGAACAAGTGTTAGTGTTTTCTGCACAAAAGCGCTTCTGTGAGGCAATGTGAACACTTCTGCTTCCCAGGCACATAGAAGGTGCTAGCAGGGAATTCTCTGCCTGCCTTTCCCCAGTGCTCTGCAAGCTCTCCAGGACAACATAGAATCTGGGGCTCTGTGCTTTCTTTCATTCTGAACAAGTGTTACTGTTTTCTGCACAAAAGCGATTCTGCGAAGCAATGTGAACACTTCTGCTTCCCAGGCACAGAGAAGGTGCTAGCAGGGAATTCTCTGCCTGCCTTTCCCCAGTGCTCTGCAAGCTCTCCAGGACAACAGCAAATCTGGGGCTCTGTGCTTTGTTTCGTTCTGAACAACTGTTACTGTTTTCTGCACAAAAGCGATTCTTGCGAAGCAATGTGAACACTTCTGCTTCCCAGGCACAGAGAAGGTGCTAGCAGGGAATTCTCTGCCTGCCTTTCCCCAGTGCTCTGCAAGCTCTCCAGGACAACATAAAATCTGGGGCTCTGTGCTTTCTTTCCTTCTGAACAAGTGTTACTGTTTTCTGCACAAAAGCGATTCTGCGAAGCAATGTGAACACTTCTGCTTCCCAGGCACAGAGAAGGTGCTAGCAGGGAATTCTCTGCCTGCCTTTCCCCAGTGCTCTGCAAGCTCTCCAGGACAACATAAAATCTGGGGCTCTGTGCTTCCTTTCCTTCTGAACAAGTGTTACTGTTTTCTGCACAAAAGCGATTCTGCGAAGCAATGTGAACACTTCTGCTTCCCAGGCACAGAGAAGGTGCTAGGAAGGAAATCTCTGCCTGCCTTTCCCCAGTGCTCTGCAAGCTCTCCAGGACAACATAGAATCTGGGGCTCTGTGCTTTGTTTCGTTCTGAACAAGTGTTACTGTTTTCTGCACAAAAGCGATTCTGCGAAACAATGTGAACAGGCACAGAGAAGGTGCTATCAGGGAATTCTCTGCCTGCCTTTCCCCAGTGCTCTGCAAGCTCTCCAGGACAACAGCAAATCTGGGGCTCTGTGCTTTTTTTTCGTTCTGAACAACTGTTACTGTTTTCTGCACAAAACCGATTCTTGCGAAGCAATGTGAACACTTCTGCTTCCCAGGCACAGAGAAGGTGCTAGCAGGGAATTCTCTGCCTGCCTTTCCCCAGTGCTCTGCAAGCTCTCCAGGACAACATAAAATCTGGGGCTCTGTGCTTTCTTTCCTTCTGAACAAGTGTTACTGTTTTCTGCACAAAAGCGATTCTGCGAAGCAATGTGAACACTTCTGCTTCCCAGGCACAGAGAAGGTGCTAGCAGGGAATTCTCTGCCTGCCTTTCCCCAGTGCTCTGCAAGCTCTCCAGGACAACATAGAATCTGGGGCTCTGTGCTTTCTTTCCTTCTGAACAAGTGTTAGTGTTTTCTGCACAAAAGCGATTCTGCGAAGCAATGTGAACACTTCTGCTTCCCAGGCACAGAGAAGGTGCTAGCAGGGAATTCTCTGCCTGCCTTTCCCCAGTGCTCTGCAAGCTCTCCAGGACAACATAAAATCTGGGGCTCTGTGCTTTCTTTCCTTCTGAACAAGTGTTACTGTTTTCTGCACAAAAGCGATTCTGCGAAGCAATGTGAACACTTCTGCTTCCCAGGCACAGAGAAGGTGCTAGGAAGGAAATCTCTGCCTGCCTTTCCCCAGTGCTCTGCAAGCTCTCCAGGACAACATAGAATCTGGGGCTCTGTGCTTTCTTTCCTTCTGAACAAGTGTTACTGTTTTCTGCACAAAAGCGATTCTGCGAAACAATGTGAACAGGCACAGAGAAGGTGCTATCAGGGAATTCTCTGCCTGCCTTTCCCCAGTGCTCTGCAAGCTCTCCAGGACAACAGCAAATCTGGGGCTCTGTGCTTTCTTTCGTTCTGAACAACTGTTACTGTTTTCTGCACAAAAGCGATTCTTGCGAAGCAATGTGAACACTTCTGCTTCCCAGGCACAGAGAAGGTGCTAGCAGGGAATTCTCTGCCTGCCTTTCCCCAGTGCTCTGCAAGCTCTCCAGGACAACATAAAATCTGGGGCTCTGTGCTTTCTTTCCTTCTGAACAAGTGTTACTGTTTTCTGCACAAAAGCGATTCTGCGAAGCAATGTGAACACTTCTGCTTCCCAGGCACAGAGAAGGTGCTAGCAGGGAATTCTCTGCCTGCCTTTCCCCAGTGCTCTGCAAGCTCTCCAGGACAACATAAAATCTGGGGCTCTGTGCTTCCTTTCCTTCTGAACAAGTGTTACTGTTTTCTGCACAAAAGCGATTCTGCGAAGCAATGTGAACACTTCTGCTTCCCAGGCACAGAGAAGGTGCTAGGAAGGAAATCTCTGCCTGCCTTTCCCCAGTGCTCTGCAAGCTCTCCAGGACAACATAGAATCTGGGGCTCTGTGCTTTGTTTCGTTCTGAACAAGTGTTACTGTTTTCTGCACAAAAGCGATTCTGCGAAACAATGTGAACAGGCACAGAGAAGGTGCTATCAGGGAATTCTATGCCTGCCTTTCCCCAGTGCTCTGCAAGCTCTCCAGGACAACAGCAAATCTGGGGCTCTGTGCTTTCTTTCGTTCTGAACAACTGTTACTGTTTTCTGCACAAAACCGATTCTTGCGAAGCAATGTGAACACTTCTGCTTCCCAGGCACAGAGAAGGTGCTAGCAGGGAATTCTCTGCCTGCCTTTCCCCAGTGCTCTGCAAGCTCTCCAGGACAACATAGAATCTGGGGCTCTGTGCTTTCTTTCCTTCTGAACAAGTGTTACTGTTTTCTGCACAAAAGCGATTCTGCGAAGCAATGTGAACACTTCTGCTTCCCAGGCACAGAGAAGGTGCTAGCAGGGAACTCTCTGCCTGCCTTTCCCCAGTGCTCTGCAAGCTCTCCAGGACAACATAGAATCTGGGGCTCTGTGCTTTCTTTCCTTCTGAACAAGTGTTACTGTTTTCTGCACAAAAGCGATTCTGCGAAGCAATGTGAACAGGCACAGAGAAGGTGCTAGCAGGGAATTCTCTGCCTGCCTTTCCCCAGTGCTCTGCAAGCTCTACAGGACAACATAAAATCTGGGGCTCTGTGCTTTCTTTCCTTCTGAACAAGTGTTACTGTTTTCTGCACAAAAGCGATTCTTGTGAAGCAATGTGAACACTTCTGCTTCCCAGGCACAGAGAAGGTGCTAGCAAGGAATTCTCTGCCTGCCTTTCCCCAGTGCTCTGCAAGCTCTCCAGGGCAACATAAAATCTGGGGCTCTGTGCTTTCTTTCCTTCTCAACAAGTGTTAGTGTTTTCTGCACAAAAGCGATTCTGCGAAGCAATGTGAACAGGCACAGAGAAGGTGCTATCAGGGAATTCTCTGCCTGCCTTTCCCCAGTGCTCTGCAAGCTCTCCAGGACAACATAGAATCTGGGGCTCTGTGCTTTCTTTCGTTCTGAACAAGTGTTAGTGTTTTCTGCACAAAAGCGACTCTTGCGAAGCAATGTGAACACTTCTGCTTCCCAGGCACAGAGAAGGTGCTAGCAGGGAATTCTCTGCCTGCCTTTCCCCAGTGCTCTGCAAGCTCTCCAGGACAACATAAAATCTGGGGCTCTGTGCTTTCTTTCGTTCTGAACAAGTGTTAGTGTTTTCTGCACAAAAGCGCTTCTGTGAGGCAATGTGAACACTTCTGCTTCCCAGGCACATAGAAGGTGCTAGCAGGGAATTCTCTGCCTGCCTTTCCCCAGTGCTCTGCAAGCTCTCCAGGACAACATAGAATCTGGGGCTCTGTGCTTTCTTTCATTCTGAACAAGTGTTACTGTTTTCTGCACAAAAGCGATTCTGCGAAACAATGTGAACAGGCACAGAGAAGGTGCTAGCAGGGAATTCTTTGCCTGCCTTTCCCCAGTGCTCTGCAAGCTCTCCAGGACAACATAGAATCTGGGGCTCTGTGCTTTCTTTCCTTCTGAACAAGTGTTACTGTTTTCTGCACAAAAGCGATTCTGCGAAGCAATGTGAACACTTCTGCTTCCCAGGCACAGAGAAGGTGCTAGCAAGGAATTCTCTGCCTGCCTTTCCCCAGTGCTCTGCAAGCTCTCCAGGACAACATAAAATCTGGGGCTCTGTGCTTTCTTTCCTTCTGAACAAGTGTTACTGTTTTCTGCACAAAAGCGATTCTGCGAAGCAATGTGAACAGGCACAGAGAAGGTGCTAGCAGGGAATTCTCTGCCTGCCTTTCCCCAGTGCTCTGCAAGCTCTACAGGACAACATAAAATCTGGGGCTCTGTGCTTTCTTTCCTTCTGAACAAGTGTTACTGTTTTCTGCACAAAAGCGATTCTTGTGAAGCAATGTGAACACTTCTGCTTCCCAGGCACAGAGAAGGTGCTAGCAAGGAATTCTCTGCCTGCCTTTCCCCAGTGCTCTGCAAGCTCTCCAGGGCAACATAAAATCTGGGGCTCTGTGCTTTCTTTCCTTCTCAACAAGTGTTAGTGTTTTCTGCACAAAAGCGATTCTGCGAAGCAATGTGAACAGGCACAGAGAAGGTGCTATCAGGGAATTCTCTGCCTGCCTTTCCCCAGTGCTCTGCAAGCTCTCCAGGACAACATAGAATCTGGGGCTCTGTGCTTTCTTTCGTTCTGAACAAGTGTTAGTGTTTTCTGCACAAAAGCGACTCTTGCGAAGCAATGTGAACACTTCTGCTTCCCAGGCACAGAGAAGGTGCTAGCAGGGAATTCTCTGCCTGCCTTTCCCCAGTGCTCTGCAAGCTCTCTAGGACAACATAAAATCTGGGGCTCTGTGCTTTCTTTCGTTCTGAACAAGTGTTAGTGTTTTCTGCACAAAAGCGCTTCTGTGAGGCAATGTGAACACTTCTGCTTCCCAGGCACATAGAAGGTGCTAGCAGGGAATTCTCTGCCTGCCTTTCCCCAGTGCTCTGCAAGCTCTCCAGGACAACATAGAATCTGGGGCTCTGTGCTTTCTTTCATTCTGAACAAGTGTTAGTGTTTTCTGCACAAAAGCGATTCTGCGAAGCAATGTGAACACTTCTGCTTCCCAGGCACAGAGAAGGTGCTAGGAAGGAAATCTCTGCCTGCCTTTCCCCAGTGCTCTGCAAGCTCTCCAGGACAACATAGAATCTGGGGCTCTGTGCTTTCTTTCGTTCTGAACAAGTGTTACTGTTTTCTGCACAAAAGCGATTCTGCGAAACAATGTGAACAGGCATAGAGAAGGTGCTATCAGGGAATTCTCTGCCTGCCTTTCCCCAGTGTTCTGCAAGCTCTCCAGGACAACAGCAAATCTGGGGCTCTGTGCTTTCTTTCGTTCTGAACAAGTGTTAGTGTTTTCTGCACAAAAGCGACTCTTGCGAAGCAATGTGAACACTTCTGCTTCCCAGGCACAGAGAAGGTGCTAGCAGGGAATTCTCTGCCTGCCTTTCCCCAGTGCTCTGCAAGCTCTCCAGGACAACATAAAATCTGGGGCTCTGTGCTTTCTTTCCTTCTGAACAAGTGTTACTGTTTTCTGCACAAAAGCGATTTTGCGAAGCAATGTGGACACTTCTGCTTCCCAGGCACAGAGAAGGTGCTAGCAGGGAATTCTCTGCCTGCCTTTCCCCAGTGCTCTGCAAGCTCTCCAGGACAACATAGAATCTGGGGCTCTGTGCTTTCTTTCGTTCTGAACAAGTGTTACTGTTTTCTGCACAAAAGCGATTCTGCGAAGCAATGTGAACAGGCACAGAGAAGGTGCTAGCAGGGAATTCTCTGCCTGCCTTTCCCCACTGCTCTGCAAGCTCTCCAGGACAACATAAAATCTGGGGCTCTGTGCTTTCTTTCCTTCTGAACAAGTGTTACTGTTTTCTGCACAAAAGCGACTCTTGCGAAGCAATGTGAACACTTCTGCTTCCCAGGCACAGAGAAGGTGCTAGCAAGGAATTCTCTGCCTGCCTTTCCCCAGTGCTCTGCAAGCTCTCCAGGACAACATAAAATCTGGGGCTCTGTGCTTTCTTTCCTTCTGAACAAGTGTTAGTGTTTTCTGCACAAAAGCGATTCTTTGAAGCAATGTGAACAGGCACAGAGAAGGTGCTAGCAGGGAATTCTCTGCCTGCCTTTCCCCAGTGCTCTGCAAGCTCTCCAGGACAACATAAAATCTGGGGCTCTGTGCTTCCTTTCCTTCTGAACAAGTGTTACTGTTTTCTGCACAAAAGCGATTCTGCGAAGCAATGTGAACACTTCTGCTTCCCAGGCACAGAGAAGGTGCTAGGAAGGAAATCTCTGCCTGCCTTTCCCCAGTGCTCTGCAAGCTCTCCAGGACAACATAGAATCTGGGGCTCTGTGCTTTCTTTCCTTCTGAACAAGTGTTACTGTTTTCTGCACAAAAGCGATTCTGCGAAACAATGTGAACAGGCACAGAGAAGGTGCTATCAGGGAATTCTCTGCCTGCCTTTCCCCAGTGCTCTGCAAGCTCTCCAGGACAACAGCAAATCTGGGGCTCTGTGCTTTCTTTCGTTCTGAACAACTGTTACTGTTTTCTGCTCAAAACCGATTCTTGCGAAGCAATGTGAACACTTCTGCTTCCCAGGCACAGAGAAGGTGCTAGCAGGGAATTCTCTGCCTGCCTTTCCCCAGTGCTCTGCAAGCTCTCCAGGACAACATAAAATCTGGGGCTCTGTGCTTTCTTTCCTTCTGAACAAGTGTTACTGTTTTCTGCACAAAAGCGATTCTGCGAAGCAATGTGAACACTTCTGCTTCCCAGGCACAGAGAAGGTGCTAGCAGGGAATTCTCTGCCTGCCTTTCCCCAGTGCTCTGCAAGGTCTCTAGGACAACATAAAATCTGGGGCTCTGTGCTTTCTTTCGTTCTGAACAAGTGTTAGTGTTTTCTGCACAAAAGCGCTTCTGTGAGGCAATGTGAACACTTCTGCTTCCCAGGCACAGAGAAGGTGCTAGCAGGGAATTCTCTGCCTGCCTTTCCCCAGTGCTCTGCAAGCTCTCCAGGACAACATAGAATCTGGGGCTCTGTGCTTTCTTTCATTCTGAACAAGTGTTACTGTTTTCTGCACAAAAGCGATTCTGCGAAGCAATGTGAACACTTCTGCTTCCCAGGCACAGAGAAGGTGCTAGCAGGGAATTCTCTGCCTGCCTTTCCCCAGTGCTCTGCAAGCTCTCCAGGACAACATAAAATCTGGGGCTCTGTGCTTTCTTTCGTTCTGAACAAGTGTTAGTGTTTTCTGCACAAAAGCGCTTCTGTGAGGCAATGTGAACACTTCTGCTTCCCAGGCACATAGAAGGTGCTAGCAGGGAATTCTCTGCCTGCCTTTCCCCAGTGCTCTGCAAGCTCTCCAGGACAACATAGAATCTGGGGCTCTGTGCTTTCTTTCATTCTGAACAAGTGTTACTGTTTTCTGCACAAAAGCGATTCTGCGAAGCAATGTGAACACTTCTGCTTCCCAGGCACAGAGAAGGTGCTAGCAGGGAATTCTCTGCCTGCCTTTCCCCAGTGCTCTGCAAGCTCTCCAGGACAACAGCAAATCTGGGGCTCTGTGCTTTGTTTCGTTCTGAACAACTGTTACTGTTTTCTGCACAAAAGCGATTCTTGCGAAGCAATGTGAACACTTCTGCTTCCCAGGCACAGAGAAGGTGCTAGCAGGGAATTCTCTGCCTGCCTTTCCCCAGTGCTCTGCAAGCTCTCCAGGACAACATAAAATCTGGGGCTCTGTGCTTTCTTTCCTTCTGAACAAGTGTTACTGTTTTCTGCACAAAAGCGATTCTGCGAAGCAATGTGAACACTTCTGCTTCCCAGGCACAGAGAAGGTGCTAGCAGGGAATTCTCTGCCTGCCTTTCCCCAGTGCTCTGCAAGCTCTCCAGGACAACATAAAATCTGGGGCTCTGTGCTTCCTTTCCTTCTGAACAAGTGTTACTGTTTTCTGCACAAAAGCGATTCTGCGAAGCAATGTGAACACTTCTGCTTCCCAGGCACAGAGAAGGTGCTAGGAAGGAAATCTCTGCCTGCCTTTCCCCAGTGCTCTGCAAGCTCTCCAGGACAACATAGAATCTGGGGCTCTGTGCTTTGTTTCGTTCTGAACAAGTGTTACTGTTTTCTGCACAAAAGCGATTCTGCGAAACAATGTGAACAGGCACAGAGAAGGTGCTATCAGGGAATTCTCTGCCTGCCTTTACCCAGTGCTCTGCAAGCTCTCCAGGACAACAGCAAATCTGGGGCTCTGTGCTTTTTTTTCGTTCTGAACAACTGTTACTGTTTTCTGCACAAAACCGATTCTTGCGAAGCAATGTGAACACTTCTGCTTCCCAGGCACAGAGAAGGTGCTAGCAGGGAATTCTCTGCCTGCCTTTCCCCAGTGCTCTGCAAGCTCTCCAGGACAACATAAAATCTGGGGCTCTGTGCTTTCTTTCCTTCTGAACAAGTGTTACTGTTTTCTGCACAAAAGCGATTCTGCGAAGCAATGTGAACACTTCTGCTTCCCAGGCACAGAGAAGGTGCTAGCAGGGAATTCTCTGCCTGCCTTTCCCCAGTGCTCTGCAAGCTCTCCAGGACAACATAGAATCTGGGGCTCTGTGCTTTCTTTCCTTCTGAACAAGTGTTAGTGTTTTCTGCACAAAAGCGATTCTGCGAAGCAATGTGAACACTTCTGCTTCCCAGGCACAGAGAAGGTGCTAGCAGGGAATTCTCTGCCTGCCTTTCCCCAGTGTTCTGCAAGCTCTCCAGGACAACATAAAATCTGGGGCTCTGTGCTTTCTTTCCTTCTGAACAAGTGTTACTGTTTTCTGCACAAAAGCGATTCTGCGAAGCAATGTGAACACTTCTGCTTCCCAGGCACAGAGAAGGTGCTAGGAAGGAAATCTCTGCCTGCCTTTCCCCAGTGCTCTGCAAGCTCTCCAGGACAACATAGAATCTGGGGCTCTGTGCTTTCTTTCCTTCTGAACAAGTGTTACTGTTTTCTGCACAAAAGCGATTCTGCGAAACAATGTGAACAGGCACAGAGAAGGTGCTATCAGGGAATTCTCTGCCTGCCTTTCCCCAGTGCTCTGCAAGCTCTCCAGGACAACAGCAAATCTGGGGCTCTGTGCTTTCTTTCGTTCTGAACAACTGTTACTGTTTTCTGCACAAAAGCGATTCTTGCGAAGCAATGTGAACACTTCTGCTTCCCAGGCACAGAGAAGGTGCTAGCAGGGAATTCTCTGCCTGCCTTTCCCCAGTGCTCTGCAAGCTCTCCAGGACAACATAAAATCTGGGGCTCTGTGCTTTCTTTCCTTCTGAACAACTGTTACTGTTTTCTGCACAAAAGCGATTCTGCGAAGCAATGTGAACACTTCTGCTTCCCAGGCACAGAGAAGGTGCTAGCAGGGAATTCTCTGCCTGCCTTTCCCCAGTGCTCTGCAAGCTCTCCAGGACAACATAAAATCTGGGGCTCTGTGCTTCCTTTCCTTCTGAACAAGTGTTACTGTTTTCTGCACAAAAGCGATTCTGCGAAGCAATGTGAACACTTCTGCTTCCCAGGCACAGAGAAGGTGCTAGTAAGGAAATCTCTGCCTGCCTTTCCCCAGTGCTCTGCAAGCTCTCCAGGACAACATAGAATCTGGGGCTCTGTGCTTTGTTTCGTTCTGAACAAGTGTTACTGTTTTCTGCACAAAAGCGATTCTGCGAAACAATGTGAACAGGCACAGAGAAGGTGCTATCAGGGAATTCTATGCCTGCCTTTCCCCAGTGCTCTGCAAGCTCTCCAGGACAACAGCAAATCTGGGGCTCTGTGCTTTCTTTCGTTCTGAACAACTGTTACTGTTTTCTGCACAAAACCGATTCTTGCGAAGCAATGTGAACACTTCTGCTTCCCAGGCACAGAGAAGGTGCTAGCAGGGAATTCTCTGCCTGCCTTTCCCCAGTGCTCTGCAAGCTCTCCAGGACAACATAGAATCTGGGGCTCTGTGCTTTCTTTCCTTCTGAACAAGTGTTACTGTTTTCTGCACAAAAGCGATTCTGCGAAGCAATGTGAACACTTCTGCTTCCCAGGCACAGAGAAGGTGCTAGCAGGGAATTCTCTGCCTGCCTTTCCCCAGTGCTCTGCAAGCTCTCCAGGACAACATAGAATCTGGGGCTCTGTGCTTTCTTTCCTTCTGAACAAGTGTTACTGTTTTCTGCACAAAAGCGATTCTGCGAAACAATGTGAACAGGCACAGAGAAGGTGCTAGCAGGGAATTCTTTGCCTGCCTTTCCCCAGTGCTCTGCAAGCTCTCCAGGACAACATAGAATCTGGGGCTCTGTGCTTTCTTTCCTTCTGAACAAGTGTTACTGTTTTCTGCACAAAAGCGATTCTGCGAAGCAATGTGAACACTTCTGCTTCCCAGGCACAGAGAAGGTGCTAGCAAGGAATTCTCTGCCTGCCTTTCCCCAGTGCTCTGCAAGCTCTCCAGGACAACATAAAATCTGGGGCTCTGTGCTTTCTTTCCTTCTGAACAAGTGTTACTGTTTTCTGCACAAAAGCGATTCTGCGAAGCAATGTGAACAGGCACAGAGAAGGTGCTAGCAGGGAATTCTCTGCCTGCCTTTCCCCAGTGCTCTGCAAGCTCTCCAGGACAACATAAAATCTGGGGCTCTGTGCTTTCTTTCCTTCTGAACAAGTGTTACTGTTTTCTGCACAAAAGCGATTCTTGTGAAGCAATGTGAACACTTCTGCTTCCCAGGCACAGAGAAGGTGCTAGCAAGGAATTCTCTGCCTGCCTTTCCCCAGTGCTCTGCAAGCTCTCCAGGGCAACATAAAATCTGGGGCTCTGTGCTTTCTTTCCTTCTCAACAAGTGTTAGTGTTTTCTGCACAAAAGCGATTCTGCGAAGCAATGTGAACAGGCACAGAGAAGGTGCTATCAGGGAATTCTCTGCCTGCCTTTCCCCAGTGCTCTGCAAGCTCTCCAGGACAACATAGAATCTGGGGCTCTGTGCTTTCTTTCGTTCTGAACAAGTGTTAGTGTTTTCTGCACAAAAGCGACTCTTGCGAAGCAATGTGAACACTTCTGCTTCCCAGGCACAGAGAAGGTGCTAGCAGGGAATTCTCTGCCTGCCTTTCCCCAGTGCTCTGCAAGCTCTCTAGGACAACATAAAATCTGGGGCTCTGTGCTTTCTTTCGTTCTGAACAAGTGTTAGTGTTTTCTGCACAAAAGCGCTTCTGTGAGGCAATGTGAACACTTCTGCTTCCCAGGCACATAGAAGGTGCTAGCAGGGAATTCTCTGCCTGCCTTTCCCCAGTGCTCTGCAAGCTCTCCAGGACAACATAGAATCTGGGGCTCTGTGCTTTCTTTCATTCTGAACAAGTGTTACTGTTTTCTGCACAAAAGCGATTCTGCGAAACAATGTGAACAGGCACAGAGAAGGTGCTAGCAGGGAATTCTTTGCCTGCCTTTCCCCAGTGCTCTGCAAGCTCTCCAGGACAACATAGAATCTGGGGCTCTGTGCTTTCTTTCCTTCTGAACAAGTGTTACTGTTTTCTGCACAAAAGCGATTCTGCGAAGCAATGTGAACACTTCTGCTTCCCAGGCACAGAGAAGGTGCTAGCAAGGAATTCTCTGCCTGCCTTTCCCCAGTGCTCTGCAAGCTCTCCAGGACAACATAAAATCTGGGGCTCTGTGCTTTCTTTCCTTCTGAACAAGTGTTACTGTTTTCTGCACAAAAGCGATTCTGCGAAGCAATGTGAACAGGCACAGAGAAGGTGCTAGCAGGGAATTCTCTGCCTGCCTTTCCCCAGTGCTCTGCAAGCTCTACAGGACAACATAAAATCTGGGGCTCTGTGCTTTCTTTCCTTCTGAACAAGTGTTACTGTTTTCTGCACAAAAGCGATTCTTGTGAAGCAATGTGAACACTTCTGCTTCCCAGGCACAGAGAAGGTGCTAGCAAGGAATTCTCTGCCTGCCTTTCCCCAGTGCTCTGCAAGCTCTCCAGGGCAACATAAAATCTGGGGCTCTGTGCTTTCTTTCCTTCTCAACAAGTGTTAGTGTTTTCTGCACAAAAGCGATTCTGCGAAGCAATGTGAACAGGCACAGAGAAGGTGCTATCAGGGAATTCTCTGCCTGCCTTTCCCCAGTGCTCTGCAAGCTCTCCAGGACAACATAGAATCTGGGGCTCTGTGCTTTCTTTCGTTCTGAACAAGTGTTAGTGTTTTCTGCACAAAAGCGACTCTTGCGAAGCAATGTGAACACTTCTGCTTCCCAGGCACAGAGAAGGTGCTAGCAGGGAATTCTCTGCCTGCCTTTCCCCAGTGCTCTGCAAGCTCTCTAGGACAACATAAAATCTGGGGCTCTGTGCTTTCTTTCGTTCTGAACAAGTGTTAGTGTTTTCTGCACAAAAGCGCTTCTGTGAGGCAATGTGAACACTTCTGCTTCCCAGGCACATAGAAGGTGCTATCAGGGAATTCTCTGCCTGCCTTTCCCCAGTGCTCTGCAAGCTCTCCAGGACAACATAGAATCTGGGGCTCTGTGCTTTCTTTCCTTCTGAACAAGTGTTACTGTTTTCTGCACAAAAGCGATTCTGCGAAGCAATGTGAACAGGCACAGAGAAGGTACTATCAGGGAATTCTCTGCCTGCCTTTCCCCAGTGCTCTGAAAGCTCTCCAGGACAACATAAAATCTGGGGCTCTGTGCTTTCTTTCCTTCTGAACAAGTGTTACTGTTTTCTGCACAAAAGCGATTCTGCGAAGCAATGTGAACACTTCTGCTTCCCAGGCACAGAGAAGGTGCTAGCAGGGAATTCTCTGCCTGCCTTTCCCCAGTGCTCTGCAAGCTCTCCAGGACAACATAAAATCTGGGGCTCTGTGCTTTCTTTCCTTCTGAACAAGTGTTACTGTTTTCTGCACAAAAGCGATTCTGCGAAGCAATGTGAACACTTCTGCTTCCCAGGCACAGAGAAGGTGCTAGGAAGGAAATCTCTGCCTGCCTTTCCCCAGTGCTCTGCAAGCTCTCCAGGACAACATAGAATCTGGGGGTCTGTGCTTTCTTTCCTTCTGAACAACTGTTACTGTTTTCTGCACAAAAGCGATTCTTGCGAAGCAATGTGAACACTTCTGCTTCCCAGGCACAGAGAAGGTGCTAGCAAGGAATTCTCTGCCTGCCTTTCCCCAGTGCTCTGCAAGCTCTCTAGGACAACATAAAATCTGGGGCTCTGTGCTTTCTTTCGTTCTGAACAAGTGTTAGTGTTTTCTGCACAAAAGCGCTTCTGCGAAGCAATGTGAACACTTCTGCTTCCCAGGCACAGAGAAGGTGCTAGCAGGGAATTCTCTGCCTGCCTTTCCCCAGTGCTCTGCAAGCTCTCCAGGACAACATAAAATCTGGGGCTCTGTGCTTTCTTTCGTTCTGAACAAGTGTTAGTGTTTTCTGCACAAAAGCGATTCTGCGAAGCAATGTGAACACTTCTGCTTCCCAGGCACAGAGAAGGTGCTAGGAAGGAAATCTCTGCCTGCCTTTCCCCAGTGCTCTGCAAGCTCTCCAGGACAACATAGAATCTGGGGCTCTGTGCTTTCTTTCGTTCTGAACAAGTGTTACTGTTTTCTGCACAAAAGCGATTCTGCGAAACAATGTGAACAGGCATAGAGAAGGTGCTATCAGGGAATTCTCTGCCTGCCTTTCCCCAGTGTTCTGCAAGCTCTCCAGGACAACAGCAAATCTGGGGCTCTGTGCTTTCTTTCGTTCTGAACAAGTGTTACTGTTTTCTGCACAAAACCGATTCTTGCGAAGCAATGTGAACACTTCTGCTTCCCAGGCACAGAGAAGGTGCTAGCAGGGAATTCTCTGCCTGCCTTTCCCCAGTGCTCTGCAAGCTCTCCAGGACAACATAAAATCTGGGGCTCTGTGCTTTCTTTCCTTCTGAACAAGTGTTACTGTTTTCTGCACAAAAGCGATTTTGCGAAGCAATGTGAACACTTCTGCTTCCCAGGCACAGAGAAGGTGCTAGCAGGGAATTCTCTGCCTGCCTTTCCCCAGTGCTCTGCAAGCTCTCCAGGACAACATAGAATCTGGGGCTCTGTGCTTTCTTTCGTTCTGAACAAGTGTTACTGTTTTCTGCACAAAAGCGATTCTGCGAAGCAATGTGAACAGGCACAGAGAAGGTGCTAGCAGGGAATTCTCTGCCTGCCTTTCCCCACTGCTCTGCAAGCTCTCCAGGACAACATAAAATCTGGGGCTCTGTGCTTTCTTTCCTTCTGAACAAGTGTTACTGTTTTCTGCACAAAAGCGATTTTGCGAAGCAATGTGAACACTTCTGCTTCCCAGGCACAGAGAAGGTGCTAGCAGGGAATTCTCTGCCTGCCTTTCCCCAGTGCTCTGCAAGCTCTCCAGGACAACATAGAATCTGGGGCTCTGTGCTTTCTTTCGTTCTGAACAAGTGTTACTGTTTTCTGCACAAAAGCGATTCTGCGAAGCAATGTGAACAGGCACAGAGAAGGTGCTAGCAGGGAATTCTCTGCCTGCCTTTCCCCACTGCTCTGCAAGCTCTCCAGGACAACATAAAATCTGGGGCTCTGTGCTTTCTTTCGTTCTGAACAAGTGTTACTGTTTTCTGCACAAAAGCGATTCTTCGAAGCAATGTGAACACTTCTGCTTCCCAGGCACAGAGAAGGTGCTAGCAAGGAATTCTCTGCCTGCCTTTCCCCAGTGCTCTGCAAGCTCTCCAGGACAACATAAAATCTGGGGCTCTGTGCTTTCTTTCCTTCTGAACAAGTGTTACTGTTTTCTGCACAAAAGCGATTCTGCGAAGCAATGTGAACAGGCACAGAGATGGTGCTAGCAGGGAATTCTCTGCCTGCCTTTCCCAGTGCTCTGCAAGCTCTCCAGGACAACATAAAATCTGGGGCTCTGTGCTTTCTTTCCTTCTGAACAAGTGTTACTGTTTTCTGCACAAAAGCGACTCTTGCGAAGCAATGTGAACACTTCTGCTTCCCAGGCACAGAGAAGGTGCTAGCAGGGAATTCTCTGCCTGCCTTTCCCCAGTGCTCTGCAAGCTCTCCAGGACAACATAAAATCTGGGGCTCTGTGCTTTCTTTCCTTCTGAACAAGTGTTAGTGTTTTCTGCACAAAAGCGATTCTTTGCAGCAATGTGAACAGGCACAGAGAAGGTGCTAGCAGGGAATTCTCTGCCTGCCTTTCCCCAGTGCTCTGCAAGCTCTCCAGGACAACATAAAATCTGGGGCTCTGTGCTTCCTTTCCTTCTGAACAAGTGTTACTGTTTTCTGCACAAAAGCGATTCTGCGAAGCAATGTGAACACTTCTGCTTCCCAGGCACAGAGAAGGTGCTAGGAAGGAAATCTCTGCCTGCCTTTCCCCAGTGCTCTGCAAGCTCTCCAGGACAACATAAAATCTGGGGCTCTGTGCTTTCTTTCCTTCTGAACAAGTGTTAGTGTTTTCTGCACAAAAGCGCTTCTGTGAGGCAATGTGAACACTTCTGCTTCCCAGGCACATAGAAGGTGCTAGCAGGGAATTCTCTGCCTGCCTTTCCCCAGTGCTCTGCAAGCTCTCCAGGACAACATAGAATCTGGGGCTCTGTGCTTTCTTTCATTCTGAACAAGTGTTACTGTTTTCTGCACAAAAGCGATTCTGCGAAGCAATGTGAACACTTCTGCTTCCCAGGCACAGAGAAGGTGCTAGCAGGGAATTCTCTGCCTGCCTTTCCCCAGTGCTCTGCAAGCTCTCTAGGACAACATAAAATCTGGGGCTCTGTGCTTTCTTTCGTTCTGAACAAGTGTTAGTGTTTTCTGCACAAAAGCGCTTCTGTGAGGCAATGTGAACACTTCTGCTTCCCAGGCACATAGAAGGTGCTAGCAGGGAATTCTCTGCCTGCCTTTCCCCAGTGCTCTGCAAGCTCTCCAGGACAACATAGAATCTGGGGCTCTGTGCTTTCTTTCCTTCTGAACAAGTGTTACTGTTTTCTGCACAAAAGCGATTCTGCGAAGCAATGTGAACACTTCTGCTTCCCAGGCACAGAGAAGGTGCTAGCAGGGAATTTTCTGCCTGCCTTTCCCCAGTGCTCTGCAAGCTCTCCAGGACAACATAAAATCTGGGGCTCTGTGCTTCCTTTCCTTCTGAACAAGTGTTACTGTTTTCTGCACAAAAGCGATTCTGCGAAGCAATGTGAACACTTCTGCTTCCCAGGCACAGAGAAGGTGCTAGGAAGGAAATCTCTGCCTGCCTTTCCCCAGTGCTCTGCAAGCTCTCCAGGACAACATAGAATCTGGGGCTCTGTGCTTTCTTTCGTTCTGAACAAGTGTTACTGTTTTCTGCACAAAAGCGATTCTGCGAAACAATGTGAACAGGCACAGAGAAGGTGCTAGCAGGGAATTCTCTGCCTGCCTTTCCCCAGTGCTCTGCAAGCTCTCCAGGACAACAGCAAATCTGGGGCTCTGTGCTTTTTTTTCGTTCTGAACAACTGTTACTGTTTTCTGCACAAAACCGATTCTTGCGAAGCAATGTGAACACTTCTGCTTCCCAGGCACAGAGAAGGTGCTAGCAGGGAATTCTCTGCCTGCCTTTCCCCAGTGCTCTGCAAGCTCTCCAGGACAACATAAAATCTGGGGCTCTGTGCTTTCTTTCCTTCTGAACAAGTGTTACTGTTTTCTGCACAAAAGCGATTCTGCGAAGCAATGTGAACACTTCTGCTTCCCAGGCACAGAGAAGGTGCTAGCAGGGAATTCTCTGCCTGCCTTTCCCCAGTGCTCTGCAAGGTCTCTAGGACAACATAAAATCTGGGGCTCTGTGCTTTCTTTCGTTCTGAACAAGTGTTAGTGTTTTCTGCACAAAAGCGCTTCTGTGAGGCAATGTGAACACTTCTGCTTCCCAGGCACATAGAAGGTGCTAGCAGGGAATTCTCTGTCTGCCTTTCCCCAGTGCTCTGCAAGCTCTCCAGGACAACATAGAATCTGGGGCTCTGTGCTTTCTTTCCTTCTGAACAAGTGTTACTGTTTTCTGCACAAAAGCGATTCTGCGAAGCAATGTGAACACTTCTGCTTCCCAGGCACAGAGAAGGTGCTAGCAGGGAATTCTCTGCCTGCCTTTCCCCAGTGCTCTGCAAGCTCTCTAGGACAACATAAAATCTGGGGCTCTGTGCTTTCTTTCGTTCTGAACAAGTGTTAGTGTTTTCTGCACAAAAGCGATTCTGCGAAGCAATGTGAACACTTCTGCTTCCCAGGCACAGAGAAGGTGCTAGGAAGGAAATCTCTGCCTGCCTTTCCCCAGTGCTCTGCAAGCTCTCCAGGACAACATAGAATCTGGGGCTCTGTGCTTTCTTTCGTTCTGAACAAGTGTTACTGTTTTCTGCACAAAAGCGATTCTGCGAAACAATGTGAACAGGCATAGAGAAGGTGCTATCAGGGAATTCTCTGCCTGCCTTTCCCCAGTGTTCTGCAAGCTCTCCAGGACAACAGCAAATCTGGGGCTCTGTGCTTTCTTTCGTTCTGAACAAGTGTTACTGTTTTCTGCACAAAACCGATTCTTGCGAAGCAATGTGAACACTTCTGCTTCCCAGGCACAGAGAAGGTGCTAGCAGGGAATTCTCTGCCTGCCTTTCCCCAGTGCTCTGCAAGCTCTCCAGGACAACATAAAATCTGGGGCTCTGTGCTTTCTTTCGTTCTGAACAAGTGTTAGTGTTTTCTGCACAAAAGCGATTTTGCGAAGCAATGTGAACACTTCTGCTTCCCAGGCACAGAGAAGGTGCTAGCAGGGAATTCTCTGCCTGCCTTTCCCCAGTGCTCTGCAAGCTCTCCAGGACAACATAGAATCTGGGGCTCTGTGCTTTCTTTCCTTCTGAACAAGTGTTACTGTTTTCTGCACAAAAGCGATTCTGCGAAGCAATGTGAACAGGCACAGAGATGGTGCTAGCAGGGAATTCTCTGCCTGCCTTTCCCAGTGCTCTGCAAGCTCTCCAGGACAACATAAAATCTGGGGCTCTGTGCTTTCTTTCCTTCTGAACAAGTGTTACTGTTTTCTGCACAAAAGCGACTCTTGCGAAGCAATGTGAACACTTCTGCTTCCCAGGCACAGAGAAGGTGCTAGCAAGGAATTCTCTGCCTGCCTTTCCCCAGTGCTCTGCAAGCTCTCCAGGACAACATAAAATCTGGGGCTCTGTGCTTTCTTTCCTTCTGAACAAGTGTTAGTGTTTTCTGCACAAAAGCGATTCTTTGAAGCAATGTGAACAGGCACAGAGAAGGTGCTAGCAGGGAATTCTCTGCCTGCCTTTCCCCAGTGCTCTGCAAGCTCTCCAGGACAACATAAAATCTGGGGCTCTGTGCTTTCTTTCGTTCTGAACAAGTGTTACTGTTTTCTGCACAAAAGCGATTCTGCGAAGCAATGTGAACACTTCTGCTTCCCAGGCACAGAGAAGGTGCTAGGAAGGAAATCTCTGCCTGCCTTTCCCCAGTGCTCTGCAAGCTCTCCAGGACAACATAGAATCTGGGGCTCTGTGCTTTCTTTCGTTCTGAACAAGTGTTACTGTTTTCTGCACAAAAGCGATTCTGCGAAACAATGTGAACAGGCACAGAGAAGGTGCTATCAGGGAATTCTCTGCCTGCCTTTCCCCAGTGCTCTGCAAGCTCTCCAGGACAACAGCAAATCTGGGGCTCTGTGCTTTTTTTTCGTTCTGAACAACTGTTACTGTTTTCTGCACAAAACCGATTCTTGCGAAGCAATGTGAACACTTCTGCTTCCCAGGCAAAGAGAAGGTGCTAGCAGGGAATTCTCTGCCTGCCTTTCCCCAGTGCTCTGCAAGCTCTCCAGGACAACATAAAATCTGGGGCTCTGTGCTTCCTTTCCTTCTGAACAAGTGTTACTGTTTTCTGCACAAAAGCGCTTCTGTGAGGCAATGTGAACACTTCTGCTTCCCAGGCACATAGAAGGTGCTAGCAGGGAATTCTCTGCCTGCCTTTCCCCAGTGCTCTGCAAGCTCTCCAGGACAACATAGAATCTGGGGCTCTGTGCTTTCTTTCATTCTGAACAAGTGTTACTGTTTTCTGCACAAAAGCGATTCTGCGAAGCAATGTGAACACTTCTGCTTCCCAGGCACAGAGAAGGTGCTAGCAGGGAATTCTCTGCCTGCCTTTCCCCAGTGCTCTGCAAGCTCTCCAGGACAACATAAAATCTGGGGCTCTGTGCTTTCTTTCGTTCTGAACAAGTGTTAGTGTTTTCTGCACAAAAGCGATTCTGCGAAGCAATGTGAACACTTCTGCTTCCCAGGCACAGAGAAGGTGCTAGGAAGGAAATCTCTGCCTGCCTTTCCCCAGTGCTCTGCAAGCTCTCCAGGACAACATAGAATCTGGGGCTCTGTGCTTTCTTTCGTTCTGAACAAGTGTTACTGTTTTCTGCACAAAAGCGATTCTGCGAAACAATGTGAACAGGCATAGAGAAGGTGCTATCAGGGAATTCTCTGCCTGCCTTTCCCCAGTGTTCTGCAAGCTCTCCAGGACAACAGCAAATCTGGGGCTCTGTGCTTTCTTTCGTTATGAACAAGTGTTACTGTTTTCTGCACAAAACCGATTCTTGCGAAGCAATGTGAACACTTCTGCTTCCCAGGCACAGAGAAGGTGCTAGCAGGGAATTCTCTGCCTGCCTTTCCCCAGTGCTCTGCAAGCTCTCCAGGACAACATAAAATCTGGGGCTCTGTGCTTTCTTTCCTTCTGAACAAGTGTTACTGTTTTCTGCACAAAAGCGATTTTGCGAAGCAATGTGAACACTTCTGCTTCCCAGGCACAGAGAAGGTGCTAGCAGGGAATTCTCTGCCTGCCTTTCCCCAGTGCTCTGCAAGCTCTCCAGGACAACATAGAATCTGGGGCTCTGTGCTTTCTTTCGTTCTGAACAAGTGTTACTGTTTTCTGCACAAAAGCGATTCTGCGAAGCAATGTGAACAGGCACAGAGAAGGTGCTAGCAGGGAATTCTCTGCCTGCCTTTCCCCACTGCTCTGCAAGCTCTCCAGGACAACATAAAATCTGGGGCTCTGTGCTTTCTTTCGTTCTGAACAAGTGTTACTGTTTTCTGCACAAAAGCGATTCTGCGAAGCAATGTGAACACTTCTGCTTCCCAGGCACAGAGAAGGTGCTAGCAAGGAATTCTCTGCCTGCCTTTCCCCAGTGCTCTGCAAGCTCTCCAGGACAACATAAAATCTGGGGCTCTGTGCTTTCTTTCCTTCTGAACAAGTGTTATTGTTTTCTGCACAAAAGCGATTCTGCGAAGCAATGTGAACAGGCACAGAGATGGTGCTAGCAGGGAATTCTCTGCCTGCCTTTCCCAGTGCTCTGCAAGCTCTCCAGGACAACATAAAATCTGGGGCTCTGTGCTTTCTTTCGTTCTGAACAAGTGTTACTGTTTTCTGCACAAAAGCGACTCTTGCGAAGCAATGTGAACACTTCTGCTTCCCAGGCACAGAGAAGGTGCTAGCAAGGAATTCTCTGCCTGCCTTTCCCCAGTGCTCTGCAAGCTCTCCAGGACAACATAAAATCTGGGGCTCTGTGCTTTCTTTCCTTCTGAACAAGTGTTAGTGTTTTCTGCACAAAAGCGATTCTGCGAAGCAATGTGAACAGGCACAGAGAAGGTGCTAGCAGGGAATTCTCTGCCTGCCTTTCCCCAGTGCTCTGCAAGCTCTCCAGGACAACATAAAATCTGGGGCTCTGTGCTTCCTTTCCTTCTGAACAAGTGTTACTGTTTTCTGCACAAAAGCGATTCTGCGAAGCAATGTGAACACTTCTGCTTCCCAGGCACAGAGAAGGTGCTAGGAAGGAAATCTCTGCCTGCCTTTCCCCAGTGCTCTGCAAGCTCTCCAGGACAACATAGAATCTGGGGCTCTGTGCTTTCTTTCGTTCTGAACAAGTGTTACTGTTCTCTGCACAAAAGCGATTCTGCGAAACAATGTGAACAGGCACAGAGAAGGTGCTATCAGGGAATTCTCTGCCTGCCTTTCCCCAGTGCTCTGCAAGCTCTCCAGGACAACAGCAAATCTGGGGCTCTGTGCTTTCTTTCGTTCTGAACAACTGTTACTGTTTTCTGCACAAAACCGATTCTTGCGAAGCAATGTGAACACTTCTGCTTCCCAGGCACAGAGAAGGTGCTAGCAGGGAATTCTCTGCCTGCCTTTCCCCAGTGCTCTGCAAGCTCTCCAGGACAACATAAAATCTGGGGCTCTGTGCTTTCTTTCCTTCTGAACAAGTGTTACTGTTTTCTGCACAAAAGCGATTCTGCGAAGCAATGTGAACACTTCTGCTTCCCAGGCACAGAGAAGGTGCTAGCAGGGAATTCTCTGCCTGCCTTTCCCCAGTGCTCTGCAAGGTCTCTAGGACAACATAAAATCTGGGGCTCTGTGCTTTCTTTCGTTCTGAACAAGTGTTAGTGTTTTCTGCACAAAAGCGCTTCTGTGAGGCAATGTGAACACTTCTGCTTCCCAGGCACATAGAAGGTGCTAGCAGGGAATTCTCTGCCTGCCTTTCCCCAGTGCTCTGCAAGCTCTCCAGGACAACATAGAATCTGGGGCTCTGTGCTTTCTTTCATTCTGAACAAGTGTTACTGTTTTCTGCACAAAAGCGATTCTGCGAAGCAATGTGAACACTTCTGCTTCCCAGGCACAGAGAAGGTGCTAGCAGGGAATTCTCTGCCTGCCTTTCCCCAGTGCTCTGCAAGCTCTCTAGGACAACATAAAATCTGGGGCTCTGTGCTTTCTTTCGTTCTGAACAAGTGTTAGTGTTTTCTGCACAAAAGCGCTTCTGTGAGGCAATGTGAACACTTCTGCTTCCCAGGCACATAGAAGGTGCTAGCAGGGAATTCTCTGCCTGCCTTTCCCCAGTGCTCTGCAAGCTCTCCAGGACAACATAGAATCTGGGGCTCTGTGCTTTCTTTCATTCTGAACAAGTGTTACTGTTTTCTGCACAAAAGCGATTCTGCGAAGCAATGTGAACACTTCTGCTTCCCAGGCACAGAGAAGGTGCTATCAGGGAATTCTCTGCCTGCCTTTCCCCAGTGCTCTGCAAGCTCTCCAGGACAACATAAAATCTGGGGCTCTGTGCTTTCTTTCCTTCTGAACAAGTGTTACTGTTTTCTGCACAAAAGCGATTCTGCGAAGCAATGTGAACACTTCTGCTTCCCAGGCACAGAGAAGGTGCTAGGAAGGAAATCTCTGCCTGCCTTTCCCCAGTGCTCTGCAAGCTCTCCAGGACAACATAGAATCTGGGGCTCTGTGCTTTCTTTCGTTCTGAACAAGTGTTACTGTTTTCTGCACAAAATCGATTCTGCGAAAAAATGTGAACAGGCACAGAGAAGGTGCTATCAGGGAATTCTCTGCCTGCCTTTCCCCAGTGCTCTGCAAGCTCTCCAGGACAACATAAAATCTGGGGCTCTGTGCTTCCTTTCCTTCTGAACAAGTGTTACTGTTTTCTGCACAAAAGCGATTCTGCGAAGCAATGTGAACACTTCTGCTTCCCAGGCACAGAGAAGGTGCTAGCAGGGAATTCTCTGCCTGCCTTTCCCCAGTGCTCTGCAAGGTCTCTAGGACAACATAAAATCTGGGGCTCTGTGCTTTCTTTCGTTCTGAACAAGTGTTAGTGTTTTCTGCACAAAAGCGCTTCTGTGAGGCAATGTGAACACTTCTGCTTCCCAGGCACATAGAAGGTGCTAGCAGGGAATTCTCTGCCTGCCTTTCCCCAGTGCTCTGCAAGCTCTCCAGGACAACAGCAAATCTGGGGCTCTGTGCTTTCTTTCCTTCTGAACAAGTGTTAGTGTTTTCTGCACAAAAGCGATTCTGCGAAGCAATGTGAACACTTCTGCTTCCCAGGCACAGAGAAGGTGCTAGCAGGGAATTCTCTGCCTGCCTTTCCCCAGTGCTCTGCAAGCTCTCCAGGACAACATAGAATCTGGGGCTCTGTGCTTTCTTTCCTTCTGAACAAGTGTTACTGTTTTCTGCACAAAAGCGATTCTGCGAAACAATGTGAACAGGCACAGAGAAGGTGCTATCAGGGAATTCTCTGCCTGCCTTTCCCCAGTGCTCTGCAAGCTCTCCAGGACAATAGCAAATCTGGGGCTCTGTGCTTTCTTTCGTTCTGAACAACTGTTACTGTTTTCTGCACAAAAGCGATTCTTGCGAAGCAATGTGAACACTTCTGCTTCCCAGGCACAGAGAAGGTGCTAGCAGGGAATTCTCTGCCTGCCTTTCCCCAGTGCTCTGCAAGCTCTCCAGGACAACATAGAATCTGGGGGTCTGTGCTTTCTTTCCTTCTGAACAAGTGTTACTGTTTTCTGCACAAAAGCGATTCTTGCGAAGCAATGTGAACACTTCTGCTTCCCAGGCACAGAGAAGGTGCTAGCAAGGAATTCTCTGCCTGCCTTTCCCCAGTGCTGTGCAAGCTCTCCAGGACAACATAAAATCTGGGGCTCTGTGCTTTCTTTCCTTCTGAACAAGTGTTACTGTTTTCTGCACAAAAGCGATTCTTGCGAAGCAATGTGAACACTTCTGCTTCCCAGGCACAGAGAAGGTGCTAGCAAGGAATTCTCTGCCTGCCTTTACCCAGTGCTCTGCAAGCTCTCCAGGACAACATAAAATCTGGGGCTCTGTGCTTTCTTTCCTTCTGAACAAGTGTTAGTGTTTTCTGCACAAAAGCGATTCTTTGAAGCAATGTGAACAGGCACAGAGAAGGTGCTAGCAGGGAATTCTCTGCCTGCCTTTCCCCAGTGCTCTGCAAGCTCTCCAGGACAACATAAAATCTGGGGCTCTGTGCTTTCTTTCGTTCTGAACAAGTGTTAGTATTTTCTGCACAAAAGCGCTTCTGTGAGGCAATGTGAACACTTCTGCTTCCCAGGCACATAGAAGGTGCTAGCAGGGAATTCTCTGCCTGCCTTTCCCCAGTGCTCTGCAAGCTCTCCAGGACAACATAGAATCTGGGGCTCTGTGCTTTCTTTCATTCTGAACAAGTGTTACTGTTTTCTGCACAAAAGCGATTCTGCGAAGCAATGTGAACACTTCTGCTTCCCAGGCACAGAGAAGGTGCTAGCAGGGAATTCTCTGCCTGCCTTTCCCCAGTGCTCTGCAAGCTCTCCAGGACAACATAAAATCTGGGGCTCTGTGCTTTCTTTCCTTCTGAACAAGTGTTACTGTTTTCTGCACAAAAGCGATTCTGCGAAGCAATGTGAACACTTCTGCTTCCCAGGCACAGAGAAGGTGCTAGGAAGGAAATCTCTGCCTGCCTTTCCCCAGTGCTCTGCAAGCTCTCCAGGACAACATAGAATCTGGGGCTCTGTGCTTTCTTTCGTTCTGAACAAGTGTTACTGTTTTCTGCACAAAAGCGATTCTGCGAAACAATGTGAACAGGCACAGAGAAGGTGCTATCAGGGAATTCTCTGCCTGCCTTTCCCCAGTGCTCTGCAAGCTCTCCAGGACAACAGCAAATCTGGGGCTCTGTGCTTTCTTTCGTTCTGAACAACTGTTACTGTTTTCTGCACAAAAGCGATTCTTGCGAAGCAATGTGAACACTTCTGCTTCCCAGGCACAGAGAAGGTGCTAGCAGGGAATTCTCTGCCTGCCTTTCCCCAGTGCTCTGCAAGCTCTCCAGGACAACATAAAATCTGGGGCTCTGTGCTTTCTTTCCTTCTGAACAAGTGTTACTGTTTTCTGCACAAAAGCGATTCTGCGAAGCAATGTGAACACTTCTGCTTCCCAGGCACAGAGAAGGTGCTAGCAGGGAATTCTCTGCCTGCCTTTCCCCAGTGCTCTGCAAGCTCTCCAGGACAACATAGAATCTGGGGCTCTGTGCTTTCTTTCCTTCTGAACAAGTGCTACTGTTTTCTGCACAAAAGCGATTCTGCGAAACAATGTGAACAGGCACAGAGAAGGTGCTAGCAGGGAATTCTTTGCCTGCCTTTCCCCAGTGCTCTGCAAGCTCTCCAGGACAACATAGAATCTGGGGCTCTGTGCTTTCTTTCCTTCTGAACAAGTGTTACTGTTTTCTGCACAAAAGCGATTCTGCGAAACAATGTGAACAGGCACAGAGAAGGTGCTATCAGGGAATTCTCTGCCTGCCTTTCCCCAGTGCTCTGCAAGCTCTCCAGGACAACAGCAAATCTGGGGCTCTGTGCTTTCTTTCGTTCTGAACAACTGTTACTGTTTTCTGCACAAAACCGATTCTTGCGAAGCAATGTGAACACTTCTGCTTCCCAGGCACAGAGAAGGTGCTAGCAGGGAATTCTCTGCCTGCCTTTCCCCAGTGCTCTGCAAGCTCTCCAGGACAACATAAAATCTGGGGCTCTGTGCTTTCTTTCCTTCTGAACAAGTGTTACTGTTTTCTGCACAAAAGCGATTCTGCGAAGCAATGTGAACACTTCTGCTTCCCAGGCACAGAGAAGGTGCTAGCAGGGAATTCTCTGCCTGCCTTTCCCCAGTGCTCTGCAAGCTCTCCAGGACAACATAGAATCTGGGGCTCTGTGCTTTCTTTCCTTCTGAACAAGTGTTACTGTTTTCTGCACAAAAGCGATTCTGCGAAACAATGTGAACAGGCACAGAGAAGGTGCTAGCAGGGAATTCTTTGCCTGCCTTTCCCCAGTGCTCTGCAAGCTCTCCAGGACAACATAGAATCTGGGGCTCTGTGCTTTCTTTCCTTCTGAACAAGTGTTACTGTTTTCTGCACAAAAGCGATTCTGCGAAGCAATGTGAACACTTCTGCTTCCCAGGCACAGAGAAGGTGCTAGCAAGGAATTCTCTGCCTGCCTTTCCCCAGTGCTCTGCAAGCTCTCCAGGACAACATAAAATCTGGGGCTCTGTGCTTTCTTTCCTTCTGAACAAGTGTTACTGTTTTCTGCACAAAAGCGATTCTGCGAAGCAATGTGAACAGGCACAGAGAAGGTGCTAGCAGGGAATTCTCTGCCTGCCTTTCCCCAGTGCTCTGCAAGCTCTCCAGGACAACATAAAATCTGGGGCTCTGTGCTTTCTTTCCTTCTGAACAAGTGTTACTGTTTTCTGCACAAAAGCGATTCTTGCGAAGCAATGTGAACACTTCTGCTTCCCAGGCACAGAGAAGGTGCTAGCAAGGAATTCTCTGCCTGCCTTTCCCCAGTGCTCTGCAAGCTCTCCAGGACAACATAAAATCTGGGGCTCTGTGCTTTCTTTCCTTCTCAACAAGTGTTAGTGTTTTCTGCACAAAAGCGATTCTGCGAAGCAATGTGAACAGGCACAGAGAAGGTGCTATCAGGGAATTCTCTGCCTGCCTTTCCCCAGTGCTCTGCAAGCTCTCCAGGACAACATAAAATCTGGGGCTCTGTGCTTTCTTTCCTTCTGAACAAGTGTTACTGTTTTCTGCACAAAAGCGATTCTGCGAAGCAATGTGAACACTTCTGCTTCCCAGGCACAGAGAAGGTGCTAGCAGGGAATTCTCTGCCTGCCTTTCCCCAGTGCTCTGCAAGCTCTCTAGGACAACATAAAATCTGGGGCTCTGTGCTTTCTTTCGTTCTGAACAAGTGTTAGTGTTTTCTGCACAAAAGCGCTTCTGTGAGGCAATGTGAACACTTCTGCTTCCCAGGCACATAGAAGGTGCTAGCAGGGAATTCTCTGCCTGCCTTTCCCCAGTGCTCTGCAAGCTCTCCAGGACAACATAGAATCTGGGGCTCTGTGCTTTCTTTCATTCTGAACAAGTGTTACTGTTTTCTGCACAAAAGCGATTCTGCGAAGCAATGTGAACACTTCTGCTTCCCAGGCACAGAGAAGGTGCTAGCAGGGAATTCTCTGCCTGCCTTTCCCCAGTGCTCTGCAAGCTCTCTAGGACAACATAAAATCTGGGGCTCTGTGCTTTCTTTCGTTCTGAACAAGTGTTAGTGTTTTCTGCACAAAAGCGCTTCTGTGAGGCAATGTGAACACTTCTGCTTCCCAGGCACATAGAAGGTGCTATCAGGGAATTCTCTGCCTGCCTTTCCCCAGTGCTCTGCAAGCTCTCCAGGACAACATAGAATCTGGGGCTCTGTGCTTTCTTTCCTTCTGAACAAGTGTTACTGTTTTCTGCACAAAAGCGATTCTGCGAAGCAATGTGAACAGGCACAGAGAAGGTACTATCAGGGAATTCTCTGCCTGCCTTTCCCCAGTGCTCTGAAAGCTCTCCAGGACAACATAAAATCTGGGGCTCTGTGCTTTCTTTCCTTCTGAACAAGTGTTACTGTTTTCTGCACAAAAGCGATTCTGCGAAGCAATGTGAACACTTCTGCTTCCCAGGCACAGAGAAGGTGCTAGCAGGGAATTCTCTGCCTGCCTTTCCCCAGTGCTCTGCAAGCTCTCCAGGACAACATAAAATCTGGGGCTCTGTGCTTTCTTTCCTTCTGAACAAGTGTTACTGTTTTCTGCACAAAAGCGATTCTGCGAAGCAATGTGAACACTTCTGCTTCCCAGGCACAGAGAAGGTGCTAGGAAGGAAATCTCTGCCTGCCTTTCCCCAGTGCTCTGCAAGCTCTCCAGGACAACATAGAATCTGGGGCTCTGTGCTTTCTTTCGTTCTGAACAAGTGTTACTGTTTTCTGCACAAAAACGATTCTGCGAAACAATGTGAACAGGCATAGAGAAGGTGCTATCAGGGAATTCTCTGCCTGCCTTTCCCCAGTGTTCTGCAAGCTCTCCAGGACAACAGCAAATCTGGGGCTCTGTGCTTTCTTTCGTTCTGAACAAGTGTTACTGTTTTCTGCACAAAAGCGATTCTGCGAAGCAATGTGAACACTTCTGCTTCCCAGGCACAGAGAAGGTGCTAGCAGGGAATTCTCTGCCTGCCTTTCCCCAGTGCTCTGCAAGCTCTCCAGGACAACATAGAATCTGGGGCTCTGTGCTTTCTTTCCTTCTGAACAAGTGTTACTGTTTTCTGCACAAAAGCGATTCTGCGAAACAATGTGAACAGGCACAGAGAAGGTGCTAGCAGGGAATTCTTTGCCTGCCTTTCCCCAGTGCTCTGCAAGCTCTCCAGGACAACATAGAATCTGGGGCTCTGTGCTTTCTTTCCTTCTGAACAAGTGTTACTGTTTTCTGCACAAAAGCGATTCTGCGAAGCAATGTGAACACTTCTGCTTCCCAGGCACAGAGAAGGTGCTAGCAAGGAATTCTCTGCCTGCCTTTCCCCAGTGCTCTGCAAGCTCTCCAGGACAACATAAAATCTGGGGCTCTGTGCTTTCTTTCCTTCTGAACAAGTGTTACTGTTTTCTGCACAAAAGCGATTCTGCGAAGCAATGTGAACAGGCACAGAGATGGTGCTAGCAGGGAATTCTCTGCCTGCCTTTCCCAGTGCTCTGCAAGCTCTCCAGGACAACATAAAATCTGGGGCTCTGTGCTTTCTTTCCTTCTGAACAAGTGTTACTGTTTTCTGCACAAAACCGATTCTTGCGAAGCAATGTGAACACTTCTGCTTCCCAGGCACAGAGAAGGTGCTACCAGGGAATTCTCTGCCTGCCTTTCCCCAGTGCTCTGCAAGCTCTCCAGGACAACATAAAATCTGGGGCTCTGTGCTTTCTTTCCTTCTGAACAAGTGTTACTGTTTTCTGCACAAAAGCGATTTTGCGAAGCAATGTGAACACTTCTGCTTCCCAGGCACAGAGAAGGTGCTAGCAGGGAATTCTCTGCCTGCCTTTCCCCAGTGCTCTGCAAGCTCTCCAGGACAACATAGAATCTGGGGCTCTGTGCTTTCTTTCGTTCTGAACAAGTGTTACTGTTTTCTGCACAAAAGCGATTCTGCGAAGCAATGTGAACAGGCACAGAGAAGGTGCTAGCAGGGAATTCTCTGCCTGCCTTTCCCCAGTGCTCTGCAAGCTCTCCAGGACAACATAAAATCTGGGGCTCTGTGCTTTCTTTCGTTCTGAACAAGTGTTACTGTTTTCTGCACAAAAGCGATTCTGCGAAGCAATGTGAACACTTCTGCTTCCCAGGCACAGAGAAGGTGCTAGCAAGGAATTCTCTGCCTGCCTTTCCCCAGTGCTCTGCAAGCTCTCCAGGACAACATAAAATCTGGGGCTCTGTGCTTTCTTTCCTTCTGAACAAGTGTTACTGTTTTCTGCACAAAAGCGATTCTGCGAAGCAATGTGAACAGGCACAGAGATGGTGCTAGCAGGGAATTCTCTGCCTGCCTTTCCCAGTGCTCTGCAAGCTCTCCAGGACAACATAAAATCTGGGGCTCTGTGCTTTCTTTCCTTCTGAACAAGTGTTACTGTTTTCTGCACAAAAGCGACTCTTGCGAAGCAATGTGAACACTTCTGCTTCCCAGGCACAGAGAAGGTGCTAGCAGGGAATTCTCTGCCTGCCTTTCCCCAGTGCTCTGCAAGCTCTCCAGGACAACATAAAATCTGGGGCTCTGTGCTTTCTTTCCTTCTGAACAAGTGTTACTGTTTTCTGCACAAAAGCGATTCTTTGAAGCAATGTGAACAGGCACAGAGAAGGTGCTAGCAGGGAATTCTCTGCCTGCCTTTCCCCAGTGCTCTGCAAGCTCTCCAGGACAACATAAAATCTGGGGCTCTGTGCTTTCTTTCGTTCTGAACAAGTGTTAGTATTTTCTGCACAAAAGCGCTTCTGTGAGGCAATGTGAACACTTCTGCTTCCCAGGCACATAGAAGGTGCTAGCAGGGAATTCTCTGCCTGCCTTTCCCCAGTGCTCTGCAAGCTCTCCAGGACAACATAGAATCTGGGGCTCTGTGCTTTCTTTCATTCTGAACAAGTGTTACTGTTTTCTGCACAAAAGCGATTCTGCGAAGCAATGTGAACACTTCTGCTTCCCAGGCACAGAGAAGGTGCTAGCAGGGAATTCTCTGCCTGCCTTTCCCCAGTGCTCTGCAAGCTCTCCAGGACAACATAAAATCTGGGGCTCTGTGCTTTCTTTCCTTCTGAACAAGTGTTACTGTTTTCTGCACAAAAGCGATTCTGCGAAGCAATGTGAACACTTCTGCTTCCCAGGCACAGAGAAGGTGCTAGGAAGGAAATCTCTGCCTGCCTTTCCCCAGTGCTCTGCAAGCTCTCCAGGACAACATAGAATCTGGGGCTCTGTGCTTTCTTTCGTTCTGAACAAGTGTTACTGTTTTCTGCACAAAAGCGATTCTGCGAAACAATGTGAACAGGCACAGAGAAGGTGCTATCAGGGAATTCTCTGCCTGCCTTTCCCCAGTGCTCTGCAAGCTCTCCAGGACAACAGCAAATCTGGGGCTCTGTGCTTTCTTTCGTTCTGAACAACTGTTACTGTTTTCTGCACAAAAGCGATTCTTGCGAAGCAATGTGAACACTTCTGCTTCCCAGGCACAGAGAAGGTGCTAGCAGGGAATTCTCTGCCTGCCTTTCCCCAGTGCTCTGCAAGCTCTCCAGGACAACATAAAATCTGGGGCTCTGTGCTTTCTTTCCTTCTGAACAAGTGTTACTGTTTTCTGCACAAAAGCGATTCTGCGAAGCAATGTGAACACTTCTGCTTCCCAGGCACAGAGAAGGTGCTAGCAGGGAATTCTCTGCCTGCCTTTCCCCAGTGCTCTGCAAGCTCTCCAGGACAACATAAAATCTGGGGCTCTGTGCTTTCTTTCCTTCTGAACAAGTGTTACTGTTTTCTGCACAAAAGCGACTCTTGCGAAGCAATGTGAACACTTCTGCTTCCCAGGCACAGAGAAGGTGCTAGCAGGGAATTCTCTGCCTGCCTTTCCCCAGTGCTCTGCAAGCTCTCCAGGACAACATAAAATCTGGGGCTCTGTGCTTTCTTTCCTTCTGAACAAGTGTTACTGTTTTCTGCACAAAAGCGATTCTGCGAAGCAATGTGAACAGGCACAGAGATGGTGCTAGCAGGGAATTCTCTGCCTGCCTTTCCCAGTGCTCTGCAAGCTCTCCAGGACAACATAAAATCTGGGGCTCTGTGCTTTCTTTCCTTCTGAACAAGTGTTACTGTTTTCTGCACAAAAGCGACTCTTGCGAAGCAATGTGAACACTTCTGCTTCCCAGGCACAGAGAAGGTGCTAGCAGGGAATTCTCTGCCTGCCTTTCCCCAGTGCTCTGCAAGCTCTCCAGGACAACATAAAATCTGGGGCTCTGTGCTTTCTTTCCTTCTGAACAAGTGTTACTGTTTTCTGCACAAAAGCGATTCTTTGAAGCAATGTGAACAGGCACAGAGAAGGTGCTAGCAGGGAATTCTCTGCCTGCCTTTCCCCAGTGCTCTGCAAGCTCTCCAGGACAACATAAAATCTGGGGCTCTGTGCTTTCTTTCGTTCTGAACAAGTGTTAGTATTTTCTGCACAAAAGCGCTTCTGTGAGGCAATGTGAACACTTCTGCTTCCCAGGCACATAGAAGGTGCTAGCAGGGAATTCTCTGCCTGCCTTTCCCCAGTGCTCTGCAAGCTCTCCAGGACAACATAGAATCTGGGGCTCTGTGCTTTCTTTCATTCTGAACAAGTGTTACTGTTTTCTGCACAAAAGCGATTCTGCGAAGCAATGTGAACACTTCTGCTTCCCAGGCACAGAGAAGGTGCTAGCAGGGAATTCTCTGCCTGCCTTTCCCCAGTGCTCTGCAAGCTCTCCAGGACAACATAAAATCTGGGGCTCTGTGCTTTCTTTCCTTCTGAACAAGTGTTACTGTTTTCTGCACAAAAGCGATTCTGCGAAACAATGTGAACAGGCACAGAGAAGGTGCTAGCAGGGAATTCTTTGCCTGCCTTTCCCCAGTGCTCTGCAAGCTCTCCAGGACAACATAGAATCTGGGGCTCTGTGCTTTCTTTCCTTCTGAACAAGTGTTACTGTTTTCTGCACAAAAGCGATTCTGCGAAGCAATGTGAACACTTCTGCTTCCCAGGCACAGAGAAGGTGCTAGCAAGGAATTCTCTGCCTGCCTTTCCCCAGTGCTCTGCAAGCTCTCCAGGACAACATAAAATCTGGGGCTCTGTGCTTTCTTTCCTTCTGAACAAGTGTTACTGTTTTCTGCACAAAAGCGATTCTGCGAAGCAATGTGAACAGGCACAGAGATGGTGCTAGCAGGGAATTCTCTGCCTGCCTTTCCCAGTGCTCTGCAAGCTCTCCAGGACAACATAAAATCTGGGGCTCTGTGCTTTCTTTCCTTCTGAACAAGTGTTACTGTTTTCTGCACAAAACCGATTCTTGCGAAGCAATGTGAACACTTCTGCTTCCCAGGCACAGAGAAGGTGCTACCAGGGAATTCTCTGCCTGCCTTTCCCCAGTGCTCTGCAAGCTCTCCAGGACAACATAAAATCTGGGGCTCTGTGCTTTCTTTCCTTCTGAACAAGTGTTACTGTTTTCTGCACAAAAGCGATTTTGCGAAGCAATGTGAACACTTCTGCTTCCCAGGCACAGAGAAGGTGCTAGCAGGGAATTCTCTGCCTGCCTTTCCCCAGTGCTCTGCAAGCTCTCCAGGACAACATAGAATCTGGGGCTCTGTGCTTTCTTTCGTTCTGAACAAGTGTTACTGTTTTCTGCACAAAAGCGATTCTGCGAAGCAATGTGAACAGGCACAGAGAAGGTGCTAGCAGGGAATTCTCTGCCTGCCTTTCCCCAGTGCTCTGCAAGCTCTCCAGGACAACATAAAATCTGGGGCTCTGTGCTTTCTTTCGTTCTGAACAAGTGTTACTGTTTTCTGCACAAAAGCGATTCTGCGAAGCAATGTGAACACTTCTGCTTCCCAGGCACAGAGAAGGTGCTAGCAAGGAATTCTCTGCCTGCCTTTCCCCAGTGCTCTGCAAGCTCTCCAGGACAACATAAAATCTGGGGCTCTGTGCTTTCTTTCCTTCTGAACAAGTGTTACTGTTTTCTGCACAAAAGCGATTCTGCGAAGCAATGTGAACAGGCACAGAGATGGTGCTAGCAGGGAATTCTCTGCCTGCCTTTCCCAGTGCTCTGCAAGCTCTCCAGGACAACATAAAATCTGGGGCTCTGTGCTTTCTTTCCTTCTGAACAAGTGTTACTGTTTTCTGCACAAAAGCGACTCTTGCGAAGCAATGTGAACACTTCTGCTTCCCAGGCACAGAGAAGGTGCTAGCAGGGAATTCTCTGCCTGCCTTTCCCCAGTGCTCTGCAAGCTCTCCAGGACAACATAAAATCTGGGGCTCTGTGCTTTCTTTCCTTCTGAACAAGTGTTACTGTTTTCTGCACAAAAGCGATTCTTTGAAGCAATGTGAACAGGCACAGAGAAGGTGCTAGCAGGGAATTCTCTGCCTGCCTTTCCCCAGTGCTCTGCAAGCTCTCCAGGACAACATAAAATCTGGGGCTCTGTGCTTTCTTTCGTTCTGAACAAGTGTTAGTATTTTCTGCACAAAAGCGCTTCTGTGAGGCAATGTGAACACTTCTGCTTCCCAGGCACATAGAAGGTGCTAGCAGGGAATTCTCTGCCTGCCTTTCCCCAGTGCTCTGCAAGCTCTCCAGGACAACATAGAATCTGGGGCTCTGTGCTTTCTTTCATTCTGAACAAGTGTTACTGTTTTCTGCACAAAAGCGATTCTGCGAAGCAATGTGAACACTTCTGCTTCCCAGGCACAGAGAAGGTGCTAGCAGGGAATTCTCTGCCTGCCTTTCCCCAGTGCTCTGCAAGCTCTCCAGGACAACATAAAATCTGGGGCTCTGTGCTTTCTTTCCTTCTGAACAAGTGTTACTGTTTTCTGCACAAAAGCGATTCTGCGAAGCAATGTGAACACTTCTGCTTCCCAGGCACAGAGAAGGTGCTAGGAAGGAAATCTCTGCCTGCCTTTCCCCAGTGCTCTGCAAGCTCTCCAGGACAACATAGAATCTGGGGCTCTGTGCTTTCTTTCGTTCTGAACAAGTGTTACTGTTTTCTGCACAAAAGCGATTCTGCGAAACAATGTGAACAGGCACAGAGAAGGTGCTATCAGGGAATTCTCTGCCTGCCTTTCCCCAGTGCTCTGCAAGCTCTCCAGGACAACAGCAAATCTGGGGCTCTGTGCTTTCTTTCGTTCTGAACAACTGTTACTGTTTTCTGCACAAAAGCGATTCTTGCGAAGCAATGTGAACACTTCTGCTTCCCAGGCACAGAGAAGGTGCTAGCAGGGAATTCTCTGCCTGCCTTTCCCCAGTGCTCTGCAAGCTCTCCAGGACAACATAAAATCTGGGGCTCTGTGCTTTCTTTCCTTCTGAACAAGTGTTACTGTTTTCTGCACAAAAGCGATTCTGCGAAGCAATGTGAACACTTCTGCTTCCCAGGCACAGAGAAGGTGCTAGCAGGGAATTCTCTGCCTGCCTTTCCCCAGTGCTCTGCAAGCTCTCCAGGACAACATAAAATCTGGGGCTCTGTGCTTTCTTTCCTTCTGAACAAGTGTTACTGTTTTCTGCACAAAAGCGACTCTTGCGAAGCAATGTGAACACTTCTGCTTCCCAGGCACAGAGAAGGTGCTAGCAGGGAATTCTCTGCCTGCCTTTCCCCAGTGCTCTGCAAGCTCTCCAGGACAACATAAAATCTGGGGCTCTGTGCTTTCTTTCCTTCTGAACAAGTGTTACTGTTTTCTGCACAAAAGCGATTCTGCGAAGCAATGTGAACAGGCACAGAGATGGTGCTAGCAGGGAATTCTCTGCCTGCCTTTCCCAGTGCTCTGCAAGCTCTCCAGGACAACATAAAATCTGGGGCTCTGTGCTTTCTTTCCTTCTGAACAAGTGTTACTGTTTTCTGCACAAAAGCGACTCTTGCGAAGCAATGTGAACACTTCTGCTTCCCAGGCACAGAGAAGGTGCTAGCAGGGAATTCTCTGCCTGCCTTTCCCCAGTGCTCTGCAAGCTCTCCAGGACAACATAAAATCTGGGGCTCTGTGCTTTCTTTCCTTCTGAACAAGTGTTACTGTTTTCTGCACAAAAGCGATTCTTTGAAGCAATGTGAACAGGCACAGAGAAGGTGCTAGCAGGGAATTCTCTGCCTGCCTTTCCCCAGTGCTCTGCAAGCTCTCCAGGACAACATAAAATCTGGGGCTCTGTGCTTTCTTTCGTTCTGAACAAGTGTTAGTATTTTCTGCACAAAAGCGCTTCTGTGAGGCAATGTGAACACTTCTGCTTCCCAGGCACATAGAAGGTGCTAGCAGGGAATTCTCTGCCTGCCTTTCCCCAGTGCTCTGCAAGCTCTCCAGGACAACATAGAATCTGGGGCTCTGTGCTTTCTTTCATTCTGAACAAGTGTTACTGTTTTCTGCACAAAAGCGATTCTGCGAAGCAATGTGAACACTTCTGCTTCCCAGGCACAGAGAAGGTGCTAGCAGGGAATTCTCTGCCTGCCTTTCCCCAGTGCTCTGCAAGCTCTCCAGGACAACATAAAATCTGGGGCTCTGTGCTTTCTTTCCTTCTGAACAAGTGTTACTGTTTTCTGCACAAAAGCGATTCTGCGAAGCAATGTGAACACTTCTGCTTCCCAGGCACAGAGAAGGTGCTAGGAAGGAAATCTCTGCCTGCCTTTCCCCAGTGCTCTGCAAGCTCTCCAGGACAACATAGAATCTGGGGCTCTGTGCTTTCTTTCGTTCTGAACAAGTGTTACTGTTTTCTGCACAAAAGCGATTCTGCGAAACAATGTGAACAGGCACAGAGAAGGTGCTATCAGGGAATTCTCTGCCTGCCTTTCCCCAGTGCTCTGCAAGCTCTCCAGGACAACAGCAAATCTGGGGCTCTGTGCTTTCTTTCGTTCTGAACAACTGTTACTGTTTTCTGCACAAAAGCGATTCTTGCGAAGCAATGTGAACACTTCTGCTTCCCAGGCACAGAGAAGGTGCTAGCAGGGAATTCTCTGCCTGCCTTTCCCCAGTGCTCTGCAAGCTCTCCAGGACAACATAAAATCTGGGGCTCTGTGCTTTCTTTCCTTCTGAACAAGTGTTACTGTTTTCTGCACAAAAGCGATTCTGCGAAGCAATGTGAACACTTCTGCTTCCCAGGCACAGAGAAGGTGCTAGCAGGGAATTCTCTGCCTGCCTTTCCCCAGTGCTCTGCAAGCTCTCCAGGACAACATAGAATCTGGGGCTCTGTGCTTTCTTTCCTTCTGAACAAGTGCTACTGTTTTCTGCACAAAAGCGATTCTGCGAAACAATGTGAACAGGCACAGAGAAGGTGCTAGCAGGGAATTCTTTGCCTGCCTTTCCCCAGTGCTCTGCAAGCTCTCCAGGACAACATAGAATCTGGGGCTCTGTGCTTTCTTTCCTTCTGAACAAGTGTTACTGTTTTCTGCACAAAAGCGATTCTGCGAAACAATGTGAACAGGCACAGAGAAGGTGCTATCAGGGAATTCTCTGCCTGCCTTTCCCCAGTGCTCTGCAAGCTCTCCAGGACAACAGCAAATCTGGGGCTCTGTGCTTTCTTTCGTTCTGAACAACTGTTACTGTTTTCTGCACAAAAGCGATTCTTGCGAAGCAATGTGAACACTTCTGCTTCCCAGGCACAGAGAAGGTGCTAGCAGGGAATTCTCTGCCTGCCTTTCCCCAGTGCTCTGCAAGCTCTCCAGGACAACATAAAATCTGGGGCTCTGTGCTTTCTTTCCTTCTGAACAAGTGTTACTGTTTTCTGCACAAAAGCGATTCTGCGAAGCAATGTGAACACTTCTGCTTCCCAGGCACAGAGAAGGTGCTAGCAGGGAATTCTCTGCCTGCCTTTCCCCAGTGCTCTGCAAGCTCTCCAGGACAACATAGAATCTGGGGCTCTGTGCTTTCTTTCCTTCTGAACAAGTGTTACTGTTTTCTGCACAAAAGCGATTCTGCGAAACAATGTGAACAGGCACAGAGAAGGTGCTAGCAGGGAATTCTTTGCCTGCCTTTCCCCAGTGCTCTGCAAGCTCTCCAGGACAACATAGAATCTGGGGCTCTGTGCTTTCTTTCCTTCTGAACAAGTGTTACTGTTTTCTGCACAAAAGCGATTCTGCGAAGCAATGTGAACACTTCTGCTTCCCAGGCACAGAGAAGGTGCTAGCAAGGAATTCTCTGCCTGCCTTTCCCCAGTGCTCTGCAAGCTCTCCAGGACAACATAAAATCTGGGGCTCTGTGCTTTCTTTCCTTCTGAACAAGTGTTACTGTTTTCTGCACAAAAGCGATTCTGCGAAGCAATGTGAACAGGCACAGAGAAGGTGCTAGCAGGGAATTCTCTGCCTGCCTTTCCCCAGTGCTCTGCAAGCTCTCCAGGACAACATAAAATCTGGGGCTCTGTGCTTTCTTTCCTTCTGAACAAGTGTTACTGTTTTCTGCACAAAAGCGATTCTTGCGAAGCAATGTGAACACTTCTGCTTCCCAGGCACAGAGAAGGTGCTAGCAAGGAATTCTCTGCCTGCCTTTCCCCAGTGCTCTGCAAGCTCTCCAGGACAACATAAAATCTGGGGCTCTGTGCTTTCTTTCCTTCTCAACAAGTGTTAGTGTTTTCTGCACAAAAGCGATTCTGCGAAGCAATGTGAACAGGCACAGAGAAGGTGCTATCAGGGAATTCTCTGCCTGCCTTTCCCCAGTGCTCTGCAAGCTCTCTAGGACAACATAGAATCTGGGGCTCTGTGCTTTTTTTCCTTCTGAACAAGTGTTAGTGTTTTCTGCACAAAAGCGACTCTTGCGAAGCAATGTGAACACTTCTGCTTCCCAGGCACAGAGAAGGTGCTAGCAGGGAATTCTCTGCCTGCCTTTCCCCAGTGCTCTGCAAGCTCTCTAGGACAACATAAAATCTGGGGCTCTGTGCTTTCTTTCGTTCTGAACAAGTGTTAGTGTTTTCTGCACAAAAGCGCTTCTGTGAGGCAATGTGAACACTTCTGCTTCCCAGGCACATAGAAGGTGCTAGCAGGGAATTCTCTGCCTGCCTTTCCCCAGTGCTCTGCAAGCTCTCCAGGACAACATAGAATCTGGGGCTCTGTGCTTTCTTTCATTCTGAACAAGTGTTACTGTTTTCTGCACAAAAGCGATTCTGCGAAGCAATGTGAACACTTCTGCTTCCCAGGCACAGAGAAGGTGCTAGCAGGGAATTCTCTGCCTGCCTTTCCCCAGTGCTCTGCAAGCTCTCTAGGACAACATAAAATCTGGGGCTCTGTGCTTTCTTTCGTTCTGAACAAGTGTTAGTGTTTTCTGCACAAAAGCGCTTCTGTGAGGCAATGTGAACACTTCTGCTTCCCAGGCACATAGAAGGTGCTATCAGGGAATTCTCTGCCTGCCTTTCCCCAGTGCTCTGCAAGCTCTCCAGGACAACATAGAATCTGGGGCTCTGTGCTTTCTTTCCTTCTGAACAAGTGTTACTGTTTTCTGCACAAAAGCGATTCTGCGAAGCAATGTGAACAGGCACAGAGAAGGTACTATCAGGGAATTCTCTGCCTGCCTTTCCCCAGTGCTCTGAAAGCTCTCCAGGACAACATAAAATCTGGGGCTCTGTGCTTTCTTTCCTTCTGAACAAGTGTTACTGTTTTCTGCACAAAAGCGATTCTGCGAAGCAATGTGAACACTTCTGCTTCCCAGGCACAGAGAAGGTGCTAGGAAGGAAATCTCTGCCTGCCTTTCCCCAGTGCTCTGCAAGCTCTCCAGGACAACATAGAATCTGGGGGTCTGTGCTTTCTTTCCTTCTGAACAACTGTTACTGTTTTCTGCACAAAAGCGATTCTTGCGAAGCAATGTGAACACTTCTGCTTCCCAGGCACAGAGAAGGTGCTAGCAAGGAATTCTCTGCCTGCCTTTCCCCAGTGCTCTGCAAGCTCTCTAGGACAACATAAAATCTGGGGCTCTGTGCTTTCTTTCGTTCTGAACAAGTGTTAGTGTTTTCTGCACAAAAGCGATTCTGTGAAGCAATGTGAACACTTCTGCTTCCCAGGCACAGAGAAGGTGCTAGGAAGGAAATCTCTGCCTGCCTTTCCCCAGTGCTCTGCAAGCTCTCCAGGACAACATAGAATCTGGGGCTCTGTGCTTTCTTTCGTTCTGAACAAGTGTTACTGTTTTCTGCACAAAAACGATTCTGCGAAACAATGTGAACAGGCATAGAGAAGGTGCTATCAGGGAATTCTCTGCCTGCCTTTCCCCAGTGTTCTGCAAGCTCTCCAGGACAACAGCAAATCTGGGGCTCTGTGCTTTCTTTCGTTCTGAACAAGTGTTACTGTTTTCTGCACAAAACCGATTCTTGCGAAGCAATGTGAACACTTCTGCTTCCCAGGCACAGAGAAGGTGCTAGCAGGGAATTCTCTGCCTGCCTTTCCCCAGTGCTCTGCAAGCTCTCCAGGACAACATAAAATCTGGGGCTCTGTGCTTTCTTTCCTTCTGAACAAGTGTTACTGTTTTCTGCACAAAAGCGATTTTGCGAAGCAATGTGAACACTTCTGCTTCCCAGGCACAGAGAAGGTGCTAGCAGGGAATTCTCTGCCTGCCTTTCCCCAGTGCTCTGCAAGCTCTCCAGGACAACATAGAATCTGGGGCTCTGTGCTTTCTTTCGTTCTGAACAAGTGTTACTGTTTTCTGCACAAAAGCGATTCTGCGAAGCAATGTGAACAGGCACAGAGAAGGTGCTAGCAGGGAATTCTCTGCCTGCCTTTCCCCACTGCTCTGCAAGCTCTCCAGGACAACATAAAATGTGGGGCTCTGTGCTTTCTTTCGTTCTGAACAAGTGTTACTGTTTTCTGCACAAAAGCGATTCTGCGAAGCAATGTGAACACTTCTGCTTCCCAGGCACAGAGAAGGTGCTAGCAAGGAATTCTCTGCCTGCCTTTCCCCAGTGCTCTGCAAGCTCTCCAGGACAACATAAAATCTGGGGCTCTGTGCTTTCTTTCCTTCTGAACAAGTGTTACTGTTTTCTGCACAAAAGCGATTCTGCGAAGCAATGTGAACAGGCACAGAGATGGTGCTAGCAGGGAATTCTCTGCCTGCCTTTCCCAGTGCTCTGCAAGCTCTCCAGGACAACATAAAATCTGGGGCTCTGTGCTTTCTTTCCTTCTGAACAAGTGTTACTGTTTTCTGCACAAAAGCGACTCTTGCGAAGCAATGTGAACACTTCTGCTTCCCAGGCACAGAGAAGGTGCTAGCAGGGAATTCTCTGCCTGCCTTTCCCCAGTGCTCTGCAAGCTCTCCAGGACAACATAAAATCTGGGGCTCTGTGCTTTCTTTCCTTCTGAACAAGTGTTAGTGTTTTCTGCACAAAAGCGATTCTTTGAAGCAATGTGAACAGGCACAGAGAAGGTGCTAGCAGGGAATTCTCTGCCTGCCTTTCCCCAGTGCTCTGCAAGCTCTCCAGGACAACATAAAATCTGGGGCTCTGTGCTTCCTTTCCTTCTGAACAAGTGTTACTGTTTTCTGCACAAAAGCGATTCTGCGAAGCAATGTGAACACTTCTGCTTCCCAGGCACAGAGAAGGTGCTAGGAAGGAAATCTCTGCCTGCCTTTCCCCAGTGCTCTGCAAGCTCTCCAGGACAACATAGAATCTGGGGCTCTGTGCTTTCTTTCGTTCTGAACAAGTGTTACTGTTTTCTGCACAAAAGCGATTCTGCGAAACAATGTGAACAGGCACAGAGAAGGTGCTATCAGGGAATTCTCTGCCTGCCTTTCCCCAGTGCTCTGCAAGCTCTCCAGGACAACAGCAAATCTGGGGCTCTGTGCTTTCTTTCGTTCTGAACAACTGTTACTGTTTTCTGCACAAAACCGATTCTTGCGAAGCAATGTGAACACTTCTGCTTCCCAGGCACAGAGAAGGTGCTAGCAGGGAATTCTCTGCCTGCCTTTCCCCAGTGCTCTGCAAGCTCTCCAGGACAACATAAAATCTGGGGCTCTGTGCTTTCTTTCCTTCTGAACAAGTGTTACTGTTTTCTGCACAAAAGCGATTCTGCGAAGCAATGTGAACACTTCTGCTTCCCAGGCACAGAGAAGGTGCTAGCAGGGAATTCTCTGCCTGCCTTTCCCCAGTGCTCTGCAAGGTCTCTAGGACAACATAAAATCTGGGGCTCTGTGCTTTCTTTCGTTCTGAACAAGTGTTAGTGTTTTCTGCACAAAAGCGCTTCTGTGAGGCAATGTGAACACTTCTGCTTCCCAGGCACATAGAAGGTGCTAGCAGGGAATTCTCTGCCTGCCTTTCCCCAGTGCTCTGCAAGCTCTCCAGGACAACATAGAATCTGGGGCTCTGTGCTTTCTTTCATTCTGAACAAGTGTTACTGTTTTCTGCACAAAAGCGATTCTGCGAAGCAATGTGAACACTTCTGCTTCCCAGGCACAGAGAAGGTGCTATCAGGGAATTCTCTGCCTGCCTTTCCCCAGTGCTCTGCAAGCTCTCTAGGACAACATAAAATCTGGGGCTCTGTGCTTTCTTTCGTTCTGAACAAGTGTTAGTGTTTTCTGCACAAAAGCGCTTCTGTGAGGCAATGTGAACACTTCTGCTTCCCAGGCACATAGAAGGTGCTAGCAGGGAATTCTCTGCCTGCCTTTCCCCAGTGCTCTGCAAGCTCTCCAGGACAACATAGAATCTGGGGCTCTGTGCTTTCTTTCATTCTGAACAAGTGTTACTGTTTTCTGCACAAAAGCGATTCTGCGAAGCAATGTGAACACTTCTGCTTCCCAGGCACAGAGAAGGTGCTAGCAGGGAATTCTCTGCCTGCCTTTCCCCAGTGCTCTGCAAGCTCTCCAGGACAACATAAAATCTGGGGCTCTGTGCTTTCTTTCCTTCTGAACAAGTGTTAGTGTTTTCTGCACAAAAGCGATTCTTTGAAGCAATGTGAACAGGCACAGAGAAGGTGCTAGCAGGGAATTCTCTGCCTGCCTTTCCCCAGTGCTCTGCAAGCTCTCCAGGACAACATAAAATCTGGGGCTCTGTGCTTCCTTTCCTTCTGAACAAGTGTTACTGTTTTCTGCACAAAAGCGATTCTGCGAAGCAATGTGAACACTTCTGCTTCCCAGGCACAGAGAAGGTGCTAGGAAGGAAATCTCTGCCTGCCTTTCCCCAGTGCTCTGCAAGCTCTCCAGGACAACATAGAATCTGGGGCTCTGTGCTTTCTTTCGTTCTGAACAAGTGTTACTGTTTTCTGCACAAAAGCGATTCTGCGAAACAATGTGAACAGGCACAGAGAAGGTGCTATCAGGGAATTCTCTGCCTGCCTTTCCCCAGTGCTCTGCAAGCTCTCCAGGACAACAGCAAATCTGGGGCTCTGTGCTTTTTTTTCGTTCTGAACAACTGTTACTGTTTTCTGCACAAAACCGATTCTTGCGAAGCAATGTGAACACTTCTGCTTCCCAGGCACAGAGAAGGTGCTAGCAGGGAATTCTCTGCCTGCCTTTCCCCAGTGCTCTGCAAGCTCTCCAGGACAACATAAAATCTGGGGCTCTGTGCTTTCTTTCCTTCTGAACAAGTGTTACTGTTTTCTGCACAAAAGCGCTTCTGTGAGGCAATGTGAACACTTCTGCTTCCCAGGCACAGAGAAGGTGCTAGCAGGGAATTCTCTGCCTGCCTTTCCCCAGTGCTCTGCAAGCTCTCCAGGACAACATAGAATCTGGGGCTCTGTGCTTTCTTTCGTTCTGAACAAGTGTTACTGTTTTCTGCACAAAAGCGATTCTGCGAAACAATGTGAACAGGCACAGAGAAGGTGCTATCAGGGAATTCTCTGCCTGCCTTTCCCCAGTGCTCTGCAAGCTCTCCAGGACAACAGCAAATCTGGGGCTCTGTGCTTTCTTTCGTTCTGAACAACTGTTACTGTTTTCTGCACAAAAGCGATTCTTGCGAAGCAATGTGAACACTTCTGCTTCCCAGGCACAGAGAAGGTGCTAGCAGGGAATTCTCTGCCTGCCTTTCCCCAGTGCTCTGCAAGCTCTCCAGGACAACATAAAATCTGGGGCTCTGTGCTTTCTTTCCTTCTGAACAAGTGTTACTGTTTTCTGCACAAAAGCGATTCTGCGAAGCAATGTGAACACTTCTGCTTCCCAGGCACAGAGAAGGTGCTAGCAGGGAATTCTCTGCCTGCCTTTCCCCAGTGCTCTGCAAGCTCTCCAGGACAACATAAAATCTGGGGCTCTGTGCTTCCTTTCCTTCTGAACAAGTGTTACTGTTTTCTGCACAAAAGCGATTCTGCGAAGCAATGTGAACACTTCTGCTTCCCAGGCACAGAGAAGGTGCTAGGAAGGAAATCTCTGCCTGCCTTTCCCCAGTGCTCTGCAAGCTCTCCAGGACAACATAGAATCTGGGGCTCTGTGCTTTCTTTCGTTCTGAACAAGTGTTACTGTTTTCTGCACAAAAGCGATTCTGCGAAACAATGTGAACAGGCACAGAGAAGGTGCTATCAGGGAATTCTCTGCCTGCCTTTCCCCAGTGCTCTGCAAGCTCTCCAGGACAACAGCAAATCTGGGGCTCTGTGCTTTTTTTTCGTTCTGAACAACTGTTACTGTTTTCTGCACAAAACCGATTCTTGCGAAGCAATGTGAACACTTCTGCTTCCCAGGCACAGAGAAGGTGCTAGCAGGGAATTCTCTGCCTGCCTTTCCCCAGTGCTCTGCAAGCTCTCCAGGACAACATAAAATCTGGGGCTCTGTGCTTTCTTTCCTTCTGAACAAGTGTTACTGTTTTCTGCACAAAAGCGATTCTGCGAAGCAATGTGAACACTTCTGCTTCCCAGGCACAGAGAAGGTGCTAGCAGGGAATTCTCTGCCTGCCTTTCCCCAGTGCTCTGCAAGGTCTCTAGGACAACATAAAATCTGGGGCTCTGTGCTTTCTTTCGTTCTGAACAAGTGTTAGTGTTTTCTGCACAAAAGCGCTTCTGTGAGGCAATGTGAACACTTCTGCTTCCCAGGCACATAGAAGGTGCTAGCAGGGAATTCTCTGCCTGCCTTTCCCCAGTGCTCTGCAAGCTCTCCAGGACAACATAGAATCTGGGGCTCTGTGCTTTCTTTCCTTCTGAACAAGTGTTACTGTTTTCTGCAAAAAAGCGATTCTGCGAAGCAATGTGAACACTTCTGCTTCCCAGGCACAGAGAAGGTGCTAGCAGGGAATTCTCTGCCTGCCTTTCCCCAGTGCTCTGCAAGCTCTCTAGGACAACATAAAATCTGGGGCTCTGTGCTTTCTTTCGTTCTGAACAAGTGTTAGTGTTTTCTGCACAAAAGCGATTCTGCGAAGCAATGTGAACACTTCTGCTTCCCAGGCACAGAGAAGGTGCTAGGAAGGAAATCTCTGCCTGCCTTTCCCCAGTGCTCTGCAAGCTCTCCAGGACAACATAGAATCTGGGGCTCTGTGCTTTCTTTCGTTCTGAACAAGTGTTACTGTTTTCTGCACAAAAGCGATTCTGCGAAACAATGTGAACAGGCATAGAGAAGGTGCTATCAGGGAATTCTCTGCCTGCCTTTCCCCAGTGTTCTGCAAGCTCTCCAGGACAACAGCAAATCTGGGGCTCTGTGCTTTCTTTCGTTCTGAACAAGTGTTACTGTTTTCTGCACAAAACCGATTCTTGCGAAGCAATGTGAACACTTCTGCTTCCCAGGCACAGAGAAGGTGCTAGCAGGGAATTCTCTGCCTGCCTTTCCCCAGTGCTCTGCAAGCTCTCCAGGACAACATAAAATCTGGGGCTCTGTGCTTTCTTTCCTTCTGAACAAGTGTTACTGTTTTCTGCACAAAAGCGATTTTGCGAAGCAATGTGAACACTTCTGCTTCCCAGGCACAGAGAAGGTGCTAGCAGGGAATTCTCTGCCTGCCTTTCCCCAGTGCTCTGCAAGCTCTCCAGGACAACATAGAATCTGGGGCTCTGTGCTTTCTTTCGTTCTGAACAAGTGTTACTGTTTTCTGCACAAAAGCGATTCTGCGAAGCAATGTGAACAGGCACAGAGAAGGTGCTAGCAGGGAATTCTCTGCCTGCCTTTCCCCACTGCTCTGCAAGCTCTCCAGGACAACATAAAATCTGGGGCTCTGTGCTTTCTTTCGTTCTGAACAAGTGTTACTGTTTTCTGCACAAAAGCGATTCTGCGAAGCAATGTGAACACTTCTGCTTCCCAGGCACAGAGAAGGTGCTAGCAAGGAATTCTCTGCCTGCCTTTCCCCAGTGCTCTGCAAGCTCTCCAGGACAACATAAAATCTGGGGCTCTGTGCTTTCTTTCCTTCTGAACAAGTGTTACTGTTTTCTGCACAAAAGCGATTCTGCGAAGCAATGTGAACAGGCACAGAGAAGGTGCTAGCAGGGAATTCTCTGCCTGCCTTTCCCAGTGCTCTGCAAGCTCTCCAGGACAACATAAAATCTGGGGCTCTGTGCTTTCTTTCCTTCTGAACAAGTGTTACTGTTTTCTGCACAAAAGCGACTCTTGCGAAGCAATGTGAACACTTCTGCTTCCCAGGCACAGAGAAGGTGCTAGCAAGGAATTCTCTGCCTGCCTTTCCCCAGTGCTCTGCAAGCTCTCCAGGACAACATAAAATCTGGGGCTCTGTGCTTTCTTTCCTTCTGAACAAGTGTTACTGTTTTCTGCACAAAAGCGATTCTGCGAAACAATGTGAACAGGCACAGAGAAGGTGCTATCAGGGAATGCTCTGCCTGCCTTTCCCCAGTGCTCTGCAAGCTCTCCAGGACAACATAGAATCTGGGGCTCTGTGCTTTCTTTCGTTCTGAACAAGTGTTACTGTTTTCTGCACAAAAGCGATTCTGCGAAGCAATGTGAACAGGCACAGAGAAGGTGCTAGCAGGGAATTCTCTGCCTGCCTTTCCCCACTGCTCTGCAAGCTCTCCAGGACAACATAAAATCTGGGGCTCTGTGCTTTCTTTCGTTCTGAACAAGTGTTACTGTTTTCTGCACAAAAGCGATTCTGCGAAGCAATGTGAACACTTCTGCTTCCCAGGCACAGAGAAGGTGCTAGCAAGGAATTCTCTGCCTGCCTTTCCCCAGTGCTCTGCAAGCTCTCCAGGACAACATAAAATCTGGGGCTCTGTGCTTTCTTTCCTTCTGAACAAGTGTTATTGTTTTCTGCACAAAAGCGATTCTGCGAAGCAATGTGAACAGGCACAGAGATGGTGCTAGCAGGGAATTCTCTGCCTGCCTTTCCCAGTGCTCTGCAAGCTCTCCAGGACAACATAAAATCTGGGGCTCTGTGCTTTCTTTCGTTCTGAACAAGTGTTACTGTTTTCTGCACAAAAGCGACTCTTGCGAAGCAATGTGAACACTTCTGCTTCCCAGGCACAGAGAAGGTGCTAGCAAGGAATTCTCTGCCTGCCTTTCCCCAGTGCTCTGCAAGCTCTCCAGGACAACATAAAATCTGGGGCTCTGTGCTTTCTTTCCTTCTGAACAAGTGTTACTGTTTTCTGCACAAAAGCGATTCTTTGAAGCAATGTGAACAGGCACAGAGAAGGTGCTAGCAGGGAATTCTCTGCCTGCCTTTCCCCAGTGCTCTGCAAGCTCTCCAGGACAACATAAAATCTGGGGCTCTGTGCTTCCTTTCCTTCTGAACAAGTGTTACTGTTTTCTGCACAAAAGCGATTCTGCGAAGCAATGTGAACACTTCTGCTTCCCAGGCACAGAGAAGGTGCTAGGAAGGAAATCTCTGCCTGCCTTTCCCCAGTGCTCTGCAAGCTCTCCAGGACAACATAGAATCTGGGGCTCTGTGCTTTCTTTCGTTCTGAACAAGTGTTACTGTTTTCTGCACAAAAGCGATTCTGCGAAACAATGTGAACAGGCACAGAGAAGGTGCTATCAGGGAATTCTCTGCCTGCCTTTCCCCAGTGCTCTGCAAGCTCTCCAGGACAACAGCAAATCTGGGGCTCTGTGCTTTCTTTCGTTCTGAACAAGTGTTACTGTTTTCTGCACAAAAGCGATTCTTGCGAAGCAATGTGAACACTTCTGCTTCCCAGGCACAGAGAAGGTGCTAGCAGGGAATTCTCTGCCTGCCTTTCCCCAGTGCTCTGCAAGCTCTCCAGGACAACATAAAATCTGGGGCTCTGTGCTTCCTTTCCTTCTGAACAAGTGTTACTGTTTTCTGCACAAAAGCGATTCTGCGAAGCAATGTGAACACTTCTGCTTCCCAGGCACAGAGAAGGTGCTAGCAGGGAATTCTCTGCCTGCCTTTCCCCAGTGCTCTGCAAGCTCTCCAGGACAACATAAAATCTGGGGCTCTGTGCTTCCTTTCCTTCTGAACAAGTGTTACTGTTTTCTGCACAAAAGCGATTCTGCGAAGCAATGTGAACACTTCTGCTTCCCAGGCACAGAGAAGGTGCTAGGAAGGAAATCTCTGCCTGCCTTTCCCCAGTGCTCTGCAAGCTCTCCAGGACAACATAGAATCTGGGGCTCTGTGCTTTCTTTCGTTCTGAACAAGTGTTACTGTTTTCTGCACAAAAGCGATTCTGCGAAACAATGTGAACAGGCACAGAGAAGGTGCTATCAGGGAATTCTCTGCCTGCCTTTCCCCAGTGCTCTGCAAGCTCTCCAGGACAACAGCAAATCTGGGGCTCTGTGCTTTTTTTTCGTTCTGAACAACTGTTACTGTTTTCTGCACAAAACCGATTCTTGCGAAGCAATGTGAACACTTCTGCTTCCCAGGCACAGAGAAGGTGCTAGCAGGGAATTCTCTGCCTGCCTTTCCCCAGTGCTCTGCAAGCTCTCCAGGACAACATAAAATCTGGGGCTCTGTGCTTTCTTTCCTTCTGAACAAGTGTTACTGTTTTCTGCACAAAAGCGATTCTGCGAAGCAATGTGAACACTTCTGCTTCCCAGGCACAGAGAAGGTGCTAGCAGGGAATTCTCTGCCTGCCTTTCCCCAGTGCTCTGCAAGGTCTCTAGGACAACATAAAATCTGGGGCTCTGTGCTTTCTTTCGTTCTGAACAAGTGTTAGTGTTTTCTGCACAAAAGCGCTTCTGTGAGGCAATGTGAACACTTCTGCTTCCCAGGCACATAGAAGGTGCTAGCAGGGAATTCTCTGCCTGCCTTTCCCCAGTGCTCTGCAAGCTCTCCAGGACAACATAGAATCTGGGGCTCTGTGCTTTCTTTCCTTCTGAACAAGTGTTACTGTTTTCTGCAAAAAAGCGATTCTGCGAAGCAATGTGAACACTTCTGCTTCCCAGGCACAGAGAAGGTGCTAGCAGGGAATTCTCTGCCTGCCTTTCCCCAGTGCTCTGCAAGCTCTCTAGGACAACATAAAATCTGGGGCTCTGTGCTTTCTTTCGTTCTGAACAAGTGTTAGTGTTTTCTGCACAAAAGCGATTCTGCGAAGCAATGTGAACACTTCTGCTTCCCAGGCACAGAGAAGGTGCTAGGAAGGAAATCTCTGCCTGCCTTTCCCCAGTGCTCTGCAAGCTCTCCAGGACAACATAGAATCTGGGGCTCTGTGCTTTCTTTCGTTCTGAACAAGTGTTACTGTTTTCTGCACAAAAGCGATTCTGCGAAGCAATGTGAACACTTCTGCTTCCCAGGCACAGAGAAGGTGCTAGCAGGGAATTCTCTGCCTGCCTTTCCCCAGTGCTCTGCAAGCTCTCTAGGACAACATAAAATCTGGGGCTCTGTGCTTTCTTTCGTTCTGAACAAGTGTTAGTGTTTTCTGCACAAAAGCGCTTCTGTGAGGCAATGTGAACACTTCTGCTTCCCAGGCACATAGAAGGTGCTAGCAGGGAATTCTCTGCCTGCCTTTCCCCAGTGCTCTGCAAGCTCTCCAGGACAACATAGAATCTGGGGCTCTGTGCTTTCTTTCATTCTGAACAAGTGTTACTGTTTTCTGCACAAAAGCGATTCTGCGAAGCAATGTGAACACTTCTGCTTCCCAGGCACAGAGAAGGTGCTAGCAGGGAATTCTCTGCCTGCCTTTCCCCAGTGCTCTGCAAGCTCTCCAGGACAACATAAAATCTGGGGCTCTGTGCTTTCTTTCCTTCTGAACAAGTGTTAGTGTTTTCTGCACAAAAGCGATTCTTTGAAGCAATGTGAACAGGCACAGAGAAGGTGCTAGCAGGGAATTCTCTGCCTGCCTTTCCCCAGTGCTCTGCAAGCTCTCCAGGACAACATAAAATCTGGGGCTCTGTGCTTCCTTTCCTTCTGAACAAGTGTTACTGTTTTCTGCACAAAAGCGATTCTGCGAAGCAATGTGAACACTTCTGCTTCCCAGGCACAGAGAAGGTGCTAGGAAGGAAATCTCTGCCTGCCTTTCCCCAGTGCTCTGCAAGCTCTCCAGGACAACATAGAATCTGGGGCTCTGTGCTTTCTTTCGTTCTGAACAAGTGTTACTGTTTTCTGCACAAAAGCGATTCTGCGAAGCAATGTGAACACTTCTGCTTCCCAGGCACAGAGAAGGTGCTAGCAGGGAATTCTCTGCCTGCCTTTCCCCAGTGCTCTGCAAGCTCTCTAGGACAACATAAAATCTGGGGCTCTGTGCTTTCTTTCGTTCTGAACAAGTGTTAGTGTTTTCTGCACAAAAGCGCTTCTGTGAGGCAATGTGAACACTTCTGCTTCCCAGGCACATAGAAGGTGCTAGCAGGGAATTCTCTGCCTGCCTTTCCCCAGTGCTCTGCAAGCTCTCCAGGACAACATAGAATCTGGGGCTCTGTGCTTTCTTTCATTCTGAACAAGTGTTACTGTTTTCTGCACAAAAGCGATTCTGCGAAGCAATGTGAACACTTCTGCTTCCCAGGCACAGAGAAGGTGCTAGCAGGGAATTCTCTGCCTGCCTTTCCCCAGTGCTCTGCAAGCTCTCCAGGACAACATAAAATCTGGGGCTCTGTGCTTTCTTTCCTTCTGAACAAGTGTTAGTGTTTTCTGCACAAAAGCGATTCTTTGAAGCAATGTGAACAGGCACAGAGAAGGTGCTAGCAGGGAATTCTCTGCCTGCCTTTCCCCAGTGCTCTGCAAGCTCTCCAGGACAACATAAAATCTGGGGCTCTGTGCTTCCTTTCCTTCTGAACAAGTGTTACTGTTTTCTGCACAAAAGCGATTCTGCGAAGCAATGTGAACACTTCTGCTTCCCAGGCACAGAGAAGGTGCTAGGAAGGAAATCTCTGCCTGCCTTTCCCCAGTGCTCTGCAAGCTCTCCAGGACAACATAGAATCTGGGGCTCTGTGCTTTCTTTCGTTCTGAACAAGTGTTACTGTTTTCTGCACAAAAGCGATTCTGCGAAACAATGTGAACAGGCACAGAGAAGGTGCTATCAGGGAATTCTCTGCCTGCCTTTCCCCAGTGCTCTGCAAGCTCTCCAGGACAACAGCAAATCTGGGGCTCTGTGCTTTTTTTTCGTTCTGAACAACTGTTACTGTTTTCTGCACAAAACCGATTCTTGCGAAGCAATGTGAACACTTCTGCTTCCCAGGCACAGAGAAGGTGCTAGCAGGGAATTCTCTGCCTGCCTTTCCCCAGTGCTCTGCAAGCTCTCCAGGACAACATAAAATCTGGGGCTCTGTGCTTTCTTTCCTTCTGAACAAGTGTTACTGTTTTCTGCACAAAAGCGATTCTGCGAAGCAATGTGAACACTTCTGCTTCCCAGGCACAGAGAAGGTGTTAGCAGGGAATTCTCTGCCTGCCTTTCCCCAGTGCTCTGCAAGCTCTCTAGGACAACATAAAATCTGGGGCTCTGTGCTTTCTTTCGTTCTGAACAAGTGTTAGTGTTTTCTGCACAAAAGCGCTTCTGTGAGGCAATGTGAACACTTCTGCTTCCCAGGCACAGAGAAGGTGCTAGCAGGGAATTCTCTGCCTGCCTTTCCCCAGTGCTCTGCAAGCTCTCCAGGACAACATAGAATCTGGGGCTCTGTGCTTTCTTTCGTTCTGAACAAGTGTTACTGTTTTCTGCACAAAAGCGATTCTGCGAAACAATGTGAACAGGCACAGAGAAGGTGCTATCAGGGAATTCTCTGCCTGCCTTTCCCCAGTGCTCTGCAAGCTCTCCAGGACAACAGCAAATCTGGGGCTCTGTGCTTTCTTTCGTTCTGAACAACTGTTACTGTTTTCTGCACAAAAGCGATTCTTGCGAAGCAATGTGAACACCTCTGCTTCCCAGGCACAGAGAAGGTGCTAGCAGGGAATTCTCTGCCTGCCTTTCCCCAGTGCTCTGCAAGCTCTCCAGGACAACATAAAATCTGGGGCTCTGTGCTTTCTTTCCTTCTGAACAAGTGTTACTGTTTTCTGCACAAAAGCGATTCTGCGAAGCAATGTGAACACTTCTGCTTCGCAGGCACAGAGAAGGTGCTAGCAGGGAATTCTCTGCCTGCCTTTCCCCAGTGCTCTGCAAGCTCTCCAGGACAACATAAAATCTGGGGCTCTGTGCTTCCTTTCCTTCTGAACAAGTGTTACTGTTTTCTGCACAAAAGCGATTCTGCGAAGCAATGTGAACACTTCTGCTTCCCAGGCACAGAGAAGGTGCTAGGAAGGAAATCTCTGCCTGCCTTTCCCCAGTGCTCTGCAAGCTCTCCAGGACAACATAGAATCTGGGGCTCTGTGCTTTCTTTCGTTCTGAACAAGTGTTACTGTTTTCTGCACAAAAGCGATTCTGCGAAACAATGTGAACAGGCACAGAGAAGGTGCTATCAGGGAATTCTCTGCCTGCCTTTCCCCAGTGCTCTGCAAGCTCTCCAGGACAACAGCAAATCTGGGGCTCTGTGCTTTTTTTTCGTTCTGAACAACTGTTACTGTTTTCTGCACAAAACCGATTCTTGCGAAGCAATGTGAACACTTCTGCTTCCCAGGCACAGAGAAGGTGCTAGCAGGGAATTCTCTGCCTGCCTTTCCCCAGTGCTCTGCAAGCTCTCCAGGACAACATAAAATCTGGGGCTCTGTGCTTTCTTTCCTTCTGAACAAGTGTTACTGTTTTCTGCACAAAAGCGATTCTGCGAAGCAATGTGAACACTTCTGCTTCCCAGGCACAGAGAAGGTGCTAGCAGGGAATTCTCTGCCTGCCTTTCCCCAGTGCTCTGCAAGGTCTCTAGGACAACATAAAATCTGGGGCTCTGTGCTTTCTTTCGTTCTGAACAAGTGTTAGTGTTTTCTGCACAAAAGCGCTTCTGTGAGGCAATGTGAACACTTCTGCTTCCCAGGCACATAGAAGGTGCTAGCAGGGAATTCTCTGCCTGCCTTTCCCCAGTGCTCTGCAAGCTCTCCAGGACAACATAGAATCTGGGGCTCTGTGCTTTCTTTCCTTCTGAACAAGTGTTACTGTTTTCTGCAAAAAAGCGATTCTGCGAAGCAATGTGAACACTTCTGCTTCCCAGGCACAGAGAAGGTGCTAGCAGGGAATTCTCTGCCTGCCTTTCCCCAGTGCTCTGCAAGCTCTCTAGGACAACATAAAATCTGGGGCTCTGTGCTTTCTTTCGTTCTGAACAAGTGTTAGTGTTTTCTGCACAAAAGCGATTCTGCGAAGCAATGTGAACACTTCTGCTTCCCAGGCACAGAGAAGGTGCTAGGAAGGAAATCTCTGCCTGCCTTTCCCCAGTGCTCTGCAAGCTCTCCAGGACAACATAGAATCTGGGGCTCTGTGCTTTCTTTCGTTCTGAACAAGTGTTACTGTTTTCTGCACAAAAGCGATTCTGCGAAGCAATGTGAACACTTCTGCTTCCCAGGCACAGAGAAGGTGCTAGCAGGGAATTCTCTGCCTGCCTTTCCCCAGTGCTCTGCAAGCTCTCTAGGACAACATAAAATCTGGGGCTCTGTGCTTTCTTTCGTTCTGAACAAGTGTTAGTGTTTTCTGCACAAAAGCGCTTCTGTGAGGCAATGTGAACACTTCTGCTTCCCAGGCACATAGAAGGTGCTAGCAGGGAATTCTCTGCCTGCCTTTCCCCAGTGCTCTGCAAGCTCTCCAGGACAACATAGAATCTGGGGCTCTGTGCTTTCTTTCATTCTGAACAAGTGTTACTGTTTTCTGCACAAAAGCGATTCTGCGAAGCAATGTGAACACTTCTGCTTCCCAGGCACAGAGAAGGTGCTAGCAGGGAATTCTCTGCCTGCCTTTCCCCAGTGCTCTGCAAGCTCTCCAGGACAACAGCAAATCTGGGGCTCTGTGCTTTTTTTTCGTTCTGAACAACTGTTACTGTTTTCTGCACAAAACCGATTCTTGCGAAGCAATGTGAACACTTCTGCTTCCCAGGCACAGAGAAGGTGCTAGCAGGGAATTCTCTGCCTGCCTTTCCCCAGTGCTCTGCAAGCTCTCCAGGACAACATAAAATCTGGGGCTCTGTGCTTTCTTTCCTTCTGAACAAGTGTTACTGTTTTCTGCACAAAAGCGCTTCTGTGAGGCAATGTGAACACTTCTGCTTCCCAGGCACAGAGAAGGTGCTAGCAGGGAATTCTCTGCCTGCCTTTCCCCAGTGCTCTGCAAGCTCTCCAGGACAACATAGAATCTGGGGCTCTGTGCTTTCTTTCGTTCTGAACAAGTGTTACTGTTTTCTGCACAAAAGCGATTCTGCGAAACAATGTGAACAGGCACAGAGAAGGTGCTATCAGGGAATTCTCTGCCTGCCTTTCCCCAGTGCTCTGCAAGCTCTCCAGGACAACAGCAAATCTGGGGCTCTGTGCTTTCTTTCGTTCTGAACAACTGTTACTGTTTTCTGCACAAAAGCGATTCTTGCGAAGCAATGTGAACACCTCTGCTTCCCAGGCACAGAGAAGGTGCTAGCAGGGAATTCTCTGCCTGCCTTTCCCCAGTGCTCTGCAAGCTCTCCAGGACAACATAAAATCTGGGGCTCTGTGCTTTCTTTCCTTCTGAACAAGTGTTACTGTTTTCTGCACAAAAGCGATTCTGCGAAGCAATGTGAACACTTCTGCTTCGCAGGCACAGAGAAGGTGCTAGCAGGGAATTCTCTGCCTGCCTTTCCCCAGTGCTCTGCAAGCTCTCCAGGACAACATAAAATCTGGGGCTCTGTGCTTCCTTTCCTTCTGAACAAGTGTTACTGTTTTCTGCACAAAAGCGATTCTGCGAAGCAATGTGAACACTTCTGCTTCCCAGGCACAGAGAAGGTGCTAGGAAGGAAATCTCTGCCTGCCTTTCCCCAGTGCTCTGCAAGCTCTCCAGGACAACATAGAATCTGGGGCTCTGTGCTTTCTTTCGTTCTGAACAAGTGTTACTGTTTTCTGCACAAAAGCGATTCTGCGAAACAATGTGAACAGGCACAGAGAAGGTGCTATCAGGGAATTCTCTGCCTGCCTTTCCCCAGTGCTCTGCAAGCTCTCCAGGACAACAGCAAATCTGGGGCTCTGTGCTTTTTTTTCGTTCTGAACAACTGTTACTGTTTTCTGCACAAAACCGATTCTTGCGAAGCAATGTGAACACTTCTGCTTCCCAGGCACAGAGAAGGTGCTAGCAGGGAATTCTCTGCCTGCCTTTCCCCAGTGCTCTGCAAGCTCTCCAGGACAACATAAAATCTGGGGCTCTGTGCTTTCTTTCCTTCTGAACAAGTGTTACTGTTTTCTGCACAAAAGCGATTCTGCGAAGCAATGTGAACACTTCTGCTTCCCAGGCACAGAGAAGGTGCTAGCAGGGAATTCTCTGCCTGCCTTTCCCCAGTGCTCTGCAAGGTCTCTAGGACAACATAAAATCTGGGGCTCTGTGCTTTCTTTCGTTCTGAACAAGTGTTAGTGTTTTCTGCACAAAAGCGCTTCTGTGAGGCAATGTGAACACTTCTGCTTCCCAGGCACATAGAAGGTGCTAGCAGGGAATTCTCTGCCTGCCTTTCCCCAGTGCTCTGCAAGCTCTCCAGGACAACATAGAATCTGGGGCTCTGTGCTTTCTTTCCTTCTGAACAAGTGTTACTGTTTTCTGCAAAAAAGCGATTCTGCGAAGCAATGTGAACACTTCTGCTTCCCAGGCACAGAGAAGGTGCTAGCAGGGAATTCTCTGCCTGCCTTTCCCCAGTGCTCTGCAAGCTCTCTAGGACAACATAAAATCTGGGGCTCTGTGCTTTCTTTCGTTCTGAACAAGTGTTAGTGTTTTCTGCACAAAAGCGATTCTGCGAAGCAATGTGAACACTTCTGCTTCCCAGGCACAGAGAAGGTGCTAGGAAGGAAATCTCTGCCTGCCTTTCCCCAGTGCTCTGCAAGCTCTCCAGGACAACATAGAATCTGGGGCTCTGTGCTTTCTTTCGTTCTGAACAAGTGTTACTGTTTTCTGCACAAAAGCGATTCTGCGAAACAATGTGAACAGGCATAGAGAAGGTGCTATCAGGGAATTCTCTGCCTGCCTTTCCCCAGTGTTCTGCAAGCTCTCCAGGACAACAGCAAATCTGGGGCTCTGTGCTTTCTTTCGTTCTGAACAAGTGTTACTGTTTTCTGCACAAAAGCGATTCTGCGAAACAATGTGAACAGGCACAGAGAAGGTGCTATCAGGGAATTCTCTGCCTGCCTTTCCCCAGTGCTCTGCAAGCTCTCCAGGACAACAGCAAATCTGGGGCTCTGTGCTTTCTTTCGTTCTGAACAACTGTTACTGTTTTCTGCACAAAAGCGATTCTTGCGAAGCAATGTGAACACTTCTGCTTCCCAGGCACAGAGAAGGTGCTAGCAGGGAATTCTCTGCCTGCCTTTCCCCAGTGCTCTGCAAGCTCTCCAGGACAACATAAAATCTGGGGCTCTGTGCTTCCTTTCCTTCTGAACAAGTGTTACTGTTTTCTGCACAAAAGCGATTCTGCGAAGCAATGTGAACACTTCTGCTTCCCAGGCACAGAGAAGGTGCTAGGAAGGAAATCTCTGCCTGCCTTTCCCCAGTGCTCTGCAAGCTCTCCAGGACAACATAGAATCTGGGGCTCTGTGCTTTCTTTCGTTCTGAACAAGTGTTATTGTTTTCTGCACAAAAGCGATTCTGCGAAACAATGTGAACAGGCACAGAGAAGGTGCTATCAGGGAATTCTCTGCCTGCCTTTCCCCAGTGCTCTGCAAGCTCTCCAGGACAACAGCAAATCTGGGGCTCTGTGCTTTCTTTCGTTCTGAACAACTGTTACTGTTTTCTGCACAAAACCGATTCTTGCGAAGCAATGTGAACACTTCTGCTTCCCAGGCACAGAGAAGGTGCTAGCAGGGAATTCTCTGCCTGCCTTTCCCCAGTGCTCTGCAAGCTCTCCAGGACAACATAAAATCTGGGGCTCTGTGCTTTCTTTCCTTCCGAACAAGTGTTACTGTTTTCTGCACAAAAGCGATTCTGCGAAGCAATGTGAACACTTCTGCTTCCCAGGCACAGAGAAGGTGCTAGCAGGGAATTCTCTGCCTGCCTTTCCCCAGTGCTCTGCAAGCTCTCCAGGACAACATAGAATCTGGGGCTCTGTGCTTTCTTTCATTCTGAACAAGTGTTACTGTTTTCTGCACAAAAGCGATTCTGCGAAGCAATGTGAACACTTCTGCTTCCCAGGCACAGAGAAGGTGCTAGCAGGGAATTCTCTGCCTGCCTTTCCCCAGTGCTCTGCAAGCTCTCTAGGACAACATAAAATCTGGGGCTCTGTGCTTTCTTTCGTTCTGAACAAGTGTTAGTGTTTTCTGCACAAAAGCGCTTCTGTGAGGCAATGTGAACACTTCTGCTTCCCAGGCACATAGAAGGTGCTAGCAGGGAATTCTCTGCCTGCCTTTCCCCAGTGCTCTGCAAGCTCTCCAGGACAACATAGAATCTGGGGCTCTGTGCTTTCTTTCATTCTGAACAAGTGTTACTGTTTTCTGCACAAAAGCGATTCTGCGAAGCAATGTGAACACTTCTGCTTCCCAGGCACAGAGAAGGTGCTAGCAGGGAATTCTCTGCCTGCCTTTCCCCAGTGCTCTGCAAGCTCTCCAGGACAACATAAAATCTGGGGCTCTGTGCTTTCTTTCCTTCTGAACAAGTGTTAGTGTTTTCTGCACAAAAGCGATTCTTTGAAGCAATGTGAACAGGCACAGAGAAGGTGCTAGCAGGGAATTCTCTGCCTGCCTTTCCCCAGTGCTCTGCAAGCTCTCCAGGACAACATAAAATCTGGGGCTCTGTGCTTCCTTTCCTTCTGAACAAGTGTTACTGTTTTCTGCACAAAAGCGATTCTGCGAAGCAATGTGAACACTTCTGCTTCCCAGGCACAGAGAAGGTGCTAGGAAGGAAATCTCTGCCTGCCTTTCCCCAGTGCTCTGCAAGCTCTCCAGGACAACATAGAATCTGGGGCTCTGTGCTTTCTTTCGTTCTGAACAAGTGTTACTGTTTTCTGCACAAAAGCGATTCTGCGAAACAATGTGAACAGGCACAGAGAAGGTGCTATCAGGGAATTCTCTGCCTGCCTTTCCCCAGTGCTCTGCAAGCTCTCCAGGACAACAGCAAATCTGGGGCTCTGTGCTTTTTTTTCGTTCTGAACAACTGTTACTGTTTTCTGCACAAAACCGATTCTTGCGAAGCAATGTGAACACTTCTGCTTCCCAGGCACAGAGAAGGTGCTAGCAGGGAATTCTCTGCCTGCCTTTCCCCAGTGCTCTGCAAGCTCTCCAGGACAACATAAAATCTGGGGCTCTGTGCTTTCTTTCCTTCTGAACAAGTGTTACTGTTTTCTGCACAAAAGCGATTCTGCGAAGCAATGTGAACACTTCTGCTTCCCAGGCACAGAGAAGGTGTTAGCAGGGAATTCTCTGCCTGCCTTTCCCCAGTGCTCTGCAAGCTCTCTAGGACAACATAAAATCTGGGGCTCTGTGCTTTCTTTCGTTCTGAACAAGTGTTAGTGTTTTCTGCACAAAAGCGCTTCTGTGAGGCAATGTGAACACTTCTGCTTCCCAGGCACAGAGAAGGTGCTAGCAGGGAATTCTCTGCCTGCCTTTCCCCAGTGCTCTGCAAGCTCTCCAGGACAACATAGAATCTGGGGCTCTGTGCTTTCTTTCCTTCTGAACAAGTGTTACTGTTTTCTGCACAAAAGCGATTCTGCGAAACAATGTGAACAGGCACAGAGAAGGTGCTATCAGGGAATTCTCTGCCTGCCTTTCCCCAGTGCTCTGCAAGCTCTCCAGGACAACAGCAAATCTGGGGCTCTGTGCTTTCTTTCGTTCTGAACAACTGTTACTGTTTTCTGCACAAAAGCGATTCTTGCGAAGCAATGTGAACACCTCTGCTTCCCAGGCACAGAGAAGGTGCTAGCAGGGAATTCTCTGCCTGCCTTTCCCCAGTGCTCTGCAAGCTCTCCAGGACAACATAAAATCTGGGGCTCTGTGCTTTCTTTCCTTCTGAACAAGTGTTACTGTTTTCTGCACAAAAGCGATTCTGCGAAGCAATGTGAACACTTCTGCTTCCCAGGCACAGAGAAGGTGCTAGCAGGGAATTCTCTGCCTGCCTTTCCCCAGTGCTCTGCAAGCTCTCCAGGACAACATAAAATCTGGGGCTCTGTGCTTCCTTTCCTTCTGAACAAGTGTTACTGTTTTCTGCACAAAAGCGATTCTGCGAAGCAATGTGAACACTTCTGCTTCCCAGGCACAGAGAAGGTGCTAGGAAGGAAATCTCTGCCTGCCTTTCCCCAGTGCTCTGCAAGCTCTCCAGGACAACATAGAATCTGGGGCTCTGTGCTTTCTTTCGTTCTGAACAAGTGTTACTGTTTTCTGCACAAAAGCGATTCTGCGAAACAATGTGAACAGGCACAGAGAAGGTGCTATCAGGGAATTCTCTGCCTGCCTTTCCCCAGTGCTCTGCAAGCTCTCCAGGACAACAGCAAATCTGGGGCTCTGTGCTTTTTTTTCGTTCTGAACAACTGTTACTGTTTTCTGCACAAAACCGATTCTTGCGAAGCAATGTGAACACTTCTGCTTCCCAGGCACAGAGAAGGTGCTAGCAGGGAATTCTCTGCCTGCCTTTCCCCAGTGCTCTGCAAGCTCTCCAGGACAACATAAAATCTGGGGCTCTGTGCTTTCTTTCCTTCTGAACAAGTGTTACTGTTTTCTGCACAAAAGCGATTCTGCGAAGCAATGTGAACACTTCTGCTTCCCAGGCACAGAGAAGGTGCTAGCAGGGAATTCTCTGCCTGCCTTTCCCCAGTGCTCTGCAAGGTCTCTAGGACAACATAAAATCTGGGGCTCTGTGCTTTCTTTCGTTCTGAACAAGTGTTAGTGTTTTCTGCACAAAAGCGCTTCTGTGAGGCAATGTGAACACTTCTGCTTCCCAGGCACATAGAAGGTGCTAGCAGGGAATTCTCTGCCTGCCTTTCCCCAGTGCTCTGCAAGCTCTCCAGGACAACATAGAATCTGGGGCTCTGTGCTTTCTTTCCTTCTGAACAAGTGTTACTGTTTTCTGCAAAAAAGCGATTCTGCGAAGCAATGTGAACACTTCTGCTTCCCAGGCACAGAGAAGGTGCTAGCAGGGAATTCTCTGCCTGCCTTTCCCCAGTGCTCTGCAAGCTCTCTAGGACAACATAAAATCTGGGGCTCTGTGCTTTCTTTCGTTCTGAACAAGTGTTAGTGTTTTCTGCACAAAAGCGATTCTGCGAAGCAATGTGAACACTTCTGCTTCCCAGGCACAGAGAAGGTGCTAGGAAGGAAATCTCTGCCTGCCTTTCCCCAGTGCTCTGCAAGCTCTCCAGGACAACATAGAATCTGGGGCTCTGTGCTTTCTTTCGTTCTGAACAAGTGTTACTGTTTTCTGCACAAAAGCGATTCTGCGAAACAATGTGAACAGGCATAGAGAAGGTGCTATCAGGGAATTCTCTGCCTGCCTTTCCCCAGTGTTCTGCAAGCTCTCCAGGACAACAGCAAATCTGGGGCTCTGTGCTTTCTTTCGTTCTGAACAAGTGTTACTGTTTTCTGCACAAAACCGATTCTTGCGAAGCAATGTGAACACTTCTGCTTCCCAGGCACAGAGAAGGTGCTAGCAGGGAATTCTCTGCCTGCCTTTCCCCAGTGCTCTGCAAGCTCTCCAGGACAACATAAAATCTGGGGCTCTGTGCTTTCTTTCCTTCTGAACAAGTGTTACTGTTTTCTGCACAAAAGCGATTTTGCGAAGCAATGTGAACACTTCTGCTTCCCAGGCACAGAGAAGGTGCTAGCAGGGAATTCTCTGCCTGCCTTTCCCCAGTGCTCTGCAAGCTCTCCAGGACAACATAGAATCTGGGGCTCTGTGCTTTCTTTCGTTCTGAACAAGTGTTACTGTTTTCTGCACAAAAGCGATTCTGCGAAGCAATGTGAACAGGCACAGAGAAGGTGCTAGCAGGGAATTCTCTGCCTGCCTTTCCCCACTGCTCTGCAAGCTCTCCAGGACAACATAAAATCTGGGGCTCTGTGCTTTCTTTCGTTCTGAACAAGTGTTACTGTTTTCTGCACAAAAGCGATTCTGCGAAGCAATGTGAACACTTCTGCTTCCCAGGCACAGAGAAGGTGCTAGCAAGGAATTCTCTGCCTGCCTTTCCCCAGTGCTCTGCAAGCTCTCCAGGACAACATAAAATCTGGGGCTCTGTGCTTTCTTTCCTTCTGAACAAGTGTTACTGTTTTCTGCACAAAAGCGATTCTGCGAAGCAATGTGAACAGGCACAGAGATGGTGCTAGCAGGGAATTCTCTGCCTGCCTTTCCCAGTGCTCTGCAAGCTCTCCAGGACAACATAAAATCTGGGGCTCTGTGCTTTCTTTCCTTCTGAACAAGTGTTACTGTTTTCTGCACAAAAGCGACTCTTGCGAAGCAATGTGAACACTTCTGCTTCCCAGGCACAGAGAAGGTGCTAGCAAGGAATTCTCTGCCTGCCTTTCCCCAGTGCTCTGCAAGCTCTCCAGGACAACATAAAATCTGGGGCTCTGTGCTTTCTTTCCTTCTGAACAAGTGTTAGTGTTTTCTGCACAAAAGCGATTCTTTGAAGCAATGTGAACAGGCACAGAGAAGGTGCTAGCAGGGAATTCTCTGCCTGCCTTTCCCCAGTGCTCTGCAAGCTCTCCAGGACAACATAAAATCTGGGGCTCTGTGCTTCCTTTCCTTCTGAACAAGTGTTACTGTTTTCTGCACAAAAGCGATTCTTGCGAAGCAATGTGAACACTTCTGCTTCCCAGGCACAGAGAAGGTGCTAGGAAGGAAATCTCTGCCTGCCTTTCCCCAGTGCTCTGCAAGCTCTCCAGGACAACATAGAATCTGGGGCTCTGTGCTTTCTTTCGTTCTGAACAAGTGTTACTGTTTTCTGCACAAAAGCGATTCTGCGAAACAATGTGAACAGGCACAGAGAAGGTGCTATCAGGGAATTCTCTGCCTGCCTTTCCCCAGTGCTCTGCAAGCTCTCCAGGACAACATAGAATCTGGGGCTCTGTGCTTTCTTTCGTTCTGAACAAGTGTTACTGTTTTCTGCACAAAAGCGATTCTGCGAAGCAATGTGAACAGGCACAGAGAAGGTGCTAGCAGGGAATTCTCTGCCTGCCTTTCCCCACTGCTCTGCAAGCTCTCCAGGACAACATAAAATCTGGGGCTCTGTGCTTTCTTTCGTTCTGAACAAGTGTTACTGTTTTCTGCACAAAAGCGATTCTGCGAAGCAATGTGAACACTTCTGCTTCCCAGGCACAGAGAAGGTGCTAGCAAGGAATTCTCTGCCTGCCTTTCCCCAGTGCTCTGCAAGCTCTCCAGGACAACATAAAATCTGGGGCTCTGTGCTTTCTTTCCTTCTGAACAAGTGTTATTGTTTTCTGCACAAAAGCGATTCTGCGAAGCAATGTGAACAGGCACAGAGATGGTGCTAGCAGGGAATTCTCTGCCTGCCTTTCCCAGTGCTCTGCAAGCTCTCCAGGACAACATAAAATCTGGGGCTCTGTGCTTTCTTTCGTTCTCAACAAGTGTTACTGTTTTCTGCACAAAAGCGTCTCTTGCGAAGCAATGTGAACACTTCTGCTTCCCAGGCACAGAGAAGGTGCTAGCAAGGAATTCTCTGCCTGCCTTTCCCCAGTGCTCTGCAAGCTCTCCAGGACAACATAAAATCTGGGGCTCTGTGCTTTCTTTCCTTCTGAACAAGTGTTAGTGTTTTCTGCACAAAAGCGATTCTTTGAAGCAATGTGAACAGGCACAGAGAAGGTGCTAGCAGGGAATTCTCTGCCTGCCTTTCCCCAGTGCTCTGCAAGCTCTCCAGGACAACATAAAATCTGGGGCTCTGTGCTTCCTTTCCTTCTGAACAAGTGTTACTGTTTTCTGCACAAAAGCGATTCTGCGAAGCAATGTGAACACTTCTGCTTCCCAGGCACAGAGAAGGTGCTAGGAAGGAAATCTCTGCCTGCCTTTCCCCAGTGCTCTGCAAGCTCTCCAGGACAACATAGAATCTGGGGCTCTGTGCTTTCTTTCGTTCTGAACAAGTGTTACTGTTTTCTGCACAAAAGCGATTCTGCGAAACAATGTGAACAGGCACAGAGAAGGTGCTATCAGGGAATTCTCTGCCTGCCTTTCCCCAGTGCTCTGCAAGCTCTCCAGGACAACAGCAAATCTGGGGCTCTGTGCTTTCTTTCGTTCTGAACAACTGTTACTGTTTTCTGCACAAAAGCGATTCTTGCGAAGCAATGTGAACACTTCTGCTTCCCAGGCACAGAGAAGGTGCTAGCAGGGAATTCTCTGCCTGCCTTTCCCCAGTGCTCTGCAAGCTCTACAGGACAACATAAAATCTGGGGCTCTGTGCTTTCTTTCCTTCTGAACAAGTGTTACTGTTTTCTGCACAAAAGCGACTCTTGCGAAGCAATGTGAACACTTCTGCTTCCCAGGCACAGAGAAGGTGCTAGCAAGGAATTCTCTGCCTGCCTTTCCCCAGTGCTCTGCAAGCTCTCCAGGACAACATAAAATCTGGGGCTCTGTGCTTTCTTTCCTTCTGAACAAGTGTTAGTGTTTTCTGCACAAAAGCGATTCTTTGAAGCAATGTGAACAGGCACAGAGAAGGTGCTAGCAGGGAATTCTCTGCCTGCCTTTCCCCAGTGCTCTGCAAGCTCTCCAGGACAACATAAAATCTGGGGCTCTGTGCTTCCTTTCCTTCTGAACAAGTGTTACTGTTTTCTGCACAAAAGCGATTCTTGCGAAGCAATGTGAACACTTCTGCTTCCCAGGCACAGAGAAGGTGCTAGGAAGGAAATCTCTGCCTGCCTTTCCCCAGTGCTCTGCAAGCTCTCCAGGACAACATAGAATCTGGGGCTCTGTGCTTTCTTTCGTTCTGAACAAGTGTTACTGTTTTCTGCACAAAAGCGATTCTGCGAAACAATGTGAACAGGCACAGAGAAGGTGCTATCAGGGAATTCTCTGCCTGCCTTTCCCCAGTGCTCTGCAAGCTCTCCAGGACAACATAGAATCTGGGGCTCTGTGCTTTCTTTCGTTCTGAACAAGTGTTACTGTTTTCTGCACAAAAGCGATTCTGCGAAGCAATGTGAACAGGCACAGAGAAGGTGCTAGCAGGGAATTCTCTGCCTGCCTTTCCCCACTGCTCTGCAAGCTCTCCAGGACAACAGCAAATCTGGGGCTCTGTGCTTTCTTTCGTTCTGAACAAGTGTTACTGTTTTCTGCACAAAAGCGATTCTGCGAAGCAATGTGAACACTTCTGCTTCCCAGGCACAGAGAAGGTGCTAGCAAGGAATTCTCTGCCTGCCTTTCCCCAGTGCTCTGCAAGCTCTCCAGGACAACATAAAATCTGGGGCTCTGTGCTTTCTTTCCTTCTGAACAAGTGTTATTGTTTTCTGCACAAAAGCGATTCTGCGAAGCAATGTGAACAGGCACAGAGATGGTGCTAGCAGGGAATTCTCTGCCTGCCTTTCCCAGTGCTCTGCAAGCTCTCCAGGACAACATAAAATCTGGGGCTCTGTGCTTTCTTTCGTTCTCAACAAGTGTTACTGTTTTCTGCACAAAAGCGTCTCTTGCGAAGCAATGTGAACACTTCTGCTTCCCAGGCACAGAGAAGGTGCTAGCAAGGAATTCTCTGCCTGCCTTTCCCCAGTGCTCTGCAAGCTCTCCAGGACAACATAAAATCTGGGGCTCTGTGCTTTCTTTCCTTCTGAACAAGTGTTAGTGTTTTCTGCACAAAAGCGATTCTTTGAAGCAATGTGAACAGGCACAGAGAAGGTGCTAGCAGGGAATTCTCTGCCTGCCTTTCCCCAGTGCTCTGCAAGCTCTCCAGGACAACATAAAATCTGGGGCTCTGTGCTTCCTTTCCTTCTGAACAAGTGTTACTGTTTTCTGCACAAAAGCGATTCTGCGAAGCAATGTGAACACTTCTGCTTCCCAGGCACAGAGAAGGTGCTAGCAGGGAATTCTCTGCCTGCCTTTCCCCAGTGCTCTGCAAGCTCTCCAGGACAACATAGAATCTGGGGCTCTGTGCTTTCTTTCCTTCTGAACAAGTGTTAGTGTTTTCTGCACAAAAGCGATTCTGCGAAGCAATGTGAACACTTCTGCTTCCCAGGCACAGAGAAGGTGCTAGCAGGGAATTCTCTGCCTGCCTTTCCCCAGTGCTCTGCAAGCTCTCCAGGACAACATAAAATCTGGGGCTCTGTGCTTTCTTTCCTTCTGAACAAGTGTTACTGTTTTCTGCACAAAAGCGATTCTGCGAAGCAATGTGAACACTTCTGCTTCCCAGGCACAGAGAAGGTGCTAGGAAGGAAATCTCTGCCTGCCTTTCCCCAGTGCTCTGCAAGCTCTCCAGGACAACATAGAATCTGGGGCTCTGTGCTTTCTTTCCTTCTGAACAAGTGTTACTGTTTTCTGCACAAAAGCGATTCTGCGAAACAATGTGAACAGGCACAGAGAAGGTGCTATCAGGGAATTCTATGCCTGCCTTTCCCCAGTGCTCTGCAAGCTCTCCAGGACAACAGCAAATCTGGGGCTCTGTGCTTTCTTTCGTTCTGAACAACTGTTACTGTTTTCTGCACAAAACCGATTCTTGCGAAGCAATGTGAACACTTCTGCTTCCCAGGCACAGAGAAGGTGCTAGCAGGGAATTCTCTGCCTGCCTTTCCCCAGTGCTCTGCAAGCTCTCCAGGACAACATAGAATCTGGGGCTCTGTGCTTTCTTTCCTTCTGAACAAGTGTTACTGTTTTCTGCACAAAAGCGATTCTGCGAAGCAATGTGAACACTTCTGCTTCCCAGGCACAGAGAAGGTGCTAGCAGGGAACTCTCTGCCTGCCTTTCCCCAGTGCTCTGCAAGCTCTCCAGGACAACATAGAATCTGGGGCTCTGTGCTTTCTTTCCTTCTGAACAAGTGTTACTGTTTTCTGCACAAAAGCGATTCTGCGAAGCAATGTGAACAGGCACAGAGAAGGTGCTAGCAGGGAATTCTCTGCCTGCCTTTCCCCAGTGCTCTGCAAGCTCTACAGGACAACATAAAATCTGGGGCTCTGTGCTTTCTTTCCTTCTGAACAAGTGTTACTGTTTTCTGCACAAAAGCGATTCTTGTGAAGCAATGTGAACACTTCTGCTTCCCAGGCACAGAGAAGGTGCTAGCAAGGAATTCTCTGCCTGCCTTTCCCCAGTGCTCTGCAAGCTCTCCAGGGCAACATAAAATCTGGGGCTCTGTGCTTTCTTTCCTTCTCAACAAGTGTTAGTGTTTTCTGCACAAAAGCGATTCTGCGAAGCAATGTGAACAGGCACAGAGAAGGTGCTATCAGGGAATTCTCTGCCTGCCTTTCCCCAGTGCTCTGCAAGCTCTCCAGGACAACATAGAATCTGGGGCTCTGTGCTTTCTTTCGTTCTGAACAAGTGTTAGTGTTTTCTGCACAAAAGCGACTCTTGCGAAGCAATGTGAACACTTCTGCTTCCCAGGCACAGAGAAGGTGCTAGCAGGGAATTCTCTGCCTGCCTTTCCCCAGTGCTCTGCAAGCTCTCCAGGACAACATAAAATCTGGGGCTCTGTGCTTTCTTTCGTTCTGAACAAGTGTTAGTGTTTTCTGCACAAAAGCGCTTCTGTGAGGCAATGTGAACACTTCTGCTTCCCAGGCACATAGAAGGTGCTAGCAGGGAATTCTCTGCCTGCCTTTCCCCAGTGCTCTGCAAGCTCTCCAGGACAACATAGAATCTGGGGCTCTGTGCTTTCTTTCATTCTGAACAAGTGTTACTGTTTTCTGCACAAAAGCGATTCTGCGAAACAATGTGAACAGGCACAGAGAAGGTGCTAGCAGGGAATTCTTTGCCTGCCTTTCCCCAGTGCTCTGCAAGCTCTCCAGGACAACATAGAATCTGGGGCTCTGTGCTTTCTTTCCTTCTGAACAAGTGTTACTGTTTTCTGCACAAAAGCGATTCTGCGAAGCAATGTGAACACTTCTGCTTCCCAGGCACAGAGAAGGTGCTAGCAAGGAATTCTCTGCCTGCCTTTCCCCAGTGCTCTGCAAGCTCTCCAGGACAACATAAAATCTGGGGCTCTGTGCTTTCTTTCCTTCTGAACAAGTGTTACTGTTTTCTGCACAAAAGCGATTCTGCGAAGCAATGTGAACAGGCACAGAGAAGGTGCTAGCAGGGAATTCTCTGCCTGCCTTTCCCCAGTGCTCTGCAAGCTCTACAGGACAACATAAAATCTGGGGCTCTGTGCTTTCTTTCCTTCTGAACAAGTGTTACTGTTTTCTGCACAAAAGCGATTCTTGTGAAGCAATGTGAACACTTCTGCTTCCCAGGCACAGAGAAGGTGCTAGCAAGGAATTCTCTGCCTGCCTTTCCCCAGTGCTCTGCAAGCTCTCCAGGGCAACATAAAATCTGGGGCTCTGTGCTTTCTTTCCTTCTCAACAAGTGTTAGTGTTTTCTGCACAAAAGCGATTCTGCGAAGCAATGTGAACAGGCACAGAGAAGGTGCTATCAGGGAATTCTCTGCCTGCCTTTCCCCAGTGCTCTGCAAGCTCTCCAGGACAACATAGAATCTGGGGCTCTGTGCTTTCTTTCGTTCTGAACAAGTGTTAGTGTTTTCTGCACAAAAGCGACTCTTGCGAAGCAATGTGAACACTTCTGCTTCCCAGGCACAGAGAAGGTGCTAGCAGGGAATTCTCTGCCTGCCTTTCCCCAGTGCTCTGCAAGCTCTCTAGGACAACATAAAATCTGGGGCTCTGTGCTTTCTTTCGTTCTGAACAAGTGTTAGTGTTTTCTGCACAAAAGCGCTTCTGTGAGGCAATGTGAACACTTCTGCTTCCCAGGCACATAGAAGGTGCTAGCAGGGAATTCTCTGCCTGCCTTTCCCCAGTGCTCTGCAAGCTCTCCAGGACAACATAGAATCTGGGGCTCTGTGCTTTCTTTCATTCTGAACAAGTGTTAGTGTTTTCTGCACAAAAGCGATTCTGCGAAGCAATGTGAACACTTCTGCTTCCCAGGCACAGAGAAGGTGCTAGGAAGGAAATCTCTGCCTGCCTTTCCCCAGTGCTCTGCAAGCTCTCCAGGACAACATAGAATCTGGGGCTCTGTGCTTTCTTTCGTTCTGAACAAGTGTTACTGTTTTCTGCACAAAAGCGATTCTGCGAAACAATGTGAACAGGCATAGAGAAGGTGCTATCAGGGAATTCTCTGCCTGCCTTTCCCCAGTGTTCTGCAAGCTCTCCAGGACAACAGCAAATCTGGGGCTCTGTGCTTTCTTTCGTTCTGAACAAGTGTTACTGTTTTCTGCACAAAACCGATTCTTGCGAAGCAATGTGAACACTTCTGCTTCCCAGGCACAGAGAAGGTGCTAGCAGGGAATTCTCTGCCTGCCTTTCCCCAGTGCTCTGCAAGCTCTCCAGGACAACATAAAATCTGGGGCTCTGTGCTTTCTTTCCTTCTGAACAAGTGTTACTGTTTTCTGCACAAAAGCGATTTTGCGAAGCAATGTGGACACTTCTGCTTCCCAGGCACAGAGAAGGTGCTAGCAGGGAATTCTCTGCCTGCCTTTCCCCAGTGCTCTGCAAGCTCTCCAGGACAACATAGAATCTGGGGCTCTGTGCTTTCTTTCGTTCTGAACAAGTGTTACTGTTTTCTGCACAAAAGCGATTCTGCGAAGCAATGTGAACAGGCACAGAGAAGGTGCTAGCAGGGAATTCTCTGCCTGCCTTTCCCCACTGCTCTGCAAGCTCTCCAGGACAACATAAAATCTGGGGCTCTGTGCTTTCTTTCCTTCTGAACAAGTGTTACTGTTTTCTGCACAAAAGCGACTCTTGCGAAGCAATGTGAACACTTCTGCTTCCCAGGCACAGAGAAGGTGCTAGCAAGGAATTCTCTGCCTGCCTTTCCCCAGTGCTCTGCAAGCTCTCCAGGACAACATAAAATGTGGGGCTCTGTGCTTTCTTTCCTTCTGAACAAGTGTTAGTGTTTTCTGCACAAAAGCGATTCTTTGAAGCAATGTGAACAGGCACAGAGAAGGTGCTAGCAGGGAATTCTCTGCCTGCCTTTCCCCAGTGCTCTGCAAGCTCTCCAGGACAACATAAAATCTGGGGCTCTGTGCTTCCTTTCCTTCTGAACAAGTGTTACTGTTTTCTGCACAAAAGCGATTCTGCGAAGCAATGTGAACACTTCTGCTTCCCAGGCACAGAGAAGGTGCTAGGAAGGAAATCTCTGCCTGCCTTTCCCCAGTGCTCTGCAAGCTCTCCAGGACAACATAGAATCTGGGGCTCTGTGCTTTCTTTCCTTCTGAACAAGTGTTACTGTTTTCTGCACAAAAGCGATTCTGCGAAACAATGTGAACAGGCACAGAGAAGGTGCTATCAGGGAATTCTCTGCCTGCCTTTCCCCAGTGCTCTGCAAGCTCTCCAGGACAACAGCAAATCTGGGGCTCTGTGCTTTCTTTCGTTCTGAACAACTGTTACTGTTTTCTGCTCAAAACCGATTCTTGCGAAGCAATGTGAACACTTCTGCTTCCCAGGCACAGAGAAGGTGCTAGCAGGGAATTCTCTGCCTGCCTTTCCCCAGTGCTCTGCAAGCTCTCCAGGACAACATAAAATCTGGGGCTCTGTGCTTTCTTTCCTTCTGAACAAGTGTTACTGTTTTCTGCACAAAAGCGATTCTGCGAAGCAATGTGAACACTTCTGCTTCCCAGGCACAGAGAAGGTGCTAGCAGGGAATTCTCTGCCTGCCTTTCCCCAGTGCTCTGCAAGGTCTCTAGGACAACATAAAATCTGGGGCTCTGTGCTTTCTTTCGTTCTGAACAAGTGTTAGTGTTTTCTGCACAAAAGCGCTTCTGTGAGGCAATGTGAACACTTCTGCTTCCCAGGCACAGAGAAGGTGCTAGCAGGGAATTCTCTGCCTGCCTTTCCCCAGTGCTCTGCAAGCTCTCCAGGACAACATAGAATCTGGGGCTCTGTGCTTTCTTTCATTCTGAACAAGTGTTACTGTTTTCTGCACAAAAGCGATTCTGCGAAGCAATGTGAACACTTCTGCTTCCCAGGCACAGAGAAGGTGCTAGCAGGGAATTCTCTGCCTGCCTTTCCCCAGTGCTCTGCAAGCTCTCCAGGACAACATAAAATCTGGGGCTCTGTGCTTTCTTTCGTTCTGAACAAGTGTTAGTGTTTTCTGCACAAAAGCGCTTCTGTGAGGCAATGTGAACACTTCTGCTTCCCAGGCACATAGAAGGTGCTAGCAGGGAATTCTCTGCCTGCCTTTCCCCAGTGCTCTGCAAGCTCTCCAGGACAACATAGAATCTGGGGCTCTGTGCTTTCTTTCATTCTGAACAAGTGTTACTGTTTTCTGCACAAAAGCGATTCTGCGAAGCAATGTGAACACTTCTGCTTCCCAGGCACAGAGAAGGTGCTAGCAGGGAATTCTCTGCCTGCCTTTCCCCAGTGCTCTGCAAGCTCTCCAGGACAACAGCAAATCTGGGGCTCTGTGCTTTGTTTCGTTCTGAACAACTGTTACTGTTTTCTGCACAAAAGCGATTCTTGCGAAGCAATGTGAACACTTCTGCTTCCCAGGCACAGAGAAGGTGCTAGCAGGGAATTCTCTGCCTGCCTTTCCCCAGTGCTCTGCAAGCTCTCCAGGACAACATAAAATCTGGGGCTCTGTGCTTTCTTTCCTTCTGAACAAGTGTTACTGTTTTCTGCACAAAAGCGATTCTGCGAAGCAATGTGAACACTTCTGCTTCCCAGGCACAGAGAAGGTGCTAGCAGGGAATTCTCTGCCTGCCTTTCCCCAGTGCTCTGCAAGCTCTCCAGGACAACATAAAATCTGGGGCTCTGTGCTTCCTTTCCTTCTGAACAAGTGTTACTGTTTTCTGCACAAAAGCGATTCTGCGAAGCAATGTGAACACTTCTGCTTCCCAGGCACAGAGAAGGTGCTAGGAAGGAAATCTCTGCCTGCCTTTCCCCAGTGCTCTGCAAGCTCTCCAGGACAACATAGAATCTGGGGCTCTGTGCTTTGTTTCGTTCTGAACAAGTGTTACTGTTTTCTGCACAAAAGCGATTCTGCGAAACAATGTGAACAGGCACAGAGAAGGTGCTATCAGGGAATTCTCTGCCTGCCTTTACCCAGTGCTCTGCAAGCTCTCCAGGACAACAGCAAATCTGGGGCTCTGTGCTTTTTTTTCGTTCTGAACAACTGTTACTGTTTTCTGCACAAAACCGATTCTTGCGAAGCAATGTGAACACTTCTGCTTCCCAGGCACAGAGAAGGTGCTAGCAGGGAATTCTCTGCCTGCCTTTCCCCAGTGCTCTGCAAGCTCTCCAGGACAACATAAAATCTGGGGCTCTGTGCTTTCTTTCCTTCTGAACAAGTGTTACTGTTTTCTGCACAAAAGCGATTCTGCGAAGCAATGTGAACACTTCTGCTTCCCAGGCACAGAGAAGGTGCTAGCAGGGAATTCTCTGCCTGCCTTTCCCCAGTGCTCTGCAAGCTCTCCAGGACAACATAGAATCTGGGGCTCTGTGCTTTCTTTCCTTCTGAACAAGTGTTAGTGTTTTCTGCACAAAAGCGATTCTGCGAAGCAATGTGAACACTTCTGCTTCCCAGGCACAGAGAAGGTGCTAGCAGGGAATTCTCTGCCTGCCTTTCCCCAGTGCTCTGCAAGCTCTCCAGGACAACATAAAATCTGGGGCTCTGTGCTTTCTTTCCTTCTGAACAAGTGTTACTGTTTTCTGCACAAAAGCGATTCTGCGAAGCAATGTGAACACTTCTGCTTCCCAGGCACAGAGAAGGTGCTAGGAAGGAAATCTCTGCCTGCCTTTCCCCAGTGCTCTGCAAGCTCTCCAGGACAACATAGAATCTGGGGCTCTGTGCTTTCTTTCCTTCTGAACAAGTGTTACTGTTTTCTGCACAAAAGCGATTCTGCGAAACAATGTGAACAGGCACAGAGAAGGTGCTATCAGGGAATTCTCTGCCTGCCTTTCCCCAGTGCTCTGCAAGCTCTCCAGGACAACAGCAAATCTGGGGCTCTGTGCTTTCTTTCGTTCTGAACAACTGTTACTGTTTTCTGCACAAAAGCGATTCTTGCGAAGCAATGTGAACACTTCTGCTTCCCAGGCACAGAGAAGGTGCTAGCAGGGAATTCTCTGCCTGCCTTTCCCCAGTGCTCTGCAAGCTCTCCAGGACAACATAAAATCTGGGGCTCTGTGCTTTCTTTCCTTCTGAACAACTGTTACTGTTTTCTGCACAAAAGCGATTCTGCGAAGCAATGTGAACACTTCTGCTTCCCAGGCACAGAGAAGGTGCTAGCAGGGAATTCTCTGCCTGCCTTTCCCCAGTGCTCTGCAAGCTCTCCAGGACAACATAAAATCTGGGGCTCTGTGCTTCCTTTCCTTCTGAACAAGTGTTACTGTTTTCTGCACAAAAGCGATTCTGCGAAGCAATGTGAACACTTCTGCTTCCCAGGCACAGAGAAGGTGCTAGTAAGGAAATCTCTGCCTGCCTTTCCCCAGTGCTCTGCAAGCTCTCCAGGACAACATAGAATCTGGGGCTCTGTGCTTTGTTTCGTTCTGAACAAGTGTTACTGTTTTCTGCACAAAAGCGATTCTGCGAAACAATGTGAACAGGCACAGAGAAGGTGCTATCAGGGAATTCTATGCCTGCCTTTCCCCAGTGCTCTGCAAGCTCTCCAGGACAACAGCAAATCTGGGGCTCTGTGCTTTCTTTCGTTCTGAACAACTGTTACTGTTTTCTGCACAAAACCGATTCTTGCGAAGCAATGTGAACACTTCTGCTTCCCAGGCACAGAGAAGGTGCTAGCAGGGAATTCTCTGCCTGCCTTTCCCCAGTGCTCTGCAAGCTCTCCAGGACAACATAGAATCTGGGGCTCTGTGCTTTCTTTCCTTCTGAACAAGTGTTACTGTTTTCTGCACAAAAGCGATTCTGCGAAGCAATGTGAACACTTCTGCTTCCCAGGCACAGAGAAGGTGCTAGCAGGGAATTCTCTGCCTGCCTTTCCCCAGTGCTCTGCAAGCTCTCCAGGACAACATAGAATCTGGGGCTCTGTGCTTTCTTTCCTTCTGAACAAGTGTTACTGTTTTCTGCACAAAAGCGATTCTGCGAAACAATGTGAACAGGCACAGAGAAGGTGCTAGCAGGGAATTCTTTGCCTGCCTTTCCCCAGTGCTCTGCAAGCTCTCCAGGACAACATAGAATCTGGGGCTCTGTGCTTTCTTTCCTTCTGAACAAGTGTTACTGTTTTCTGCACAAAAGCGATTCTGCGAAGCAATGTGAACACTTCTGCTTCCCAGGCACAGAGAAGGTGCTAGCAAGGAATTCTCTGCCTGCCTTTCCCCAGTGCTCTGCAAGCTCTCCAGGACAACATAAAATCTGGGGCTCTGTGCTTTCTTTCCTTCTGAACAAGTGTTACTGTTTTCTGCACAAAAGCGATTCTGCGAAGCAATGTGAACAGGCACAGAGAAGGTGCTAGCAGGGAATTCTCTGCCTGCCTTTCCCCAGTGCTCTGCAAGCTCTCCAGGACAACATAAAATCTGGGGCTCTGTGCTTTCTTTCCTTCTGAACAAGTGTTACTGTTTTCTGCACAAAAGCGATTCTTGTGAAGCAATGTGAACACTTCTGCTTCCCAGGCACAGAGAAGGTGCTAGCAAGGAATTCTCTGCCTGCCTTTCCCCAGTGCTCTGCAAGCTCTCCAGGGCAACATAAAATCTGGGGCTCTGTGCTTTCTTTCCTTCTCAACAAGTGTTAGTGTTTTCTGCACAAAAGCGATTCTGCGAAGCAATGTGAACAGGCACAGAGAAGGTGCTATCAGGGAATTCTCTGCCTGCCTTTCCCCAGTGCTCTGCAAGCTCTCCAGGACAACATAGAATCTGGGGCTCTGTGCTTTCTTTCGTTCTGAACAAGTGTTAGTGTTTTCTGCACAAAAGCGACTCTTGCGAAGCAATGTGAACACTTCTGCTTCCCAGGCACAGAGAAGGTGCTAGCAGGGAATTCTCTGCCTGCCTTTCCCCAGTGCTCTGCAAGCTCTCTAGGACAACATAAAATCTGGGGCTCTGTGCTTTCTTTCGTTCTGAACAAGTGTTAGTGTTTTCTGCACAAAAGCGCTTCTGTGAGGCAATGTGAACACTTCTGCTTCCCAGGCACATAGAAGGTGCTAGCAGGGAATTCTCTGCCTGCCTTTCCCCAGTGCTCTGCAAGCTCTCCAGGACAACATAGAATCTGGGGCTCTGTGCTTTCTTTCATTCTGAACAAGTGTTACTGTTTTCTGCACAAAAGCGATTCTGCGAAACAATGTGAACAGGCACAGAGAAGGTGCTAGCAGGGAATTCTTTGCCTGCCTTTCCCCAGTGCTCTGCAAGCTCTCCAGGACAACATAGAATCTGGGGCTCTGTGCTTTCTTTCCTTCTGAACAAGTGTTACTGTTTTCTGCACAAAAGCGATTCTGCGAAGCAATGTGAACACTTCTGCTTCCCAGGCACAGAGAAGGTGCTAGCAAGGAATTCTCTGCCTGCCTTTCCCCAGTGCTCTGCAAGCTCTCCAGGACAACATAAAATCTGGGGCTCTGTGCTTTCTTTCCTTCTGAACAAGTGTTACTGTTTTCTGCACAAAAGCGATTCTGCGAAGCAATGTGAACAGGCACAGAGAAGGTGCTAGCAGGGAATTCTCTGCCTGCCTTTCCCCAGTGCTCTGCAAGCTCTACAGGACAACATAAAATCTGGGGCTCTGTGCTTTCTTTCCTTCTGAACAAGTGTTACTGTTTTCTGCACAAAAGCGATTCTTGTGAAGCAATGTGAACACTTCTGCTTCCCAGGCACAGAGAAGGTGCTAGCAAGGAATTCTCTGCCTGCCTTTCCCCAGTGCTCTGCAAGCTCTCCAGGGCAACATAAAATCTGGGGCTCTGTGCTTTCTTTCCTTCTCAACAAGTGTTAGTGTTTTCTGCACAAAAGCGATTCTGCGAAGCAATGTGAACAGGCACAGAGAAGGTGCTATCAGGGAATTCTCTGCCTGCCTTTCCCCAGTGCTCTGCAAGCTCTCCAGGACAACATAGAATCTGGGGCTCTGTGCTTTCTTTCGTTCTGAACAAGTGTTAGTGTTTTCTGCACAAAAGCGACTCTTGCGAAGCAATGTGAACACTTCTGCTTCCCAGGCACAGAGAAGGTGCTAGCAGGGAATTCTCTGCCTGCCTTTCCCCAGTGCTCTGCAAGCTCTCTAGGACAACATAAAATCTGGGGCTCTGTGCTTTCTTTCGTTCTGAACAAGTGTTAGTGTTTTCTGCACAAAAGCGCTTCTGTGAGGCAATGTGAACACTTCTGCTTCCCAGGCACATAGAAGGTGCTAGCAGGGAATTCTCTGCCTGCCTTTCCCCAGTGCTCTGCAAGCTCTCCAGGACAACATAGAATCTGGGGCTCTGTGCTTTCTTTCATTCTGAACAAGTGTTACTGTTTTCTGCACAAAAGCGATTCTGCGAAGCAATGTGAACACTTCTGCTTCCCAGGCACAGAGAAGGTGCTAGCAGGGAATTCTCTGCCTGCCTTTCCCCAGTGCTCTGCAAGCTCTCTAGGACAACATAAAATCTGGGGCTCTGTGCTTTCTTTCGTTCTGAACAAGTGTTAGTGTTTTCTGCACAAAAGCGCTTCTGTGAGGCAATGTGAACACTTCTGCTTCCCAGGCACATAGAAGGTGCTATCAGGGAATTCTCTGCCTGCCTTTCCCCAGTGCTCTGCAAGCTCTCCAGGACAACATAGAATCTGGGGCTCTGTGCTTTCTTTCCTTCTGAACAAGTGTTACTGTTTTCTGCACAAAAGCGATTCTGCGAAGCAATGTGAACAGGCACAGAGAAGGTACTATCAGGGAATTCTCTGCCTGCCTTTCCCCAGTGCTCTGAAAGCTCTCCAGGACAACATAAAATCTGGGGCTCTGTGCTTTCTTTCCTTCTGAACAAGTGTTACTGTTTTCTGCACAAAAGCGATTCTGCGAAGCAATGTGAACACTTCTGCTTCCCAGGCACAGAGAAGGTGCTAGCAGGGAATTCTCTGCCTGCCTTTCCCCAGTGCTCTGCAAGCTCTCCAGGACAACATAAAATCTGGGGCTCTGTGCTTTCTTTCCTTCTGAACAAGTGTTACTGTTTTCTGCACAAAAGCGATTCTGCGAAGCAATGTGAACACTTCTGCTTCCCAGGCACAGAGAAGGTGCTAGGAAGGAAATCTCTGCCTGCCTTTCCCCAGTGCTCTGCAAGCTCTCCAGGACAACATAGAATCTGGGGGTCTGTGCTTTCTTTCCTTCTGAACAACTGTTACTGTTTTCTGCACAAAAGCGATTCTTGCGAAGCAATGTGAACACTTCTGCTTCCCAGGCACAGAGAAGGTGCTAGCAAGGAATTCTCTGCCTGCCTTTCCCCAGTGCTCTGCAAGCTCTCTAGGACAACATAAAATCTGGGGCTCTGTGCTTTCTTTCGTTCTGAACAAGTGTTAGTGTTTTCTGCACAAAAGCGCTTCTGCGAAGCAATGTGAACACTTCTGCTTCCCAGGCACAGAGAAGGTGCTAGCAGGGAATTCTCTGCCTGCCTTTCCCCAGTGCTCTGCAAGCTCTCCAGGACAACATAAAATCTGGGGCTCTGTGCTTTCTTTCGTTCTGAACAAGTGTTAGTGTTTTCTGCACAAAAGCGATTCTGCGAAGCAATGTGAACACTTCTGCTTCCCAGGCACAGAGAAGGTGCTAGGAAGGAAATCTCTGCCTGCCTTTCCCCAGTGCTCTGCAAGCTCTCCAGGACAACATAGAATCTGGGGCTCTGTGCTTTCTTTCGTTCTGAACAAGTGTTACTGTTTTCTGCACAAAAGCGATTCTGCGAAACAATGTGAACAGGCATAGAGAAGGTGCTATCAGGGAATTCTCTGCCTGCCTTTCCCCAGTGTTCTGCAAGCTCTCCAGGACAACAGCAAATCTGGGGCTCTGTGCTTTCTTTCGTTCTGAACAAGTGTTACTGTTTTCTGCACAAAACCGATTCTTGCGAAGCAATGTGAACACTTCTGCTTCCCAGGCACAGAGAAGGTGCTAGCAGGGAATTCTCTGCCTGCCTTTCCCCAGTGCTCTGCAAGCTCTCCAGGACAACATAAAATCTGGGGCTCTGTGCTTTCTTTCCTTCTGAACAAGTGTTACTGTTTTCTGCACAAAAGCGATTTTGCGAAGCAATGTGAACACTTCTGCTTCCCAGGCACAGAGAAGGTGCTAGCAGGGAATTCTCTGCCTGCCTTTCCCCAGTGCTCTGCAAGCTCTCCAGGACAACATAGAATCTGGGGCTCTGTGCTTTCTTTCGTTCTGAACAAGTGTTACTGTTTTCTGCACAAAAGCGATTCTGCGAAGCAATGTGAACAGGCACAGAGAAGGTGCTAGCAGGGAATTCTCTGCCTGCCTTTCCCCACTGCTCTGCAAGCTCTCCAGGACAACATAAAATCTGGGGCTCTGTGCTTTCTTTCCTTCTGAACAAGTGTTACTGTTTTCTGCACAAAAGCGATTTTGCGAAGCAATGTGAACACTTCTGCTTCCCAGGCACAGAGAAGGTGCTAGCAGGGAATTCTCTGCCTGCCTTTCCCCAGTGCTCTGCAAGCTCTCCAGGACAACATAGAATCTGGGGCTCTGTGCTTTCTTTCGTTCTGAACAAGTGTTACTGTTTTCTGCACAAAAGCGATTCTGCGAAGCAATGTGAACAGGCACAGAGAAGGTGCTAGCAGGGAATTCTCTGCCTGCCTTTCCCCACTGCTCTGCAAGCTCTCCAGGACAACATAAAATCTGGGGCTCTGTGCTTTCTTTCGTTCTGAACAAGTGTTACTGTTTTCTGCACAAAAGCGATTCTTCGAAGCAATGTGAACACTTCTGCTTCCCAGGCACAGAGAAGGTGCTAGCAAGGAATTCTCTGCCTGCCTTTCCCCAGTGCTCTGCAAGCTCTCCAGGACAACATAAAATCTGGGGCTCTGTGCTTTCTTTCCTTCTGAACAAGTGTTACTGTTTTCTGCACAAAAGCGATTCTGCGAAGCAATGTGAACAGGCACAGAGATGGTGCTAGCAGGGAATTCTCTGCCTGCCTTTCCCAGTGCTCTGCAAGCTCTCCAGGACAACATAAAATCTGGGGCTCTGTGCTTTCTTTCCTTCTGAACAAGTGTTACTGTTTTCTGCACAAAAGCGACTCTTGCGAAGCAATGTGAACACTTCTGCTTCCCAGGCACAGAGAAGGTGCTAGCAGGGAATTCTCTGCCTGCCTTTCCCCAGTGCTCTGCAAGCTCTCCAGGACAACATAAAATCTGGGGCTCTGTGCTTTCTTTCCTTCTGAACAAGTGTTAGTGTTTTCTGCACAAAAGCGATTCTTTGCAGCAATGTGAACAGGCACAGAGAAGGTGCTAGCAGGGAATTCTCTGCCTGCCTTTCCCCAGTGCTCTGCAAGCTCTCCAGGACAACATAAAATCTGGGGCTCTGTGCTTCCTTTCCTTCTGAACAAGTGTTACTGTTTTCTGCACAAAAGCGATTCTGCGAAGCAATGTGAACACTTCTGCTTCCCAGGCACAGAGAAGGTGCTAGGAAGGAAATCTCTGCCTGCCTTTCCCCAGTGCTCTGCAAGCTCTCCAGGACAACATAAAATCTGGGGCTCTGTGCTTTCTTTCCTTCTGAACAAGTGTTAGTGTTTTCTGCACAAAAGCGCTTCTGTGAGGCAATGTGAACACTTCTGCTTCCCAGGCACATAGAAGGTGCTAGCAGGGAATTCTCTGCCTGCCTTTCCCCAGTGCTCTGCAAGCTCTCCAGGACAACATAGAATCTGGGGCTCTGTGCTTTCTTTCATTCTGAACAAGTGTTACTGTTTTCTGCACAAAAGCGATTCTGCGAAGCAATGTGAACACTTCTGCTTCCCAGGCACAGAGAAGGTGCTAGCAGGGAATTCTCTGCCTGCCTTTCCCCAGTGCTCTGCAAGCTCTCTAGGACAACATAAAATCTGGGGCTCTGTGCTTTCTTTCGTTCTGAACAAGTGTTAGTGTTTTCTGCACAAAAGCGCTTCTGTGAGGCAATGTGAACACTTCTGCTTCCCAGGCACATAGAAGGTGCTAGCAGGGAATTCTCTGCCTGCCTTTCCCCAGTGCTCTGCAAGCTCTCCAGGACAACATAGAATCTGGGGCTCTGTGCTTTCTTTCCTTCTGAACAAGTGTTACTGTTTTCTGCACAAAAGCGATTCTGCGAAGCAATGTGAACACTTCTGCTTCCCAGGCACAGAGAAGGTGCTAGCAGGGAATTTTCTGCCTGCCTTTCCCCAGTGCTCTGCAAGCTCTCCAGGACAACATAAAATCTGGGGCTCTGTGCTTCCTTTCCTTCTGAACAAGTGTTACTGTTTTCTGCACAAAAGCGATTCTGCGAAGCAATGTGAACACTTCTGCTTCCCAGGCACAGAGAAGGTGCTAGGAAGGAAATCTCTGCCTGCCTTTCCCCAGTGCTCTGCAAGCTCTCCAGGACAACATAGAATCTGGGGCTCTGTGCTTTCTTTCGTTCTGAACAAGTGTTACTGTTTTCTGCACAAAAGCGATTCTGCGAAACAATGTGAACAGGCACAGAGAAGGTGCTAGCAGGGAATTCTCTGCCTGCCTTTCCCCAGTGCTCTGCAAGCTCTCCAGGACAACAGCAAATCTGGGGCTCTGTGCTTTTTTTTCGTTCTGAACAACTGTTACTGTTTTCTGCACAAAACCGATTCTTGCGAAGCAATGTGAACACTTCTGCTTCCCAGGCACAGAGAAGGTGCTAGCAGGGAATTCTCTGCCTGCCTTTCCCCAGTGCTCTGCAAGCTCTCCAGGACAACATAAAATCTGGGGCTCTGTGCTTTCTTTCCTTCTGAACAAGTGTTACTGTTTTCTGCACAAAAGCGATTCTGCGAAGCAATGTGAACACTTCTGCTTCCCAGGCACAGAGAAGGTGCTAGCAGGGAATTCTCTGCCTGCCTTTCCCCAGTGCTCTGCAAGGTCTCTAGGACAACATAAAATCTGGGGCTCTGTGCTTTCTTTCGTTCTGAACAAGTGTTAGTGTTTTCTGCACAAAAGCGCTTCTGTGAGGCAATGTGAACACTTCTGCTTCCCAGGCACATAGAAGGTGCTAGCAGGGAATTCTCTGTCTGCCTTTCCCCAGTGCTCTGCAAGCTCTCCAGGACAACATAGAATCTGGGGCTCTGTGCTTTCTTTCCTTCTGAACAAGTGTTACTGTTTTCTGCACAAAAGCGATTCTGCGAAGCAATGTGAACACTTCTGCTTCCCAGGCACAGAGAAGGTGCTAGCAGGGAATTCTCTGCCTGCCTTTCCCCAGTGCTCTGCAAGCTCTCTAGGACAACATAAAATCTGGGGCTCTGTGCTTTCTTTCGTTCTGAACAAGTGTTAGTGTTTTCTGCACAAAAGCGATTCTGCGAAGCAATGTGAACACTTCTGCTTCCCAGGCACAGAGAAGGTGCTAGGAAGGAAATCTCTGCCTGCCTTTCCCCAGTGCTCTGCAAGCTCTCCAGGACAACATAGAATCTGGGGCTCTGTGCTTTCTTTCGTTCTGAACAAGTGTTACTGTTTTCTGCACAAAAGCGATTCTGCGAAACAATGTGAACAGGCATAGAGAAGGTGCTATCAGGGAATTCTCTGCCTGCCTTTCCCCAGTGTTCTGCAAGCTCTCCAGGACAACAGCAAATCTGGGGCTCTGTGCTTTCTTTCGTTCTGAACAAGTGTTACTGTTTTCTGCACAAAACCGATTCTTGCGAAGCAATGTGAACACTTCTGCTTCCCAGGCACAGAGAAGGTGCTAGCAGGGAATTCTCTGCCTGCCTTTCCCCAGTGCTCTGCAAGCTCTCCAGGACAACATAAAATCTGGGGCTCTGTGCTTTCTTTCGTTCTGAACAAGTGTTAGTGTTTTCTGCACAAAAGCGATTTTGCGAAGCAATGTGAACACTTCTGCTTCCCAGGCACAGAGAAGGTGCTAGCAGGGAATTCTCTGCCTGCCTTTCCCCAGTGCTCTGCAAGCTCTCCAGGACAACATAGAATCTGGGGCTCTGTGCTTTCTTTCCTTCTGAACAAGTGTTACTGTTTTCTGCACAAAAGCGATTCTGCGAAGCAATGTGAACAGGCACAGAGATGGTGCTAGCAGGGAATTCTCTGCCTGCCTTTCCCAGTGCTCTGCAAGCTCTCCAGGACAACATAAAATCTGGGGCTCTGTGCTTTCTTTCCTTCTGAACAAGTGTTACTGTTTTCTGCACAAAAGCGACTCTTGCGAAGCAATGTGAACACTTCTGCTTCCCAGGCACAGAGAAGGTGCTAGCAAGGAATTCTCTGCCTGCCTTTCCCCAGTGCTCTGCAAGCTCTCCAGGACAACATAAAATCTGGGGCTCTGTGCTTTCTTTCCTTCTGAACAAGTGTTAGTGTTTTCTGCACAAAAGCGATTCTTTGAAGCAATGTGAACAGGCACAGAGAAGGTGCTAGCAGGGAATTCTCTGCCTGCCTTTCCCCAGTGCTCTGCAAGCTCTCCAGGACAACATAAAATCTGGGGCTCTGTGCTTTCTTTCGTTCTGAACAAGTGTTACTGTTTTCTGCACAAAAGCGATTCTGCGAAGCAATGTGAACACTTCTGCTTCCCAGGCACAGAGAAGGTGCTAGGAAGGAAATCTCTGCCTGCCTTTCCCCAGTGCTCTGCAAGCTCTCCAGGACAACATAGAATCTGGGGCTCTGTGCTTTCTTTCGTTCTGAACAAGTGTTACTGTTTTCTGCACAAAAGCGATTCTGCGAAACAATGTGAACAGGCACAGAGAAGGTGCTATCAGGGAATTCTCTGCCTGCCTTTCCCCAGTGCTCTGCAAGCTCTCCAGGACAACAGCAAATCTGGGGCTCTGTGCTTTTTTTTCGTTCTGAACAACTGTTACTGTTTTCTGCACAAAACCGATTCTTGCGAAGCAATGTGAACACTTCTGCTTCCCAGGCAAAGAGAAGGTGCTAGCAGGGAATTCTCTGCCTGCCTTTCCCCAGTGCTCTGCAAGCTCTCCAGGACAACATAAAATCTGGGGCTCTGTGCTTCCTTTCCTTCTGAACAAGTGTTACTGTTTTCTGCACAAAAGCGCTTCTGTGAGGCAATGTGAACACTTCTGCTTCCCAGGCACATAGAAGGTGCTAGCAGGGAATTCTCTGCCTGCCTTTCCCCAGTGCTCTGCAAGCTCTCCAGGACAACATAGAATCTGGGGCTCTGTGCTTTCTTTCATTCTGAACAAGTGTTACTGTTTTCTGCACAAAAGCGATTCTGCGAAGCAATGTGAACACTTCTGCTTCCCAGGCACAGAGAAGGTGCTAGCAGGGAATTCTCTGCCTGCCTTTCCCCAGTGCTCTGCAAGCTCTCTAGGACAACATAAAATCTGGGGCTCTGTGCTTTCTTTCGTTCTGAACAAGTGTTAGTGTTTTCTGCACAAAAGCGATTCTGCGAAGCAATGTGAACACTTCTGCTTCCCAGGCACAGAGAAGGTGCTAGGAAGGAAATCTCTGCCTGCCTTTCCCCAGTGCTCTGCAAGCTCTCCAGGACAACATAGAATCTGGGGCTCTGTGCTTTCTTTCGTTCTGAACAAGTGTTACTGTTTTCTGCACAAAAGCGATTCTGCGAAACAATGTGAACAGGCATAGAGAAGGTGCTATCAGGGAATTCTCTGCCTGCCTTTCCCCAGTGTTCTGCAAGCTCTCCAGGACAACAGCAAATCTGGGGCTCTGTGCTTTCTTTCGTTATGAACAAGTGTTACTGTTTTCTGCACAAAACCGATTCTTGCGAAGCAATGTGAACACTTCTGCTTCCCAGGCACAGAGAAGGTGCTAGCAGGGAATTCTCTGCCTGCCTTTCCCCAGTGCTCTGCAAGCTCTCCAGGACAACATAAAATCTGGGGCTCTGTGCTTTCTTTCCTTCTGAACAAGTGTTACTGTTTTCTGCACAAAAGCGATTTTGCGAAGCAATGTGAACACTTCTGCTTCCCAGGCACAGAGAAGGTGCTAGCAGGGAATTCTCTGCCTGCCTTTCCCCAGTGCTCTGCAAGCTCTCCAGGACAACATAGAATCTGGGGCTCTGTGCTTTCTTTCGTTCTGAACAAGTGTTACTGTTTTCTGCACAAAAGCGATTCTGCGAAGCAATGTGAACAGGCACAGAGAAGGTGCTAGCAGGGAATTCTCTGCCTGCCTTTCCCCACTGCTCTGCAAGCTCTCCAGGACAACATAAAATCTGGGGCTCTGTGCTTTCTTTCGTTCTGAACAAGTGTTACTGTTTTCTGCACAAAAGCGATTCTGCGAAGCAATGTGAACACTTCTGCTTCCCAGGCACAGAGAAGGTGCTAGCAAGGAATTCTCTGCCTGCCTTTCCCCAGTGCTCTGCAAGCTCTCCAGGACAACATAAAATCTGGGGCTCTGTGCTTTCTTTCCTTCTGAACAAGTGTTAGTGTTTTCTGCACAAAAGCGATTCTGCGAAGCAATGTGAACAGGCACAGAGATGGTGCTAGCAGGGAATTCTCTGCCTGCCTTTCCCAGTGCTCTGCAAGCTCTCCAGGACAACATAAAATCTGGGGCTCTGTGCTTTCTTTCGTTCTGAACAAGTGTTACTGTTTTCTGCACAAAAGCGACTCTTGCGAAGCAATGTGAACACTTCTGCTTCCCAGGCACAGAGAAGGTGCTAGCAAGGAATTCTCTGCCTGCCTTTCCCCAGTGCTCTGCAAGCTCTCCAGGACAACATAAAATCTGGGGCTCTGTGCTTTCTTTCCTTCTGAACAAGTGTTAGTGTTTTCTGCACAAAAGCGATTCTGCGAAGCAATGTGAACAGGCACAGAGAAGGTGCTAGCAGGGAATTCTCTGCCTGCCTTTCCCCAGTGCTCTGCAAGCTCTCCAGGACAACATAAAATCTGGGGCTCTGTGCTTCCTTTCCTTCTGAACAAGTGTTACTGTTTTCTGCACAAAAGCGATTCTGCGAAGCAATGTGAACACTTCTGCTTCCCAGGCACAGAGAAGGTGCTAGGAAGGAAATCTCTGCCTGCCTTTCCCCAGTGCTCTGCAAGCTCTCCAGGACAACATAGAATCTGGGGCTCTGTGCTTTCTTTCGTTCTGAACAAGTGTTACTGTTCTCTGCACAAAAGCGATTCTGCGAAACAATGTGAACAGGCACAGAGAAGGTGCTATCAGGGAATTCTCTGCCTGCCTTTCCCCAGTGCTCTGCAAGCTCTCCAGGACAACAGCAAATCTGGGGCTCTGTGCTTTCTTTCGTTCTGAACAACTGTTACTGTTTTCTGCACAAAACCGATTCTTGCGAAGCAATGTGAACACTTCTGCTTCCCAGGCACAGAGAAGGTGCTAGCAGGGAATTCTCTGCCTGCCTTTCCCCAGTGCTCTGCAAGCTCTCCAGGACAACATAGAATCTGGGGCTCTGTGCTTTCTTTCCTTCTGAACAAGTGTTACTGTTTTCTGCACAAAAGCGATTCTGCGAAGCAATGTGAACACTTCTGCTTCCCAGGCACAGAGAAGGTGCTAGCAGGGAATTCTCTGCCTGCCTTTCCCCAGTGCTCTGCAAGCTCTCTAGGACAACATAAAATCTGGGGCTCTGTGCTTTCTTTCGTTCTGAACAAGTGTTAGTGTTTTCTGCACAAAAGCGCTTCTGTGAGGCAATGTGAACACTTCTGCTTCCCAGGCACATAGAAGGTGCTAGCAGGGAATTCTCTGCCTGCCTTTCCCCAGTGCTCTGCAAGCTCTCCAGGACAACATAGAATCTGGGGCTCTGTGCTTTCTTTCATTCTGAACAAGTGTTACTGTTTTCTGCACAAAAGCGATTCTGCGAAGCAATGTGAACACTTCTGCTTCCCAGGCACAGAGAAGGTGCTATCAGGGAATTCTCTGCCTGCCTTTCCCCAGTGCTCTGCAAGCTCTCCAGGACAACATAAAATCTGGGGCTCTGTGCTTTCTTTCCTTCTGAACAAGTGTTACTGTTTTCTGCACAAAAGCGATTCTGCGAAGCAATGTGAACACTTCTGCTTCCCAGGCACAGAGAAGGTGCTAGGAAGGAAATCTCTGCCTGCCTTTCCCCAGTGCTCTGCAAGCTCTCCAGGACAACATAGAATCTGGGGCTCTGTGCTTTCTTTCGTTCTGAACAAGTGTTACTGTTTTCTGCACAAAATCGATTCTGCGAAAAAATGTGAACAGGCACAGAGAAGGTGCTATCAGGGAATTCTCTGCCTGCCTTTCCCCAGTGCTCTGCAAGCTCTCCAGGACAACATAAAATCTGGGGCTCTGTGCTTCCTTTCCTTCTGAACAAGTGTTACTGTTTTCTGCACAAAAGCGATTCTGCGAAGCAATGTGAACACTTCTGCTTCCCAGGCACAGAGAAGGTGCTAGCAGGGAATTCTCTGCCTGCCTTTCCCCAGTGCTCTGCAAGGTCTCTAGGACAACATAAAATCTGGGGCTCTGTGCTTTCTTTCGTTCTGAACAAGTGTTAGTGTTTTCTGCACAAAAGCGCTTCTGTGAGGCAATGTGAACACTTCTGCTTCCCAGGCACATAGAAGGTGCTAGCAGGGAATTCTCTGCCTGCCTTTCCCCAGTGCTCTGCAAGCTCTCCAGGACAACAGCAAATCTGGGGCTCTGTGCTTTCTTTCCTTCTGAACAAGTGTTAGTGTTTTCTGCACAAAAGCGATTCTGCGAAGCAATGTGAACACTTCTGCTTCCCAGGCACAGAGAAGGTGCTAGCAGGGAATTCTCTGCCTGCCTTTCCCCAGTGCTCTGCAAGCTCTCCAGGACAACATAGAATCTGGGGCTCTGTGCTTTCTTTCCTTCTGAACAAGTGTTACTGTTTTCTGCACAAAAGCGATTCTGCGAAACAATGTGAACAGGCACAGAGAAGGTGCTATCAGGGAATTCTCTGCCTGCCTTTCCCCAGTGCTCTGCAAGCTCTCCAGGACAATAGCAAATCTGGGGCTCTGTGCTTTCTTTCGTTCTGAACAACTGTTACTGTTTTCTGCACAAAAGCGATTCTTGCGAAGCAATGTGAACACTTCTGCTTCCCAGGCACAGAGAAGGTGCTAGCAGGGAATTCTCTGCCTGCCTTTCCCCAGTGCTCTGCAAGCTCTCCAGGACAACATAGAATCTGGGGGTCTGTGCTTTCTTTCCTTCTGAACAAGTGTTACTGTTTTCTGCACAAAAGCGATTCTTGCGAAGCAATGTGAACACTTCTGCTTCCCAGGCACAGAGAAGGTGCTAGCAAGGAATTCTCTGCCTGCCTTTCCCCAGTGCTGTGCAAGCTCTCCAGGACAACATAAAATCTGGGGCTCTGTGCTTTCTTTCCTTCTGAACAAGTGTTACTGTTTTCTGCACAAAAGCGATTCTTGCGAAGCAATGTGAACACTTCTGCTTCCCAGGCACAGAGAAGGTGCTAGCAAGGAATTCTCTGCCTGCCTTTACCCAGTGCTCTGCAAGCTCTCCAGGACAACATAAAATCTGGGGCTCTGTGCTTTCTTTCCTTCTGAACAAGTGTTAGTGTTTTCTGCACAAAAGCGATTCTTTGAAGCAATGTGAACAGGCACAGAGAAGGTGCTAGCAGGGAATTCTCTGCCTGCCTTTCCCCAGTGCTCTGCAAGCTCTCCAGGACAACATAAAATCTGGGGCTCTGTGCTTTCTTTCGTTCTGAACAAGTGTTAGTATTTTCTGCACAAAAGCGCTTCTGTGAGGCAATGTGAACACTTCTGCTTCCCAGGCACATAGAAGGTGCTAGCAGGGAATTCTCTGCCTGCCTTTCCCCAGTGCTCTGCAAGCTCTCCAGGACAACATAGAATCTGGGGCTCTGTGCTTTCTTTCATTCTGAACAAGTGTTACTGTTTTCTGCACAAAAGCGATTCTGCGAAGCAATGTGAACACTTCTGCTTCCCAGGCACAGAGAAGGTGCTAGCAGGGAATTCTCTGCCTGCCTTTCCCCAGTGCTCTGCAAGCTCTCCAGGACAACATAAAATCTGGGGCTCTGTGCTTTCTTTCCTTCTGAACAAGTGTTACTGTTTTCTGCACAAAAGCGATTCTGCGAAGCAATGTGAACACTTCTGCTTCCCAGGCACAGAGAAGGTGCTAGGAAGGAAATCTCTGCCTGCCTTTCCCCAGTGCTCTGCAAGCTCTCCAGGACAACATAGAATCTGGGGCTCTGTGCTTTCTTTCGTTCTGAACAAGTGTTACTGTTTTCTGCACAAAAGCGATTCTGCGAAACAATGTGAACAGGCACAGAGAAGGTGCTATCAGGGAATTCTCTGCCTGCCTTTCCCCAGTGCTCTGCAAGCTCTCCAGGACAACAGCAAATCTGGGGCTCTGTGCTTTCTTTCGTTCTGAACAACTGTTACTGTTTTCTGCACAAAAGCGATTCTTGCGAAGCAATGTGAACACTTCTGCTTCCCAGGCACAGAGAAGGTGCTAGCAGGGAATTCTCTGCCTGCCTTTCCCCAGTGCTCTGCAAGCTCTCCAGGACAACATAAAATCTGGGGCTCTGTGCTTTCTTTCCTTCTGAACAAGTGTTACTGTTTTCTGCACAAAAGCGATTCTGCGAAGCAATGTGAACACTTCTGCTTCCCAGGCACAGAGAAGGTGCTAGCAGGGAATTCTCTGCCTGCCTTTCCCCAGTGCTCTGCAAGCTCTCCAGGACAACATAGAATCTGGGGCTCTGTGCTTTCTTTCCTTCTGAACAAGTGCTACTGTTTTCTGCACAAAAGCGATTCTGCGAAACAATGTGAACAGGCACAGAGAAGGTGCTAGCAGGGAATTCTTTGCCTGCCTTTCCCCAGTGCTCTGCAAGCTCTCCAGGACAACATAGAATCTGGGGCTCTGTGCTTTCTTTCCTTCTGAACAAGTGTTACTGTTTTCTGCACAAAAGCGATTCTGCGAAACAATGTGAACAGGCACAGAGAAGGTGCTATCAGGGAATTCTCTGCCTGCCTTTCCCCAGTGCTCTGCAAGCTCTCCAGGACAACAGCAAATCTGGGGCTCTGTGCTTTCTTTCGTTCTGAACAACTGTTACTGTTTTCTGCACAAAACCGATTCTTGCGAAGCAATGTGAACACTTCTGCTTCCCAGGCACAGAGAAGGTGCTAGCAGGGAATTCTCTGCCTGCCTTTCCCCAGTGCTCTGCAAGCTCTCCAGGACAACATAAAATCTGGGGCTCTGTGCTTTCTTTCCTTCTGAACAAGTGTTACTGTTTTCTGCACAAAAGCGATTCTGCGAAGCAATGTGAACACTTCTGCTTCCCAGGCACAGAGAAGGTGCTAGCAGGGAATTCTCTGCCTGCCTTTCCCCAGTGCTCTGCAAGCTCTCCAGGACAACATAGAATCTGGGGCTCTGTGCTTTCTTTCCTTCTGAACAAGTGTTACTGTTTTCTGCACAAAAGCGATTCTGCGAAACAATGTGAACAGGCACAGAGAAGGTGCTAGCAGGGAATTCTTTGCCTGCCTTTCCCCAGTGCTCTGCAAGCTCTCCAGGACAACATAGAATCTGGGGCTCTGTGCTTTCTTTCCTTCTGAACAAGTGTTACTGTTTTCTGCACAAAAGCGATTCTGCGAAGCAATGTGAACACTTCTGCTTCCCAGGCACAGAGAAGGTGCTAGCAAGGAATTCTCTGCCTGCCTTTCCCCAGTGCTCTGCAAGCTCTCCAGGACAACATAAAATCTGGGGCTCTGTGCTTTCTTTCCTTCTGAACAAGTGTTACTGTTTTCTGCACAAAAGCGATTCTGCGAAGCAATGTGAACAGGCACAGAGAAGGTGCTAGCAGGGAATTCTCTGCCTGCCTTTCCCCAGTGCTCTGCAAGCTCTCCAGGACAACATAAAATCTGGGGCTCTGTGCTTTCTTTCCTTCTGAACAAGTGTTACTGTTTTCTGCACAAAAGCGATTCTTGCGAAGCAATGTGAACACTTCTGCTTCCCAGGCACAGAGAAGGTGCTAGCAAGGAATTCTCTGCCTGCCTTTCCCCAGTGCTCTGCAAGCTCTCCAGGACAACATAAAATCTGGGGCTCTGTGCTTTCTTTCCTTCTCAACAAGTGTTAGTGTTTTCTGCACAAAAGCGATTCTGCGAAGCAATGTGAACAGGCACAGAGAAGGTGCTATCAGGGAATTCTCTGCCTGCCTTTCCCCAGTGCTCTGCAAGCTCTCCAGGACAACATAAAATCTGGGGCTCTGTGCTTTCTTTCCTTCTGAACAAGTGTTACTGTTTTCTGCACAAAAGCGATTCTGCGAAGCAATGTGAACACTTCTGCTTCCCAGGCACAGAGAAGGTGCTAGCAGGGAATTCTCTGCCTGCCTTTCCCCAGTGCTCTGCAAGCTCTCTAGGACAACATAAAATCTGGGGCTCTGTGCTTTCTTTCGTTCTGAACAAGTGTTAGTGTTTTCTGCACAAAAGCGCTTCTGTGAGGCAATGTGAACACTTCTGCTTCCCAGGCACATAGAAGGTGCTAGCAGGGAATTCTCTGCCTGCCTTTCCCCAGTGCTCTGCAAGCTCTCCAGGACAACATAGAATCTGGGGCTCTGTGCTTTCTTTCATTCTGAACAAGTGTTACTGTTTTCTGCACAAAAGCGATTCTGCGAAGCAATGTGAACACTTCTGCTTCCCAGGCACAGAGAAGGTGCTAGCAGGGAATTCTCTGCCTGCCTTTCCCCAGTGCTCTGCAAGCTCTCTAGGACAACATAAAATCTGGGGCTCTGTGCTTTCTTTCGTTCTGAACAAGTGTTAGTGTTTTCTGCACAAAAGCGCTTCTGTGAGGCAATGTGAACACTTCTGCTTCCCAGGCACATAGAAGGTGCTATCAGGGAATTCTCTGCTTGCCTTTCCCCAGTGCTCTGCAAGCTCTCCAGGACAACATAGAATCTGGGGCTCTGTGCTTTCTTTCCTTCTGAACAAGTGTTACTGTTTTCTGCACAAAAGCGATTCTGCGAAGCAATGTGAACAGGCACAGAGAAGGTACTATCAGGGAATTCTCTGCCTGCCTTTCCCCAGTGCTCTGAAAGCTCTCCAGGACAACATAAAATCTGGGGCTCTGTGCTTTCTTTCCTTCTGAACAAGTGTTACTGTTTTCTGCACAAAAGCGATTCTGCGAAGCAATGTGAACACTTCTGCTTCCCAGGCACAGAGAAGGTGCTAGCAGGGAATTCTCTGCCTGCCTTTCCCCAGTGCTCTGCAAGCTCTCCAGGACAACATAAAATCTGGGGCTCTGTGCTTTCTTTCCTTCTGAACAAGTGTTACTGTTTTCTGCACAAAAGCGATTCTGCGAAGCAATGTGAACACTTCTGCTTCCCAGGCACAGAGAAGGTGCTAGGAAGGAAATCTCTGCCTGCCTTTCCCCAGTGCTCTGCAAGCTCTCCAGGACAACATAGAATCTGGGGGTCTGTGCTTTCTTTCCTTCTGAACAACTGTTACTGTTTTCTGCACAAAAGCGATTCTTGCGAAGCAATGTGAACACTTCTGTTTCCCAGGCACAGAGAAGGTGCTAGCAAGGAATTCTCTGCCTGCCTTTCCCCAGTGCTCTGCAAGCTCTCTAGGACAACATAAAATCTGGGGCTCTGTGCTTTCTTTCGTTCTGAACAAGTGTTAGTGTTTTCTGCACAAAAGCGCTTCTGCGAAGCAATGTGAACACTTCTGCTTCCCAGGCACAGAGAAGGTGCTAGCAGGGAATTCTCTGCCTGCCTTTCCCCAGTGCTCTGCAAACTCTCCAGGACAACATAAAATCTGGGGCTCTGTGCTTTCTTTCGTTCTGAACAAGTGTTAGTGTTTTCTGCACAAAAGCGATTCTGTGAAGCAATGTGAACACTTCTGCTTCCCAGGCACAGAGAAGGTGCTAGGAAGGAAATCTCTGCCTGCCTTTCCCCAGTGCTCTGCAAGCTCTCCAGGACAACATAGAATCTGGGGCTCTGTGCTTTCTTTCGTTCTGAACAAGTGTTACTGTTTTCTGCACAAAAACGATTCTGCGAAACAATGTGAACAGGCATAGAGAAGGTGCTATCAGGGAATTCTCTGCCTGCCTTTCCCCAGTGTTCTGCAAGCTCTCCAGGACAACAGCAAATCTGGGGCTCTGTGCTTTCTTTCGTTCTGAACAAGTGTTACTGTTTTCTGCACAAAAGCGATTCTGCGAAGCAATGTGAACACTTCTGCTTCCCAGGCACAGAGAAGGTGCTAGCAAGGAATTCTCTGCCTGCCTTTCCCCAGTGCTCTGCAAGCTCTCCAGGACAACATAAAATCTGGGGCTCTGTGCTTTCTTTCCTTCTGAACAAGTGTTACTGTTTTCTGCACAAAAGCGATTCTGCGAAGCAATGTGAACAGGCACAGAGATGGTGCTAGCAGGGAATTCTCTGCCTGCCTTTCCCAGTGCTCTGCAAGCTCTCCAGGACAACATAAAATCTGGGGCTCTGTGCTTTCTTTCCTTCTGAACAAGTGTTACTGTTTTCTGCACAAAACCGATTCTTGCGAAGCAATGTGAACACTTCTGCTTCCCAGGCACAGAGAAGGTGCTACCAGGGAATTCTCTGCCTGCCTTTCCCCAGTGCTCTGCAAGCTCTCCAGGACAACATAAAATCTGGGGCTCTGTGCTTTCTTTCCTTCTGAACAAGTGTTACTGTTTTCTGCACAAAAGCGATTTTGCGAAGCAATGTGAACACTTCTGCTTCCCAGGCACAGAGAAGGTGCTAGCAGGGAATTCTCTGCCTGCCTTTCCCCAGTGCTCTGCAAGCTCTCCAGGACAACATAGAATCTGGGGCTCTGTGCTTTCTTTCGTTCTGAACAAGTGTTACTGTTTTCTGCACAAAAGCGATTCTGCGAAGCAATGTGAACAGGCACAGAGAAGGTGCTAGCAGGGAATTCTCTGCCTGCCTTTCCCCAGTGCTCTGCAAGCTCTCCAGGACAACATAAAATCTGGGGCTCTGTGCTTTCTTTCGTTCTGAACAAGTGTTACTGTTTTCTGCACAAAAGCGATTCTGCGAAGCAATGTGAACACTTCTGCTTCCCAGGCACAGAGAAGGTGCTAGCAAGGAATTCTCTGCCTGCCTTTCCCCAGTGCTCTGCAAGCTCTCCAGGACAACATAAAATCTGGGGCTCTGTGCTTTCTTTCCTTCTGAACAAGTGTTACTGTTTTCTGCACAAAAGCGATTCTGCGAAGCAATGTGAACAGGCACAGAGATGGTGCTAGCAGGGAATTCTCTGCCTGCCTTTCCCAGTGCTCTGCAAGCTCTCCAGGACAACATAAAATCTGGGGCTCTGTGCTTTCTTTCCTTCTGAACAAGTGTTACTGTTTTCTGCACAAAAGCGACTCTTGCGAAGCAATGTGAACACTTCTGCTTCCCAGGCACAGAGAAGGTGCTAGCAGGGAATTCTCTGCCTGCCTTTCCCCAGTGCTCTGCAAGCTCTCCAGGACAACATAAAATCTGGGGCTCTGTGCTTTCTTTCCTTCTGAACAAGTGTTACTGTTTTCTGCACAAAAGCGATTCTTTGAAGCAATGTGAACAGGCACAGAGAAGGTGCTAGCAGGGAATTCTCTGCCTGCCTTTCCCCAGTGCTCTGCAAGCTCTCCAGGACAACATAAAATCTGGGGCTCTGTGCTTTCTTTCGTTCTGAACAAGTGTTAGTATTTTCTGCACAAAAGCGCTTCTGTGAGGCAATGTGAACACTTCTGCTTCCCAGGCACATAGAAGGTGCTAGCAGGGAATTCTCTGCCTGCCTTTCCCCAGTGCTCTGCAAGCTCTCCAGGACAACATAGAATCTGGGGCTCTGTGCTTTCTTTCATTCTGAACAAGTGTTACTGTTTTCTGCACAAAAGCGATTCTGCGAAGCAATGTGAACACTTCTGCTTCCCAGGCACAGAGAAGGTGCTAGCAGGGAATTCTCTGCCTGCCTTTCCCCAGTGCTCTGCAAGCTCTCCAGGACAACATAAAATCTGGGGCTCTGTGCTTTCTTTCCTTCTGAACAAGTGTTACTGTTTTCTGCACAAAAGCGATTCTGCGAAGCAATGTGAACACTTCTGCTTCCCAGGCACAGAGAAGGTGCTAGGAAGGAAATCTCTGCCTGCCTTTCCCCAGTGCTCTGCAAGCTCTCCAGGACAACATAGAATCTGGGGCTCTGTGCTTTCTTTCGTTCTGAACAAGTGTTACTGTTTTCTGCACAAAAGCGATTCTGCGAAACAATGTGAACAGGCACAGAGAAGGTGCTATCAGGGAATTCTCTGCCTGCCTTTCCCCAGTGCTCTGCAAGCTCTCCAGGACAACAGCAAATCTGGGGCTCTGTGCTTTCTTTCGTTCTGAACAACTGTTACTGTTTTCTGCACAAAAGCGATTCTTGCGAAGCAATGTGAACACTTCTGCTTCCCAGGCACAGAGAAGGTGCTAGCAGGGAATTCTCTGCCTGCCTTTCCCCAGTGCTCTGCAAGCTCTCCAGGACAACATAAAATCTGGGGCTCTGTGCTTTCTTTCCTTCTGAACAAGTGTTACTGTTTTCTGCACAAAAGCGATTCTGCGAAGCAATGTGAACACTTCTGCTTCCCAGGCACAGAGAAGGTGCTAGCAGGGAATTCTCTGCCTGCCTTTCCCCAGTGCTCTGCAAGCTCTCCAGGACAACATAAAATCTGGGGCTCTGTGCTTTCTTTCCTTCTGAACAAGTGTTACTGTTTTCTGCACAAAAGCGACTCTTGCGAAGCAATGTGAACACTTCTGCTTCCCAGGCACAGAGAAGGTGCTAGCAGGGAATTCTCTGCCTGCCTTTCCCCAGTGCTCTGCAAGCTCTCCAGGACAACATAAAATCTGGGGCTCTGTGCTTTCTTTCCTTCTGAACAAGTGTTACTGTTTTCTGCACAAAAGCGATTCTGCGAAGCAATGTGAACAGGCACAGAGATGGTGCTAGCAGGGAATTCTCTGCCTGCCTTTCCCAGTGCTCTGCAAGCTCTCCAGGACAACATAAAATCTGGGGCTCTGTGCTTTCTTTCCTTCTGAACAAGTGTTACTGTTTTCTGCACAAAAGCGACTCTTGCGAAGCAATGTGAACACTTCTGCTTCCCAGGCACAGAGAAGGTGCTAGCAGGGAATTCTCTGCCTGCCTTTCCCCAGTGCTCTGCAAGCTCTCCAGGACAACATAAAATCTGGGGCTCTGTGCTTTCTTTCCTTCTGAACAAGTGTTACTGTTTTCTGCACAAAAGCGATTCTTTGAAGCAATGTGAACAGGCACAGAGAAGGTGCTAGCAGGGAATTCTCTGCCTGCCTTTCCCCAGTGCTCTGCAAGCTCTCCAGGACAACATAAAATCTGGGGCTCTGTGCTTTCTTTCGTTCTGAACAAGTGTTAGTATTTTCTGCACAAAAGCGCTTCTGTGAGGCAATGTGAACACTTCTGCTTCCCAGGCACATAGAAGGTGCTAGCAGGGAATTCTCTGCCTGCCTTTCCCCAGTGCTCTGCAAGCTCTCCAGGACAACATAGAATCTGGGGCTCTGTGCTTTCTTTCATTCTGAACAAGTGTTACTGTTTTCTGCACAAAAGCGATTCTGCGAAGCAATGTGAACACTTCTGCTTCCCAGGCACAGAGAAGGTGCTAGCAGGGAATTCTCTGCCTGCCTTTCCCCAGTGCTCTGCAAGCTCTCCAGGACAACATAAAATCTGGGGCTCTGTGCTTTCTTTCCTTCTGAACAAGTGTTACTGTTTTCTGCACAAAAGCGATTCTGCGAAGCAATGTGAACACTTCTGCTTCCCAGGCACAGAGAAGGTGCTAGGAAGGAAATCTCTGCCTGCCTTTCCCCAGTGCTCTGCAAGCTCTCCAGGACAACATAGAATCTGGGGCTCTGTGCTTTCTTTCGTTCTGAACAAGTGTTACTGTTTTCTGCACAAAAGCGATTCTGCGAAACAATGTGAACAGGCACAGAGAAGGTGCTATCAGGGAATTCTCTGCCTGCCTTTCCCCAGTGCTCTGCAAGCTCTCCAGGACAACAGCAAATCTGGGGCTCTGTGCTTTCTTTCGTTCTGAACAACTGTTACTGTTTTCTGCACAAAAGCGATTCTTGCGAAGCAATGTGAACACTTCTGCTTCCCAGGCACAGAGAAGGTGCTAGCAGGGAATTCTCTGCCTGCCTTTCCCCAGTGCTCTGCAAGCTCTCCAGGACAACATAAAATCTGGGGCTCTGTGCTTTCTTTCCTTCTGAACAAGTGTTACTGTTTTCTGCACAAAAGCGATTCTGCGAAGCAATGTGAACACTTCTGCTTCCCAGGCACAGAGAAGGTGCTAGCAGGGAATTCTCTGCCTGCCTTTCCCCAGTGCTCTGCAAGCTCTCCAGGACAACATAGAATCTGGGGCTCTGTGCTTTCTTTCCTTCTGAACAAGTGCTACTGTTTTCTGCACAAAAGCGATTCTGCGAAACAATGTGAACAGGCACAGAGAAGGTGCTAGCAGGGAATTCTTTGCCTGCCTTTCCCCAGTGCTCTGCAAGCTCTCCAGGACAACATAGAATCTGGGGCTCTGTGCTTTCTTTCCTTCTGAACAAGTGTTACTGTTTTCTGCACAAAAGCGATTCTGCGAAACAATGTGAACAGGCACAGAGAAGGTGCTATCAGGGAATTCTCTGCCTGCCTTTCCCCAGTGCTCTGCAAGCTCTCCAGGACAACAGCAAATCTGGGGCTCTGTGCTTTCTTTCGTTCTGAACAACTGTTACTGTTTTCTGCACAAAAGCGATTCTTGCGAAGCAATGTGAACACTTCTGCTTCCCAGGCACAGAGAAGGTGCTAGCAGGGAATTCTCTGCCTGCCTTTCCCCAGTGCTCTGCAAGCTCTCCAGGACAACATAAAATCTGGGGCTCTGTGCTTTCTTTCCTTCTGAACAAGTGTTACTGTTTTCTGCACAAAAGCGATTCTGCGAAGCAATGTGAACACTTCTGCTTCCCAGGCACAGAGAAGGTGCTAGCAGGGAATTCTCTGCCTGCCTTTCCCCAGTGCTCTGCAAGCTCTCCAGGACAACATAGAATCTGGGGCTCTGTGCTTTCTTTCCTTCTGAACAAGTGTTACTGTTTTCTGCACAAAAGCGATTCTGCGAAACAATGTGAACAGGCACAGAGAAGGTGCTAGCAGGGAATTCTTTGCCTGCCTTTCCCCAGTGCTCTGCAAGCTCTCCAGGACAACATAGAATCTGGGGCTCTGTGCTTTCTTTCCTTCTGAACAAGTGTTACTGTTTTCTGCACAAAAGCGATTCTGCGAAGCAATGTGAACACTTCTGCTTCCCAGGCACAGAGAAGGTGCTAGCAAGGAATTCTCTGCCTGCCTTTCCCCAGTGCTCTGCAAGCTCTCCAGGACAACATAAAATCTGGGGCTCTGTGCTTTCTTTCCTTCTGAACAAGTGTTACTGTTTTCTGCACAAAAGCGATTCTGCGAAGCAATGTGAACAGGCACAGAGAAGGTGCTAGCAGGGAATTCTCTGCCTGCCTTTCCCCAGTGCTCTGCAAGCTCTCCAGGACAACATAAAATCTGGGGCTCTGTGCTTTCTTTCCTTCTGAACAAGTGTTACTGTTTTCTGCACAAAAGCGATTCTTGCGAAGCAATGTGAACACTTCTGCTTCCCAGGCACAGAGAAGGTGCTAGCAAGGAATTCTCTGCCTGCCTTTCCCCAGTGCTCTGCAAGCTCTCCAGGACAACATAAAATCTGGGGCTCTGTGCTTTCTTTCCTTCTGAACAAGTGTTACTGTTTTCTGCACAAAAGCGATTCTGCGAAGCAATGTGAACACTTCTGCTTCCCAGGCACAGAGAAGGTGCTAGCAGGGAATTCTCTGCCTGCCTTTCCCCAGTGCTCTGCAAGCTCTCCAGGACAACATAGAATCTGGGGCTCTGTGCTTTCTTTCCTTCTGAACAAGTGTTACTGTTTTCTGCACAAAAGCGATTCTGCGAAACAATGTGAACAGGCACAGAGAAGGTGCTAGCAGGGAATTCTTTGCCTGCCTTTCCCCAGTGCTCTGCAAGCTCTCCAGGACAACATAGAATCTGGGGCTCTGTGCTTTCTTTCCTTCTGAACAAGTGTTACTGTTTTCTGCACAAAAGCGATTCTGCGAAGCAATGTGAACACTTCTGCTTCCCAGGCACAGAGAAGGTGCTAGCAAGGAATTCTCTGCCTGCCTTTCCCCAGTGCTCTGCAAGCTCTCCAGGACAACATAAAATCTGGGGCTCTGTGCTTTCTTTCCTTCTGAACAAGTGTTACTGTTTTCTGCACAAAAGCGATTCTGCGAAGCAATGTGAACAGGCACAGAGAAGGTGCTAGCAGGGAATTCTCTGCCTGCCTTTCCCCAGTGCTCTGCAAGCTCTCCAGGACAACATAAAATCTGGGGCTCTGTGCTTTCTTTCCTTCTGAACAAGTGTTACTGTTTTCTGCACAAAAGCGATTCTTGCGAAGCAATGTGAACACTTCTGCTTCCCAGGCACAGAGAAGGTGCTAGCAAGGAATTCTCTGCCTGCCTTTCCCCAGTGCTCTGCAAGCTCTCCAGGACAACATAAAATCTGGGGCTCTGTGCTTTCTTTCCTTCTCAACAAGTGTTAGTGTTTTCTGCACAAAAGCGATTCTGCGAAGCAATGTGAACAGGCACAGAGAAGGTGCTATCAGGGAATTCTCTGCCTGCCTTTCCCCAGTGCTCTGCAAGCTCTCTAGGACAACATAGAATCTGGGGCTCTGTGCTTTTTTTCCTTCTCAACAAGTGTTAGTGTTTTCTGCACAAAAGCGACTCTTGCGAAGCAATGTGAACACTTCTGCTTCCCAGGCACAGAGAAGGTGCTAGCAGGGAATTCTCTGCCTGCCTTTCCCCAGTGCTCTGCAAGCTCTCTAGGACAACATAAAATCTGGGGCTCTGTGCTTTCTTTCGTTCTGAACAAGTGTTAGTGTTTTCTGCACAAAAGCGCTTCTGTGAGGCAATGTGAACACTTCTGCTTCCCAGGCACATAGAAGGTGCTAGCAGGGAATTCTCTGCCTGCCTTTCCCCAGTGCTCTGCAAGCTCTCCAGGACAACATAGAATCTGGGGCTCTGTGCTTTCTTTCATTCTGAACAAGTGTTACTGTTTTCTGCACAAAAGCGATTCTGCGAAGCAATGTGAACACTTCTGCTTCCCAGGCACAGAGAAGGTGCTAGCAGGGAATTCTCTGCCTGCCTTTCCCCAGTGCTCTGCAAGCTCTCTAGGACAACATAAAATCTGGGGCTCTGTGCTTTCTTTCGTTCTGAACAAGTGTTAGTGTTTTCTGCACAAAAGCGCTTCTGTGAGGCAATGTGAACACTTCTGCTTCCCAGGCACATAGAAGGTGCTATCAGGGAATTCTCTGCCTGCCTTTCCCCAGTGCTCTGCAAGCTCTCCAGGACAACATAGAATCTGGGGCTCTGTGCTTTCTTTCCTTCTGAACAAGTGTTACTGTTTTCTGCACAAAAGCGATTCTGCGAAGCAATGTGAACAGGCACAGAGAAGGTACTATCAGGGAATTCTCTGCCTGCCTTTCCCCAGTGCTCTGAAAGCTCTCCAGGACAACATAAAATCTGGGGCTCTGTGCTTTCTTTCCTTCTGAACAAGTGTTACTGTTTTCTGCACAAAAGCGATTCTGCGAAGCAATGTGAACACTTCTGCTTCCCAGGCACAGAGAAGGTGCTAGGAAGGAAATCTCTGCCTGCCTTTCCCCAGTGCTCTGCAAGCTCTCCAGGACAACATAGAATCTGGGGGTCTGTGCTTTCTTTCCTTCTGAACAACTGTTACTGTTTTCTGCACAAAAGCGATTCTTGCGAAGCAATGTGAACACTTCTGCTTCCCAGGCACAGAGAAGGTGCTAGCAAGGAATTCTCTGCCTGCCTTTCCCCAGTGCTCTGCAAGCTCTCTAGGACAACATAAAATCTGGGGCTCTGTGCTTTCTTTCGTTCTGAACAAGTGTTAGTGTTTTCTGCACAAAAGCGATTCTGTGAAGCAATGTGAACACTTCTGCTTCCCAGGCACAGAGAAGGTGCTAGGAAGGAAATCTCTGCCTGCCTTTCCCCAGTGCTCTGCAAGCTCTCCAGGACAACATAGAATCTGGGGCTCTGTGCTTTCTTTCGTTCTGAACAAGTGTTACTGTTTTCTGCACAAAAACGATTCTGCGAAACAATGTGAACAGGCATAGAGAAGGTGCTATCAGGGAATTCTCTGCCTGCCTTTCCCCAGTGTTCTGCAAGCTCTCCAGGACAACAGCAAATCTGGGGCTCTGTGCTTTCTTTCGTTCTGAACAAGTGTTACTGTTTTCTGCACAAAACCGATTCTTGCGAAGCAATGTGAACACTTCTGCTTCCCAGGCACAGAGAAGGTGCTAGCAGGGAATTCTCTGCCTGCCTTTCCCCAGTGCTCTGCAAGCTCTCCAGGACAACATAAAATCTGGGGCTCTGTGCTTTCTTTCCTTCTGAACAAGTGTTACTGTTTTCTGCACAAAAGCGATTTTGCGAAGCAATGTGAACACTTCTGCTTCCCAGGCACAGAGAAGGTGCTAGCAGGGAATTCTCTGCCTGCCTTTCCCCAGTGCTCTGCAAGCTCTCCAGGACAACATAGAATCTGGGGCTCTGTGCTTTCTTTCGTTCTGAACAAGTGTTACTGTTTTCTGCACAAAAGCGATTCTGCGAAGCAATGTGAACAGGCACAGAGAAGGTGCTAGCAGGGAATTCTCTGCCTGCCTTTCCCCACTGCTCTGCAAGCTCTCCAGGACAACATAAAATGTGGGGCTCTGTGCTTTCTTTCGTTCTGAACAAGTGTTACTGTTTTCTGCACAAAAGCGATTCTGCGAAGCAATGTGAACACTTCTGCTTCCCAGGCACAGAGAAGGTGCTAGCAAGGAATTCTCTGCCTGCCTTTCCCCAGTGCTCTGCAAGCTCTCCAGGACAACATAAAATCTGGGGCTCTGTGCTTTCTTTCCTTCTGAACAAGTGTTACTGTTTTCTGCACAAAAGCGATTCTGCGAAGCAATGTGAACAGGCACAGAGATGGTGCTAGCAGGGAATTCTCTGCCTGCCTTTCCCAGTGCTCTGCAAGCTCTCCAGGACAACATAAAATCTGGGGCTCTGTGCTTTCTTTCCTTCTGAACAAGTGTTACTGTTTTCTGCACAAAAGCGACTCTTGCGAAGCAATGTGAACACTTCTGCTTCCCAGGCACAGAGAAGGTGCTAGCAGGGAATTCTCTGCCTGCCTTTCCCCAGTGCTCTGCAAGCTCTCCAGGACAACATAAAATCTGGGGCTCTGTGCTTTCTTTCCTTCTGAACAAGTGTTAGTGTTTTCTGCACAAAAGCGATTCTTTGAAGCAATGTGAACAGGCACAGAGAAGGTGCTAGCAGGGAATTCTCTGCCTGCCTTTCCCCAGTGCTCTGCAAGCTCTCCAGGACAACATAAAATCTGGGGCTCTGTGCTTCCTTTCCTTCTGAACAAGTGTTACTGTTTTCTGCACAAAAGCGATTCTGCGAAGCAATGTGAACACTTCTGCTTCCCAGGCACAGAGAAGGTGCTAGGAAGGAAATCTCTGCCTGCCTTTCCCCAGTGCTCTGCAAGCTCTCCAGGACAACATAGAATCTGGGGCTCTGTGCTTTCTTTCGTTCTGAACAAGTGTTACTGTTTTCTGCACAAAAGCGATTCTGCGAAACAATGTGAACAGGCACAGAGAAGGTGCTATCAGGGAATTCTCTGCCTGCCTTTCCCCAGTGCTCTGCAAGCTCTCCAGGACAACAGCAAATCTGGGGCTCTGTGCTTTCTTTCGTTCTGAACAACTGTTACTGTTTTCTGCACAAAACCGATTCTTGCGAAGCAATGTGAACACTTCTGCTTCCCAGGCACAGAGAAGGTGCTAGCAGGGAATTCTCTGCCTGCCTTTCCCCAGTGCTCTGCAAGCTCTCCAGGACAACATAAAATCTGGGGCTCTGTGCTTTCTTTCCTTCTGAACAAGTGTTACTGTTTTCTGCACAAAAGCGATTCTGCGAAGCAATGTGAACACTTCTGCTTCCCAGGCACAGAGAAGGTGCTAGCAGGGAATTCTCTGCCTGCCTTTCCCCAGTGCTCTGCAAGGTCTCTAGGACAACATAAAATCTGGGGCTCTGTGCTTTCTTTCGTTCTGAACAAGTGTTAGTGTTTTCTGCACAAAAGCGCTTCTGTGAGGCAATGTGAACACTTCTGCTTCCCAGGCACATAGAAGGTGCTAGCAGGGAATTCTCTGCCTGCCTTTCCCCAGTGCTCTGCAAGCTCTCCAGGACAACATAGAATCTGGGGCTCTGTGCTTTCTTTCATTCTGAACAAGTGTTACTGTTTTCTGCACAAAAGCGATTCTGCGAAGCAATGTGAACACTTCTGCTTCCCAGGCACAGAGAAGGTGCTAGCAGGGAATTCTCTGCCTGCCTTTCCCCAGTGCTCTGCAAGCTCTCTAGGACAACATAAAATCTGGGGCTCTGTGCTTTCTTTCGTTCTGAACAAGTGTTAGTGTTTTCTGCACAAAAGCGCTTCTGTGAGGCAATGTGAACACTTCTGCTTCCCAGGCACATAGAAGGTGCTAGCAGGGAATTCTCTGCCTGCCTTTCCCCAGTGCTCTGCAAGCTCTCCAGGACAACATAGAATCTGGGGCTCTGTGCTTTCTTTCATTCTGAACAAGTGTTACTGTTTTCTGCACAAAAGCGATTCTGCGAAGCAATGTGAACACTTCTGCTTCCCAGGCACAGAGAAGGTGCTAGCAGGGAATTCTCTGCCTGCCTTTCCCCAGTGCTCTGCAAGCTCTCCAGGACAACATAAAATCTGGGGCTCTGTGCTTTCTTTCCTTCTGAACAAGTGTTAGTGTTTTCTGCACAAAAGCGATTCTTTGAAGCAATGTGAACAGGCACAGAGAAGGTGCTAGCAGGGAATTCTCTGCCTGCCTTTCCCCAGTGCTCTGCAAGCTCTCCAGGACAACATAAAATCTGGGGCTCTGTGCTTCCTTTCCTTCTGAACAAGTGTTACTGTTTTCTGCACAAAAGCGATTCTGCGAAGCAATGTGAACACTTCTGCTTCCCAGGCACAGAGAAGGTGCTAGGAAGGAAATCTCTGCCTGCCTTTCCCCAGTGCTCTGCAAGCTCTCCAGGACAACATAGAATCTGGGGCTCTGTGCTTTCTTTCGTTCTGAACAAGTGTTACTGTTTTCTGCACAAAAGCGATTCTGCGAAACAATGTGAACAGGCACAGAGAAGGTGCTATCAGGGAATTCTCTGCCTGCCTTTCCCCAGTGCTCTGCAAGCTCTCCAGGACAACAGCAAATCTGGGGCTCTGTGCTTTTTTTTCGTTCTGAACAACTGTTACTGTTTTCTGCACAAAACCGATTCTTGCGAAGCAATGTGAACACTTCTGCTTCCCAGGCACAGAGAAGGTGCTAGCAGGGAATTCTCTGCCTGCCTTTCCCCAGTGCTCTGCAAGCTCTCCAGGACAACATAAAATCTGGGGCTCTGTGCTTTCTTTCCTTCTGAACAAGTGTTACTGTTTTCTGCACAAAAGCGCTTCTGTGAGGCAATGTGAACACTTCTGCTTCCCAGGCACAGAGAAGGTGCTAGCAGGGAATTCTCTGCCTGCCTTTCCCCAGTGCTCTGCAAGCTCTCCAGGACAACATAGAATCTGGGGCTCTGTGCTTTCTTTCGTTCTGAACAAGTGTTACTGTTTTCTGCACAAAAGCGATTCTGCGAAACAATGTGAACAGGCACAGAGAAGGTGCTATCAGGGAATTCTCTGCCTGCCTTTCCCCAGTGCTCTGCAAGCTCTCCAGGACAACAGCAAATCTGGGGCTCTGTGCTTTCTTTCGTTCTGAACAACTGTTACTGTTTTCTGCACAAAAGCGATTCTTGCGAAGCAATGTGAACACTTCTGCTTCCCAGGCACAGAGAAGGTGCTAGCAGGGAATTCTCTGCCTGCCTTTCCCCAGTGCTCTGCAAGCTCTCCAGGACAACATAAAATCTGGGGCTCTGTGCTTTCTTTCCTTCTGAACAAGTGTTACTGTTTTCTGCACAAAAGCGATTCTGCGAAGCAATGTGAACACTTCTGCTTCCCAGGCACAGAGAAGGTGCTAGCAGGGAATTCTCTGCCTGCCTTTCCCCAGTGCTCTGCAAGCTCTCCAGGACAACATAAAATCTGGGGCTCTGTGCTTCCTTTCCTTCTGAACAAGTGTTACTGTTTTCTGCACAAAAGCGATTCTGCGAAGCAATGTGAACACTTCTGCTTCCCAGGCACAGAGAAGGTGCTAGGAAGGAAATCTCTGCCTGCCTTTCCCCAGTGCTCTGCAAGCTCTCCAGGACAACATAGAATCTGGGGCTCTGTGCTTTCTTTCGTTCTGAACAAGTGTTACTGTTTTCTGCACAAAAGCGATTCTGCGAAACAATGTGAACAGGCACAGAGAAGGTGCTATCAGGGAATTCTCTGCCTGCCTTTCCCCAGTGCTCTGCAAGCTCTCCAGGACAACAGCAAATCTGGGGCTCTGTGCTTTTTTTTCGTTCTGAACAACTGTTACTGTTTTCTGCACAAAACCGATTCTTGCGAAGCAATGTGAACACTTCTGCTTCCCAGGCACAGAGAAGGTGCTAGCAGGGAATTCTCTGCCTGCCTTTCCCCAGTGCTCTGCAAGCTCTCCAGGACAACATAAAATCTGGGGCTCTGTGCTTTCTTTCCTTCTGAACAAGTGTTACTGTTTTCTGCACAAAAGCGATTCTGCGAAGCAATGTGAACACTTCTGCTTCCCAGGCACAGAGAAGGTGCTAGCAGGGAATTCTCTGCCTGCCTTTCCCCAGTGCTCTGCAAGGTCTCTAGGACAACATAAAATCTGGGGCTCTGTGCTTTCTTTCGTTCTGAACAAGTGTTAGTGTTTTCTGCACAAAAGCGCTTCTGTGAGGCAATGTGAACACTTCTGCTTCCCAGGCACATAGAAGGTGCTAGCAGGGAATTCTCTGCCTGCCTTTCCCCAGTGCTCTGCAAGCTCTCCAGGACAACATAGAATCTGGGGCTCTGTGCTTTCTTTCCTTCTGAACAAGTGTTACTGTTTTCTGCAAAAAAGCGATTCTGCGAAGCAATGTGAACACTTCTGCTTCCCAGGCACAGAGAAGGTGCTAGCAGGGAATTCTCTGCCTGCCTTTCCCCAGTGCTCTGCAAGCTCTCTAGGACAACATAAAATCTGGGGCTCTGTGCTTTCTTTCGTTCTGAACAAGTGTTAGTGTTTTCTGCACAAAAGCGATTCTGCGAAGCAATGTGAACACTTCTGCTTCCCAGGCACAGAGAAGGTGCTAGGAAGGAAATCTCTGCCTGCCTTTCCCCAGTGCTCTGCAAGCTCTCCAGGACAACATAGAATCTGGGGCTCTGTGCTTTCTTTCGTTCTGAACAAGTGTTACTGTTTTCTGCACAAAAGCGATTCTGCGAAACAATGTGAACAGGCATAGAGAAGGTGCTATCAGGGAATTCTCTGCCTGCCTTTCCCCAGTGTTCTGCAAGCTCTCCAGGACAACAGCAAATCTGGGGCTCTGTGCTTTCTTTCGTTCTGAACAAGTGTTACTGTTTTCTGCACAAAACCGATTCTTGCGAAGCAATGTGAACACTTCTGCTTCCCAGGCACAGAGAAGGTGCTAGCAGGGAATTCTCTGCCTGCCTTTCCCCAGTGCTCTGCAAGCTCTCCAGGACAACATAAAATCTGGGGCTCTGTGCTTTCTTTCCTTCTGAACAAGTGTTACTGTTTTCTGCACAAAAGCGATTTTGCGAAGCAATGTGAACACTTCTGCTTCCCAGGCACAGAGAAGGTGCTAGCAGGGAATTCTCTGCCTGCCTTTCCCCAGTGCTCTGCAAGCTCTCCAGGACAACATAGAATCTGGGGCTCTGTGCTTTCTTTCGTTCTGAACAAGTGTTACTGTTTTCTGCACAAAAGCGATTCTGCGAAGCAATGTGAACAGGCACAGAGAAGGTGCTAGCAGGGAATTCTCTGCCTGCCTTTCCCCACTGCTCTGCAAGCTCTCCAGGACAACATAAAATCTGGGGCTCTGTGCTTTCTTTCGTTCTGAACAAGTGTTACTGTTTTCTGCACAAAAGCGATTCTGCGAAGCAATGTGAACACTTCTGCTTCCCAGGCACAGAGAAGGTGCTAGCAAGGAATTCTCTGCCTGCCTTTCCCCAGTGCTCTGCAAGCTCTCCAGGACAACATAAAATCTGGGGCTCTGTGCTTTCTTTCCTTCTGAACAAGTGTTACTGTTTTCTGCACAAAAGCGATTCTGCGAAGCAATGTGAACAGGCACAGAGAAGGTGCTAGCAGGGAATTCTCTGCCTGCCTTTCCCAGTGCTCTGCAAGCTCTCCAGGACAACATAAAATCTGGGGCTCTGTGCTTTCTTTCCTTCTGAACAAGTGTTACTGTTTTCTGCACAAAAGCGACTCTTGCGAAGCAATGTGAACACTTCTGCTTCCCAGGCACAGAGAAGGTGCTAGCAAGGAATTCTCTGCCTGCCTTTCCCCAGTGCTCTGCAAGCTCTCCAGGACAACATAAAATCTGGGGCTCTGTGCTTTCTTTCCTTCTGAACAAGTGTTACTGTTTTCTGCACAAAAGCGATTCTGCGAAACAATGTGAACAGGCACAGAGAAGGTGCTATCAGGGAATGCTCTGCCTGCCTTTCCCCAGTGCTCTGCAAGCTCTCCAGGACAACATAGAATCTGGGGCTCTGTGCTTTCTTTCGTTCTGAACAAGTGTTACTGTTTTCTGCACAAAAGCGATTCTGCGAAGCAATGTGAACAGGCACAGAGAAGGTGCTAGCAGGGAATTCTCTGCCTGCCTTTCCCCACTGCTCTGCAAGCTCTCCAGGACAACATAAAATCTGGGGCTCTGTGCTTTCTTTCGTTCTGAACAAGTGTTACTGTTTTCTGCACAAAAGCGATTCTGCGAAGCAATGTGAACACTTCTGCTTCCCAGGCACAGAGAAGGTGCTAGCAAGGAATTCTCTGCCTGCCTTTCCCCAGTGCTCTGCAAGCTCTCCAGGACAACATAAAATCTGGGGCTCTGTGCTTTCTTTCCTTCTGAACAAGTGTTATTGTTTTCTGCACAAAAGCGATTCTGCGAAGCAATGTGAACAGGCACAGAGATGGTGCTAGCAGGGAATTCTCTGCCTGCCTTTCCCAGTGCTCTGCAAGCTCTCCAGGACAACATAAAATCTGGGGCTCTGTGCTTTCTTTCGTTCTGAACAAGTGTTACTGTTTTCTGCACAAAAGCGACTCTTGCGAAGCAATGTGAACACTTCTGCTTCCCAGGCACAGAGAAGGTGCTAGCAAGGAATTCTCTGCCTGCCTTTCCCCAGTGCTCTGCAAGCTCTCCAGGACAACATAAAATCTGGGGCTCTGTGCTTTCTTTCCTTCTGAACAAGTGTTACTGTTTTCTGCACAAAAGCGATTCTTTGAAGCAATGTGAACAGGCACAGAGAAGGTGCTAGCAGGGAATTCTCTGCCTGCCTTTCCCCAGTGCTCTGCAAGCTCTCCAGGACAACATAAAATCTGGGGCTCTGTGCTTCCTTTCCTTCTGAACAAGTGTTACTGTTTTCTGCACAAAAGCGATTCTGCGAAGCAATGTGAACACTTCTGCTTCCCAGGCACAGAGAAGGTGCTAGGAAGGAAATCTCTGCCTGCCTTTCCCCAGTGCTCTGCAAGCTCTCCAGGACAACATAGAATCTGGGGCTCTGTGCTTTCTTTCGTTCTGAACAAGTGTTACTGTTTTCTGCACAAAAGCGATTCTGCGAAACAATGTGAACAGGCACAGAGAAGGTGCTATCAGGGAATTCTCTGCCTGCCTTTCCCCAGTGCTCTGCAAGCTCTCCAGGACAACAGCAAATCTGGGGCTCTGTGCTTTCTTTCGTTCTGAACAAGTGTTACTGTTTTCTGCACAAAAGCGATTCTTGCGAAGCAATGTGAACACTTCTGCTTCCCAGGCACAGAGAAGGTGCTAGCAGGGAATTCTCTGCCTGCCTTTCCCCAGTGCTCTGCAAGCTCTCCAGGACAACATAAAATCTGGGGCTCTGTGCTTCCTTTCCTTCTGAACAAGTGTTACTGTTTTCTGCACAAAAGCGATTCTGCGAAGCAATGTGAACACTTCTGCTTCCCAGGCACAGAGAAGGTGCTAGCAGGGAATTCTCTGCCTGCCTTTCCCCAGTGCTCTGCAAGCTCTCCAGGACAACATAAAATCTGGGGCTCTGTGCTTCCTTTCCTTCTGAACAAGTGTTACTGTTTTCTGCACAAAAGCGATTCTGCGAAGCAATGTGAACACTTCTGCTTCCCAGGCACAGAGAAGGTGCTAGGAAGGAAATCTCTGCCTGCCTTTCCCCAGTGCTCTGCAAGCTCTCCAGGACAACATAGAATCTGGGGCTCTGTGCTTTCTTTCGTTCTGAACAAGTGTTACTGTTTTCTGCACAAAAGCGATTCTGCGAAACAATGTGAACAGGCACAGAGAAGGTGCTATCAGGGAATTCTCTTCCTGCCTTTCCCCAGTGCTCTGCAAGCTCTCCAGGACAACAGCAAATCTGGGGCTCTGTGCTTTTTTTTCGTTCTGAACAACTGTTACTGTTTTCTGCACAAAACCGATTCTTGCGAAGCAATGTGAACACTTCTGCTTCCCAGGCACAGAGAAGGTGCTAGCAGGGAATTCTCTGCCTGCCTTTCCCCAGTGCTCTGCAAGCTCTCCAGGACAACATAAAATCTGGGGCTCTGTGCTTTCTTTCCTTCTGAACAAGTGTTACTGTTTTCTGCACAAAAGCGATTCTGCGAAGCAATGTGAACACTTCTGCTTCCCAGGCACAGAGAAGGTGCTAGCAGGGAATTCTCTGCCTGCCTTTCCCCAGTGCTCTGCAAGGTCTCTAGGACAACATAAAATCTGGGGCTCTGTGCTTTCTTTCGTTCTGAACAAGTGTTAGTGTTTTCTGCACAAAAGCGCTTCTGTGAGGCAATGTGAACACTTCTGCTTCCCAGGCACATAGAAGGTGCTAGCAGGGAATTCTCTGCCTGCCTTTCCCCAGTGCTCTGCAAGCTCTCCAGGACAACATAGAATCTGGGGCTCTGTGCTTTCTTTCCTTCTGAACAAGTGTTACTGTTTTCTGCAAAAAAGCGATTCTGCGAAGCAATGTGAACACTTCTGCTTCCCAGGCACAGAGAAGGTGCTAGCAGGGAATTCTCTGCCTGCCTTTCCCCAGTGCTCTGCAAGCTCTCTAGGACAACATAAAATCTGGGGCTCTGTGCTTTCTTTCGTTCTGAACAAGTGTTAGTGTTTTCTGCACAAAAGCGATTCTGCGAAGCAATGTGAACACTTCTGCTTCCCAGGCACAGAGAAGGTGCTAGGAAGGAAATCTCTGCCTGCCTTTCCCCAGTGCTCTGCAAGCTCTCCAGGACAACATAGAATCTGGGGCTCTGTGCTTTCTTTCGTTCTGAACAAGTGTTACTGTTTTCTGCACAAAAGCGATTCTGCGAAGCAATGTGAACACTTCTGCTTCCCAGGCACAGAGAAGGTGCTAGCAGGGAATTCTCTGCCTGCCTTTCCCCAGTGCTCTGCAAGCTCTCTAGGACAACATAAAATCTGGGGCTCTGTGCTTTCTTTCGTTCTGAACAAGTGTTAGTGTTTTCTGCACAAAAGCGCTTCTGTGAGGCAATGTGAACACTTCTGCTTCCCAGGCACATAGAAGGTGCTAGCAGGGAATTCTCTGCCTGCCTTTCCCCAGTGCTCTGCAAGCTCTCCAGGACAACATAGAATCTGGGGCTCTGTGCTTTCTTTCATTCTGAACAAGTGTTACTGTTTTCTGCACAAAAGCGATTCTGCGAAGCAATGTGAACACTTCTGCTTCCCAGGCACAGAGAAGGTGCTAGCAGGGAATTCTCTGCCTGCCTTTCCCCAGTGCTCTGCAAGCTCTCCAGGACAACATAAAATCTGGGGCTCTGTGCTTTCTTTCCTTCTGAACAAGTGTTAGTGTTTTCTGCACAAAAGCGATTCTTTGAAGCAATGTGAACAGGCACAGAGAAGGTGCTAGCAGGGAATTCTCTGCCTGCCTTTCCCCAGTGCTCTGCAAGCTCTCCAGGACAACATAAAATCTGGGGCTCTGTGCTTCCTTTCCTTCTGAACAAGTGTTACTGTTTTCTGCACAAAAGCGATTCTGCGAAGCAATGTGAACACTTCTGCTTCCCAGGCACAGAGAAGGTGCTAGGAAGGAAATCTCTGCCTGCCTTTCCCCAGTGCTCTGCAAGCTCTCCAGGACAACATAGAATCTGGGGCTCTGTGCTTTCTTTCGTTCTGAACAAGTGTTACTGTTTTCTGCACAAAAGCGATTCTGCGAAACAATGTGAACAGGCACAGAGAAGGTGCTATCAGGGAATTCTCTGCCTGCCTTTCCCCAGTGCTCTGCAAGCTCTCCAGGACAACAGCAAATCTGGGGCTCTGTGCTTTTTTTTCGTTCTGAACAACTGTTACTGTTTTCTGCACAAAACCGATTCTTGCGAAGCAATGTGAACACTTCTGCTTCCCAGGCACAGAGAAGGTGCTAGCAGGGAATTCTCTGCCTGCCTTTCCCCAGTGCTCTGCAAGCTCTCCAGGACAACATAAAATCTGGGGCTCTGTGCTTTCTTTCCTTCTGAACAAGTGTTACTGTTTTCTGCACAAAAGCGATTCTGCGAAGCAATGTGAACACTTCTGCTTCCCAGGCACAGAGAAGGTGTTAGCAGGGAATTCTCTGCCTGCCTTTCCCCAGTGCTCTGCAAGCTCTCTAGGACAACATAAAATCTGGGGCTCTGTGCTTTCTTTCGTTCTGAACAAGTGTTAGTGTTTTCTGCACAAAAGCGCTTCTGTGAGGCAATGTGAACACTTCTGCTTCCCAGGCACAGAGAAGGTGCTAGCAGGGAATTCTCTGCCTGCCTTTCCCCAGTGCTCTGCAAGCTCTCCAGGACAACATAGAATCTGGGGCTCTGTGCTTTCTTTCGTTCTGAACAAGTGTTACTGTTTTCTGCACAAAAGCGATTCTGCGAAACAATGTGAACAGGCACAGAGAAGGTGCTATCAGGGAATTCTCTGCCTGCCTTTCCCCAGTGCTCTGCAAGCTCTCCAGGACAACAGCAAATCTGGGGCTCTGTGCTTTCTTTCGTTCTGAACAACTGTTACTGTTTTCTGCACAAAAGCGATTCTTGCGAAGCAATGTGAACACCTCTGCTTCCCAGGCACAGAGAAGGTGCTAGCAGGGAATTCTCTGCCTGCCTTTCCCCAGTGCTGTGCAAGCTCTCCAGGACAACATAAAATCTGGGGCTCTGTGCTTTCTTTCCTTCTGAACAAGTGTTACTGTTTTCTGCACAAAAGCGATTCTGCGAAGCAATGTGAACACTTCTGCTTCCCAGGCACAGAGAAGGTGCTAGCAGGGAATTCTCTGCCTGCCTTTCCCCAGTGCTCTGCAAGCTCTCCAGGACAACATAAAATCTGGGGCTCTGTGCTTCCTTTCCTTCTGAACAAGTGTTACTGTTTTCTGCACAAAAGCGATTCTGCGAAGCAATGTGAACACTTCTGCTTCCCAGGCACAGAGAAGGTGCTAGGAAGGAAATCTCTGCCTGCCTTTCCCCAGTGCTCTGCAAGCTCTCCAGGACAACATAGAATCTGGGGCTCTGTGCTTTCTTTCGTTCTGAACAAGTGTTACTGTTTTCTGCACAAAAGCGATTCTGCGAAACAATGTGAACAGGCACAGAGAAGGTGCTATCAGGGAATTCTCTGCCTGCCTTTCCCCAGTGCTCTGCAAGCTCTCCAGGACAACAGCAAATCTGGGGCTCTGTGCTTTTTTTTCGTTCTGAACAACTGTTACTGTTTTCTGCACAAAACCGATTCTTGCGAAGCAATGTGAACACTTCTGCTTCCCAGGCACAGAGAAGGTGCTAGCAGGGAATTCTCTGCCTGCCTTTCCCCAGTGCTCTGCAAGCTCTCCAGGACAACATAAAATCTGGGGCTCTGTGCTTTCTTTCCTTCTGAACAAGTGTTACTGTTTTCTGCACAAAAGCGATTCTGCGAAGCAATGTGAACACTTCTGCTTCCCAGGCACAGAGAAGGTGCTAGCAGGGAATTCTCTGCCTGCCTTTCCCCAGTGCTCTGCAAGGTCTCTAGGACAACATAAAATCTGGGGCTCTGTGCTTTCTTTCGTTCTGAACAAGTGTTAGTGTTTTCTGCACAAAAGCGCTTCTGTGAGGCAATGTGAACACTTCTGCTTCCCAGGCACATAGAAGGTGCTAGCAGGGAATTCTCTGCCTGCCTTTCCCCAGTGCTCTGCAAGCTCTCCAGGACAACATAGAATCTGGGGCTCTGTGCTTTCTTTCCTTCTGAACAAGTGTTACTGTTTTCTGCAAAAAAGCGATTCTGCGAAGCAATGTGAACACTTCTGCTTCCCAGGCACAGAGAAGGTGCTAGCAGGGAATTCTCTGCCTGCCTTTCCCCAGTGCTCTGCAAGCTCTCTAGGACAACATAAAATCTGGGGCTCTGTGCTTTCTTTCGTTCTGAACAAGTGTTAGTGTTTTCTGCACAAAAGCGATTCTGCGAAGCAATGTGAACACTTCTGCTTCCCAGGCACAGAGAAGGTGCTAGGAAGGAAATCTCTGCCTGCCTTTCCCCAGTGCTCTGCAAGCTCTCCAGGACAACATAGAATCTGGGGCTCTGTGCTTTCTTTCGTTCTGAACAAGTGTTACTGTTTTCTGCACAAAAGCGATTCTGCGAAACAATGTGAACAGGCATAGAGAAGGTGCTATCAGGGAATTCTCTGCCTGCCTTTCCCCAGTGTTCTGCAAGCTCTCCAGGACAACAGCAAATCTGGGGCTCTGTGCTTTCTTTCGTTCTGAACAAGTGTTACTGTTTTCTGCACAAAAGCGATTCTGCGAAACAATGTGAACAGGCACAGAGAAGGTGCTATCAGGGAATTCTCTGCCTGCCTTTCCCCAGTGCTCTGCAAGCTCTCCAGGACAACAGCAAATCTGGGGCTCTGTGCTTTCTTTCGTTCTGAACAACTGTTACTGTTTTCTGCACAAAAGCGATTCTTGCGAAGCAATGTGAACACTTCTGCTTCCCAGGCACAGAGAAGGTGCTAGCAGGGAATTCTCTGCCTGCCTTTCCCCAGTGCTCTGCAAGCTCTCCAGGACAACATAAAATCTGGGGCTCTGTGCTTCCTTTCCTTCTGAACAAGTGTTACTGTTTTCTGCACAAAAGCGATTCTGCGAAGCAATGTGAACACTTCTGCTTCCCAGGCACAGAGAAGGTGCTAGGAAGGAAATCTCTGCCTGCCTTTCCCCAGTGCTCTGCAAGCTCTCCAGGACAACATAGAATCTGGGGCTCTGTGCTTTCTTTCGTTCTGAACAAGTGTTATTGTTTTCTGCACAAAAGCGATTCTGCGAAACAATGTGAACAGGCACAGAGAAGGTGCTATCAGGGAATTCTCTGCCTGCCTTTCCCCAGTGCTCTGCAAGCTCTCCAGGACAACAGCAAATCTGGGGCTCTGTGCTTTCTTTCGTTCTGAACAACTGTTACTGTTTTCTGCACAAAACCGATTCTTGCGAAGCAATGTGAACACTTCTGCTTCCCAGGCACAGAGAAGGTGCTAGCAGGGAATTCTCTGCCTGCCTTTCCCCAGTGCTCTGCAAGCTCTCCAGGACAACATAAAATCTGGGGCTCTGTGCTTTCTTTCCTTCTGAACAAGTGTTACTGTTTTCTGCACAAAAGCGATTCTGCGAAGCAATGTGAACACTTCTGCTTCCCAGGCACAGAGAAGGTGCTAGCAGGGAATTCTCTGCCTGCCTTTCCCCAGTGCTCTGCAAGCTCTCCAGGACAACATAGAATCTGGGGCTCTGTGCTTTCTTTCATTCTGAACAAGTGTTACTGTTTTCTGCACAAAAGCGATTCTGCGAAGCAATGTGAACACTTCTGCTTCCCAGGCACAGAGAAGGTGCTAGCAGGGAATTCTCTGCCTGCCTTTCCCCAGTGCTCTGCAAGCTCTCTAGGACAACATAAAATCTGGGGCTCTGTGCTTTCTTTCGTTCTGAACAAGTGTTAGTGTTTTCTGCACAAAAGCGCTTCTGTGAGGCAATGTGAACACTTCTGCTTCCCAGGCACATAGAAGGTGCTAGCAGGGAATTCTCTGCCTGCCTTTCCCCAGTGCTCTGCAAGCTCTCCAGGACAACATAGAATCTGGGGCTCTGTGCTTTCTTTCATTCTGAACAAGTGTTACTGTTTTCTGCACAAAAGCGATTCTGCGAAGCAATGTGAACACTTCTGCTTCCCAGGCACAGAGAAGGTGCTAGCAGGGAATTCTCTGCCTGCCTTTCCCCAGTGCTCTGCAAGCTCTCCAGGACAACATAAAATCTGGGGCTCTGTGCTTTCTTTCCTTCTGAACAAGTGTTAGTGTTTTCTGCACAAAAGCGATTCTTTGAAGCAATGTGAACAGGCACAGAGAAGGTGCTAGCAGGGAATTCTCTGCCTGCCTTTCCCCAGTGCTCTGCAAGCTCTCCAGGACAACATAAAATCTGGGGCTCTGTGCTTCCTTTCCTTCTGAACAAGTGTTACTGTTTTCTGCACAAAAGCGATTCTGCGAAGCAATGTGAACACTTCTGCTTCCCAGGCACAGAGAAGGTGCTAGGAAGGAAATCTCTGCCTGCCTTTCCCCAGTGCTCTGCAAGCTCTCCAGGACAACATAGAATCTGGGGCTCTGTGCTTTCTTTCGTTCTGAACAAGTGTTACTGTTTTCTGCACAAAAGCGATTCTGCGAAACAATGTGAACAGGCACAGAGAAGGTGCTATCAGGGAATTCTCTGCCTGCCTTTCCCCAGTGCTCTGCAAGCTCTCCAGGACAACAGCAAATCTGGGGCTCTGTGCTTTTTTTTCGTTCTGAACAACTGTTACTGTTTTCTGCACAAAACCGATTCTTGCGAAGCAATGTGAACACTTCTGCTTCCCAGGCACAGAGAAGGTGCTAGCAGGGAATTCTCTGCCTGCCTTTCCCCAGTGCTCTGCAAGCTCTCCAGGACAACATAAAATCTGGGGCTCTGTGCTTTCTTTCCTTCTGAACAAGTGTTACTGTTTTCTGCACAAAAGCGATTCTGCGAAGCAATGTGAACACTTCTGCTTCCCAGGCACAGAGAAGGTGTTAGCAGGGAATTCTCTGCCTGCCTTTCCCCAGTGCTCTGCAAGCTCTCTAGGACAACATAAAATCTGGGGCTCTGTGCTTTCTTTCGTTCTGAACAAGTGTTAGTGTTTTCTGCACAAAAGCGCTTCTGTGAGGCAATGTGAACACTTCTGCTTCCCAGGCACAGAGAAGGTGCTAGCAGGGAATTCTCTGCCTGCCTTTCCCCAGTGCTCTGCAAGCTCTCCAGGACAACATAGAATCTGGGGCTCTGTGCTTTCTTTCCTTCTGAACAAGTGTTACTGTTTTCTGCACAAAAGCGATTCTGCGAAACAATGTGAACAGGCACAGAGAAGGTGCTATCAGGGAATTCTCTGCCTGCCTTTCCCCAGTGCTCTGCAAGCTCTCCAGGACAACAGCAAATCTGGGGCTCTGTGCTTTCTTTCGTTCTGAACAACTGTTACTGTTTTCTGCACAAAAGCGATTCTTGCGAAGCAATGTGAACACCTCTGCTTCCCAGGCACAGAGAAGGTGCTAGCAGGGAATTCTCTGCCTGCCTTTCCCCAGTGCTCTGCAAGCTCTCCAGGACAACATAAAATCTGGGGCTCTGTGCTTTCTTTCCTTCTGAACAAGTGTTACTGTTTTCTGCACAAAAGCGATTCTGCGAAGCAATGTGAACACTTCTGCTTCCCAGGCACAGAGAAGGTGCTAGCAGGGAATTCTCTGCCTGCCTTTCCCCAGTGCTCTGCAAGCTCTCCAGGACAACATAAAATCTGGGGCTCTGTGCTTCCTTTCCTTCTGAACAAGTGTTACTGTTTTCTGCACAAAAGCGATTCTGCGAAGCAATGTGAACACTTCTGCTTCCCAGGCACAGAGAAGGTGCTAGGAAGGAAATCTCTGCCTGCCTTTCCCCAGTGCTCTGCAAGCTCTCCAGGACAACATAGAATCTGGGGCTCTGTGCTTTCTTTCGTTCTGAACAAGTGTTACTGTTTTCTGCACAAAAGCGATTCTGCGAAACAATGTGAACAGGCACAGAGAAGGTGCTATCAGGGAATTCTCTGCCTGCCTTTCCCCAGTGCTCTGCAAGCTCTCCAGGACAACAGCAAATCTGGGGCTCTGTGCTTTTTTTTCGTTCTGAACAACTGTTACTGTTTTCTGCACAAAACCGATTCTTGCGAAGCAATGTGAACACTTCTGCTTCCCAGGCACAGAGAAGGTGCTAGCAGGGAATTCTCTGCCTGCCTTTCCCCAGTGCTCTGCAAGCTCTCCAGGACAACATAAAATCTGGGGCTCTGTGCTTTCTTTCCTTCTGAACAAGTGTTACTGTTTTCTGCACAAAAGCGATTCTGCGAAGCAATGTGAACACTTCTGCTTCCCAGGCACAGAGAAGGTGCTAGCAGGGAATTCTCTGCCTGCCTTTCCCCAGTGCTCTGCAAGGTCTCTAGGACAACATAAAATCTGGGGCTCTGTGCTTTCTTTCGTTCTGAACAAGTGTTAGTGTTTTCTGCACAAAAGCGCTTCTGTGAGGCAATGTGAACACTTCTGCTTCCCAGGCACATAGAAGGTGCTAGCAGGGAATTCTCTGCCTGCCTTTCCCCAGTGCTCTGCAAGCTCTCCAGGACAACATAGAATCTGGGGCTCTGTGCTTTCTTTCCTTCTGAACAAGTGTTACTGTTTTCTGCAAAAAAGCGATTCTGCGAAGCAATGTGAACACTTCTGCTTCCCAGGCACAGAGAAGGTGCTAGCAGGGAATTCTCTGCCTGCCTTTCCCCAGTGCTCTGCAAGCTCTCTAGGACAACATAAAATCTGGGGCTCTGTGCTTTCTTTCGTTCTGAACAAGTGTTAGTGTTTTCTGCACAAAAGCGATTCTGCGAAGCAATGTGAACACTTCTGCTTCCCAGGCACAGAGAAGGTGCTAGGAAGGAAATCTCTGCCTGCCTTTCCCCAGTGCTCTGCAAGCTCTCCAGGACAACATAGAATCTGGGGCTCTGTGCTTTCTTTCGTTCTGAACAAGTGTTACTGTTTTCTGCACAAAAGCGATTCTGCGAAACAATGTGAACAGGCATAGAGAAGGTGCTATCAGGGAATTCTCTGCCTGCCTTTCCCCAGTGTTCTGCAAGCTCTCCAGGACAACAGCAAATCTGGGGCTCTGTGCTTTCTTTCGTTCTGAACAAGTGTTACTGTTTTCTGCACAAAACCGATTCTTGCGAAGCAATGTGAACACTTCTGCTTCCCAGGCACAGAGAAGGTGCTAGCAGGGAATTCTCTGCCTGCCTTTCCCCAGTGCTCTGCAAGCTCTCCAGGACAACATAAAATCTGGGGCTCTGTGCTTTCTTTCCTTCTGAACAAGTGTTACTGTTTTCTGCACAAAAGCGATTTTGCGAAGCAATGTGAACACTTCTGCTTCCCAGGCACAGAGAAGGTGCTAGCAGGGAATTCTCTGCCTGCCTTTCCCCAGTGCTCTGCAAGCTCTCCAGGACAACATAGAATCTGGGGCTCTGTGCTTTCTTTCGTTCTGAACAAGTGTTACTGTTTTCTGCACAAAAGCGATTCTGCGAAGCAATGTGAACAGGCACAGAGAAGGTGCTAGCAGGGAATTCTATGCCTGCCTTTCCCCACTGCTCTGCAAGCTCTCCAGGACAACATAAAATCTGGGGCTCTGTGCTTTCTTTCGTTCTGAACAAGTGTTACTGTTTTCTGCACAAAAGCGATTCTGCGAAGCAATGTGAACACTTCTGCTTCCCAGGCACAGAGAAGGTGCTAGCAAGGAATTCTCTGCCTGCCTTTCCCCAGTGCTCTGCAAGCTCTCCAGGACAACATAAAATCTGGGGCTCTGTGCTTTCTTTCCTTCTGAACAAGTGTTACTGTTTTCTGCACAAAAGCGATTCTGCGAAGCAATGTGAACAGGCACAGAGATGGTGCTAGCAGGGAATTCTCTGCCTGCCTTTCCCAGTGCTCTGCAAGCTCTCCAGGACAACATAAAATCTGGGGCTCTGTGCTTTCTTTCCTTCTGAACAAGTGTTACTGTTTTCTGCACAAAAGCGACTCTTGCGAAGCAATGTGAACACTTCTGCTTCCCAGGCACAGAGAAGGTGCTAGCAAGGAATTCTCTGCCTGCCTTTCCCCAGTGCTCTGCAAGCTCTCCAGGACAACATAAAATCTGGGGCTCTGTGCTTTCTTTCCTTCTGAACAAGTGTTAGTGTTTTCTGCACAAAAGCGATTCTTTGAAGCAATGTGAACAGGCACAGAGAAGGTGCTAGCAGGGAATTCTCTGCCTGCCTTTCCCCAGTGCTCTGCAAGCTCTCCAGGACAACATAAAATCTGGGGCTCTGTGCTTCCTTTCCTTCTGAACAAGTGTTACTGTTTTCTGCACAAAAGCGATTCTTGCGAAGCAATGTGAACACTTCTGCTTCCCAGGCACAGAGAAGGTGCTAGCAGGGAATTCTCTGCCTGCCTTTCCCCAGTGCTCTGCAAGCTCTCCAGGACAACATAAAATCTGGGGCTCTGTGCTTTCTTTCCTTCTGAACAAGTGTTACTGTTTTCTGCACAAAAGCGATTTTGCGAAGCAATGTGAACACTTCTGCTTCCCAGGCACAGAGAAGGTGCTAGCAGGGAATTCTCTGCCTGCCTTTCCCCAGTGCTCTGCAAGCTCTCCAGGACAACATAGAATCTGGGGCTCTGTGCTTTCTTTCGTTCTGAACAAGTGTTACTGTTTTCTGCACAAAAGCGATTCTGCGAAGCAATGTGAACAGGCACAGAGAAGGTGCTAGCAGGGAATTCTATGCCTGCCTTTCCCCACTGCTCTGCAAGCTCTCCAGGACAACATAAAATCTGGGGCTCTGTGCTTTCTTTCGTTCTGAACAAGTGTTACTGTTTTCTGCACAAAAGCGATTCTGCGAAGCAATGTGAACACTTCTGCTTCCCAGGCACAGAGAAGGTGCTAGCAAGGAATTCTCTGCCTGCCTTTCCCCAGTGCTCTGCAAGCTCTCCAGGACAACATAAAATCTGGGGCTCTGTGCTTTCTTTCCTTCTGAACAAGTGTTACTGTTTTCTGCACAAAAGCGATTCTGCGAAGCAATGTGAACAGGCACAGAGATGGTGCTAGCAGGGAATTCTCTGCCTGCCTTTCCCAGTGCTCTGCAAGCTCTCCAGGACAACATAAAATCTGGGGCTCTGTGCTTTCTTTCCTTCTGAACAAGTGTTACTGTTTTCTGCACAAAAGCGACTCTTGCGAAGCAATGTGAACACTTCTGCTTCCCAGGCACAGAGAAGGTGCTAGCAAGGAATTCTCTGCCTGCCTTTCCCCAGTGCTCTGCAAGCTCTCCAGGACAACATAAAATCTGGGGCTCTGTGCTTTCTTTCCTTCTGAACAAGTGTTAGTGTTTTCTGCACAAAAGCGATTCTTTGAAGCAATGTGAACAGGCACAGAGAAGGTGCTAGCAGGGAATTCTCTGCCTGCCTTTCCCCAGTGCTCTGCAAGCTCTCCAGGACAACATAAAATCTGGGGCTCTGTGCTTCCTTTCCTTCTGAACAAGTGTTACTGTTTTCTGCACAAAAGCGATTCTTGCGAAGCAATGTGAACACTTCTGCTTCCCAGGCACAGAGAAGGTGCTAGGAAGGAAATCTCTGCCTGCCTTTCCCCAGTGCTCTGCAAGCTCTCCAGGACAACATAGAATCTGGGGCTCTGTGCTTTCTTTCGTTCTGAACAAGTGTTACTGTTTTCTGCACAAAAGCGATTCTGCGAAACAATGTGAACAGGCACAGAGAAGGTGCTATCAGGGAATTCTCTGCCTGCCTTTCCCCAGTGCTCTGCAAGCTCTCCAGGACAACATAGAATCTGGGGCTCTGTGCTTTCTTTCGTTCTGAACAAGTGTTACTGTTTTCTGCACAAAAGCGATTCTGCGAAGCAATGTGAACAGGCACAGAGAAGGTGCTAGCAGGGAATTCTCTGCCTGCCTTTCCCCACTGCTCTGCAAGCTCTCCAGGACAACATAAAATCTGGGGCTCTGTGCTTTCTTTCGTTCTGAACAAGTGTTACTGTTTTCTGCACAAAAGCGATTCTGCGAAGCAATGTGAACACTTCTGCTTCCCAGGCACAGAGAAGGTGCTAGCAAGGAATTCTCTGCCTGCCTTTCCCCAGTGCTCTGCAAGCTCTCCAGGACAACATAAAATCTGGGGCTCTGTGCTTTCTTTCCTTCTGAACAAGTGTTAGTGTTTTCTGCACAAAAGCGATTCTTTGAAGCAATGTGAACAGGCACAGAGAAGGTGCTAGCAGGGAATTCTCTGCCTGCCTTTCCCCAGTGCTCTGCAAGCTCTCCAGGACAACATAAAATCTGGGGCTCTGTGCTTCCTTTCCTTCTGAACAAGTGTTACTGTTTTCTGCACAAAAGCGATTCTGCGAAGCAATGTGAACACTTCTGCTTCCCAGGCACAGAGAAGGTGCTAGGAAGGAAATCTCTGCCTGCCTTTCCCCAGTGCTCTGCAAGCTCTCCAGGACAACATAGAATCTGGGGCTCTGTGCTTTCTTTCGTTCTGAACAAGTGTTACTGTTTTCTGCACAAAAGCGATTCTGCGAAACAATGTGAACAGGCACAGAGAAGGTGCTATCAGGGAATTCTCTGCCTGCCTTTCCCCAGTGCTCTGCAAGCTCTCCAGGACAACAGCAAATCTGGGGCTCTGTGCTTTCTTTCGTTCTGAACAACTGTTACTGTTTTCTGCACAAAAGCGATTCTTGCGAAGCAATGTGAACACTTCTGCTTCCCAGGCACAGAGAAGGTGCTAGCAGGGAATTCTCTGCCTGCCTTTCCCCAGTGCTCTGCAAGCTCTCCAGGACAACATAAAATCTGGGGCTCTGTGCTTTCTTTCCTTCTGAACAAGTGTTACTGTTTTCTGCACAAAAGCGACTCTTGCGAAGCAATGTGAACACTTCTGCTTCCCAGGCACAGAGAAGGTGCTAGCAAGGAATTCTCTGCCTGCCTTTCCCCAGTGCTCTGCAAGCTCTCCAGGACAACATAAAATCTGGGGCTCTGTGCTTTCTTTCCTTCTGAACAAGTGTTAGTGTTTTCTGCACAAAAGCGATTCTTTGAAGCAATGTGAACAGGCACAGAGAAGGTGCTAGCAGGGAATTCTCTGCCTGCCTTTCCCCAGTGCTCTGCAAGCTCTCCAGGACAACATAAAATCTGGGGCTCTGTGCTTCCTTTCCTTCTGAACAAGTGTTACTGTTTTCTGCACAAAAGCGATTCTTGCGAAGCAATGTGAACACTTCTGCTTCCCAGGCACAGAGAAGGTGCTAGGAAGGAAATCTCTGCCTGCCTTTCCCCAGTGCTCTGCAAGCTCTCCAGGACAACATAGAATCTGGGGCTCTGTGCTTTCTTTCGTTCTGAACAAGTGTTACTGTTTTCTGCACAAAAGCGATTCTGCGAAACAATGTGAACAGGCACAGAGAAGGTGCTATCAGGGAATTCTCTGCCTGCCTTTCCCCAGTGCTCTGCAAGCTCTCCAGGACAACATAGAATCTGGGGCTCTGTGCTTTCTTTCGTTCTGAACAAGTGTTACTGTTTTCTGCACAAAAGCGATTCTGCGAAGCAATGTGAACAGGCACAGAGAAGGTGCTAGCAGGGAATTCTCTGCCTGCCTTTCCCCACTGCTCTGCAAGCTCTCCAGGACAACAGCAAATCTGGGGCTCTGTGCTTTCTTTCGTTCTGAACAAGTGTTACTGTTTTCTGCACAAAAGCGATTCTGCGAAGCAATGTGAACACTTCTGCTTCCCAGGCACAGAGAAGGTGCTAGCAAGGAATTCTCTGCCTGCCTTTCCCCAGTGCTCTGCAAGCTCTCCAGGACAACATAAAATCTGGGGCTCTGTGCTTTCTTTCCTTCTGAACAAGTGTTATTGTTTTCTGCACAAAAGCGATTCTGCGAAGCAATGTGAACAGGCACAGAGATGGTGCTAGCAGGGAATTCTCTGCCTGCCTTTCCCAGTGCTCTGCAAGCTCTCCAGGACAACATAAAATCTGGGGCTCTGTGCTTTCTTTCGTTCTCAACAAGTGTTACTGTTTTCTGCACAAAAGCGTCTCTTGCGAAGCAATGTGAACACTTCTGCTTCCCAGGCACAGAGAAGGTGCTAGCAAGGAATTCTCTGCCTGCCTTTCCCCAGTGCTCTGCAAGCTCTCCAGGACAACATAAAATCTGGGGCTCTGTGCTTTCTTTCCTTCTGAACAAGTGTTAGTGTTTTCTGCACAAAAGCGATTCTTTGAAGCAATGTGAACAGGCACAGAGAAGGTGCTAGCAGGGAATTCTCTGCCTGCCTTTCCCCAGTGCTCTGCAAGCTCTCCAGGACAACATAAAATCTGGGGCTCTGTGCTTCCTTTCCTTCTGAACAAGTGTTACTGTTTTCTGCACAAAAGCGATTCTGCGAAGCAATGTGAACACTTCTGCTTCCCAGGCACAGAGAAGGTGCTAGGAAGGAAATCTCTGCCTGCCTTTCCCCAGTGCTCTGCAAGCTCTCCAGGACAACATAGAATCTGGGGCTCTGTGCTTTCTTTCGTTCTGAACAAGTGTTACTGTTTTCTGCACAAAAGCGATTCTGCGAAACAATGTGAACAGGCACAGAGAAGGTGCTATCAGGGAATTCTCTGCCTGCCTTTCCCCAGTGCTCTGCAAGCTCTCCAGGACAACAGCAAATCTGGGGCTCTGTGCTTTCTTTCGTTCTGAACAACTGTTACTGTTTTCTGCACAAAAGCGATTCTTGCGAAGCAATGTGAACACTTCTGCTTCCCAGGCACAGAGAAGGTGCTAGCAGGGAATTCTCTGCCTGCCTTTCCCCAGTGCTCTGCAAGCTCTCCAGGACAACATAAAATCTGGGGCTCTGTGCTTTCTTTCCTTCTGAACAAGTGTTACTGTTTTCTGCACAAAAGCGATTCTGCGAAGCAATGTGAACACTTCTGCTTCCCAGGCACAGAGAAGGTGCTAGCAGGGAATTCTCTGCCTGCCTTTCCCCAGTGCTCTGCAAGCTCTCCAGGACAACATAAAATCTGGGGCTCTGTGCTTCCTTTCCTTCTGAACAAGTGTTACTGTTTTCTGCACAAAAGCGATTCTGCGAAGCAATGTGAACACTTCTGCTTCCCAGGCACAGAGAAGGTGCTAGGAAGGAAATCTCTGCCTGCCTTTCCCCAGTGCTCTGCAAGCTCTCCAGGACAACATAGAATCTGGGGCTCTGTGCTTTCTTTCGTTCTGAACAAGTGTTACTGTTTTCTGCACAAAAGCGATTCTGCGAAACAATGTGAACAGGCACAGAGAAGGTGCTATCAGGGAATTCTCTGCCTGCCTTTCCCCAGTGCTCTGCAAGCTCTCCAGGACAACAGCAAATCTGGGGCTCTGTGCTTTTTTTTCGTTCTGAACAACTGTTACTGTTTTCTGCACAAAACCGATTCTTGCGAAGCAATGTGAACACTTCTGCTTCCCAGGCACAGAGAAGGTGCTAGCAGGGAATTCTCTGCCTGCCTTTCCCCAGTGCTCTGCAAGCTCTCCAGGACAACATAAAATCTGGGGCTCTGTGCTTTCTTTCCTTCTGAACAAGTGTTACTGTTTTCTGCACAAAAGCGATTCTGCGAAGCAATGTGAACACTTCTGCTTCCCAGGCACAGAGAAGGTGCTAGCAGGGAATTCTCTGCCTGCCTTTCCCCAGTGCTCTGCAAGGTCTCTAGGACAACATAAAATCTGGGGCTCTGTGCTTTCTTTCGTTCTGAACAAGTGTTAGTGTTTTCTGCACAAAAGCGCTTCTGTGAGGCAATGTGAACACTTCTGCTTCCCAGGCACATAGAAGGTGCTAGCAGGGAATTCTCTGCCTGCCTTTCCCCAGTGCTCTGCAAGCTCTCCAGGACAACATAGAATCTGGGGCTCTGTGCTTTCTTTCCTTCTGAACAAGTGTTACTGTTTTCTGCACAAAAGCGATTCTGCGAAGCAATGTGAACACTTCTGCTTCCCAGGCACAGAGAAGGTGCTAGCAGGGAATTCTCTGCCTGCCTTTCCCCAGTGCTCTGCAAGCTCTCTAGGACAACATAAAATCTGGGGCTCTGTGCTTTCTTTCGTTCTGAACAAGTGTTAGTGTTTTCTGCACAAAAGCGATTCTGCGAAGCAATGTGAACACTTCTGCTTCCCAGGCACAGAGAAGGTGCTAGGAAGGAAATCTCTGCCTGCCTTTCCCCAGTGCTCTGCAAGCTCTCCAGGACAACATAGAATCTGGGGCTCTGTGCTTTCTTTCGTTCTGAACAAGTGTTACTGTTTTCTGCACAAAAGCGATTCTGCGAAACAATGTGAACAGGCATAGAGAAGGTGCTATCAGGGAATTCTCTGCCTGCCTTTCCCCAGTGTTCTGCAAGCTCTCCAGGACAACAGCAAATCTGGGGCTCTGTGCTTTCTTTCGTTCTGAACAAGTGTTACTGTTTTCTGCACAAAACCGATTCTTGCGAAGCAATGTGAACACTTCTGCTTCCCAGGCACAGAGAAGGTGCTAGCAGGGAATTCTCTGCCTGCCTTTCCCCAGTGCTCTGCAAGCTCTCCAGGACAACATAAAATCTGGGGCTCTGTGCTTTCTTTCCTTCTGAACAAGTGTTACTGTTTTCTGCACAAAAGCGATTTTGCGAAGCAATGTGAACACTTCTGCTTCCCAGGCACAGAGAAGGTGCTAGCAGGGAATTCTCTGCCTGCCTTTCCCCAGTGCTCTGCAAGCTCTCCAGGACAACATAAAATCTGGGGCTCTGTGCTTTCTTTCGTTCTGAACAAGTGTTACTGTTTTCTGCACAAAAGCGATTCTGCGAAGCAATGTGAACAGGCACAGAGAAGGTGCTAGCAGGGAATTCTCTGCCTGCCTTTCCCCACTGCTCTGCAAGCTCTCCAGGACAACATAAAATCTGGGGCTCTGTGCTTTCTTTCGTTCTGAACAAGTGTTACTGTTTTCTGCACAAAAGCGATTCTGCGAAGCAATGTGAACACTTCTGCTTCCCAGGCACAGAGAAGGTGCTAGCAAGGAATTCTCTGCCTGCCTTTCCCCAGTGCTCTGCAAGCTCTCCAGGACAACATAAAATCTGGGGCTCTGTGCTTTCTTTCCTTCTGAACAAGTGTTACTGTTTTCTGCACAAAAGCGATTCTGCGAAGCAATGTGAACAGGCACAGAGATGGTGCTAGCAGGGAATTCTCTGCCTGCCTTTCCCAGTGCTCTGCAAGCTCTCCAGGACAACATAAAATCTGGGGCTCTGTGCTTTCTTTCCTTCTGAACAAGTGTTACTGTTTTCTGCACAAAAGCGATTCTTGCGAAGCAATGTGAACACTTCTGCTTCCCAGGCACAGAGAAGGTGCTAGCAAGGAATTCTCTGCCTGCCTTTCCCCAGTGCTCTGCAAGCTCTCCAGGACAACATAAAATCTGGGGCTCTGTGCTTTCTTTCCTTCTGAACAAGTGTTAGTGTTTTCTGCACAAAAGCGATTCTTTGAAGCAATGTGAACAGGCACAGAGAAGGTGCTAGCAGGGAATTCTCTGCCTGCCTTTCCCCAGTGCTCTGCAAGCTCTCCAGGACAACATAAAATCTGGGGCTCTGTGCTTCCTTTCCTTCTGAACAAGTGTTACTGTTTTCTGCACAAAAGCGATTCTGCGAAGCAATGTGAACACTTCTGCTTCCCAGGCACAGAGAAGGTGCTAGGAAGGAAATCTCTGCCTGCCTTTCCCCAGTGCTCTGCAAGCTCTCCAGGACAACATAGAATCTGGGGCTCTGTGCTTTCTTTCGTTCTGAACAAGTGTTACTGTTTTCTGCACAAAAGCGATTCTGCGAAACAATGTGAACAGGCACAGAGAAGGTGCTATCAGGGAATTCTCTGCCTGCCTTTCCCCAGTGCTCTGCAAGCTCTCCAGGACAACATAGAATCTGGGGCTCTGTGCTTTCTTTCGTTCTGAACAAGTGTTACTGTTTTCTGCACAAAAGCGATTCTGCGAAGCAATGTGAACAGGCACAGAGAAGGTGCTAGCAGGGAATTCTCTGCCTGCCTTTCCCCACTGCTCTGCAAGCTCTCCAGGACAACATAAAATCTGGGGCTCTGTGCTTTCTTTCGTTCTGAACAAGTGTTACTGTTTTCTGCACAAAAGCGATTCTGCGAAGCAATGTGAACACTTCTGCTTCCCAGGCACAGAGAAGGTGCTAGCAAGGAATTCTCTGCCTGCCTTTCCCCAGTGCTCTGCAAGCTCTCCAGGACAACATAAAATCTGGGGCTCTGTGCTTTCTTTCCTTCTGAACAAGTGTTATTGTTTTCTGCACAAAAGCGATTCTGCGAAGCAATGTGAACAGGCACAGAGATGGTGCTAGCAGGGAATTCTCTGCCTGCCTTTCCCAGTGCTCTGCAAGCTCTCCAGGACAACATAAAATCTGGGGCTCTGTGCTTTCTTTCGTTCTGAACAAGTGTTACTGTTTTCTGCACAAAAGCGACTCTTGCGAAGCAATGTGAACACTTCTGCTTCCCAGGCACAGAGAAGGTGCTAGCAAGGAATTCTCTGCCTGCCTTTCCCCAGTGCTCTGCAAGCTCTCCAGGACAACATAAAATCTGGGGCTCTGTGCTTTCTTTCCTTCTGAACAAGTGTTAGTGTTTTCTGCACAAAAGCGATTCTTTGAAGCAATGTGAACAGGCACAGAGAAGGTGCTAGCAGGGAATTCTCTGCCTGCCTTTCCCCAGTGCTCTGCAAGCTCTCCAGGACAACATAAAATCTGGGGCTCTGTGCTTCCTTTCCTTCTGAACAAGTGTTACTGTTTTCTGCACAAAAGCGATTCTGCGAAGCAATGTGAACACTTCTGCTTCCCAGGCACAGAGAAGGTGCTAGGAAGGAAATCTCTGCCTGCCTTTCCCCAGTGCTCTGCAAGCTCTCCAGGACAACATAGAATCTGGGGCTCTGTGCTTTCTTTCCTTCTGAACAAGTGTTACTGTTTTCTGCACAAAAGCGATTCTGCGAAACAATGTGAACAGGCACAGAGAAGGTGCTATCAGGGAATTCTCTGCCTGCCTTTCCCCAGTGCTCTGCAAGCTCTCCAGGACAACAGCAAATCTGGGGCTCTGTGCTTTCTTTCGTTCTGAACAACTGTTACTGTTTTCTGCACAAAAGCGATTCTTGCGAAGCAATGTGAACACTTCTGCTTCCCAGGCACAGAGAAGGTGCTAGCAGGGAATTCTCTGCCTGCCTTTCCCCAGTGCTCTGCAAGCTCTCCAGGACAACATAAAATCTGGGGCTCTGTGCTTTCTTTCCTTCTGAACAAGTGTTACTGTTTTCTGCACAAAAGCGATTCTGCGAAGCAATGTGAACACTTCTGCTTCCCAGGCACAGAGAAGGTGCTAGCAGGGAATTCTCTGCCTGCCTTTCCCCAGTGCTCTGCAAGGTCTCTAGGACAACATAAAATCTGGGGCTCTGTGCTTTCTTTCGTTCTGAACAAGTGTTAGTGTTTTCTGCACAAAAGCGCTTCTGTGAGGCAATGTGAACACTTCTGCTTCCCAGGCACATAGAAGGTGCTAGCAGGGAATTCTCTGCCTGCCTTTCCCCAGTGCTCTGCAAGCTCTCCAGGACAACATAGAATCTGGGGCTCTGTGCTTTCTTTCATTCTGAACAAGTGTTACTGTTTTCTGCACAAAAGCGATTCTGCGAAGCAATGTGAACACTTCTGCTTCCCAGGCACAGAGAAGGTGCTAGCAGGGAATTCTCTGCCTGCCTTTCCCCAGTGCTCTGCAAGCTCTCTAGGACAACATAAAATCTGGGGCTCTGTGCTTTCTTTCGTTCTGAACAAGTGTTAGTGTTTTCTGCACAAAAGCGCTTCTGTGAGGCAATGTGAACACTTCTGCTTCCCAGGCACATAGAAGGTGCTAGCAGGGAATTCTCTGCCTGCCTTTCCCCAGTGCTCTGCAAGCTCTCCAGGACAACATAGAATCTGGGGCTCTGTGCTTTCTTTCATTCTGAACAAGTGTTACTGTTTTCTGCACAAAAGCGATTCTGCGAAGCAATGTGAACACTTCTGCTTCCCAGGCACAGAGAAGGTGCTAGCAGGGAATTCTCTGCCTGCCTTTCCCCAGTGCTCTGCAAGCTCTCCAGGACAACATAAAATCTGGGGCTCTGTGCTTTCTTTCCTTCTGAACAAGTGTTACTGTTTTCTGCACAAAAGCGATTCTGCGAAGCAATGTGAACACTTCTGCTTCCCAGGCACAGAGAAGGTGCTAGGAAGGAAATCTCTGCCTGCCTTTCCCCAGTGCTCTGCAAGCTCTCCAGGACAACATAGAATCTGGGGCTCTGTGCTTTCTTTCGTTCTGAACAAGTGTTACTGTTTTCTGCACAAAATCGATTCTGCGAAACAATGTGAACAGGCACAGAGAAGGTGCTATCAGGGAATTCTCTGCCTGCCTTTCCCCAGTGCTCTGCAAGCTCTCCAGGACAACATAAAATCTGGGGCTCTGTGCTTTCTTTCGTTCTGAACAACTGTTACTGTTTTCTGCACAAAAGCGATTCTTGCGAAGCAATGTGAACACTTCTGCTTCCCAGGCACAGAGAAGGTGCTAGCAGGGAATTCTCTGCCTGCCTTTCCCCAGTGCTCTGCAAGCTCTCCAGGACAACATAAAATCTGGGGCTCTGTGCTTTCTTTCCTTCTGAACAAGTGTTACTGTTTTCTGCACAAAAGCGATTCTGCGAAGCAATGTGAACACTTCTGCTTCCCAGGCACAGAGAAGGTGCTAGCAGGGAATTCTCTGCCTGCCTTTCCCCAGTGCTCTGCAAGCTCTCCAGGACAACATAAAATCTGGGGCTCTGTGCTTCCTTTCCTTCTGAACAAGTGTTACTGTTTTCTGCACAAAAGCGATTCTGCGAAGCAATGTGAACACTTCTGCTTCCCAGGCACAGAGAAGGTGCTAGCAGGGAATTCTCTGCCTGCCTTTCCCCAGTGCTCTGCAAGGTCTCTAGGACAACATAAAATCTGGGGCTCTGTGCTTTCTTTCGTTCTGAACAAGTGTTAGTGTTTTCTGCACAAAAGCGCTTCTGTGAGGCAATGTGAACACTTCTGCTTCCCAGGCACATAGAAGGTGCTAGCAGGGAATTCTCTGCCTGCCTTTCCCCAGTGCTCTGCAAGCTCTCCAGGACAACATAGAATCTGGGGCTCTGTGCTTTCTTTCATTCTGAACAAGTGTTACTGTTTTCTGCACAAAAGCGATTCTGCGAAGCAATGTGAACACTTCTGCTTCCCAGGCACAGAGAAGGTGCTAGCAGGGAATTCTCTGCCTGCCTTTCCCCAGTGCTCTGCAAGCTCTCCAGGACAACATAAAATCTGGGGCTCTGTGCTTTCTTTCGTTCTGAACAAGTGTTAGTGTTTTCTGCACAAAAGCGCTTCTGTGAGGCAATGTGAACACTTCTGCTTCCCAGGCACATAGAAGGTGCTAGCAGGGAATTCTCTGCCTGCCTTTCCCCAGTGCTCTGCAAGCTCTCCAGGACAACATAGAATCTGGGGCTCTGTGCTTTCTTTCATTCTGAACAAGTGTTACTGTTTTCTGCACAAAAGCGATTCTGCGAAGCAATGTGAACACTTCTGCTTCCCAGGCACAGAGAAGGTGCTATCAGGGAATTCTCTGCCTGCCTTTCCCCACTGCTCTGCAAGCTCTCCAGGACAACATAAAATCTGGGGCTCTGTGCTTTCTTTCCTTCTGAACAAGTGTTACTGTTTTCTGCACAAAAGCGATTCTGCGAAGCAATGTGAACACTTCTGCTTCCCAGGCACAGAGAAGGTGCTAGGAAGGAAATCTCTGCCTGCCTTTCCCCAGTGCTCTGCAAGCTCTCCAGGACAACATAGAATCTGGGGCTCTGTGCTTTCTTTCGTTCTGAACAAGTGTTACTGTTTTCTGCACAAAAGCGATTCTGCGAAACAATGTGAACAGGCACAGAGAAGGTGCTATCAGGGAATTCTCTGCCTGCCTTTCCCCAGTGCTCTGCAAGCTCTCCAGGACAACATAAAATCTGGGGCTCTGTGCTTTCTTTCCTTCTGAACAAGTGTTACTGTTTTCTGCACAAAAGCGATTCTGCGAAACAATGTGAACAGGCACAGAGAAGGTGCTATCAGGGAATTCTCTGCCTGCCTTTCCCCAGTGCTCTGCAAGCTCTCCAGGACAACATAAAATCTGGGGCTCTGTGCTTTCTTTCCTTCTGAACAAGTGTTACTGTTTTCTGCACAAAAGCGATTCTTGCGAAGCAATGTGAACACTTCTGCTTCCCAGGCACAGAGAAGGTGCTAGCAAGGAATTCTCTGCCTGCCTTTCCCCAGTGCTCTGCAAGCTCTCCAGGACAACATAAAATCTGGGGCTCTGTGCTTTCTTTCCTTCTCAACAAGTGTTAGTGTTTTCTGCACAAAAGCGATTCTGCGAAGCAATGTGAACAGGCACAGAGAAGGTGCTAGCAGGGAATTCTCTGCCTGCCTTTCCCCAGTGCTCTGCAAGCTCTCCAGGACAACATAGAATCTGGGGCTCTGTGCTTTCTTTCCTTCTGAACAAGTGTTACTGTTTTCTGCACAAAAGCGATTCTGCGAAGCAATGTGAACACTTCTGCTTCCCAGGCACAGAGAAGGTGCTAGCAGGGAATTCTCTGCCTGCCTTTCCCCAGTGCTCTGCAAGCTCTCTAGGACAACATAAAATCTGGGGCTCTGTGCTTTCTTTCGTTCTGAACAAGTGTTAGTGTTTTCTGCACAAAAGCGATTCTGCGAAGCAATGTGAACACTTCTGCTTCCCAGGCACAGAGAAGGTGCTAGGAAGGAAATCTCTGCCTGCCTTTCCCCAGTGCTCTGCAAGCTCTCCAGGACAACATAGAATCTGGGGCTCTGTGCTTTCTTTCGTTCTGAACAAGTGTTACTGTTTTCTGCACAAAAGCGATTCTGCGAAACAATGTGAACAGGCATAGAGAAGGTGCTATCAGGGAATTCTCTGCCTGCCTTTCCCCAGTGTTCTGCAAGCTCTCCAGGACAACATAAAATCTGGGGCTCTGTGCTTTCTTTCGTTCTGAACAAGTGTTACTGTTTTCTGCACAAAACCGATTCTTGCGAAGCAATGTGAACACTTCTGCTTCCCAGGCACAGAGAAGGTGCTAGCAGGGAATTCTCTGCCTGCCTTTCCCCAGTGCTCTGCAAGCTCTCCAGGACAACATAAAATCTGGGGCTCTGTGCTTTCTTTCCTTCTGAACAAGTGTTACTGTTTTCTGCACAAAAGCGATTTTGCGAAGCAATGTGAACACTTCTGCTTCCCAGGCACAGAGAAGGTGCTAGCAGGGAATTCTCTGCCTGCCTTTCCCCAGTGCTCTGCAAGCTCTCCAGGACAACATAGAATCTGGGGCTCTGTGCTTTCTTTCGTTCTGAACAAGTGTTACTGTTTTCTGCACAAAAGCGATTCTGCGAAGCAATGTGAACAGGCACAGAGAAGGTGCTAGCAGGGAATTCTCTGCCTGCCTTTCCCCACTGCTCTGCAAGCTCTCCAGGACAACATAAAATCTGGGGCTCTGTGCTTTCTTTCGTTCTGAACAAGTGTTACTGTTTTCTGCACAAAAGCGATTCTGCGAAGCAATGTGAACACTTCTGCTTCCCAGGCACAGAGAAGGTGCTAGCAAGGAATTCTCTGCCTGCCTTTCCCCAGTGCTCTGCAAGCTCTCCAGGACAACATAAAATCTGGGGCTCTGTGCTTTCTTTCCTTCTGAACAAGTGTTACTGTTTTCTGCACAAAAGCGATTCTGCGAAGCAATGTGAACAGGCACAGAGAAGGTGCTAGCAGGGAATTCTCTGCCTGCCTTTCCCAGTGCTCTGCAAGCTCTCCAGGACAACATAAAATCTGGGGCTCTGTGCTTTCTTTCCTTCTGAACAAGTGTTACTGTTTTCTGCACAAAAGCGACTCTTGCGAAGCAATGTGAACACTTCTGCTTCCCAGGCACAGAGAAGGTGCTAGCAAGGAATTCTCTGCCTGCCTTTCCCCAGTGCTCTGCAAGCTCTCCAGGACAACATAAAATCTGGGGCTCTGTGCTTTCTTTCCTTCTGAACAAGTGTTAGTGTTTTCTGCACAAAAGCGATTCTTTGAAGCAATGTGAACAGGCACAGAGAAGGTGCTAGCAGGGAATTCTCTGCCTGCCTTTCCCCAGTGCTCTGCAAGCTCTCCAGGACAACATAAAATCTGGGGCTCTGTGCTTCCTTTCCTTCTGAACAAGTGTTACTGTTTTCTGCACAAAAGCGATTCTGCGAAGCAATGTGAACACTTCTGCTTCCCAGGCACAGAGAAGGTGCTAGGAAGGAAATCTCTGCCTGCCTTTCCCCAGTGCTCTGCAAGCTCTCCAGGACAACATAGAATCTGGGGCTCTGTGCTTTCTTTCGTTCTGAACAAGTGTTACTGTTTTCTGCACAAAAGCGATTCTGCGAAACAATGTGAACAGGCACAGAGAAGGTGCTATCAGGGAATTCTCTGCCTGCCTTTCCCCAGTGCTCTGCAAGCTCTCCAGGACAACATAGAATCTGGGGCTCTGTGCTTTCTTTCGTTCTGAACAAGTGTTACTGTTTTCTGCACAAAAGCGATTCTGCGAAGCAATGTGAACAGGCACAGAGAAGGTGCTAGCAGGGAATTCTCTGCCTGCCTTTCCCCACTGCTCTGCAAGCTCTCCAGGACAACATAAAATCTGGGGCTCTGTGCTTTCTTTCGTTCTGAACAAGTGTTACTGTTTTCTGCACAAAAGCGATTCTGCGAAGCAATGTGAACACTTCTGCTTCCCAGGCACAGAGAAGGTGCTAGCAAGGAATTCTCTGCCTGCCTTTCCCCAGTGCTCTGCAAGCTCTCCAGGACAACATAAAATCTGGGGCTCTGTGCTTTCTTTCCTTCTGAACAAGTGTTATTGTTTTCTGCACAAAAGCGATTCTGCGAAGCAATGTGAACAGGCACAGAGATGGTGCTAGCAGGGAATTCTCTGCCTGCCTTTCCCAGTGCTCTGCAAGCTCTCCAGGACAACATAAAATCTGGGGCTCTGTGCTTTCTTTCGTTCTGAACAAGTGTTACTGTTTTCTGCACAAAAGCGACTCTTGCGAAGCAATGTGAACACTTCTGCTTCCCAGGCACAGAGAAGGTGCTAGCAAGGAATTCTCTGCCTGCCTTTCCCCAGTGCTCTGCAAGCTCTCCAGGACAACATAAAATCTGGGGCTCTGTGCTTTCTTTCCTTCTGAACAAGTGTTAGTGTTTTCTGCACAAAAGCGATTCTTTGAAGCAATGTGAACAGGCACAGAGAAGGTGCTAGCAGGGAATTCTCTGCCTGCCTTTCCCCAGTGCTCTGCAAGCTCTCCAGGACAACATAAAATCTGGGGCTCTGTGCTTCCTTTCCTTCTGAACAAGTGTTACTGTTTTCTGCACAAAAGCGATTCTGCGAAGCAATGTGAACACTTCTGCTTCCCAGGCACAGAGAAGGTGCTAGGAAGGAAATCTCTGCCTGCCTTTCCCCAGTGCTCTGCAAGCTCTCCAGGACAACATAGAATCTGGGGCTCTGTGCTTTCTTTCGTTCTGAACAAGTGTTACTGTTTTCTGCACAAAAGCGATTCTGCGAAACAATGTGAACAGGCACAGAGAAGGTGCTATCAGGGAATTCTCTGCCTGCCTTTCCCCAGTGCTCTGCAAGCTCTCCAGGACAACAGCAAATCTGGGGCTCTGTGCTTTCTTTCGTTCTGAACAACTGTTACTGTTTTCTGCACAAAAGCGATTCTTGCGAAGCAATGTGAACACTTCTGCTTCCCAGGCACAGAGAAGGTGCTAGCAGGGAATTCTCTGCCTGCCTTTCCCCAGTGCTCTGCAAGCTCTCCAGGACAACATAAAATCTGGGGCTCTGTGCTTTCTTTCCTTCTGAACAAGTGTTACTGTTTTCTGCACAAAAGCGATTCTGCGAAGCAATGTGAACACTTCTGCTTCCCAGGCACAGAGAAGGTGCTAGCAGGGAATTCTCTGCCTGCCTTTCCCCAGTGCTCTGCAAGCTCTCCAGGACAACAGCAAATCTGGGGCTCTGTGCTTTCTTTCGTTCTGAACAACTGTTACTGTTTTCTGCACAAAAGCGATTCTTGCGAAGCAATGTGAACACTTCTGCTTCCCAGGCACAGAGAAGGTGCTAGCAGGGAATTCTCTGCCTGCCTTTCCCCAGTGCTCTGCAAGCTCTCCAGGACAACATAAAATCTGGGGCTCTGTGCTTTCTTTCCTTCTGAACAAGTGTTACTGTTTTCTGCACAAAAGCGATTCTGCGAAGCAATGTGAACACTTCTGCTTCCCAGGCACAGAGAAGGTGCTAGCAGGGAATTCTCTGCCTGCCTTTCCCCAGTGCTCTGCAAGCTCTCCAGGACAACATAAAATCTGGGGCTCTGTGCTTCCTTTCCTTCTGAACAAGTGTTACTGTTTTCTGCACAAAAGCGATTCTGCGAAGCAATGTGAACACTTCTGCTTCCCAGGCACAGAGAAGGTGCTAGCAGGGAATTCTCTGCCTGCCTTTCCCCAGTGCTCTGCAAGGTCTCTAGGACAACATAAAATCTGGGGCTCTGTGCTTTCTTTCGTTCTGAACAAGTGTTAGTGTTTTCTGCACAAAAGCGCTTCTGTGAGGCAATGTGAACACTTCTGCTTCCCAGGCACATAGAAGGTGCTAGCAGGGAATTCTCTGCCTGCCTTTCCCCAGTGCTCTGCAAGCTCTCCAGGACAACATAGAATCTGGGGCTCTGTGCTTTCTTTCATTCTGAACAAGTGTTACTGTTTTCTGCACAAAAGCGATTCTGCGAAGCAATGTGAACACTTCTGCTTCCCAGGCACAGAGAAGGTGCTAGCAGGGAATTCTCTGCCTGCCTTTCCCCAGTGCTCTGCAAGCTCTCCAGGACAACATAAAATCTGGGGCTCTGTGCTTTCTTTCGTTCTGAACAAGTGTTAGTGTTTTCTGCACAAAAGCGCTTCTGTGAGGCAATGTGAACACTTCTGCTTCCCAGGCACATAGAAGGTGCTAGCAGGGAATTCTCTGCCTGCCTTTCCCCAGTGCTCTGCAAGCTCTCCAGGACAACATAGAATCTGGGGCTCTGTGCTTTCTTTCATTCTGAACAAGTGTTACTGTTTTCTGCACAAAAGCGATTCTGCGAAGCAATGTGAACACTTCTGCTTCCCAGGCACAGAGAAGGTGCTAGCAGGGAATTCTCTGCCTGCCATTCCCCCACTGCTCTGCAAGCTCTCCAGGACAACATAAAATCTGGGGCTCTGTGCTTTCTTTCGTTCTGAACAAGTGTTACTGTTTTCTGCACAAAAGCGATTCTGCGAAACAATGTGAACAGGCACAGAGAAGGTGCTATCAGGGAATTCTCTGCCTGCCTTTCCCCAGTGCTCTGCAAGCTCTCCAGGACAACATAGAATCTGGGGCTCTGTGCTTTCTTTCGTTCTGAACAAGTGTTACTGTTTTCTGCACAAAAGCGATTCTGCGAAGCAATGTGAACAGGCACAGAGAAGGTGCTAGCAGGGAATTCTCTGCCTGCCTTTCCCCACTGCTCTGCAAGCTCTCCAGGACAACATAAAATCTGGGGCTCTGTGCTTTCTTTCGTTCTGAACAAGTGTTACTGTTTTCTGCACAAAAGCGATTCTGCGAAGCAATGTGAACACTTCTGCTTCCCAGGCACAGAGAAGGTGCTAGCAAGGAATTCTCTGCCTGCCTTTCCCCAGTGCTCTGCAAGCTCTCCAGGACAACATAAAATCTGGGGCTCTGTGCTTTCTTTCCTTCTGAACAAGTGTTATTGTTTTCTGCACAAAAGCGATTCTGCGAAGCAATGTGAACAGGCACAGAGATGGTGCTAGCAGGGAATTCTCTGCCTGCCTTTCCCAGTGCTCTGCAAGCTCTCCAGGACAACATAAAATCTGGGGCTCTGTGCTTTCTTTCGTTCTGAACAAGTGTTACTGTTTTCTGCACAAAAGCGACTCTTGCGAAGCAATGTGAACACTTCTGCTTCCCAGGCACAGAGAAGGTGCTAGCAAGGAATTCTCTGCCTGCCTTTCCCCAGTGCTCTGCAAGCTCTCCAGGACAACATAAAATCTGGGGCTCTGTGCTTTCTTTCCTTCTGAACAAGTGTTAGTGTTTTCTGCACAAAAGCGATTCTTTGAAGCAATGTGAACAGGCACAGAGAAGGTGCTAGCAGGGAATTCTCTGCCTGCCTTTCCCCAGTGCTCTGCAAGCTCTCCAGGACAACATAAAATCTGGGGCTCTGTGCTTCCTTTCCTTCTGAACAAGTGTTACTGTTTTCTGCACAAAAGCGATTCTGCGAAGCAATGTGAACACTTCTGCTTCCCAGGCACAGAGAAGGTGCTAGGAAGGAAATCTCTGCCTGCCTTTCCCCAGTGCTCTGCAAGCTCTCCAGGACAACATAGAATCTGGGGCTCTGTGCTTTCTTTCGTTCTGAACAAGTGTTACTGTTTTCTGCACAAAAGCGATTCTGCGAAACAATGTGAACAGGCACAGAGAAGGTGCTATCAGGGAATTCTCTGCCTGCCTTTCCCCAGTGCTCTGCAAGCTCTCCAGGACAACAGCAAATCTGGGGCTCTGTGCTTTCTTTCGTTCTGAACAACTGTTACTGTTTTCTGCACAAAAGCGATTCTTGCGAAGCAATGTGAACACTTCTGCTTCCCAGGCACAGAGAAGGTGCTAGCAGGGAATTCTCTGCCTGCCTTTCCCCAGTGCTCTGCAAGCTCTCCAGGACAACATAAAATCTGGGGCTCTGTGCTTTCTTTCCTTCTGAACAAGTGTTACTGTTTTCTGCACAAAAGCGATTCTGCGAAGCAATGTGAACACTTCTGCTTCCCAGGCACAGAGAAGGTGCTAGCAGGGAATTCTCTGCCTGCCTTTCCCCAGTGCTCTGCAAGCTCTCCAGGACAACAGCAAATCTGGGGCTCTGTGCTTTCTTTCGTTCTGAACAACTGTTACTGTTTTCTGCACAAAAGCGATTCTTGCGAAGCAATGTGAACACTTCTGCTTCCCAGGCACAGAGAAGGTGCTAGCAGGGAATTCTCTGCCTGCCTTTCCCCAGTGCTCTGCAAGCTCTCCAGGACAACATAAAATCTGGGGCTCTGTGCTTTCTTTCCTTCTGAACAAGTGTTACTGTTTTCTGCACAAAAGCGATTCTGCGAAGCAATGTGAACACTTCTGCTTCCCAGGCACAGAGAAGGTGCTAGCAGGGAATTCTCTGCCTGCCTTTCCCCAGTGCTCTGCAAGCTCTCCAGGACAACATAAAATCTGGGGCTCTGTGCTTCCTTTCCTTCTGAACAAGTGTTACTGTTTTCTGCACAAAAGCGATTCTGCGAAGCAATGTGAACACTTCTGCTTCCCAGGCACAGAGAAGGTGCTAGCAGGGAATTCTCTGCCTGCCTTTCCCCAGTGCTCTGCAAGGTCTCTAGGACAACATAAAATCTGGGGCTCTGTGCTTTCTTTCGTTCTGAACAAGTGTTAGTGTTTTCTGCACAAAAGCGCTTCTGTGAGGCAATGTGAACACTTCTGCTTCCCAGGCACATAGAAGGTGCTAGCAGGGAATTCTCTGCCTGCCTTTCCCCAGTGCTCTGCAAGCTCTCCAGGACAACATAGAATCTGGGGCTCTGTGCTTTCTTTCATTCTGAACAAGTGTTACTGTTTTCTGCACAAAAGCGATTCTGCGAAGCAATGTGAACACTTCTGCTTCCCAGGCACAGAGAAGGTGCTAGCAGGGAATTCTCTGCCTGCCTTTCCCCAGTGCTCTGCAAGCTCTCCAGGACAACATAAAATCTGGGGCTCTGTGCTTTCTTTCGTTCTGAACAAGTGTTAGTGTTTTCTGCACAAAAGCGCTTCTGTGAGGCAATGTGAACACTTCTGCTTCCCAGGCACATAGAAGGTGCTAGCAGGGAATTCTCTGCCTGCCTTTCCCCAGTGCTCTGCAAGCTCTCCAGGACAACATAGAATCTGGGGCTCTGTGCTTTCTTTCATTCTGAACAAGTGTTACTGTTTTCTGCACAAAAGCGATTCTGCGAAGCAATGTGAACACTTCTGCTTCCCAGGCACAGAGAAGGTGCTAGCAGGGAATTCTCTGCCTGCCATTCCCCCACTGCTCTGCAAGCTCTCCAGGACAACATAAAATCTGGGGCTCTGTGCTTTCTTTCGTTCTGAACAAGTGTTACTGTTTTCTGCACAAAAGCGATTCTGCGAAACAATGTGAACAGGCACAGAGAAGGTGCTATCAGGGAATTCTCTGCCTGCCTTTCCCCAGTGCTCTGCAAGCTCTCCAGGACAACATAGAATCTGGGGCTCTGTGCTTTCTTTCGTTCTGAACAAGTGTTACTGTTTTCTGCACAAAAGCGATTCTGCGAAGCAATGTGAACAGGCACAGAGAAGGTGCTAGCAGGGAATTCTCTGCCTGCCTTTCCCCACTGCTCTGCAAGCTCTCCAGGACAACATAAAATCTGGGGCTCTGTGCTTTCTTTCGTTCTGAACAAGTGTTACTGTTTTCTGCACAAAAGCGATTCTGCGAAGCAATGTGAACACTTCTGCTTCCCAGGCACAGAGAAGGTGCTAGCAAGGAATTCTCTGCCTGCCTTTCCCCAGTGCTCTGCAAGCTCTCCAGGACAACATAAAATCTGGGGCTCTGTGCTTTCTTTCCTTCTGAACAAGTGTTATTGTTTTCTGCACAAAAGCGATTCTGCGAAGCAATGTGAACAGGCACAGAGATGGTGCTAGCAGGGAATTCTCTGCCTGCCTTTCCCAGTGCTCTGCAAGCTCTCCAGGACAACATAAAATCTGGGGCTCTGTGCTTTCTTTCGTTCTGAACAAGTGTTACTGTTTTCTGCACAAAAGCGACTCTTGCGAAGCAATGTGAACACTTCTGCTTCCCAGGCACAGAGAAGGTGCTAGCAAGGAATTCTCTGCCTGCCTTTCCCCAGTGCTCTGCAAGCTCTCCAGGACAACATAAAATCTGGGGCTCTGTGCTTTCTTTCCTTCTGAACAAGTGTTAGTGTTTTCTGCACAAAAGCGATTCTTTGAAGCAATGTGAACAGGCACAGAGAAGGTGCTAGCAGGGAATTCTCTGCCTGCCTTTCCCCAGTGCTCTGCAAGCTCTCCAGGACAACATAAAATCTGGGGCTCTGTGCTTCCTTTCCTTCTGAACAAGTGTTACTGTTTTCTGCACAAAAGCGATTCTGCGAAGCAATGTGAACACTTCTGCTTCCCAGGCACAGAGAAGGTGCTAGGAAGGAAATCTCTGCCTGCCTTTCCCCAGTGCTCTGCAAGCTCTCCAGGACAACATAGAATCTGGGGCTCTGTGCTTTCTTTCGTTCTGAACAAGTGTTACTGTTTTCTGCACAAAAGCGATTCTGCGAAACAATGTGAACAGGCACAGAGAAGGTGCTATCAGGGAATTCTCTGCCTGCCTTTCCCCAGTGCTCTGCAAGCTCTCCAGGACAACAGCAAATCTGGGGCTCTGTGCTTTCTTTCGTTCTGAACAACTGTTACTGTTTTCTGCACAAAAGCGATTCTTGCGAAGCAATGTGAACACTTCTGCTTCCCAGGCACAGAGAAGGTGCTAGCAGGGAATTCTCTGCCTGCCTTTCCCCAGTGCTCTGCAAGCTCTCCAGGACAACATAAAATCTGGGGCTCTGTGCTTTCTTTCCTTCTGAACAAGTGTTACTGTTTTCTGCACAAAAGCGATTCTGCGAAGCAATGTGAACACTTCTGCTTCCCAGGCACAGAGAAGGTGCTAGCAGGGAATTCTCTGCCTGCCTTTCCCCAGTGCTCTGCAAGCTCTCCAGGACAACAGCAAATCTGGGGCTCTGTGCTTTCTTTCGTTCTGAACAACTGTTACTGTTTTCTGCACAAAAGCGATTCTTGCGAAGCAATGTGAACACTTCTGCTTCCCAGGCACAGAGAAGGTGCTAGCAGGGAATTCTCTGCCTGCCTTTCCCCAGTGCTCTGCAAGCTCTCCAGGACAACATAAAATCTGGGGCTCTGTGCTTTCTTTCCTTCTGAACAAGTGTTACTGTTTTCTGCACAAAAGCGATTCTGCGAAGCAATGTGAACACTTCTGCTTCCCAGGCACAGAGAAGGTGCTAGCAGGGAATTCTCTGCCTGCCTTTCCCCAGTGCTCTGCAAGCTCTCCAGGACAACATAAAATCTGGGGCTCTGTGCTTCCTTTCCTTCTGAACAAGTGTTACTGTTTTCTGCACAAAAGCGATTCTGCGAAGCAATGTGAACACTTCTGCTTCCCAGGCACAGAGAAGGTGCTAGCAGGGAATTCTCTGCCTGCCTTTCCCCAGTGCTCTGCAAGGTCTCTAGGACAACATAAAATCTGGGGCTCTGTGCTTTCTTTCGTTCTGAACAAGTGTTAGTGTTTTCTGCACAAAAGCGCTTCTGTGAGGCAATGTGAACACTTCTGCTTCCCAGGCACATAGAAGGTGCTAGCAGGGAATTCTCTGCCTGCCTTTCCCCAGTGCTCTGCAAGCTCTCCAGGACAACATAGAATCTGGGGCTCTGTGCTTTCTTTCATTCTGAACAAGTGTTACTGTTTTCTGCACAAAAGCGATTCTGCGAAGCAATGTGAACACTTCTGCTTCCCAGGCACAGAGAAGGTGCTAGCAGGGAATTCTCTGCCTGCCTTTCCCCAGTGCTCTGCAAGCTCTCCAGGACAACATAAAATCTGGGGCTCTGTGCTTTCTTTCGTTCTGAACAAGTGTTAGTGTTTTCTGCACAAAAGCGCTTCTGTGAGGCAATGTGAACACTTCTGCTTCCCAGGCACATAGAAGGTGCTAGCAGGGAATTCTCTGCCTGCCTTTCCCCAGTGCTCTGCAAGCTCTCCAGGACAACATAGAATCTGGGGCTCTGTGCTTTCTTTCATTCTGAACAAGTGTTACTGTTTTCTGCACAAAAGCGATTCTGCGAAGCAATGTGAACACTTCTGCTTCCCAGGCACAGAGAAGGTGCTAGCAGGGAATTCTCTGCCTGCCATTCCCCCACTGCTCTGCAAGCTCTCCAGGACAACATAAAATCTGGGGCTCTGTGCTTTCTTTCCTTCTGAACAAGTGTTACTGTTTTCTGCACAAAAGCGATTCTGCGAAGCAATGTGAACACTTCTGCTTCCCAGGCACAGAGAAGGTGCTAGGAAGGAAATCTCTGCCTGCCTTTCCCCAGTGCTCTGCAAGCTCTCCAGGACAACATAGAATCTGGGGCTCTGTGCTTTCTTTCGTTCTGAACAAGTGTTACTGTTTTCTGCACAAAAGCGATTCTGCGAAACAATGTGAACAGGCACAGAGAAGGTGCTATCAGGGAATTCTCTGCCTGCCTTTCCCCAGTGCTCTGCAAGCTCTCCAGGACAACAGCAAATCTGGGGCTCTGTGCTTTCTTTCCTTCTGAACAAGTGTTACTGTTTTCTGCACAAAAGCGATTCTGCGAAGCAATGTGAACACTTCTGCTTCCCAGGCACAGAGAAGGTGCTAGCAGGGAATTCTCTGCCTGCCTTTCCCCAGTGCTCTGCAAGCTCTCCAGGACAACATAGAATCTGGGGCTCTGTGCTTTCTTTCCTTCTGAACAAGTGTTACTGTTTTCTGCACAAAAGCGATTCTGCGAAACAATGTGAACAGGCACAGAGAAGGTGCTAGCAGGGAATTCTTTGCCTGCCTTTCCCCAGTGCTCTGCAAGCTCTCCAGGACAACATAGAATCTGGGGCTCTGTGCTTTCTTTCCTTCTGAACAAGTGTTACTGTTTTCTGCACAAAAGCGATTCTGCGAAGCAATGTGAACACTTCTGCTTCCCAGGCACAGAGAAGGTGCTAGCAAGGAATTCTCTGCCTGCCTTTCCCCAGTGCTCTGCAAGCTCTCCAGGACAACATAAAATCTGGGGCTCTGTGCTTTCTTTCCTTCTGAACAAGTGTTACTGTTTTCTGCACAAAAGCGATTCTGCGAAGCAATGTGAACAGGCACAGAGAAGGTGCTAGCAGGGAATTCTCTGCCTGCCTTTCCCCAGTGCTCTGCAAGCTCTCCAGGACAACATAAAATCTGGGGCTCTGTGCTTTCTTTCCTTCTGAACAAGTGTTACTGTTTTCTGCACAAAAGCGATTCTGCGAAACAATGTGAACAGGCACAGAGAAGGTGCTATCAGGGAATTCTCTGCCTGCCTTTCCCCAGTGCTCTGCAAGCTCTCCAGGACAACATAAAATCTGGGGCTCTGTGCTTTCTTTCCTTCTGAACAAGTGTTACTGTTTTCTGCACAAAAGCGATTCTTGCGAAGCAATGTGAACACTTCTGCTTCCCAGGCACAGAGAAGGTGCTAGCAAGGAATTCTCTGCCTGCCTTTCCCCAGTGCTCTGCAAGCTCTCCAGGACAACATAAAATCTGGGGCTCTGTGCTTTCTTTCCTTCTCAACAAGTGTTAGTGTTTTCTGCACAAAAGCGATTCTGCGAAGCAATGTGAACAGGCACAGAGAAGGTGCTAGCAGGGAATTCTCTGCCTGCCTTTCCCCAGTGCTCTGCAAGCTCTCCAGGACAACATAGAATCTGGGGCTCTGTGCTTTCTTTCCTTCTGAACAAGTGTTACTGTTTTCTGCACAAAAGCGATTCTGCGAAGCAATGTGAACACTTCTGCTTCCCAGGCACAGAGAAGGTGCTAGCAGGGAATTCTCTGCCTGCCTTTCCCCAGTGCTCTGCAAGCTCTCTAGGACAACATAAAATCTGGGGCTCTGTGCTTTCTTTCGTTCTGAACAAGTGTTACTGTTTTCTGCACAAAAGCGATTCTGCGAAGCAATGTGAACACTTCTGCTTCCCAGGCACAGAGAAGGTGCTAGGAAGGAAATCTCTGCCTGCCTTTCCCCAGTGCTCTGCAAGCTCTCCAGGACAACATAGAATCTGGGGCTCTGTGCTTTCTTTCGTTCTGAACAAGTGTTACTGTTTTCTGCACAAAAGCGATTCTGCGAAACAATGTGAACAGGCATAGAGAAGGTGCTATCAGGGAATTCTCTGCCTGCCTTTCCCCAGTGTTCTGCAAGCTCTCCAGGACAACATAAAATCTGGGGCTCTGTGCTTTCTTTCGTTCTGAACAAGTGTTACTGTTTTCTGCACAAAACCGATTCTTGCGAAGCAATGTGAACACTTCTGCTTCCCAGGCACAGAGAAGGTGCTAGCAGGGAATTCTCTGCCTGCCTTTCCCCAGTGCTCTGCAAGCTCTCCAGGACAACATAAAATCTGGGGCTCTGTGCTTCCTTTCCTTCTGAACAAGTGTTACTGTTTTCTGCACAAAAGCGATTCTGCGAAGCAATGTGAACACTTCTGCTTCCCAGGCACAGAGAAGGTGCTAGGAAGGAAATCTCTGCCTGCCTTTCCCCAGTGCTCTGCAAGCTCTCCAGGACAACATAGAATCTGGGGCTCTGTGCTTTCTTTCGTTCTGAACAAGTGTTACTGTTTTCTGCACAAAAGCGATTCTGCGAAACAATGTGAACAGGCACAGAGAAGGTGCTATCAGGGAATTCTCTGCCTGCCTTTCCCCAGTGCTCTGCAAGCTCTCCAGGACAACATAGAATCTGGGGCTCTGTGCTTTCTTTCGTTCTGAACAAGTGTTACTGTTTTCTGCACAAAAGCGATTCTGCGAAGCAATGTGAACAGGCACAGAGAAGGTGCTAGCAGGGAATTCTCTGCCTGCCTTTCCCCACTGCTCTGCAAGCTCTCCAGGACAACATAAAATCTGGGGCTCTGTGCTTTCTTTCGTTCTGAACAAGTGTTACTGTTTTCTGCACAAAAGCGATTCTGCGAAGCAATGTGAACACTTCTGCTTCCCAGGCACAGAGAAGGTGCTAGCAAGGAATTCTCTGCCTGCCTTTCCCCAGTGCTCTGCAAGCTCTCCAGGACAACATAAAATCTGGGGCTCTGTGCTTTCTTTCCTTCTGAACAAGTGTTATTGTTTTCTGCACAAAAGCGATTCTGCGAAGCAATGTGAACAGGCACAGAGATGGTGCTAGCAGGGAATTCTCTGCCTGCCTTTCCCAGTGCTCTGCAAGCTCTCCAGGACAACATAAAATCTGGGGCTCTGTGCTTTCTTTCGTTCTGAACAAGTGTTACTGTTTTCTGCACAAAAGCGACTCTTGCGAAGCAATGTGAACACTTCTGCTTCCCAGGCACAGAGAAGGTGCTAGCAAGGAATTCTCTGCCTGCCTTTCCCCAGTGCTCTGCAAGCTCTCCAGGACAACATAAAATCTGGGGCTCTGTGCTTTCTTTCCTTCTGAACAAGTGTTAGTGTTTTCTGCACAAAAGCGATTCTTTGAAGCAATGTGAACAGGCACAGAGAAGGTGCTAGCAGGGAATTCTCTGCCTGCCTTTCCCCAGTGCTCTGCAAGCTCTCCAGGACAACATAAAATCTGGGGCTCTGTGCTTCCTTTCCTTCTGAACAAGTGTTACTGTTTTCTGCACAAAAGCGATTCTGCGAAGCAATGTGAACACTTCTGCTTCCCAGGCACAGAGAAGGTGCTAGGAAGGAAATCTCTGCCTGCCTTTCCCCAGTGCTCTGCAAGCTCTCCAGGACAACATAGAATCTGGGGCTCTGTGCTTTCTTTCGTTCTGAACAAGTGTTACTGTTTTCTGCACAAAAGCGATTCTGCGAAACAATGTGAACAGGCACAGAGAAGGTGCTATCAGGGAATTCTCTGCCTGCCTTTCCCCAGTGCTCTGCAAGCTCTCCAGGACAACAGCAAATCTGGGGCTCTGTGCTTTCTTTCGTTCTGAACAACTGTTACTGTTTTCTGCACAAAAGCGATTCTTGCGAAGCAATGTGAACACTTCTGCTTCCCAGGCACAGAGAAGGTGCTAGCAGGGAATTCTCTGCCTGCCTTTCCCCAGTGCTCTGCAAGCTCTCCAGGACAACATAAAATCTGGGGCTCTGTGCTTTCTTTCCTTCTGAACAAGTGTTACTGTTTTCTGCACAAAAGCGATTCTGCGAAGCAATGTGAACACTTCTGCTTCCCAGGCACAGAGAAGGTGCTAGCAGGGAATTCTCTGCCTGCCTTTCCCCAGTGCTCTGCAAGCTCTCCAGGACAACAGCAAATCTGGGGCTCTGTGCTTTCTTTCGTTCTGAACAACTGTTACTGTTTTCTGCACAAAAGCGATTCTTGCGAAGCAATGTGAACACTTCTGCTTCCCAGGCACAGAGAAGGTGCTAGCAGGGAATTCTCTGCCTGCCTTTCCCCAGTGCTCTGCAAGCTCTCCAGGACAACATAAAATCTGGGGCTCTGTGCTTTCTTTCCTTCTGAACAAGTGTTACTGTTTTCTGCACAAAAGCGATTCTGCGAAGCAATGTGAACACTTCTGCTTCCCAGGCACAGAGAAGGTGCTAGCAGGGAATTCTCTGCCTGCCTTTCCCCAGTGCTCTGCAAGCTCTCCAGGACAACATAAAATCTGGGGCTCTGTGCTTCCTTTCCTTCTGAACAAGTGTTACTGTTTTCTGCACAAAAGCGATTCTGCGAAGCAATGTGAACACTTCTGCTTCCCAGGCACAGAGAAGGTGCTAGCAGGGAATTCTCTGCCTGCCTTTCCCCAGTGCTCTGCAAGGTCTCTAGGACAACATAAAATCTGGGGCTCTGTGCTTTCTTTCGTTCTGAACAAGTGTTAGTGTTTTCTGCACAAAAGCGCTTCTGTGAGGCAATGTGAACACTTCTGCTTCCCAGGCACATAGAAGGTGCTAGCAGGGAATTCTCTGCCTGCCTTTCCCCAGTGCTCTGCAAGCTCTCCAGGACAACATAGAATCTGGGGCTCTGTGCTTTCTTTCATTCTGAACAAGTGTTACTGTTTTCTGCACAAAAGCGATTCTGCGAAGCAATGTGAACACTTCTGCTTCCCAGGCACAGAGAAGGTGCTAGCAGGGAATTCTCTGCCTGCCTTTCCCCAGTGCTCTGCAAGCTCTCCAGGACAACATAAAATCTGGGGCTCTGTGCTTTCTTTCGTTCTGAACAAGTGTTAGTGTTTTCTGCACAAAAGCGCTTCTGTGAGGCAATGTGAACACTTCTGCTTCCCAGGCACATAGAAGGTGCTAGCAGGGAATTCTCTGCCTGCCTTTCCCCAGTGCTCTGCAAGCTCTCCAGGACAACATAGAATCTGGGGCTCTGTGCTTTCTTTCATTCTGAACAAGTGTTACTGTTTTCTGCACAAAAGCGATTCTGCGAAGCAATGTGAACACTTCTGCTTCCCAGGCACAGAGAAGGTGCTAGCAGGGAATTCTCTGCCTGCCATTCCCCCACTGCTCTGCAAGCTCTCCAGGACAACATAAAATCTGGGGCTCTGTGCTTTCTTTCCTTCTGAACAAGTGTTACTGTTTTCTGCACAAAAGCGATTCTGCGAAGCAATGTGAACACTTCTGCTTCCCAGGCACAGAGAAGGTGCTAGGAAGGAAATCTCTGCCTGCCTTTCCCCAGTGCTCTGCAAGCTCTCCAGGACAACATAGAATCTGGGGCTCTGTGCTTTCTTTCGTTCTGAACAAGTGTTACTGTTTTCTGCACAAAAGCGATTCTGCGAAACAATGTGAACAGGCACAGAGAAGGTGCTATCAGGGAATTCTCTGCCTGCCTTTCCCCAGTGCTCTGCAAGCTCTCCAGGACAACAGCAAATCTGGGGCTCTGTGCTTTCTTTCCTTCTGAACAAGTGTTACTGTTTTCTGCACAAAAGCGATTCTGCGAAGCAATGTTAACACTTCTGCTTCCCAGGCACAGAGAAGGTGCTAGCAGGGAATTCTCTGCCTGCCTTTCCCCAGTGCTCTGCAAGCTCTCCAGGACAACATAGAATCTGGGGCTCTGTGCTTTCTTTCCTTCTGAACAAGTGTTACTGTTTTCTGCACAAAAGCGATTCTGCGAAACAATGTGAACAGGCACAGAGAAGGTGCTAGCAGGGAATTCTTTGCCTGCCTTTCCCCAGTGCTCTGCAAGCTCTCCAGGACAACATAGAATCTGGGGCTCTGTGCTTTCTTTCCTTCTGAACAAGTGTTACTGTTTTCTGCACAAAAGCGATTCTGCGAAGCAATGTGAACACTTCTGCTTCCCAGGCACAGAGAAGGTGCTAGCAAGGAATTCTCTGCCTGCCTTTCCCCAGTGCTCTGCAAGCTCTCCAGGACAACATAAAATCTGGGGCTCTGTGCTTTCTTTCCTTCTGAACAAGTGTTACTGTTTTCTGCACAAAAGCGATTCTGCGAAGCAATGTGAACAGGCACAGAGAAGGTGCTAGCAGGGAATTCTCTGCCTGCCTTTCCCCAGTGCTCTGCAAGCTCTCCAGGACAACATAAAATCTGGGGCTCTGTGCTTTCTTTCCTTCTGAACAAGTGTTACTGTTTTCTGCACAAAAGCGATTCTGCGAAACAATGTGAACAGGCACAGAGAAGGTGCTATCAGGGAATTCTCTGCCTGCCTTTCCCCAGTGCTCTGCAAGCTCTCCAGGACAACATAAAATCTGGGGCTCTGTGCTTTCTTTCCTTCTGAACAAGTGTTACTGTTTTCTGCACAAAAGCGATTCTTGCGAAGCAATGTGAACACTTCTGCTTCCCAGGCACAGAGAAGGTGCTAGCAAGGAATTCTCTGCCTGCCTTTCCCCAGTGCTCTGCAAGCTCTCCAGGACAACATAAAATCTGGGGCTCTGTGCTTTCTTTCCTTCTCAACAAGTGTTAGTGTTTTCTGCACAAAAGCGATTCTGCGAAGCAATGTGAACAGGCACAGAGAAGGTGCTAGCAGGGAATTCTCTGCCTGCCTTTCCCCAGTGCTCTGCAAGCTCTCCAGGACAACATAGAATCTGGGGCTCTGTGCTTTCTTTCCTTCTGAACAAGTGTTACTGTTTTCTGCACAAAAGCGATTCTGCGAAGCAATGTGAACACTTCTGCTTCCCAGGCACAGAGAAGGTGCTAGCAGGGAATTCTCTGCCTGCCTTTCCCCAGTGCTCTGCAAGCTCTCTAGGACAACATAAAATCTGGGGCTCTGTGCTTTCTTTCGTTCTGAACAAGTGTTACTGTTTTCTGCACAAAAGCGATTCTGCGAAGCAATGTGAACACTTCTGCTTCCCAGGCACAGAGAAGGTGCTAGGAAGGAAATCTCTGCCTGCCTTTCCCCAGTGCTCTGCAAGCTCTCCAGGACAACATAGAATCTGGGGCTCTGTGCTTTCTTTCGTTCTGAACAAGTGTTACTGTTTTCTGCACAAAAGCGATTCTGCGAAACAATGTGAACAGGCATAGAGAAGGTGCTATCAGGGAATTCTCTGCCTGCCTTTCCCCAGTGCTCTGCAAGCTCTCCAGGACAACAGCAAATCTGGGGCTCTGTGCTTTCTTTCGTTCTGAACAACTGTTACTGTTTTCTGCACAAAAGCGATTCTTGCGAAGCAATGTGAACACTTCTGCTTCCCAGGCACAGAGAAGGTGCTAGCAGGGAATTCTCTGCCTGCCTTTCCCCAGTGCTCTGCAAGCTCTCCAGGACAACATAAAATCTGGGGCTCTGTGCTTTCTTTCCTTCTGAACAAGTGTTACTGTTTTCTGCACAAAAGCGATTCTGCGAAGCAATGTGAACACTTCTGCTTCCCAGGCACAGAGAAGGTGCTAGCAGGGAATTCTCTGCCTGCCTTTCCCCAGTGCTCTGCAAGCTCTCCAGGACAACAGCAAATCTGGGGCTCTGTGCTTTCTTTCGTTCTGAACAACTGTTACTGTTTTCTGCACAAAAGCGATTCTTGCGAAGCAATGTGAACACTTCTGCTTCCCAGGCACAGAGAAGGTGCTAGCAGGGAATTCTCTGCCTGCCTTTCCCCAGTGCTCTGCAAGCTCTCCAGGACAACATAAAATCTGGGGCTCTGTGCTTTCTTTCCTTCTGAACAAGTGTTACTGTTTTCTGCACAAAAGCGATTCTGCGAAGCAATGTGAACACTTCTGCTTCCCAGGCACAGAGAAGGTGCTAGCAGGGAATTCTCTGCCTGCCTTTCCCCAGTGCTCTGCAAGCTCTCCAGGACAACATAAAATCTGGGGCTCTGTGCTTCCTTTCCTTCTGAACAAGTGTTACTGTTTTCTGCACAAAAGCGATTCTGCGAAGCAATGTGAACACTTCTGCTTCCCAGGCACAGAGAAGGTGCTAGCAGGGAATTCTCTGCCTGCCTTTCCCCAGTGCTCTGCAAGCTCTCTAGGACAACATAAAATCTGGGGCTCTGTGCTTTCTTTCGTTCTGAACAAGTGTTAGTGTTTTCTGCACAAAAGCGCTTCTGTGAGGCAATGTGAACACTTCTGCTTCCCAGGCACATAGAAGGTGCTAGCAGGGAATTCTCTGCCTGCCTTTCCCCAGTGCTCTGCAAGCTCTCCAGGACAACATAGAATCTGGGGCTCTGTGCTTTCTTTCATTCTGAACAAGTGTTACTGTTTTCTGCACAAAAGCGATTCTGCGAAGCAATGTGAACACTTCTGCTTCCCAGGCACAGAGAAGGTGCTAGCAGGGAATTCTCTGCCTGCCTTTCCCCAGTGCTCTGCAAGCTCTCCAGGACAACATAAAATCTGGGGCTCTGTGCTTTCTTTCGTTCTGAACAAGTGTTAGTGTTTTCTGCACAAAAGCGCTTCTGTGAGGCAATGTGAACACTTCTGCTTCCCAGGCACATAGAAGGTGCTAGCAGGGAATTCTCTGCCTGCCTTTCCCCAGTGCTCTGCAAGCTCTCCAGGACAACATAGAATCTGGGGCTCTGTGCTTTCTTTCATTCTGAACAAGTGTTACTGTTTTCTGCACAAAAGCGATTCTGCGAAGCAATGTGAACACTTCTGCTTCCCAGGCACAGAGAAGGTGCTAGCAGGGAATTCTCTGCCTGCCATTCCCCCACTGCTCTGCAAGCTCTCCAGGACAACATAAAATCTGGGGCTCTGTGCTTTCTTTCCTTCTGAACAAGTGTTACTGTTTTCTGCACAAAAGCGATTCTGCGAAGCAATGTGAACACTTCTGCTTCCCAGGCACAGAGAAGGTGCTAGGAAGGAAATCTCTGCCTGCCTTTCCCCAGTGCTCTGCAAGCTCTCCAGGACAACATAGAATCTGGGGCTCTGTGCTTTCTTTCGTTCTGAACAAGTGTTACTGTTTTCTGCACAAAAGCGATTCTGCGAAACAATGTGAACAGGCACAGAGAAGGTGCTATCAGGGAATTCTCTGCCTGCCTTTCCCCAGTGCTCTGCAAGCTCTCCAGGACAACAGCAAATCTGGGGCTCTGTGCTTTCTTTCCTTCTGAACAAGTGTTACTGTTTTCTGCACAAAAGCGATTCTGCGAAGCAATGTGAACACTTCTGCTTCCCAGGCACAGAGAAGGTGCTAGCAGGGAATTCTCTGCCTGCCTTTCCCCAGTGCTCTGCAAGCTCTCCAGGACAACATAGAATCTGGGGCTCTGTGCTTTCTTTCCTTCTGAACAAGTGTTACTGTTTTCTGCACAAAAGCGATTCTGCGAAACAATGTGAACAGGCACAGAGAAGGTGCTAGCAGGGAATTCTTTGCCTGCCTTTCCCCAGTGCTCTGCAAGCTCTCCAGGACAACATAGAATCTGGGGCTCTGTGCTTTCTTTCCTTCTGAACAAGTGTTACTGTTTTCTGCACAAAAGCGATTCTGCGAAGCAATGTGAACACTTCTGCTTCCCAGGCACAGAGAAGGTGCTAGCAAGGAATTCTCTGCCTGCCTTTCCCCAGTGCTCTGCAAGCTCTCCAGGACAACATAAAATCTGGGGCTCTGTGCTTTCTTTCCTTCTGAACAAGTGTTACTGTTTTCTGCACAAAAGCGATTCTGCGAAGCAATGTGAACAGGCACAGAGAAGGTGCTAGCAGGGAATTCTCTGCCTGCCTTTCCCCAGTGCTCTGCAAGCTCTCCAGGACAACATAAAATCTGGGGCTCTGTGCTTTCTTTCCTTCTGAACAAGTGTTACTGTTTTCTGCACAAAAGCGATTCTGCGAAACAATGTGAACAGGCACAGAGAAGGTGCTATCAGGGAATTCTCTGCCTGCCTTTCCCCAGTGCTCTGCAAGCTCTCCAGGACAACATAAAATCTGGGGCTCTGTGCTTTCTTTCCTTCTGAACAAGTGTTACTGTTTTCTGCACAAAAGCGATTCTTGCGAAGCAATGTGAACACTTCTGCTTCCCAGGCACAGAGAAGGTGCTAGCAAGGAATTCTCTGCCTGCCTTTCCCCAGTGCTCTGCAAGCTCTCCAGGACAACATAAAATCTGGGGCTCTGTGCTTTCTTTCCTTCTCAACAAGTGTTAGTGTTTTCTGCACAAAAGCGATTCTGCGAAGCAATGTGAACAGGCACAGAGAAGGTGCTAGCAGGGAATTCTCTGCCTGCCTTTCCCCAGTGCTCTGCAAGCTCTCCAGGACAACATAGAATCTGGGGCTCTGTGCTTTCTTTCCTTCTGAACAAGTGTTACTGTTTTCTGCACAAAAGCGATTCTGCGAAGCAATGTGAACACTTCTGCTTCCCAGGCACAGAGAAGGTGCTAGCAGGGAATTCTCTGCCTGCCTTTCCCCAGTGCTCTGCAAGCTCTCTAGGACAACATAAAATCTGGGGCTCTGTGCTTTCTTTCGTTCTGAACAAGTGTTACTGTTTTCTGCACAAAAGCGATTCTGCGAAGCAATGTGAACACTTCTGCTTCCCAGGCACAGAGAAGGTGCTAGGAAGGAAATCTCTGCCTGCCTTTCCCCAGTGCTCTGCAAGCTCTCCAGGACAACATAGAATCTGGGGCTCTGTGCTTTCTTTCGTTCTGAACAAGTGTTACTGTTTTCTGCACAAAAGCGATTCTGCGAAACAATGTGAACAGGCATAGAGAAGGTGCTATCAGGGAATTCTCTGCCTGCCTTTCCCCAGTGTTCTGCAAGCTCTCCAGGACAACATAAAATCTGGGGCTCTGTACTTTCTTTCGTTCTGAACAAGTGTTACTGTTTTCTGCACAAAACCGATTCTTGCGAAGCAATGTGAACACTTCTGCTTCCCAGGCACAGAGAAGGTGCTAGCAGGGAATTCTCTGCCTGCCTTTCCCCAGTGCTCTGCAAGCTCTCCAGGACAACATAAAATCTGGGGCTCTGTGCTTCCTTTCCTTCTGAACAAGTGTTACTGTTTTCTGCACAAAAGCGATTCTGCGAAGCAATGTGAACACTTCTGCTTCCCAGGCACAGAGAAGGTGCTAGGAAGGAAATCTCTGCCTGCCTTTCCCCAGTGCTCTGCAAGCTCTCCAGGACAACATAGAATCTGGGGCTCTGTGCTTTCTTTCGTTCTGAACAAGTGTTACTGTTTTCTGCACAAAAGCGATTCTGCGAAACAATGTGAACAGGCACAGAGAAGGTGCTATCAGGGAATTCTCTGCCTGCCTTTCCCCAGTGCTCTGCAAGCTCTCCAGGACAACATAGAATCTGGGGCTCTGTGCTTTCTTTCGTTCTGAACAAGTGTTACTGTTTTCTGCACAAAAGCGATTCTGCGAAGCAATGTGAACAGGCACAGAGAAGGTGCTAGCAGGGAATTCTCTGCCTGCCTTTCCCCACTGCTCTGCAAGCTCTCCAGGACAACATAAAATCTGGGGCTCTGTGCTTTCTTTCGTTCTGAACAAGTGTTACTGTTTTCTGCACAAAAGCGATTCTGCGAAGCAATGTGAACACTTCTGCTTCCCAGGCACAGAGAAGGTGCTAGCAAGGAATTCTCTGCCTGCCTTTCCCCAGTGCTCTGCAAGCTCTCCAGGACAACATAAAATCTGGGGCTCTGTGCTTTCTTTCCTTCTGAACAAGTGTTATTGTTTTCTGCACAAAAGCGATTCTGCGAAGCAATGTGAACAGGCACAGAGATGGTGCTAGCAGGGAATTCTCTGCCTGCCTTTCCCAGTGCTCTGCAAGCTCTCCAGGACAACATAAAATCTGGGGCTCTGTGCTTTCTTTCGTTCTGAACAAGTGTTACTGTTTTCTGCACAAAAGCGACTCTTGCGAAGCAATGTGAACACTTCTGCTTCCCAGGCACAGAGAAGGTGCTAGCAAGGAATTCTCTGCCTGCCTTTCCCCAGTGCTCTGCAAGCTCTCCAGGACAACATAAAATCTGGGGCTCTGTGCTTTCTTTCCTTCTGAACAAGTGTTAGTGTTTTCTGCACAAAAGCGATTCTTTGAAGCAATGTGAACAGGCACAGAGAAGGTGCTAGCAGGGAATTCTCTGCCTGCCTTTCCCCAGTGCTCTGCAAGCTCTCCAGGACAACATAAAATCTGGGGCTCTGTGCTTCCTTTCCTTCTGAACAAGTGTTACTGTTTTCTGCACAAAAGCGATTCTGCGAAGCAATGTGAACACTTCTGCTTCCCAGGCACAGAGAAGGTGCTAGGAAGGAAATCTCTGCCTGCCTTTCCCCAGTGCTCTGCAAGCTCTCCAGGACAACATAGAATCTGGGGCTCTGTGCTTTCTTTCGTTCTGAACAAGTGTTACTGTTTTCTGCACAAAAGCGATTCTGCGAAACAATGTGAACAGGCACAGAGAAGGTGCTATCAGGGAATTCTCTGCCTGCCTTTCCCCAGTGCTCTGCAAGCTCTCCAGGACAACAGCAAATCTGGGGCTCTGTGCTTTCTTTCGTTCTGAACAACTGTTACTGTTTTCTGCACAAAAGCGATTCTTGCGAAGCAATGTGAACACTTCTGCTTCCCAGGCACAGAGAAGGTGCTAGCAGGGAATTCTCTGCCTGCCTTTCCCCAGTGCTCTGCAAGCTCTCCAGGACAACATAAAATCTGGGGCTCTGTGCTTTCTTTCCTTCTGAACAAGTGTTACTGTTTTCTGCACAAAAGCGATTCTGCGAAGCAATGTGAACACTTCTGCTTCCCAGGCACAGAGAAGGTGCTAGCAGGGAATTCTCTGCCTGCCTTTCCCCAGTGCTCTGCAAGCTCTCCAGGACAACAGCAAATCTGGGGCTCTGTGCTTTCTTTCGTTCTGAACAACTGTTACTGTTTTCTGCACAAAAGCGATTCTTGCGAAGCAATGTGAACACTTCTGCTTCCCAGGCACAGAGAAGGTGCTAGCAGGGAATTCTCTGCCTGCCTTTCCCCAGTGCTCTGCAAGCTCTCCAGGACAACATAGAATCTGGGGCTCTGTGCTTTCTTTCCTTCTGAACAAGTGTTACTGTTTTCTGCACAAAAGCGATTCTGCGAAGCAATGTGAACACTTCTGCTTCCCAGGCACAGAGAAGGTGCTAGCAGGGAATTCTCTGCCTGCCTTTCCCCAGTGCTCTGCAAGCTCTCCAGGACAACATAAAATCTGGGGCTCTGTGCTTCCTTTCCTTCTGAACAAGTGTTACTGTTTTCTGCACAAAAGCGATTCTGCGAAGCAATGTGAACACTTCTGCTTCCCAGGCACAGAGAAGGTGCTAGCAGGGAATTCTCTGCCTGCCTTTCCCCAGTGCTCTGCAAGCTCTCCAGGACAACATAAAATCTGGGGCTCTGTGCTTTCTTTCGTTCTGAACAAGTGTTAGTGTTTTCTGCACAAAAGCGCTTCTGTGAGGCAATGTGAACACTTCTGCTTCCCAGGCACATAGAAGGTGCTAGCAGGGAATTCTCTGCCTGCCTTTCCCCAGTGCTCTGCAAGCTCTCCAGGACAACATAGAATCTGGGGCTCTGTGCTTTCTTTCATTCTGAACAAGTGTTACTGTTTTCTGCACAAAAGCGATTCTGCGAAGCAATGTGAACACTTCTGCTTCCCAGGCACAGAGAAGGTGCTAGCAGGGAATTCTCTGCCTGCCATTCCCCCACTGCTCTGCAAGCTCTCCAGGACAACATAAAATCTGGGGCTCTGTGCTTTCTTTCCTTCTGAACAAGTGTTACTGTTTTCTGCACAAAAGCGATTCTGCGAAGCAATGTGAACACTTCTGCTTCCCAGGCACAGAGAAGGTGCTAGGAAGGAAATCTCTGCCTGCCTTTCCCCAGTGCTCTGCAAGCTCTCCAGGACAACATAGAATCTGGGGCTCTGTGCTTTCTTTCGTTCTGAACAAGTGTTACTGTTTTCTGCACAAAAGCGATTCTGCGAAACAATGTGAACAGGCACAGAGAAGGTGCTATCAGGGAATTCTCTGCCTGCCTTTCCCCAGTGCTCTGCAAGCTCTCCAGGACAACAGCAAATCTGGGGCTCTGTGCTTTCTTTCCTTCTGAACAAGTGTTACTGTTTTCTGCACAAAAGCGATTCTGCGAAGCAATGTGAACACTTCTGCTTCCCAGGCACAGAGAAGGTGCTAGCAGGGAATTCTCTGCCTGCCTTTCCCCAGTGCTCTGCAAGCTCTCCAGGACAACATAGAATCTGGGGCTCTGTGCTTTCTTTCCTTCTGAACAAGTGTTACTGTTTTCTGCACAAAAGCGATTCTGCGAAACAATGTGAACAGGCACAGAGAAGGTGCTAGCAGGGAATTCTTTGCCTGCCTTTCCCCAGTGCTCTGCAAGCTCTCCAGGACAACATAGAATCTGGGGCTCTGTGCTTTCTTTCCTTCTGAACAAGTGTTACTGTTTTCTGCACAAAAGCGATTCTGCGAAGCAATGTGAACACTTCTGCTTCCCAGGCACAGAGAAGGTGCTAGCAAGGAATTCTCTGCCTGCCTTTCCCCAGTGCTCTGCAAGCTCTCCAGGACAACATAAAATCTGGGGCTCTGTGCTTTCTTTCCTTCTGAACAAGTGTTACTGTTTTCTGCACAAAAGCGATTCTGCGAAGCAATGTGAACAGGCACAGAGAAGGTGCTAGCAGGGAATTCTCTGCCTGCCTTTCCCCAGTGCTCTGCAAGCTCTCCAGGACAACATAAAATCTGGGGCTCTGTGCTTTCTTTCCTTCTGAACAAGTGTTACTGTTTTCTGCACAAAAGCGATTCTGCGAAACAATGTGAACAGGCACAGAGAAGGTGCTATCAGGGAATTCTCTGCCTGCCTTTCCCCAGTGCTCTGCAAGCTCTCCAGGACAACATAAAATCTGGGGCTCTGTGCTTTCTTTCCTTCTGAACAAGTGTTACTGTTTTCTGCACAAAAGCGATTCTTGCGAAGCAATGTGAACACTTCTGCTTCCCAGGCACAGAGAAGGTGCTAGCAAGGAATTCTCTGCCTGCCTTTCCCCAGTGCTCTGCAAGCTCTCCAGGACAACATAAAATCTGGGGCTCTGTGCTTTCTTTCCTTCTCAACAAGTGTTAGTGTTTTCTGCACAAAAGCGATTCTGCGAAGCAATGTGAACAGGCACAGAGAAGGTGCTAGCAGGGAATTCTCTGCCTGCCTTTCCCCAGTGCTCTGCAAGCTCTCCAGGACAACATAGAATCTGGGGCTCTGTGCTTTCTTTCCTTCTGAACAAGTGTTACTGTTTTCTGCACAAAAGCGATTCTGCGAAGCAATGTGAACACTTCTGCTTCCCAGGCACAGAGAAGGTGCTAGCAGGGAATTCTCTGCCTGCCTTTCCCCAGTGCTCTGCAAGCTCTCTAGGACAACATAAAATCTGGGGCTCTGTGCTTTCTTTCGTTCTGAACAAGTGTTACTGTTTTCTGCACAAAAGCGATTCTGCGAAGCAATGTGAACACTTCTGCTTCCCAGGCACAGAGAAGGTGCTAGGAAGGAAATCTCTGCCTGCCTTTCCCCAGTGCTCTGCAAGCTCTCCAGGACAACATAGAATCTGGGGCTCTGTGCTTTCTTTCGTTCTGAACAAGTGTTACTGTTTTCTGCACAAAAGCGATTCTGCGAAACAATGTGAACAGGCATAGAGAAGGTGCTATCAGGGAATTCTCTGCCTGCCTTTCCCCAGTGTTCTGCAAGCTCTCCAGGACAACATAAAATCTGGGGCTCTGTGCTTTCTTTCGTTCTGAACAAGTGTTACTGTTTTCTGCACAAAACCGATTCTTGCGAAGCAATGTGAACACTTCTGCTTCCCAGGCACAGAGAAGGTGCTAGCAGGGAATTCTCTGCCTGCCTTTCCCCAGTGCTCTGCAAGCTCTCCAGGACAACATAAAATCTGGGGCTCTGTGCTTTCTTTCCTTCTGAACAAGTGTTACTGTTTTCTGCACAAAAGCGATTTTGCGAAGCAATGTGAACACTTCTGCTTCCCAGGCACAGAGAAGGTGCTAGCAGGGAATTGTCTGCCTGCCTTTCCCCAGTGCTCTGCAAGCTCTCCAGGACAACATAGAATCTGGGGCTCTGTGCTTTCTTTCGTTCTGAACAAGTGTTACTGTTTTCTGCACAAAAGCGATTCTGCGAAGCAATGTGAACAGGCACAGAGAAGGTGCTAGCAGGGAATTCTCTGCCTGCCTTTCCCCACTGCTCTGCAAGCTCTCCAGGACAACATAAAATCTGGGGCTCTGTGCTTTCTTTCGTTCTGAACAAGTGTTACTGTTTTCTGCACAAAAGCGATTCTGCGAAGCAATGTGAACACTTCTGCTTCCCAGGCACAGAGAAGGTGCTAGCAAGGAATTCTCTGCCTGCCTTTCCCCAGTGCTCTGCAAGCTCTCCAGGACAACATAAAATCTGGGGCTCTGTGCTTTCTTTCCTTCTGAACAAGTGTTATTGTTTTCTGCACAAAAGCGATTCTGCGAAGCAATGTGAACAGGCACAGAGATGGTGCTAGCAGGGAATTCTCTGCCTGCCTTTCCCAGTGCTCTGCAAGCTCTCCAGGACAACATAAAATCTGGGGCTCTGTGCTTTCTTTCCTTCTGAACAAGTGTTACTGTTTTCTGCACAAAAGCGACTCTTGCGAAGCAATGTGAACACTTCTGCTTCCCAGGCACAGAGAAGGTGCTAGCAAGGAATTCTCTGCCTGCCTTTCCCCAGTGCTCTGCAAGCTCTCCAGGACAACATAAAATCTGGGGCTCTGTGCTTTCTTTCCTTCTGAACAAGTGTTAGTGTTTTCTGCACAAAAGCGATTCTTTGAAGCAATGTGAACAGGCACAGAGAAGGTGCTAGCAGGGAATTCTCTGCCTGCCTTTCCCCAGTGCTCTGCAAGCTCTCCAGGACAACATAAAATCTGGGGCTCTGTGCTTCCTTTCCTTCTGAACAAGTGTTACTGTTTTCTGCACAAAAGCGATTCTGCGAAGCAATGTGAACACTTCTGCTTCCCAGGCACAGAGAAGGTGCTAGGAAGGAAATCTCTGCCTGCCTTTCCCCAGTGCTCTGCAAGCTCTCCAGGACAACATAGAATCTGGGGCTCTGTGCTTTCTTTCGTTCTGAACAAGTGTTACTGTTTTCTGCACAAAAGCGATTCTGCGAAACAATGTGAACAGGCACAGAGAAGGTGCTATCAGGGAATTCTCTGCCTGCCTTTCCCCAGTGCTCTGCAAGCTCTCCAGGACAACAGCAAATCTGGGGCTCTGTGCTTTCTTTCGTTCTGAACAACTGTTACTGTTTTCTGCACAAAAGCGATTCTTGCGAAGCAATGTGAACACTTCTGCTTCCCAGGCACAGAGAAGGTGCTAGCAGGGAATTCTCTGCCTGCCTTTCCCCAGTGCTCTGCAAGCTCTCCAGGACAACATAAAATCTGGGGCTCTGTGCTTTCTTTCCTTCTGAACAAGTGTTACTGTTTTCTGCACAAAAGCGATTCTGCGAAACAATGTGAACACTTCTGCTTCCCAGGCACAGAGAAGGTGCTAGCAGGGAATTCTCTGCCTGCCTTTCCCCAGTGCTCTGCAAGCTCTCCAGGACAACAGCAAATCTGGGGCTCTGTGCTTTCTTTCGTTCTGAACAACTGTTACTGTTTTCTGCACAAAAGCGATTCTTGCGAAGCAATGTGAACACTTCTGCTTCCCAGGCACAGAGAAGGTGCTAGCAGGGAATTCTCTGCCTGCCTTTCCCCAGTGCTCTGCAAGCTCTCCAGGACAACATAAAATCTGGGGCTCTGTGCTTTCTTTCCTTCTGAACAAGTGTTACTGTTTTCTGCACAAAAGCGATTCTGCGAAGCAATGTGAACACTTCTGCTTCCCAGGCACAGAGAAGGTGCTAGCAGGGAATTCTCTGCCTGCCTTTCCCCAGTGCTCTGCAAGCTCTCCAGGACAACATAAAATCTGGGGCTCTGTGCTTCCTTTCCTTCTGAACAAGTGTTACTGTTTTCTGCACAAAAGCGATTCTGCGAAGCAATGTGAACACTTCTGCTTCCCAGGCACAGAGAAGGTGCTAGCAGGGAATTCTCTGCCTGCCTTTCCCCAGTGCTCTGCAAGGTCTCTAGGACAACATAAAATCTGGGGCTCTGTGCTTTCTTTCGTTCTGAACAAGTGTTAGTGTTTTCTGCACAAAAGCGCTTCTGTGAGGCAATGTGAACACTTCTGCTTCCCAGGCACATAGAAGGTGCTAGCAGGGAATTCTCTGCCTGCCTTTCCCCAGTGCTCTGCAAGCTCTCCAGGACAACATAGAATCTGGGGCTCTGTGCTTTCTTTCATTCTGAACAAGTGTTACTGTTTTCTGCACAAAAGCGATTCTGCGAAGCAATGTGAACACTTCTGCTTCCCAGGCACAGAGAAGGTGCTAGCAGGGAATTCTCTGCCTGCCTTTCCCCAGTGCTCTGCAAGCTCTCCAGGACAACATAAAATCTGGGGCTCTGTGCTTTCTTTCGTTCTGAACAAGTGTTAGTGTTTTCTGCACAAAAGCGCTTCTGTGAGGCAATGTGAACACTTCTGCTTCCCAGGCACATAGAAGGTGCTAGCAGGGAATTCTCTGCCTGCCTTTCCCCACTGCTCTGCAAGCTCTCCAGGACAACATAGAATCTGGGGCTCTGTGCTTTCTTTCATTCTGAACAAGTGTTACTGTTTTCTGCACAAAAGCGATTCTGCGAAGCAATGTGAACACTTCTGCTTCCCAGGCACAGAGAAGGTGCTAGCAGGGAATTCTCTGCCTGCCTTTCCCCACTGCTCTGCAAGCTCTCCAGGACAACATAAAATCTGGGGCTCTGTGCTTTCTTTCCTTCTGAACAAGTGTTACTGTTTTCTGCACAAAAGCGATTCTGCGAAGCAATGTGAACACTTCTGCTTCCCAGGCACAGAGAAGGTGCTAGGAAGGAAATCTCTGCCTGCCTTTCCCCAGTGCTCTGCAAGCTCTCCAGGACAACATAGAATCTGGGGCTCTGTGCTTTCTTTCGTTCTGAACAAGTGTTACTGTTTTCTGCACAAAAGCGATTCTGCGAAACAATGTGAACAGGCACAGAGAAGGTGCTATCAGGGAATTCTCTGCCTGCCTTTCCCCAGTGCTCTGCAAGCTCTCCAGGACAACAGCAAATCTGGGGCTCTGTGCTTTCTTTCGTTCTGAACAACTGTTACTGTTTTCTGCACAAAAGCGATTCTTGCGAAGCAATGTGAACACTTCTGCTTCCCAGGCACAGAGAAGGTGCTAGCAGGGAATTCTCTGCCTGCCTTTCCCCAGTGCTCTGCAAGCTCTCCAGGACAACATAAAATCTGGGGCTCTGTGCTTTCTTTCCTTCTGAACAAGTGTTACTGTTTTCTGCACAAAAGCGATTCTGCGAAGCAATGTGAACACTTCTGCTTCCCAGGCACAGAGAAGGTGCTAGCAGGGAATTCTCTGCCTGCCTTTCCCCAGTGCTCTGCAAGCTCTCCAGGACAACATAGAATCTGGGGCTCTGTGCTTTCTTTCCTTCTGAACAAGTGTTACTGTTTTCTGCACAAAAGCGATTCTGCGAAACAATGTGAACAGGCACAGAGAAGGTGCTAGCAGGGAATTCTTTGCCTGCCTTTCCCCAGTGCTCTGCAAGCTCTCCAGGACAACATAGAATCTGGGGCTCTGTGCTTTCTTTCCTTCTGAACAAGTGTTACTGTTTTCTGCACAAAAGCGATTCTGCGAAGCAATGTGTACACTTCTGCTTCCCAGGCACAGAGAAGGTGCTAGCAAGGAATTCTCTGCCTGCCTTTCCCCAGTGCTCTGCAAGCTCTCCAGGACAACATAAAATCTGGGGCTCTGTGCTTTCTTTCCTTCTGAACAAGTGTTACTGTTTTCTGCACAAAAGCGATTCTGCGAAGCAATGTGAACAGGCACAGAGAAGGTGCTAGCAGGGAATTCTCTGCCTGCCTTTCCCCAGTGCTCTGCAAGCTCTCCAGGACAACATAAAATCTGGGGCTCTGTGCTTTCTTTCCTTCTGAACAAGTGTTACTGTTTTCTGCACAAAAGCGATTCTGCGAAACAATGTGAACAGGCACAGAGAAGGTGCTATCAGGGAATTCTCTGCCTGCCTTTCCCCAGTGCTCTGCAAGCTCTCCAGGACAACATAAAATCTGGGGCTCTGTGCTTTCTTTCCTTCTGAACAAGTGTTACTGTTTTCTGCACAAAAGCGATTCTTGCGAAGCAATGTGAACACTTCTGCTTCCCAGGCACAGAGAAGGTGCTAGCAAGGAATTCTCTGCCTGCCTTTCCCCAGTGCTCTGCAAGCTCTCCAGGACAACATAAAATCTGGGGCTCTGTGCTTTCTTTCCTTCTCAACAAGTGTTAGTGTTTTCTGCACAAAAGCGATTCTGCGAAGCAATGTGAACAGGCACAGAGAAGGTGCTAGCAGGGAATTCTCTGCCTGCCTTTCCCCAGTGCTCTGCAAGCTCTCCAGGACAACATAGAATCTGGGGCTCTGTGCTTTCTTTCCTTCTGAACAAGTGTTACTGTTTTCTGCACAAAAGCGATTCTGCGAAGCAATGTGAACACTTCTGCTTCCCAGGCACAGAGAAGGTGCTAGCAGGGAATTCTCTGCCTGCCTTTCCCCAGTGCTCTGCAAGCTCTCTAGGACAACATAAAATCTGGGGCTCTGTGCTTTCTTTCGTTCTGAACAAGTGTTAGTGTTTTCTGCACAAAAGCGATTCTGCGAAGCAATGTGAACACTTCTGCTTCCCAGGCACAGAGAAGGTGCTAGGAAGGAAATCTCTGCCTGCCTTTCCCCAGTGCTCTGCAAGCTCTCCAGGACAACATAGAATCTGGGGCTCTGTGCTTTCTTTCGTTCTGAACAAGTGTTACTGTTTTCTGCACAAAAGCGATTCTGCGAAACAATGTGAACAGGCATAGAGAAGGTGCTATCAGGGAATTCTCTGCCTGCCTTTCCCCAGTGTTCTGCAAGCTCTCCAGGACAACATAAAATCTGGGGCTCTGTGCTTTCTTTCGTTCTGAACAAGTGTTACTGTTTTCTGCACAAAACCGATTCTTGCGAAGCAATGTGAACACTTCTGCTTCCCAGGCACAGAGAAGGTGCTAGCAGGGAATTCTCTGCCTGCCTTTCCCCAGTGCTCTGCAAGCTCTCCAGGACAACATAAAATCTGGGGCTCTGTGCTTTCTTTCCTTCTGAACAAGTGTTACTGTTTTCTGCACAAAAGCGATTTTGCGAAGCAATGTGAACACTTCTGCTTCCCAGGCACAGAGAAGGTGCTAGCAGGGAATTCTCTGCCTGCCTTTCCCCAGTGCTCTGCAAGCTCTCCAGGACAACATAGAATCTGGGGCTCTGTGCTTTCTTTTGTTCTGAACAAGTGTTACTGTTTTCTGCACAAAAGCGATTCTGCGAAGCAATGTGAACAGGCACAGAGAAGGTGCTAGCAGGGAATTCTCTGCCTGCCTTTCCCCACTGCTCTGCAAGCTCTCCAGGACAACATAAAATCTGGGGCTCTGTGCTTTCTTTCCTTCTGAACAAGTGTTACTGTTTTCTGCACAAAAGCGATTCTGCGAAGCAATGTGAACACTTCTGCTTCCCAGGCACAGAGAAGGTGCTAGCAAGGAATTCTCTGCCTGCCTTTCCCCAGTGCTCTGCAAGCTCTCCAGGACAACATAAAATCTGGGGCTCTGTGCTTTCTTTCCTTCTGAACAAGTGTTACTGTTTTCTGCACAAAAGCGATTCTGCGAAGCAATGTGAACAGGCACAGAGATGGTGCTAGCAGGGAATTCTCTGCCTGCCTTTCCCAGTGCTCTGCAAGCTCTCCAGGACAACATAAAATCTGGGGCTCTGTGCTTTCTTTCCTTCTGAACAAGTGTTACTGTTTTCTGCACAAAAGCGACTCTTGCGAAGCAATGTGAACACTTCTGCTTCCCAGGCACAGAGAAGGTGCTAGCAAGGAATTCTCTGCCTGCCTTTCCCCAGTGCTCTGCAAGCTCTCCAGGACAACATAAAATCTGGGGCTCTGTGCTTTCTTTCCTTCTGAACAAGTGTTAGTGTTTTCTGCACAAAAGCGATTCTTTGAAGCAATGTGAACAGGCACAGAGAAGGTGCTAGCAGGGAATTCTCTGCCTGCCTTTCCCCAGTGCTCTGCAAGCTCTCCAGGACAACATAAAATCTGGGGCTCTGTGCTTCCTTTCCTTCTGAACAAGTGTTACTGTTTTCTGCACAAAAGCGATTCTGCGAAGCAATGTGAACACTTCTGCTTCCCAGGCACAGAGAAGGTGCTAGGAAGGAAATCTCTGCCTGCCTTTCCCCAGTGCTCTGCAAGCTCTCCAGGACAACATAGAATCTGGGGCTCTGTGCTTTCTTTCGTTCTGAACAAGTGTTACTGTTTTCTGCACAAAAGCGATTCTGCGAAACAATGTGAACAGGCACAGAGAAGGTGCTATCAGGGAATTCTCTGCCTGCCTTTCCCCAGTGCTCTGCAAGCTCTCCAGGACAACATAGAATCTGGGGCTCTGTGCTTTCTTTCGTTCTGAACAAGTGTTACTGTTTTCTGCACAAAAGCGATTCTGCGAAGCAATGTGAACAGGCACAGAGAAGGTGCTAGCAGGGAATTCTCTGCCTGCCTTTCCCCACTGCTCTGCAAGCTCTCCAGGACAACATAAAATCTGGGGCTCTGTGCTTTCTTTCGTTCTGAACAAGTGTTACTGTTTTCTGCACAAAAGCGATTCTGCGAAGCAATGTGAACACTTCTGCTTCCCAGGCACAGAGAAGGTGCTAGCAAGGAATTCTCTGCCTGCCTTTCCCCAGTGCTCTGCAAGCTCTCCAGGACAACATAAAATCTGGGGCTCTGTGCTTTCTTTCCTTCTGAACAAGTGTTATTGTTTTCTGCACAAAAGCGATTCTGCGAAGCAATGTGAACAGGCACAGAGATGGTGCTAGCAGGGAATTCTCTGCCTGCCTTTCCCAGTGCTCTGCAAGCTCTCCAGGACAACATAAAATCTGGGGCTCTGTGCTTTCTTTCCTTCTGAACAAGTGTTACTGTTTTCTGCACAAAAGCGACTCTTGCGAAGCAATGTGAACACTTCTGCTTCCCAGGCACAGAGAAGGTGCTAGCAAGGAATTCTCTGCCTGCCTTTCCCCAGTGCTCTGCAAGCTCTCCAGGACAACATAAAATCTGGGGCTCTGTGCTTTCTTTCCTTCTGAACAAGTGTTAGTGTTTTCTGCACAAAAGCGATTCTTTGAAGCAATGTGAACAGGCACAGAGAAGGTGCTAGCAGGGAATTCTCTGCCTGCCTTTCCCCAGTGCTCTGCAAGCTCTCCAGGACAACATAAAATCTGGGGCTCTGTGCTTCCTTTCCTTCTGAACAAGTGTTACTGTTTTCTGCACAAAAGCGATTCTGCGAAGCAATGTGAACACTTCTGCTTCCCAGGCACAGAGAAGGTGCTAGGAAGGAAATCTCTGCCTGCCTTTCCCCAGTGCTCTGCAAGCTCTCCAGGACAACATAGAATCTGGGGCTCTGTGCTTTCTTTCGTTCTGAACAAGTGTTACTGTTTTCTGCACAAAAGCGATTCTGCGAAACAATGTGAACAGGCACAGAGAAGGTGCTATCAGGGAATTCTCTGCCTGCCTTTCCCCAGTGCTCTGCAAGCTCTCCAGGACAACAGCAAATCTGGGGCTCTGTGCTTTCTTTCGTTCTGAACAACTGTTACTGTTTTCTGCACAAAAGCGATTCTTGCGAAGCAATGTGAACACTTCTGCTTCCCAGGCACAGAGAAGGTGCTAGCAGGGAATTCTCTGCCTGCCTTTCCCCAGTGCTCTGCAAGCTCTCCAGGACAACATAAAATCTGGGGCTCTGTGCTTTCTTTCCTTCTGAACAAGTGTTACTGTTTTCTGCACAAAAGCGATTCTGCGAAGCAATGTGAACACTTCTGCTTCCCAGGCACAGAGAAGGTGCTAGCAGGGAATTCTCTGCCTGCCTTTCCCCAGTGCTCTGCAAGCTCTCCAGGACAACAGCAAATCTGGGGCTCTGTGCTTTCTTTCGTTCTGAACAACTGTTACTGTTTTCTGCACAAAAGCGATTCTTGCGAAGCAATGTGAACACTTCTGCTTCCCAGGCACAGAGAAGGTGCTAGCAGGGAATTCTCTGCCTGCCTTTCCCCAGTGCTCTGCAAGCTCTCCAGGACAACATAAAATCTGGGGCTCTGTGCTTTCTTTCCTTCTGAACAAGTGTTACTGTTTTCTGCACAAAAGCGATTCTGCGAAGCAATGTGAACACTTCTGCTTCCCAGGCACAGAGAAGGTGCTAGCAGGGAATTCTCTGCCTGCCTTTCCCCAGTGCTCTGCAAGCTCTCCAGGACAACATAAAATCTGGGGCTCTGTGCTTTCTTTCGTTCTGAACAAGTGTTAGTGTTTTCTGCACAAAAGCGCTTCTGTGAGGCAATGTGAACACTTCTGCTTCCCAGGCACATAGAAGGTGCTAGCAGGGAATTCTCTGCCTGCCTTTCCCCAGTGCTCTGCAAGCTCTCCAGGACAACATAGAATCTGGGGCTCTGTGCTTTCTTTCATTCTGAACAAGTGTTACTGTTTTCTGCACAAAAGCGATTCTGCGAAGCAATGTGAACACTTCTGCTTCCCAGGCACAGAGAAGGTGCTAGCAGGGAATTCTCTGCCTGCCTTTCCCCAGTGCTCTGCAAGCTCTCTAGGACAACATAAAATCTGGGGCTCTGTGCTTTCTTTCGTTCTGAACAAGTGTTAGTGTTTTCTGCACAAAAGCGCTTCTGTGAGGCAATGTGAACACTTCTGCTTCCCAGGCACATAGAAGGTGCTAGCAGGGAATTCTCTGCCTGCCTTTCCCCAGTGCTCTGCAAGCTCTCCAGGACAACATAGAATCTGGGGCTCTGTGCTTTCTTTCATTCTGAACAAGTGTTACTGTTTTCTGCACAAAAGCGATTCTGCGAAGCAATGTGAACACTTCTGCTTCCCAGGCACAGAGAAGGTGCTAGCAGGGAATTCTCTGCCTGCCTTTCCCCAGTGCTCTGCAAGCTCTCCAGGACAACATAAAATCTGGGGCTCTGTGCTTTCTTTCCTTCTGAACAAGTGTTACTGTTTTCTGCACAAAAGCGATTCTGCGAAGCAATGTGAACACTTCTGCTTCCCAGGCACAGAGAAGGTGCTAGGAAGGAAATCTCTGCCTGCCTTTCCCCAGTGCTCTGCAAGCTCTCCAGGACAACATAGAATCTGGGGCTCTGTGCTTTCTTTCGTTCTGAACAAGTGTTACTGTTTTCTGCACAAAATCGATTCTGCGAAACAATGTGAACAGGCACAGAGAAGGTGCTATCAGGGAATTCTCTGCCTGCCTTTCCCCAGTGCTCTGCAAGCTCTCCAGGACAACATAAAATCTGGGGCTCTGTGCTTTCTTTCGTTCTGAACAACTGTTACTGTTTTCTGCACAAAAGCGATTCTTGCGAAGCAATGTGAACACTTCTGCTTCCCAGGCACAGAGAAGGTGCTAGCAGGGAATTCTCTGCCTGCCTTTCCCCAGTGCTCTGCAAGCTCTCCAGGACAACATAAAATCTGGGGGTCTGTGCTTTCTTTCCTTCTGAACAAGTGTTACTGTTTTCTGCACAAAAGCGATTCTGCGAAGCAATGTGAACACTTCTGCTTCCCAGGCACAGAGAAGGTGCTAGCAGGGAATTCTCTGCCTGCCTTTCCCCAGTGCTCTGCAAGCTCTCCAGGACAACATAAAATCTGGGGCTCTGTGCTTCCTTTCCTTCTGAACAAGTGTTACTGTTTTCTGCACAAAAGCGATTCTGCGAAGCAATGTGAACACTTCTGCTTCCCAGGCACAGAGAAGGTGCTAGCAGGGAATTCTCTGCCTGCCTTTCCCCAGTGCTCTGCAAGCTCTCCAGGACAACATAAAATCTGGGGCTCTGTGCTTTCTTTCCTTCTGAACAAGTGTTACTGTTTTCTGCACAAAAGCGCTTCTGTGAGGCAATGTGAACACTTCTGCTTCCCAGGCACATAGAAGGTGCTATCAGGGAATTCTCTGCCTGCCTTTCCCCAGTGCTCTGCAAGCTCTCCAGGACAACATAGAATCTGGGGCTCTGTGCTTTCTTTCATTCTGAACAAGTGTTACTGTTTTCTGCACAAAAGCGATTCTGCGAAGCAATGTGAACACTTCTGCTTCCCAGGCACAGAGAAGGTGCTAGCAGGGAATTCTCTGCCTGCCTTTCCCCAGTGCTCTGCAAGCTCTCCAGGACAACATAAAATCTGGGGCTCTGTGCTTTCTTTCGTTCTGAACAAGTGTTAGTGTTTTCTGCACAAAAGCGCTTCTGTGAGGCAATGTGAACACTTCTGCTTCCCAGGCACATAGAAGGTGCTAGCAGGGAATTCTCTGCCTGCCTTTCCCCAGTGCTCTGCAAGCTCTCCAGGACAACATAGAATCTGGGGCTCTGTGCTTTCTTTCATTCTGAACAAGTGTTACTGTTTTCTGCACAAAAGCGATTCTGCGAAGCAATGTGAACACTTCTGCTTCCCAGGCACAGAGAAGGTGCTAGCAGGGAATTCTCTGCCTGCCTTTCCCCAGTGCTCTGCAAGCTCTCCAGGACAACATAAAATCTGGGGCTCTGTGCTTTCTTTCCTTCTGAACAAGTGTTACTGTTTTCTGCACAAAAGCGATTCTGCGAAGCAATGTGAACACTTCTGCTTCCCAGGCACAGAGAAGGTGCTAGGAAGGAAATCTCTGCCTGCCTTTCCCCAGTGCTCTGCAAGCTCTCCAGGACAACATAGAATCTGGGGCTCTGTGCTTTCTTTCGTTCTGAACAAGTGTTACTGTTTTCTGCACAAAAGCGATTCTGCGAAACAATGTGAACAGGCACAGAGAAGGTGCTATCAGGGAATTCTCTGCCTGCCTTTCCCCAGTGCTCTGCAAGCTCTCCAGGACAACAGCAAATCTGGGGCTCTGTGCTTTCTTTCGTTCTGAACAACTGTTACTGTTTTCTGCACAAAAGCGATTCTTGCGAAGCAATGTGAACACTTCTGCTTCCCAGGCACAGAGAAGGTGCTAGCAGGGAATTCTCTGCCTGCCTTTCCCCAGTGCTCTGCAAGCTCTCCAGGACAACATAAAATCTGGGGCTCTGTGCTTTCTTTCCTTCTGAACAAGTGTTACTGTTTTCTGCACAAAAGCGATTCTGCGAAGCAATGTGAACACTTCTGCTTCCCAGGCACAGAGAAGGTGCTAGCAGGGAATTCTCTGCCTGCCTTTCCCCAGTGCTCTGCAAGCTCTCCAGGACAACATAGAATCTGGGGCTCTGTGCTTTCTTTCCTTCTGAACAAGTGTTACTGTTTTCTGCACAAAAGCGATTCTGCGAAACAATGTGAACAGGCACAGAGAAGGTGCTAGCAGGGAATTCTTTGCCTGCCTTTCCCCAGTGCTCTGCAAGCTCTCCAGGACAACATAGAATCTGGGGCTCTGTGCTTTCTTTCCTTCTGAACAAGTGTTACTGTTTTCTGCACAAAAGCGATTCTGCGAAGCAATGTGAACACTTCTGCTTCCCAGGCACAGAGAAGGTGCTAGCAGGGAATTCTCTGCCTGCCTTTCCCCAGTGCTCTGCAAGCTCTCCAGGACAACATAAAATCTGGGGCTCTGTGCTTTCTTTCCTTCTGAACAAGTGTTACTGTTTTCTGCACAAAAGCGATTCTGCGAAGCAATGTGAACACTTCTGCTTCCCAGGCACAGAGAAGGTGCTAGGAAGGAAATCTCTGCCTGCCTTTCCCCAGTGCTCTGCAAGCTCTCCAGGACAACATAGAATCTGGGGCTCTGTGCTTTCTTTCGTTCTGAACAAGTGTTACTGTTTTCTGCACAAAAGCGATTCTGCGAAACAATGTGAACAGGCACAGAGAAGGTGCTATCAGGGAATTCTCTGCCTGCCTTTCCCCAGTGCTCTGCAAGCTCTCCAGGACAACAGCAAATCTGGGGCTCTGTGCTTTCTTTCGTTCTGAACAACTGTTACTGTTTTCTGCACAAAAGCGATTCTTGCGAAGCAATGTGAACACTTCTGCTTCCCAGGCACAGAGAAGGTGCTAGCAGGGAATTCTCTGCCTGCCTTTCCCCAGTGCTCTGCAAGCTCTCCAGGACAACATAAAATCTGGGGCTCTGTGCTTTCTTTCCTTCTGAACAAGTGTTACTGTTTTCTGCACAAAAGCGATTCTGCGAAGCAATGTGAACACTTCTGCTTCCCAGGCACAGAGAAGGTGCTATCAGGGAATTCTCTGCCTGCCTTTCCCCAGTGCTCTGCAAGCTCTCCAGGACAACATAGAATCTGGGGCTCTGTGCTTTCTTTCCTTCTGAACAAGTGTTACTGTTTTCTGCACAAAAGCGATTCTGCGAAACAATGTGAACAGGCACAGAGAAGGTGCTAGCAGGGAATTCTTTGCCTGCCTTTCCCCAGTGCTCTGCAAGCTCTCCAGGACAACATAGAATCTGGGGCTCTGTGCTTTCTTTCCTTCTGAACAAGTGTTACTGTTTTCTGCACAAAAGCGATTCTGCGAAGCAATGTGAACACTTCTGCTTCCCAGGCACAGAGAAGGTGCTAGCAAGGAATTCTCTGCCTGCCTTTCCCCAGTGCTCTGCAAGCTCTCCAGGACAACATAAAATCTGGGGCTCTGTGCTTTCTTTCCTTCTGAACAAGTGTTACTGTTTTCTGCACAAAAGCGATTCTGCGAAGCAATGTGAACAGGCACAGAGAAGGTGCTAGCAGGGAATTCTCTGCCTGCCTTTCCCCAGTGCTCTGCAAGCTCTCCAGGACAACATAAAATCTGGGGCTCTGTGCTTTCTTTCCTTCTGAACAAGTGTTACTGTTTTCTGCACAAAAGCGATTCTGCGAAACAATGTGAACAGGCACAGAGAAGGTGCTATCAGGGAATTCTCTGCCTGCCTTTCCCCAGTGCTCTGCAAGCTCTCCAGGACAACATAAAATCTGGGGCTCTGTGCTTTCTTTCCTTCTGAACAAGTGTTAGTGTTTTCTGCACAAAAGCGATTCTTGCGAAGCAATGTGAACACTTCTGCTTCCCAGGCACAGAGAAGGTGCTAGCAAGGAATTCTCTGCCTGCCTTTCCCCAGTGCTCTGCAAGCTCTCCAGGACAACATAAAATCTGGGGCTCTGTGCTTTCTTTCCTTCTCAACAAGTGTTAGTGTTTTCTGCACAAAAGCGATTCTGCGAAGCAATGTGAACAGGCACAGAGAAGGTGCTAGCAGGGAATTCTCTGCCTGCCTTTCCCCAGTGCTCTGCAAGCTCTCCAGGACAACATAGAATCTGGGGCTCTGTGCTTTCTTTCCTTCTGAACAAGTGTTACTGTTTTCTGCACAAAAGCGATTCTGCGAAGCAATGTGAACACTTCTGCTTCCCAGGCACAGAGAAGGTGCTAGCAGGGAATTCTCTGCCTGCCTTTCCCCAGTGCTCTGCAAGCTCTCTAGGACAACATAAAATCTGGGGCTCTGTGCTTTCTTTCGTTCTGAACAAGTGTTAGTGTTTTCTGCACAAAAGCGATTCTGCGAAGCAATGTGAACACTTCTGCTTCCCAGGCACAGAGAAGGTGCTAGGAAGGAAATCTCTGCCTGCCTTTCCCCAGTGCTCTGCAAGCTCTCCAGGACAACATAGAATCTGGGGCTCTGTGCTTTCTTTCCTTCTGAACAAGTGTTACTGTTTTCTGCACAAAAGCGATTCTGCGAAACAATGTGAACAGGCATAGAGAAGGTGCTATCAGGGAATTCTCTGCCTGCCTTTCCCCAGTGTTCTGCAAGCTCTCCAGGACAACAGCAAATCTGGGGCTCTGTGCTTTCTTTCGTTCTGAACAAGTGTTACTGTTTTCTGCACAAAACCGATTCTTGCGAAGCAATGTGAACACTTCTGCTTCCCAGGCACAGAGAAGGTGCTAGCAGGGAATTCTCTGCCTGCCTTTCCCCAGTGCTCTGCAAGCTCTCCAGGACAACATAAAATCTGGGGCTCTGTGCTTTCTTTCCTTCTGAACAAGTGTTACTGTTTTCTGCACAAAAGCGATTTTGCGAAGCAATGTGAACACTTCTGCTTCCCAGGCACAGAGAAGGTGCTAGCAGGGAATTCTCTGCCTGCCTTTCCCCAGTGCTCTGCAAGCTCTCCAGGACAACATAGAATCTGGGGCTCTGTGCTTTCTTTCGTTCTGAACAAGTGTTACTGTTTTCTGCACAAAAGCGATTCTGCGAAGCAATGTGAACAGGCACAGAGAAGGTGCTAGCAGGGAATTCTCTGCCTGCCTTTCCCCACTGCTCTGCAAGCTCTCCAGGACAACATAAAATCTGGGGCTCTGTGCTTTCTTTCGTTCTGAACAAGTGTTACTGTTTTCTGCACAAAAGCGATTCTGCGAAGCAATGTGAACACTTCTGCTTCCCAGGCACAGAGAAGGTGCTAGCAAGGAATTCTCTGCCTGCCTTTCCCCAGTGCTCTGCAAGCTCTCCAGGACAACATAAAATCTGGGGCTCTGTGCTTTCTTTCCTTCTGAACAAGTGTTACTGTTTTCTGCACAAAAGCGATTCTGCGAAGCAATGTGAACAGGCACAGAGATGGTGCTAGCAGGGAATTCTCTGCCTGCCTTTCCCAGTGCTCTGCAAGCTCTCCAGGACAACATAAAATCTGGGGCTCTGTGCTTTCTTTCCTTCTGAACAAGTGTTACTGTTTTCTGCACAAAAGCGACTCTTGCGAAGCAATGTGAACACTTCTGCTTCCCAGGCACAGAGAAGGTGCTAGCAAGGAATTCTCTGCCTGCCTTTCCCCAGTGCTCTGCAAGCTCTCCAGGACAACATAAAATCTGGGGCTCTGTGCTTTCTTTCCTTCTGAACAAGTGTTAGTGTTTTCTGCACAAAAGCGATTCTTTGAAGCAATGTGAACAGGCACAGAGAAGGTGCTAGCAGGGAATTCTCTGCCTGCCTTTCCCCAGTGCTCTGCAAGCTCTCCAGGACAACATAAAATCTGGGGCTCTGTGCTTTCTTTCCTTCTGAACAAGTGTTACTGTTTTCTGCACAAAAGCGATTCTGCGAAGCAATGTGAACACTTCTGCTTCCCAGGCACAGAGAAGGTGCTAGGAAGGAAATCTCTGCCTGCCTTTCCCCAGTGCTCTGCAAGCTCTCCAGGACAACATAGAATCTGGGGCTCTGTGCTTTCTTTCGTTCTGAACAAGTGTTACTGTTTTCTGCACAAAAGCGATTCTGCGAAACAATGTGAACAGGCACAGAGAAGGTGCTATCAGGGAATTCTCTGCCTGCCTTTCCCCAGTGCTCTGCAAGCTCTCCAGGACAACATAGAATCTGGGGCTCTGTGCTTTCTTTCGTTCTGAACAAGTGTTACTGTTTTCTGCACAAAAGCGATTCTGAGAAGCAATGTGAACAGGCACAGAGAAGGTGCTAGCAGGGAATTCTCTGCCTGCCTTTCCCCACTGCTCTGCAAGCTCTCCAGGACAACATAAAATCTGGGGCTCTGTGCTTTCTTTCGTTCTGAACAAGTGTTACTGTTTTCTGCACAAAAGCGATTCTGCGAAGCAATGTGAACACTTCTGCTTCCCAGGCACAGAGAAGGTGCTAGCAAGGAATTCTCTGCCTGCCTTTCCCCAGTGCTCTGCAAGCTCTCCAGGACAACATAAAATCTGGGGCTCTGTGCTTTCTTTCCTTCTGAACAAGTGTTATTGTTTTCTGCACAAAAGCGATTCTGCGAAGCAATGTGAACAGGCACAGAGATGGTGCTAGCAGGGAATTCTCTGCCTGCCTTTCCCAGTGCTCTGCAAGCTCTCCAGGACAACATAAAATCTGGGGCTCTGTGCTTTCTTTCGTTCTGAACAAGTGTTACTGTTTTCTGCACAAAAGCGACTCTTGCGAAGCAATGTGAACACTTCTGCTTCCCAGGCACAGAGAAGGTGCTAGCAAGGAATTCTCTGCCTGCCTTTCCCCAGTGCTCTGCAAGCTCTCCAGGACAACATAAAATCTGGGGCTCTGTGCTTTCTTTCCTTCTGAACAAGTGTTAGTGTTTTCTGCACAAAAGCGATTCTTTGAAGCAATGTGAACAGGCACAGAGAAGGTGCTAGCAGGGAATTCTCTGCCTGCCTTTCCCCAGTGCTCTGCAAGCTCTCCAGGACAACATAAAATCTGGGGCTCTGTGCTTCCTTTCCTTCTGAACAAGTGTTACTGTTTTCTGCACAAAAGCGATTCTGCGAAGCAATGTGAACACTTCTGCTTCCCAGGCACAGAGAAGGTGCTAGGAAGGAAATCTCTGCCTGCCTTTCCCCAGTGCTCTGCAAGCTCTCCAGGACAACATAGAATCTGGGGCTCTGTGCTTTCTTTCGTTCTGAACAAGTGTTACTGTTTTCTGCACAAAAGCGATTCTGCGAAACAATGTGAACAGGCACAGAGAAGGTGCTATCAGGGAATTCTCTGCCTGCCTTTCCCCAGTGCTCTGCAAGCTCTCCAGGACAACATAAAATCTGGGGCTCTGTGCTTTCTTTCGTTCTGAACAACTGTTACTGTTTTCTGCACAAAAGCGATTCTTGCGAAGCAATGTGAACACTTCTGCTTCCCAGGCACAGAGAAGGTGCTAGCAGGGAATTCTCTGCCTGCCTTTCCCCAGTGCTCTGCAAGGTCTCTAGGACAACATAAAATCTGGGGCTCTGTGCTTTCTTTCGTTCTGAACAAGTGTTAGTGTTTTCTGCACAAAAGCGCTTCTGTGAGGCAATGTGAACACTTCTGCTTCCCAGGCACAGAGAAGGTGCTAGCAGGGAATTCTCTGCCTGCCTTTCCCCAGTGCTCTGCAAGCTCTCCAGGACAACATAGAATCTGGGGCTCTGTGCTTTCTTTCATTCTGAACAAGTGTTACTGTTTTCTGCACAAAAGCGATTCTGCGAAGCAATGTGAACACTTCTGCTTCCCAGGCACAGAGAAGGTGCTAGCAGGGAATTCTCTGCCTGCCTTTCCCCAGTGCTCTGCAAGCTCTCTAGGACAACATAAAATCTGGGGCTCTGTGCTTTCTTTCGTTCTGAACAAGTGTTAGTGTTTTCTGCACAAAAGCGCTTCTGTGAGGCAATGTGAACACTTCTGCTTCCCAGGCACATAGAAGGTGCTAGCAGGGAATTCTCTGCCTGCCTTTCCCCAGTGCTCTGCAAGCTCTCCAGGACAACATAGAATCTGGGGCTCTGTGCTTTCTTTCATTCTGAACAAGTGTTACTGTTTTCTGCACAAAAGCGATTCTGCGAAGCAATGTGAACACTTCTGCTTCCCAGGCACAGAGAAGGTGCTAGCAGGGAATTCTCTGCCTGCCTTTCCCCAGTGCTCTGCAAGCTCTCCAGGACAACATAAAATCTGGGGCTCTGTGCTTTCTTTCCTTCTGAACAAGTGTTACTGTTTTCTGCACAAAAGCGATTCTGCGAAGCAATGTGAACACTTCTGCTTCCCAGGCACAGAGAAGGTGCTAGGAAGGAAATCTCTGCCTGCCTTTCCCCAGTGCTCTGCAAGCTCTCCAGGACAACATAGAATCTGGGGCTCTGTGCTTTCTTTCGTTCTGAACAAGTGTTACTGTTTTCTGCACAAAATCGATTCTGCGAAACAATGTGAACAGGCACAGAGAAGGTGCTATCAGGGAATTCTCTGCCTGCCTTTCCCCAGTGCTCTGCAAGCTCTCCAGGACAACATAAAATCTGGGGCTCTGTGCTTTCTTTCGTTCTGAACAACTGTTACTGTTTTCTGCACAAAAGCGATTCTTGCGAAGCAATGTGAACACTTCTGCTTCCCAGGCACAGAGAAGGTGCTAGCAGGGAATTCTCTGCCTGCCTTTCCCCAGTGCTCTGCAAGCTCTCCAGGACAACATAAAATCTGGGGCTCTGTGCTTTCTTTCCTTCTGAACAAGTGTTACTGTTTTCTGCACAAAAGCGATTCTGCGAAGCAATGTGAACACTTCTGCTTCCCAGGCACAGAGAAGGTGCTAGCAGGGAATTCTCTGCCTGCCTTTCCCCAGTGCTCTGCAAGCTCTCCAGGACAACATAAAATCTGGGGCTCTGTGCTTCCTTTCCTTCTGAACAAGTGTTACTGTTTTCTGCACAAAAGCGATTCTGCGAAGCAATGTGAACACTTCTGCTTCCCAGGCACAGAGAAGGTGCTAGCAGGGAATTCTCTGCCTGCCTTTCCCCAGTGCTCTGCAAGGTCTCTAGGACAACATAAAATCTGGGGCTCTGTGCTTTCTTTCGTTCTGAACAAGTGTTAGTGTTTTCTGCACAAAAGCGCTTCTGTGAGGCAATGTGAACACTTCTGCTTCCCAGGCACAGAGAAGGTGCTAGCAGGGAATTCTCTGCCTGCCTTTCCCCAGTGCTCTGCAAGCTCTCCAGGACAACATAAAATCTGGGGCTCTGTGCTTTCTTTCGTTCTGAACAAGTGTTAGTGTTTTCTGCACAAAAGCGCTTCTGTGAGGCAATGTGAACACTTCTGCTTCCCAGGCACATAGAAGGTGCTAGCAGGGAATTCTCTGCCTGCCTTTCCCCAGTGCTCTGCAAGCTCTCCAGGACAACATAGAATCTGGGGCTCTGTGCTTTCTTTCATTCTGAACAAGTGTTACTGTTTTCTGCACAAAAGCGATTCTGCGAAGCAATGTGAACACTTCTGCTTCCCAGGCACAGAGAAGGTGCTAGCAGGGAATTCTCTGCCTGCCTTTCCCCAGTGCTCTGCAAGCTCTCCAGGACAACATAAAATCTGGGGCTCTGTGCTTTCTTTCGTTCTGAACAAGTGTTAGTGTTTTCTGCACAAAAGCGATTCTGCGAAGCAATGTGAACACTTCTGCTTCCCAGGCACAGAGAAGGTGCTAGGAAGGAAATCTCTGCCTGCCTTTCCCCAGTGCTCTGCAAGCTCTCCAGGACAACATAGAATCTGGGGCTCTGTGCTTTCTTTCGTTCTGAACAAGTGTTAATGTTTTCTGCACAAAAGCGATTCTGCGAAACAATGTGAACAGGCACAGAGAAGGTGCTATCAGGGAATTCTCTGCCTGCCTTTCCCCAGTGCTCTGCAAGCTCTCCAGGACAACAGCAAATCTGGGGCTCTGTGCTTTCTTTCGTTCTGAACAACTGTTACTGTTTTCTGCACAAAAGCGATTCTTGCGAAGCAATGTGAACACTTCTGCTTCCCAGGCACAGAGAAGGTGCTAGCAGGGAATTCTCTGCCTGCCTTTCCCCAGTGCTCTGCAAGCTCTCCAGGACAACATAAAATCTGGGGCTCTGTGCTTTCTTTCCTTCTGAACAAGTGTTACTGTTTTCTGCACAAAAGCGATTCTGCGAAGCAATGTGAACACTTCTGCTTCCCAGGCACAGAGAAGGTGCTAGCAGGGAATTCTCTGCCTGCCTTTCCCCAGTGCTCTGCAAGCTCTCCAGGACAACATAGAATCTGGGGCTCTGTGCTTTCTTTCCTTCTGAACAAGTGTTACTGTTTTCTGCACAAAAGCGATTCTGCGAAACAATGTGAACAGGCACAGAGAAGGTGCTAGCAGGGAATTCTTTGCCTGCCTTTCCCCAGTGCTCTGCAAGCTCTCCAGGACAACATAGAATCTGGGGCTCTGTGCTTTCTTTCGTTCTGAACAAGTGTTAGTGTTTTCTGCACAAAAGCGATTCTGCGAAGCAATGTGAACACTTCTGCTTCCCAGGCACAGAGAAGGTGCTAGCAGGGAATTCTCTGCCTGCCTTTCCCCAGTGCTCGGCAAGCTCTCCAGGACAACATAAAATCTGGGGCTCTGTGCTTTCTTTCCTTCTGAACAAGTGTTACTGTTTTCTGCACAAAAGCGATTCTGCGAAGTAATGTGAACACTTCTGCTTCCCAGGCACAGAGAAGGTGCTAGGAAGGAAATCTCTGCCTGCCTTTCCCCAGTGCTCTGCAAGCTCTCCAGGACAACATAGAATCTGGGGCTCTGTGCTTTCTTTCGTTCTGAACAAGTGTTACTGTTTTCTGCACAAAAGCGATTCTGCGAAACAATGTGAACAGGCACAGAGAAGGTGCTATCAGGGAATTCTCTGCCTGCCTTTCCCCAGTGCTCTGCAAGCTCTCCAGGACAACAGCAAATCTGGGGCTCTGTGCTTTCTTTCGTTCTGAACAACTGTTACTGTTTTCTGCACAAAAGCGATTCTTGCGAAGCAATGTGAACACTTCTGCTTCCCAGGCACAGAGAAGGTGCTAGCAGGGAATTCTCTGCCTGCCTTTCCCCAGTGCTCTGCAAGCTCTCCAGGACAACATAAAATCTGGGGCTCTGTGCTTTCTTTCCTTCTGAACAAGTGTTACTGTTTTCTGCACAAAAGCGATTCTGCGAAGCAATGTGAACACTTCTGCTTCCCAGGCACAGAGAAGGTGCTAGCAGGGAATTCTCTGCCTGCCTTTCCCCAGTGCTCTGCAAGCTCTCCAGGACAACATAGAATCTGGGGCTCTGTGCTTTCTTTCCTTCTGAACAAGTGTTACTGTTTTCTGCACAAAAGCGATTCTGCGAAACAATGTGAACAGGCACAGAGAAGGTGCTAGCAGGGAATTCTTTGCCTGCCTTTCCCCAGTGCTCTGCAAGCTCTCCAGGACAACATAGAATCTGGGGCTCTGTGCTTTCTTTCCTTCTGAACAAGTGTTACTGTTTTCTGCACAAAAGCGATTCTGCGAAGCAATGTGAACACTTCTGCTTCCCAGGCACAGAGAAGGTGCTAGCAAGGAATTCTCTGCCTGCCTTTCCCCAGTGCTCTGCAAGCTCTCCAGGACAACATAAAATCTGGGGCTCTGTGCTTTCTTTCCTTCTGAACAAGTGTTACTGTTTTCTGCACAAAAGCGATTCTGCGAAGCAATGTGAACAGGCACAGAGAAGGTGCTAGCAGGGAATTCTCTGCCTGCCTTTCCCCAGTGCTCTGCAAGCTCTCCAGGACAACATAAAATCTGGGGCTCTGTGCTTTCTTTCCTTCTGAACAAGTGTTACTGTTTTCTGCACAAAAGCGATTCTGCGAAACAATGTGAACAGGCACAGAGAAGGTGCTATCAGGGAATTCTCTGCCTGCCTTTCCCCAGTGCTCTGCAAGCTCTCCAGGACAACATAAAATCTGGGGCTCTGTGCTTTCTTTCCTTCTGAACAAGTGTTACTGTTTTCTGCACAAAAGCGATTCTTGCGAAGCAATGTGAACACTTCTGCTTCCCAGGCACAGAGAAGGTGCTAGCAAGGAATTCTCTGCCTGCCTTTCCCCAGTGCTCTGCAAGCTCTCCAGGACAACATAAAATCTGGGGCTCTGTGCTTTCTTTCCTTCTCAACAAGTGTTAGTGTTTTCTGCACAAAAGCGATTCTGCGAAGCAATGTGAACAGGCACAGAGAAGGTGCTAGCAGGGAATTCTCTGCCTGCCTTTCCCCAGTGCTCTGCAAGCTCTCCAGGACAACATAAAATCTGGGGCTCTGTGCTTTCTTTCCTTCTGAACAAGTGTTACTGTTTTCTGCACAAAAGCGATTTTGCGAAGCAATGTGAACACTTCTGCTTCCCAGGCACAGAGAAGGTGCTAGCAGGGAATTCTCTGCCTGCCTTTCCCCAGTGCTCTGCAAGCTCTCCAGGACAACATAGAATCTGGGGCTCTGTGCTTTCTTTCGTTCTGAACAAGTGTTACTGTTTTCTGCACAAAAGCGATTCTGCGAAGCAATGTGAACAGGCACAGAGAAGGTGCTAGCAGGGAATTCTCTGCCTGCCTTTCCCCACTGCTCTGCAAGCTCTCCAGGACAACATAAAATCTGGGGCTCTGTGCTTTCTTTCGTTCTGAACAAGTGTTACTGTTTTCTGCACAAAAGCGATTCTGCGAAGCAATGTGAACACTTCTGCTTCCCAGGCACAGAGAAGGTGCTAGCAAGGAATTCTCTGCCTGCCTTTCCCCAGTGCTCTGCAAGCTCTCCAGGACAACATAAAATCTGGGGCTCTGTGCTTTCTTTCCTTCTGAACAAGTGTTACTGTTTTCTGCACAAAAGCGACTCTTGCGAAGCAATGTGAACAGGCACAGAGATGGTGCTAGCAGGGAATTCTCTGCCTGCCTTTCCCAGTGCTCTGCAAGCTCTCCAGGACAACATAAAATCTGGGGCTCTGTGCTTTCTTTCCTTCTGAACAAGTGTTACTGTTTTCTGCACAAAAGCGACTCTTGCGAAGCAATGTGAACACTTCTGCTTCCCAGGCACAGAGAAGGTGCTAGCAAGGAATTCTCTGCCTGCCTTTCCCCAGTGCTCTGCAAGCTCTCCAGGACAACATAAAATCTGGGGCTCTGTGCTTTCTTTCCTTCTGAACAAGTGTTAGTGTTTTCTGCACAAAAGCGATTCTTTGAAGCAATGTGAACAGGCACAGAGAAGGTGCTAGCAGGGAATTCTCTGCCTGCCTTTCCCCAGTGCTCTGCAAGCTCTCCAGGACAACATAAAATCTGGGGCTCTGTGCTTCCTTTCCTTCTGAACAAGTGTTACTGTTTTCTGCACAAAAGCGATTCTGCGAAGCAATGTGAACACTTCTGCTTCCCAGGCACAGAGAAGGTGCTAGGAAGGAGATCTCTGCCTGCCTTTCCCCAGTGCTCTGCAAGCTCTCCAGGACAACATAGAATCTGGGGCTCTGTGCTTTCTTTCGTTCTGAACAAGTGTTACTGTTTTCTGCACAAAAGCGATTCTGCGAAGCAATGTGAACAGGCACAGAGAAGGTGCTAGCAGGGAATTCTCTGCCTGCCTTTCCCCACTGCTCTGCAAGCTCTCCAGGACAACATAAAATCTGGGGCTCTGTGCTTTCTTTCGTTCTGAACAAGTGTTACTGTTTTCTGCACAAAAGCGATTCTGCGAAGCAATGTGAACACTTCTGCTTCCCAGGCACAGAGAAGGTGCTAGCAAGGAATTCTCTGCCTGCCTTTCCCCAGTGCTCTGCAAGCTCTCCAGGACAACATAAAATCTGGGGCTCTGTGCTTTCTTTCCTTCTGAACAAGTGTTATTGTTTTCTGCACAAAAGCGATTCTGCGAAGCAATGTGAACAGGCACAGAGATGGTGCTAGCAGGGAATTCTCTGCCTGCCTTTCCCAGTGCTCTGCAAGCTCTCCAGGACAACATAAAATCTGGGGCTCTGTGCTTTCTTTCGTTCTGAACAAGTGTTACTGTTTTCTGCACAAAAGCGACTCTTGCGAAGCAATGTGAACACTTCTGCTTCCCAGGCACAGAGAAGGTGCTAGCAAGGAATTCTCTGCCTGCCTTTCCCCAGTGCTCTGCAAGCTCTCCAGGACAACATAAAATCTGGGGCTCTGTGCTTTCTTTCCTTCTGAACAAGTGTTAGTGTTTTCTGCACAAAAGCGATTCTTTGAAGCAATGTGAACAGGCACAGAGAAGGTGCTAGCAGGGAATTCTCTGCCTGCCTTTCCCCAGTGCTCTGCAAGCTCTCCAGGACAACATAAAATCTGGGGCTCTGTGCTTCCTTTCCTTCTGAACAAGTGTTACTGTTTTCTGCACAAAAGCGATTCTGCGAAGCAATGTGAACACTTCTGCTTCCCAGGCACAGAGAAGGTGCTAGGAAGGAAATCTCTGCCTGCCTTTCCCCAGTGCTCTGCAAGCTCTCCAGGACAACATAGAATCTGGGGCTCTGTGCTTTCTTTCGTTCTGAACAAGTGTTACTGTTTTCTGCACAAAAGCGATTCTGCGAAACAATGTGAACAGGCACAGAGAAGGTGCTATCAGGGAATTCTCTGCCTGCCTTTCCCCAGTGCTCTGCAAGCTCTCCAGGACAACAGCAAATCTGGGGCTCTGTGCTTTCTTTCGTTCTGAACAACTGTTACTGTTTTCTGCACAAAAGCGATTCTTGCGAAGCAATGTGAACACTTCTGCTTCCCAGGCACAGAGAAGGTGCTAGCAGGGAATTCTCTGCCTGCCTTTCCCCAGTGCTCTGCAAGCTCTCCAGGACAACATAAAATCTGGGGCTCTGTGCTTTCTTTCCTTCTGAACAAGTGTTACTGTTTTCTGCACAAAAGCGATTCTGCGAAGCAATGTGAACACTTCTGCTTCCCAGGCACAGAGAAGGTGCTAGCAGGGAATTCTCTGCCTGCCTTTCCCCAGTGCTCTGCAAGCTCTCTAGGACAACATAAAATCTGGGGCTCTGTGCTTTCTTTCGTTCTGAACAAGTGTTAGTGTTTTCTGCACAAAAGCGCTTCTGTGAGGCAATGTGAACACTTCTGCTTCCCAGGCACATAGAAGGTGCTAGCAGGGAATTCTCTGCCTGCCTTTCCCCAGTGCTCTGCAAGCTCTCCAGGACAACATAGAATCTGGGGCTCTGTGCTTTCTTTCATTCTGAACAAGTGTTACTGTTTTCTGCACAAAAGCGATTCTGCGAAGCAATGTGAACACTTCTGCTTCCCAGGCACAGAGAAGGTGCTAGCAGGGAATTCTCTGCCTGCCTTTCCCCAGTGCTCTGCAAGCTCTCTAGGACAACATAAAATCTGGGGCTCTGTGCTTTCTTTCGTTCTGAACAAGTGTTAGTGTTTTCTGCACAAAAGCGCTTCTGTGAGGCAATGTGAACACTTCTGCTTCCCAGGCACATAGAAGGTGCTAGCAGGGAATTCTCTGCCTGCCTTTCCCCAGTGCTCTGCAAGCTCTCCAGGACAACATAGAATCTGGGGCTCTGTGCTTTCTTTCATTCTGAACAAGTGTTACTGTTTTCTGCACAAAGCGATTCTGCGAAGCAATGTGAACACTTCTGCTTCCCAGGCACAGAGAAGGTGCTAGCAGGGAATTCTCTGCCTGCCTTTCCCCAGTGCTCTGCAAGCTCTCCAGGACAACATAAAATCTGGGGCTCTGTGCTGTCTTTCCTTCTGAACAAGTGTTACTGTTTTCTGCACAAAAGCGATTCTGCGAAGCAATGTGAACACTTCTGCTTCCCAGGCACAGAGAAGGTGCTAGGAAGGAAATCTCTGCCTGCCTTTCCCCAGTGCTCTGCAAGCTCTCCAGGACAACATAGAATCTGGGGCTCTGTGCTTTCTTTCATTCTGAACAAGTGTTACTGTTTTCTGCACAAAAGCGATTCTGCGAAACAATGTGAACAGGCACAGAGAAGGTGCTATCAGGGAATTCTCTGCCTGCCTTTCCCCAGTGCTCTGCAAGCTCTCCAGGACAACATAAAATCTGGGGCTCTGTGCTTTCTTTCGTTCTGAACAACTGTTACTGTTTTCTGCACAAAAGCGATTCTTGCGAAGCAATGTGAACACTTCTGCTTCCCAGGCACAGAGAAGGTGCTAGCAGGGAATTCTCTGCCTGCCTTTCCCCAGTGCTCTGCAAGCTCTCCAGGACAACATAAAATCTGGGGCTCTGTGCTTTCTTTCCTTCTGAACAAGTGTTACTGTTTTCTGCACAAAAGCGATTCTGCGAAGCAATGTGAACACTTCTGCTTCCCAGGCACAGAGAAGGTGCTAGCAGGGAATTCTCTGCCTGCCTTTCCCCAGTGCTCTGCAAGCTCTCCAGGACAACATAAAATCTGGGGCTCTGTGCTTCCTTTCCTTCTGAACAAGTGTTACTGTTTTCTGCACAAAAGCGATTCTGCGAAGCAATGTGAACACTTCTGCTTCCCAGGCACAGAGAAGGTGCTAGCAGGGAATTCTCTGCCTGCCTTTCCCCAGTGCTCTGCAAGGTCTCTAGGACAACATAAAATCTGGGGCTCTGTGCTTTCTTTCGTTCTGAACAAGTGTTAGTGTTTTCTGCACAAAAGCGCTTCTGTGAGGCAATGTGAACACTTCTGCTTCCCAGGCACATAGAAGGTGCTAGCAGGGAATTCTCTGCCTGCCTTTCCCCAGTGCTCTGCAAGCTCTCCAGGACAACATAGAATCTGGGGCTCTGTGCTTTCTTTCATTCTGAACAAGTGTTACTGTTTTCTGCACAAAAGCGATTCTGCGAAGCAATGTGAACACTTCTGCTTCCCAGGCACAGAGAAGGTGCTAGCAGGGAATTCTCTGCCTGCCTTTCCCCAGTGCTCTGCAAGCTCTCCAGGACAACATAAAATCTGGGGCTCTGTGCTTTCTTTCGTTCTGAACAAGTGTTAGTGTTTTCTGCACAAAAGCGCTTCTGTGAGGCAATGTGAACACTTCTGCTTCCCAGGCACAGAGAAGGTGCTAGCAGGGAATTCTCTGCCTGCCTTTCCCCAGTGCTCTGCAAGCTCTCCAGGACAACATAGAATCTGGGGCTCTGTGCTTTCTTTCATTCTGAACAAGTGTTACTGTTTTCTGCACAAAAGCGATTCTGCGAAGCAATGTGAACACTTCTGCTTCCCAGGCACAGAGAAGGTGCTAGCAGGGAATTCTCTGCCTGCCTTTCCCCAGTGCTCTGCAAGCTCTCCAGGACAACATAAAATCTGGGGCTCTGTGCTTTCTTTCCTTCTGAACAAGTGTTACTGTTTTCTGCACAAAAGCGATTCTGCGAAGCAATGTGAACACTTCTGCTTCCCAGGCACAGAGAAGGTGCTAGGAAGGAAATCTCTGCCTGCCTTTCCCCAGTGCTCTGCAAGCTCTCCAGGACAACATAGAATCTGGGGCTCTGTGCTTTCTTTCGTTCTGAACAAGTGTTACTGTTTTCTGCACAAAAGCGATTCTGCGAAACAATGTGAACAGGCACAGAGAAGGTGCTATCAGGGAATTCTCTGCCTGCCTTTCCCCAGTGCTCTGCAAGCTCTCCAGGACAACAGCAAATCTGGGGCTCTGTGCTTTCTTTCGTTCTGAACAACTGTTACTGTTTTCTGCACAAAAGCGATTCTTGCGAAGCAATGTGAACACTTCTGCTTCCCAGGCACAGAGAAGGTGCTAGCAGGGAATTCTCTGCCTGCCTTTCCCCAGTGCTCTGCAAGCTCTCCAGGACAACATAAAATCTGGGGCTCTGTGCTTTCTTTCCTTCTGAACAAGTGTTACTGTTTTCTGCACAAAAGCGATTCTGCGAAGCAATGTGAACACTTCTGCTTCCCAGGCACAGAGAAGGTGCTAGCAGGGAATTCTCTGCCTGCCTTTCCCCAGTGCTCTGCAAGCTCTCCAGGACAACATAGAATCTGGGGCTCTGTGCTTTCTTTCCTTCTGAACAAGTGTTACTGTTTTCTGCACAAAAGCGATTCTGCGAAACAATGTGAACAGGCACAGAGAAGGTGCTAGCAGGGAATTCTTTGCCTGCCTTTCCCCAGTGCTCTGCAAGCTCTCCAGGACAACATAGAATCTGGGGCTCTGTGCTTTCTTTCCTTCTGAACAAGTGTTACTGTTTTCTGCACAAAAGCGATTCTGCGAAGCAATGTGAACACTTCTGCTTCCCAGGCACAGAGAAGGTGCTAGCAAGGAATTCTCTGCCTGCCTTTCCCCAGTGCTCTGCAAGCTCTCCAGGACAACATAAAATCTGGGGCTCTGTGCTTTCTTTCCTTCTGAACAAGTGTTACTGTTTTCTGCACAAAAGCGATTCTGCGAAGCAATGTGAACAGGCACAGAGAAGGTGCTAGCAGGGAATTCTCTGCCTGCCTTTCCCCAGTGCTCTGCAAGCTCTCCAGGACAACATAAAATCTGGGGCTCTGTGCTTTCTTTCCTTCTGAACAAGTGTTACTGTTTTCTGCACAAAAGCGATTCTGCGAAACAATGTGAACAGGCACAGAGAAGGTGCTATCAGGGAATTCTCTGCCTGCCTTTCCCCAGTGCTCTGCAAGCTCTCCAGGACAACATAAAATCTGGGGCTCTGTGCTTTCTTTCCTTCTGAACAAATGTTAGTGTTTTCTGCACAAAAGCGATTCTGCGAAGCAATGTGAACACTTCTGCTTCCCAGGCACAGAGAAGGTGCTAGGAAGGAAATCTCTGCCTGCCTTTCCCCAGTGCTCTGCAAGCCCTCCAGGACAACATAGAATCTGGGGCTCTGTGCTTTCTTTCGTTCTGAACAAGTGTTACTGTTTTCTGCACAAAAGCGATTCCGCGAAGCAATGTGAACAGGCACAGAGAAGGTGCTATCAGGGAATTCTCTGCCTGCCTTTCCCCAGTGCTCTGCAAGCTCTCCAGGACAACATAGAATCTGGGGCTCTGTGCTTTCTTTCGTTCTGAACAAGTGTTAGTGTTTTCTGCACAAAAGCGACTCTTGCGAAGCAATGTGAACACTTCTGCTTCCCAGGCACAGAGAAGGTGCTAGCAAGGAATTCTCTGCCTGCCTTTCCCCAGTGCTCTGCAAGCTCTCTAGGACAACATAAAATCTGGGGCTCTGTGCTTTCTTTCGTTCTGAACAAGTGTTAGTGTTTTCTGCACAAAAGCGCTTCTGTGAGGCAATGTGAACACTTCTGCTTCCCAGGCACAGAGAAGGTGCTAGCAGGGAATTCTCTGCCTGCCTTTCCCCAGTGCTCTGCAAGCTCTCCAGGACAACATAGAATCTGGGGCTCTGTGCTTTCTTTCATTCTGAACAAGTGTTACTGTTTTCTGCACAAAAGCGATTCTGCGAAGCAATGTGAACACTTCTGCTTCCCAGGCACAGAGAAGGTGCTATCAGGGAATTCTCTGCCTGCCTTTCCCCAGTGCTCTGCAAGCTCTCCAGGACAACATAAAATCTGGGGCTCTGTGCTTTCTTTCGTTCTGAACAAGTGTTACTGTTTTCTGCACAAAAGCGATTCTGTGAGGCAATGTGAACACTTCTGCTTCCCAGGCACATAGAAGGTGCTATCAGGGAATTCTCTGCCTGCCTTTCCCCAGTGCTCTGCAAGCTCTCCAGGACAACATAGAATCTGGGGCTCTGTGCTTTCTTTCCTTCTGAACAAGTGTTACTGTTTTCTGAACAAAAGCGATTCTGCGAAGCAATGTGAACAGGCACAGAGAAGGTACTATCAGGGAATTCTCTGCCTGCCTTTCCCCAGTGCTCTGAAAGCTCTCCAGGACAACATAAAATCTGGGGCTCTGTGCTTTCTTTCCTTCTGAACAAGTGTTACTGTTTTCTGCACAAAGGCGATTCTGCGAAGCAATGTGAACACTTCTGCTTCCCAGGCACAGAGAAGGTGCTAGCAGGGAATTCTCTGCCTGCCTTTCCCCAGTGCTCTGCAAGCTCTCCAGGACAACATAAAATCTGGGGCTCTGTGCTTCCTTTCCTTCTGAACAAGTGTTACTGTTTTCTGCACAAAAGCGATTCTGCGAAGCAATGTGAACACTTCTGCTTCCCAGGCACAGAGAAGGTGCTAGGAAGGAAATCTCTGCCTGCCTTTCCCCAGTGCTCTGCAAGCTCTCCAGGACAACATAGAATCTGGGGCTCTGTGCTTTCTTTCGTTCTGAACAAGTGTTACTGTTTTCTGCACAAAAGCGATTCTGAAAAACAATGTGAACAGGCACAGAGAAGGTGCTATCAGGGAATTCTCTGCCTGCCTTTCCCCAGTGCTCTGCAAGCTCTCCAGGACAACAGCAAATCTGGGGCTCTGTGCTTTCTTTCGTTCTGAACAACTGTTACTGTTTTCTGCACAAAAGCGATTCTTGCGAAGCAATGTGAACACTTCTGCTTCCCAGGCACAGAGAAGGTGCTAGCAGGGAATTCTCTGCCTGCCTTTCCCCAGTGCTCTGCAAGCTCTCCAGGACAACATAAAATCTGGGGCTCTGTGCTTTCTTTCCTTCTGAACAAGTGTTACTGTTTTCTGCACAAAAGCGATTCTGCGAAGCAATGTGAACACTTCTGCTTCCCAGGCACAGAGAAGGTGCTAGCAGGGAATTCTCTGCCTGCCTTTCCCCAGTGCTCTGCAAGGTCTCTAGGACAACATAAAATCTGGGGCTCTGTGCTTTCTTTCGTTCTGAACAAGTGTTAGTGTTTTCTGCACAAAAGCGCTTCTGTGAGGCAATGAGAACACTTCTGCTTCCCAGGGACATAGAAGGTGCTAGCAGGGAATTCTCTGCCTGCCTTTCCCCAGTGCTCTGCAAGCTCTCCAGGACAACATAGAATCTGGGGCTCTGTGCTTTCTTTCATTCTGAACAAGTGTTACTGTTTTCTGCACAAAAGCGATTCTGCGAAGCAATGTGAACACTTCTGCTTCCCAGGCACAGAGAAGGTGCTAGCAGGGAATTCTCTGCCTGCCTTTCCCCAGTGCTCTGCAAGCTCTCTAGGACAACATAAAATCTGGGGCTCTGTGCTTTCTTTCGTTCTGAACAAGTGTTAGTGTTTTCTGCACAAAAGCGCTTCTGTGAGGCAATGTGAACACTTCTGCTTCCCAGGCACATAGAAGGTGCTATCAGGGAATTCTCTGCCTGCCTTTCCCCAGTGCTCTGCAAGCTCTCCAGGACAACATAGAATCTGGGGCTCTGTGCTTTCTTTCATTCTGAACAAGTGTTACTGTTTTCTGCACAAAAGCGATTCTGCGAAGCAATGTGAACACTTCTGCTTCCCAGGCACAGAGAAGGTGCTAGCAAGGAATTCTCTGCCTGCCTTTCCCCAGTGCTCTGCAAGCTCTCCAGGACAACATAAAATCTGGGGCTCTGTGCTTTCTTTCCTTCTCAACAAGTGTTACTGTTTTCTGCACAAAAGCGATTCTGCGAAGCAATGTGAACACTTCTGCTTCCCAGGCACAGAGAAGGTGCTAGGAAGGAAATCTCTGCCTGCCTTTCCCCAGTGCTCTGCAAGCTCTCCAGGACAACATAGAATCTGGGGCTCTGTGCTTTCTTTCGTTCTGAACAAGTGTTAATGTTTTCTGCACAAAATCGATTCTGCGAAACAATGTGAACAGGCACAGAGAAGGTGCTATCAGGGAATTCTCTGCCTGCCTTTCCCCAGTGCTCTGCAAGCTCTCCAGGACAACATAAAATCTGGGGCTCTGTGCTTTCTTTCGTTCTGAACAACTGTTACTGTTTTCTGCACAAAAGCGATTCTTGCGAAGCAATGTGAACACTTCTGCTTCCCAGGCACAGAGAAGGTGCTAGCAGGGAATTCTCTGCCTGCCTTTCCCCAGTGCTCTGCAAGCTCTCCAGGACAACATAAAATCTGGGGCTCTGTGCTTTCTTTCCTTCTGAACAAGTGTTACTGTTTTCTGCACAAAAGCGATTCTGCGAAGCAATGTGAACACTTCTGCTTCCCAGGCACAGAGAAGGTGCTAGGAAGGAAATCTCTGCCTGCCTTTCCCCAGTGCTCTGCAAGCTCTCCAGGACAACATAGAATCTGGGGCTCTGTGCTTTCTTTCGTTCTGAACAAGTGTTACTGTTTTCTGCACAAAAGCGATTCTGCGAAACAATGTGAACAGGCACAGAGAAGGTGCTATCAGGGAATTCTCTGCCTGCCTTTCCCCAGTGCTCTGCAAGCTCTCCAGGACAACAGCAAATCTGGGGCTCTGTGCTTTTTTTTCGTTCTGAACAAGTGTTACTGTTTTCTGCACAAAACCGATTCTTGCGAAGCAATGTGAACACTTCTGCTTCCCAGGCACAGAGAAGGTGCTAGCAGGGAATTCTCTGCCTGCCTTTCCCCAGTGCTCTGCAAGCTCTCCAGGACAACATAAAATCTGGGGCTCTGTGCTTTCTTTCCTTCTGAACAAGTGTTACTGTTTTCTGCACAAAAGCGATTCTGCGAAGCAATGTGAACACTTCTGCTTCCCAGGCACAGAGAAGGTGCTAGCAGGGAATTCTCTGCCTGCCTTTCCCCAGTGCTCTGCAAGGTCTCTAGGACAACATAAAATCTGGGGCTCTGTGCTTTCTTTCGTTCTGAACAAGTGTTAGTGTTTTCTGCACAAAAGCGCTTCTGTGAGGCAATGTGAACACTTCTGCTTCCCAGGCACATAGAAGGTGCTAGCAGGGAATTCTCTGCCTGCCTTTCCCCAGTGCTCTGCAAGCTCTCCAGGACAACATAGAATCTGGGGCTCTGTGCTTTCTTTCCTTCTGAACAAGTGTTACTGTTTTCTGAACAAAAGCGATTCTGCGAAGCAATGTGAACAGGCACAGAGAAGGTACTATCAGGGAATTCTCTGCCTGCCTTTCCCCAGTGCTCTGAAAGCTCTCCAGGACAACATAAAATCTGGGGCTCTGTGCTTTCTTTCCTTCTGAACAAGTGTTACTGTTTTCTGCACAAAGGCGATTCTGCGAAGCAATGTGAACACTTCTGCTTCCCAGGCACAGAGAAGGTGCTAGCAGGGAATTCTCTGCCTGCCTTTCCCCAGTGCTCTGCAAGCTCTCCAGGACAACATAAAATCTGGGGCTCTGTGCTTCCTTTCCTTCTGAACAAGTGTTACTGTTTTCTGCACAAAAGCGATTCTGCGAAGCAATGTGAACACTTCTGCTTCCCAGGCACAGAGAAGGTGCTAGGAAGGAAATCTCTGCCTGCCTTTCCCCAGTGCTCTGCAAGCTCTCCAGGACAACATAGAATCTGGGGCTCTGTGCTTTCTTTCGTTCTGAACAAGTGTTACTGTTTTCTGCACAAAAGCGATTCTGCGAAACAATGTGAACAGGCACAGAGAAGGTGCTATCAGGGAATTCTCTGCCTGCCTTTCCCCAGTGCTCTGCAAGCTCTCCAGGACAACAGCAAATCTGGGGCTCTGTGCTTTCTTTCGTTCTGAACAACTGTTACTGTTTTCTGCACAAAAGCGATTCTTGCGAAGCAATGTGAACACTTCTGCTTCCCAGGCACAGAGAAGGTGCTAGCAGGGAATTCTCTGCCTGCCTTTCCCCAGTGCTCTGCAAGCTCTCCAGGACAACATAAAATCTGGGGCTCTGTGCTTTCTTTCCTTCTGAACAAGTGTTACTGTTTTCTGCACAAAAGCGATTCTGCGAAGCAATGTGAACACTTCTGCTTCCCAGGCACAGAGAAGGTGCTAGCAGGGAATTCTCTGCCTGCCTTTCCCCAGTGCTCTGCAAGGTCTCTAGGACAACATAAAATCTGGGGCTCTGTGCTTTCTTTCGTTCTGAACAAGTGTTAGTGTTTTCTGCACAAAAGCGCTTCTGTGAGGCAATGAGAACACTTCTGCTTCCCAGGGACATAGAAGGTGCTAGCAGGGAATTCTCTGCCTGCCTTTCCCCAGTGCTCTGCAAGCTCTCCAGGACAACATAGAATCTGGGGCTCTGTGCTTTCTTTCATTCTGAACAAGTGTTACTGTTTTCTGCACAAAAGCGATTCTGCGAAGCAATGTGAACACTTCTGCTTCCCAGGCACAGAGAAGGTGCTAGCAGGGAATTCTCTGCCTGCCTTTCCCCAGTGCTCTGCAAGCTCTCTAGGACAACATAAAATCTGGGGCTCTGTGCTTTCTTTCGTTCTGAACAAGTGTTAGTGTTTTCTGCACAAAAGCGCTTCTGTGAGGCAATGTGAACACTTCTGCTTCCCAGGCACATAGAAGGTGCTATCAGGGAATTCTCTGCCTGCCTTTCCCCAGTGCTCTGCAAGCTCTCCAGGACAACATAGAATCTGGGGCTCTGTGCTTTCTTTCATTCTGAACAAGTGTTACTGTTTTCTGCACAAAAGCGATTCTGCGAAGCAATGTGAACACTTCTGCTTCCCAGGCACAGAGAAGGTGCTAGCAAGGAATTCTCTGCCTGCCTTTCCCCAGTGCTCTGCAAGCTCTCCAGGACAACATAAAATCTGGGGCTCTGTGCTTTCTTTCCTTCTCAACAAGTGTTACTGTTTTCTGCACAAAAGCGATTCTGCGAAGCAATGTGAACACTTCTGCTTCCCAGGCACAGAGAAGGTGCTAGGAAGGAAATCTCTGCCTGCCTTTCCCCAGTGCTCTGCAAGCTCTCCAGGACAACATAGAATCTGGGGCTCTGTGCTTTCTTTCGTTCTGAACAAGTGTTAATGTTTTCTGCACAAAATCGATTCTGCGAAACAATGTGAACAGGCACAGAGAAGGTGCTATCAGGGAATTCTCTGCCTGCCTTTCCCCAGTGCTCTGCAAGCTCTCCAGGACAACATAAAATCTGGGGCTCTGTGCTTTCTTTCGTTCTGAACAACTGTTACTGTTTTCTGCACAAAAGCGATTCTTGCGAAGCAATGTGAACACTTCTGCTTCCCAGGCACAGAGAAGGTGCTAGCAGGGAATTCTCTGCCTGCCTTTCCCCAGTGCTCTGCAAGCTCTCCAGGACAACATAAAATCTGGGGCTCTGTGCTTTCTTTCCTTCTGAACAAGTGTTACTGTTTTCTGCACAAAAGCGATTCTGCGAAGCAATGTGAACACTTCTGCTTCCCAGGCACAGAGAAGGTGCTAGGAAGGAAATCTCTGCCTGCCTTTCCCCAGTGCTCTGCAAGCTCTCCAGGACAACATAGAATCTGGGGCTCTGTGCTTTCTTTCGTTCTGAACAAGTGTTACTGTTTTCTGCACAAAAGCGATTCTGCGAAACAATGTGAACAGGCACAGAGAAGGTGCTATCAGGGAATTCTCTGCCTGCCTTTCCCCAGTGCTCTGCAAGCTCTCCAGGACAACAGCAAATCTGGGGCTCTGTGCTTTTTTTTCGTTCTGAACAAGTGTTACTGTTTTCTGCACAAAACCGATTCTTGCGAAGCAATGTGAACACTTCTGCTTCCCAGGCACAGAGAAGGTGCTAGCAGGGAATTCTCTGCCTGCCTTTCCCCAGTGCTCTGCAAGCTCTCCAGGACAACATAAAATCTGGGGCTCTGTGCTTTCTTTCCTTCTGAACAAGTGTTACTGTTTTCTGCACAAAAGCGATTCTGCGAAGCAATGTGAACACTTCTGCTTCCCAGGCACAGAGAAGGTGCTAGCAGGGAATTCTCTGCCTGCCTTTCCCCAGTGCTCTGCAAGGTCTCTAGGACAACATAAAATCTGGGGCTCTGTGCTTTCTTTCGTTCTGAACAAGTGTTAGTGTTTTCTGCACAAAAGCGCTTCTGTGAGGCAATGTGAACACTTCTGCTTCCCAGGCACATAGAAGGTGCTAGCAGGGAATTCTCTGCCTGCCTTTCCCCAGTGCTCTGCAAGCTCTCCAGGACAACATAGAATCTGGGGCTCTGTGCTTTCTTTCATTCTGAACAAGTGTTACTGTTTTCTGCACAAAAGCGATTCTGCGAAGCAATGTGAACACTTCTGCTTCCCAGGCACAGAGAAGGTGCTAGCAGGGAATTCTCTGCCTGCCTTTCCCCCGTGCTCTGCAAGCTCTCCAGGACAACATAAAATCTGGGGCTCTGTGCTTTCTTTCGTTCTGAACAAGTGTTAGTGTTTTCTGCACAAAAGCGCTTCTGTGAGGCAATGTGAACACTTCTGCTTCCCAGGCACATAGAAGGTGCTAGCAGGGAATTCTCTGCCTGCCTTTCCCCAGTGCTCTGCAAGCTCTCCAGGACAACATAGAATCTGGGGCTCTGTGCTTTCTTTCATTCTGAACAAGTGTTACTGTTTTCTGCACAAAAGCGATTCTGCGAAGCAATGTGAACACTTCTGCTTCCCAGGCACAGAGAAGGTGCTAGCAGGGAATTCTCTGCCTGCCTTTCCCCAGTGCTCTGCAAGCTCTCCAGGACAACATAAAATCTGGGGCTCTGTGCTTTCTTTCCTTCTGAACAAGTGTTACTGTTTTCTGCACAAAAGCGATTCTGCGAAGCAATGTGAACACTTCTGCTTCCCAGGCACAGAGAAGGTGCTAGCAGGGAATTCTCTGCCTGCCTTTCCCCAGTGCTCTGCAAGCTCTCCAGGACAACATAGAATCTGGGGCTCTGTGCTTTCTTTCCTTCTGAACAAGTGTTACTGTTTTCTGCACAAAAGCGATTCTGCGAAACAATGTGAACAGGCACAGAGAAGGTGCTAGCAGGGAATTCTTTGCCTGCCTTTCCCCAGTGCTCTGCAAGCTCTCCAGGACAACATAGAATCTGGGGCTCTGTGCTTTCTTTCCTTCTGAACAAGTGTTACTGTTTTCTGCACAAAAGCGATTCTGCGAAGCAATGTGAACACTTCTGCTTCCCAGGCACAGAGAAGGTGCTAGCAAGGAATTCTCTGCCTGCCTTTCCCCAGTGCTCTGCAAGCTCTCCAGGACAACATAAAATCTGGGGCTCTGTGCTTTCTTTCCTTCTGAACAAGTGTTACTGTTTTCTGCACAAAAGCGATTCTGCGAAGCAATGTGAACAGGCACAGAGAAGGTGCTAGCAGGGAATTCTCTGCCTGCCTTTCCCCAGTGCTCTGCAAGCTCTCCAGGACAACATAAAATCTGGGGCTCTGTGCTTTCTTTCCTTCTGAACAAGTGTTACTGTTTTCTGCACAAAAGCGATTCTGCGAAACAATGTGAACAGGCACAGAGAAGGTGCTATCAGGGAATTCTCTGCCTGCCTTTCCCCAGTGCTCTGCAAGCTCTCCAGGACAACATAAAATCTGGGGCTCTGTGCTTTCTTTCCTTCTGAACAAGTGTTACTGTTTTCTGCACAAAAGCGATTCTTGCGAAGCAATGTGAACACTTCTGCTTCCCAGGCACAGAGAAGGTGCTAGCAAGGAATTCTCTGCCTGCCTTTCCCCAGTGCTCTGCAAGCTCTCCAGGACAACATAAAATCTGGGGCTCTGTGCTTTCTTTCCTTCTCAACAAGTGTTAGTGTTTTCTGCACAAAAGCGATTCTGCGAAGCAATGTGAACAGGCACAGAGAAGGTGCTAGCAGGGAATTCTCTGCCTGCCTTTCCCCAGTGCTCTGCAAGCTCTCCAGGACAACATAGAATCTGGGGCTCGGTGCTTTCTTTCGTTCTGAACAAGTGTTAGTGTTTTCTGCACAAAAGCGACTCTTGCGAAGCAATGTGAACACTTCTGCTTCCCAGGCACAGAGAAGGTGCTAGCAAGGAATTCTCTGCCTGCCTTTCCCCAGTGCTCTGCAAGCTCTCTAGGACAACATAAAATCTGGGGCTCTGTGCTTTCTTTCGTTCTGAACAAGTGTTAGTGTTTTCTGCACAAAAGCGCTTCTGTGAGGCAATGTGAACACTTCTGCTTCCCAGGCACATAGAAGGTGCTAGCAGGGAATTCTCTGCCTGCCTTTCCCCAGTGCTCTGCAAGCTCTCCAGGACAACATAGAATCTGGGGCTCTGTGCTTTCTTTCATTCTGAACAAGTGTTACTGTTTTCTGCACAAAAGCGATTCTGCGAAGCAATGTGAACACTTCTGCTTCCCAGGCACAGAGAAGGTGCTAGCAGGGAATTCTCTGCCTGCCTTTCCCCAGTGCTCTGCAAGCTCTCCAGGACAACATAAAATCTGGGGCTCTGTGCTTTCTTTCCTTCTGAACAAGTGTTACTGTTTTCTGCACAAAAGCGATTCTGTGAGGCAATGTGAACACTTCTGCTTCCCAGGCACATAGAAGGTGCTATCAGGGAATTCTCTGCCTGCCTTTCCCCAGTGCTCTGCAAGCTCTCCAGGACAACATAGAATCTGGGGCTCTGTGCTTTCTTTCCTTCTGAACAAGTGTTACTGTTTTCTGCACAAAAGCGATTCTGCGAAGCAATGTGAACAGGCACAGAGAAGGTACTATCAGGGAATTCTCTGCCTGCCTTTCCCCAGTGCTCTGAAAGCTCTCCAGGACAACATAAAATCTGGGGCTCTGTGCTTTCTTTCCTTCTGAACAAGCGTTACTGTTTTCTGCACAAAAGCGATTCTGCGAAGCAATGTGAACACTTCTGCTTCCCAGGCACAGAGAAGGTGCTAGCAGGGAATTCTCTGCCTGCCTTTCCCCAGTGCTCTGCAAGCTCTCCAGGACAACATAAAATCTGGGGCTCTGTGCTTTCTTTCCTTCTGAACAAGTGTTACTGTTTTCTGCACAAAAGCGATTCTGCGAAGCAATGTGAACACTTCTGCTTCCCAGGCACAGAGAAGGTGCTAGGAAGGAAATCTCTGCCTGCCTTTCCCCAGTGCTCTGCAAGCTCTCCAGGACAACATAGAATCTGGGGGTCTGTGCTTTCTTTCCTTCTGAACAACTGTTACTGTTTTCTGCACAAAAGCGATTCTTGCGAAGCAATGTGAACACTTCTGCTTCCCAGGCACAGAGAAGGTGCTAGCAAGGAATTCTCTGCCTGCCTTTCCCCAGTGCTGTGCAAGCTCTCCAGGACAAGATAAAATCTGGGGCTCTGTGCTTTCTTTCCTTCTGAACAAGTGTTACTGTTTTCTGCACAAAAGCGATTCTGCGAAGCAATGTGAACACTTCTGCTTCCCAGGCACAGAGAAGGTGCTAGCAGGGAATTCTCTGCCTGCCTTTCCCCAGTGCTCTGCAAGCTCTCCAGGACAACATAAAATCTGGGGCTCTGTGCTTTCTTTCCTTCTGAACAAGTGTTACTGTTTTCTGCACAAAAGCGATTCTGCGAAGCAATGTGAACACTTCTGCTTCCCAGGCACAGAGAAGGTGCTAGGAAGGAAATCTCTGCCTGCCTTTCCCCAGTGCTCTGCAAGCTCTCCAGGACAACATAGAATCTGGGGCTCTGTGCTTTCTTTCCTTCTGAACAAGTGTTACTGTTTTCTGCACAAAAGCGATTCTGCGAAACAATGTGAACAGGCATAGAGAAGGTGCTATCAGGGAATTCTCTGCCTGCCTTTCCCCAGTGCTCTGCAAGCTCTCCAGGACAACAGCAAATCTGGGGCTCTGTGCTTTCTTTCGTTCTGAACAAGTGTTACTGTTTTCTGCACAAAACCGATTCTTGCGAAGCAATGTGAACACTTCTGCTTCCCAGGCACAGAGAAGGTGCTAGCAGGGAATTCTCTGCCTGCCTTTCCCCAGTGCTCTGCAAGCTCTCCAGGACAACATAAAATCTGGGGCTCTGTGCTTTCTTTCCTTCTGAACAAGTGTTACTGTTTTCTGCACAAAAGCGATTCTTGCGAAGCAATGTGAACACTTCTGCTTCCCAGGCACAGAGAAGGTGCTAGCAGGGAATTCTCTGCCTGCCTTTCCCCAGTGCTCTGCAAGCTCTCCAGGACAACATAGAATCTGGGGCTCTGTGCTTTCTTTCGTTCTGAACAAGTGTTACTGTTTTCTGCACAAAAGCGATTCTGCGAAGCAATGTGAACAGGCACAGAGAAGGTGCTAGCAGGGAATTCTCTGCCTGCCTTTCCCCAGTGCTCTGCAAGCTCTCCAGGACAACATAAAATCTGGGGCTCTGTGCTTTCTTTCCTTCTGAACAAGTGTTACTGTTTTCTGCACAAAAGCGATTCTGCGAAGCAATGTGAACACTTCTGCTTCCCAGGCACAGAGAAGGTGCTAGCAAGGAATTCTCTGCCTGCCTTTCCCCAGTGCTCTGCAAGCTCTCCAGGACAACATAAAATCTGGGGCTCTGTGCTTTCTTTCCTTCTGAACAAGTGTTACTGTTTTCTGCACAAAAGCGATTCTGCGAAGCAATGTGAACAGGCACAGAGAAGGTGCTAGCAGGGAATTCTCTGCCTGCCTTTCCCAGTGCTCTGCAAGCTCTCCAGGACAACATAAAATCTGGGGCTCTGTGCTTTCTTTCCTTCTGAACAAGTGTTACTGTTTTCTGCACAAAAGCGACTCTTGCGAAGCAATGTGAACACTTCTGCTTCCCAGGCACAGAGAAGGTGCTAGCAAGGAATTCTCTGCCTGCCTTTCCCCAGTGCTCTGCAAGCTCTCCAGGACAACATAAAATCTGGGGCTCTGTGCTTTCTTTCCTTCTGAACAAGTGTTACTGTTTTCTGCACAAAAGCGATTCTTTGAAGCAATGTGAACAGGCACAGAGAAGGTGCTAGCAGGGAATTCTCTGTCTGCCTTTCCCCAGTGCTCTGCAAGCTCTCCAGGACAACATAAAATCTGGGGCTCTGTGCTTTCTTTCCTTCTGAACAAGTGTTAGTGTTTTCTGCACAAAAGCGATTCTGCGAAGCAATGTGAACACTTCTGGTTCCCAGGCACAGAGAAGGTGCTAGCAGGGAATTCTCTGCCTGCCTTTCCCCAGTGCTCTGCAAGCTCTCCAGGACAACATAGAATCTGGGGCTCTGTGCTTTCTTTCGTTCTGAACAAGTGTTACTGTTTTCTGCACAAAAGCGATTCTGCGAAGCAATGTGAACAGGCATAGAGAAGGTGCTATCAGGGAATTCTCTGCCTGCCTTTCCCCAGTGTTCTGCAAGCTCTCCAGGACAACATAAAATCTGGGGCTCTGTGCTTTCTTTCCTTCTGAACAAGTGTTACTGTTTTCTGCACAAAAGCGATTTTGCGAAGCAATGTGAACACTTCTGCTTCCCAGGCACAGAGAAGGTGCTAGCAGGGAATTCTCTGCCTGCCTTTCCCCAGTGCTCTGCAAGCTCTCCAGGACAACATAGAATCTGGGGCTCTGTGCTTTCTTTCGTTCTGAACAAGTGTTACTGTTTTCTGCACAAAAGCGATTCTGCGAAGCAATGTGAACAGGCACAGAGAAGGTGCTAGCAGGGAATTCTCTGCCTGCCTTTCCCCACTGCTCTGCAAGCTCTCCAGGACAACATAAAATCTGGGGCTCTGTGCTTTCTTTCGTTCTGAACAAGTGTTACTGTTTTCTGCACAAAAGCGATTCTGCGAAGCAATGTGAACACTTCTGCTTCCCAGGCACAGAGAAGGTGCTAGCAAGGAATTCTCTGCCTGCCTTTCCCCAGTGCTCTGCAAGCTCTCCAGGACAACATAAAATCTGGGGCTCTGTGCTTTCTTTCCTTCTGAACAAGTGTTACTGTTTTCTGCACAAAAGCGATTCTGCGAAGCAATGTGAACAGGCACAGAGAAGGTGCTAGCAGGGAATTCTCTGCCTGCCTTTCCCAGTGCTCTGCAAGCTCTCCAGGACAACATAAAATCTGGGGCTCTGTGCTTTCTTTCCTTCTGAACAAGTGTTACTGTTTTCTGCACAAAAGCGACTCTTGCGAAGCAATGTGAACACTTCTGCTTCCCAGGCACAGAGAAGGTGCTAGCAAGGAATTCTCTGCCTGCCTTTCCCCAGTGCTCTGCAAGCTCTCCAGGACAACATAAAATCTGGGGCTCTGTGCTTTCTTTCCTTCTGAACAAGTGTTACTGTTTTCTGCACAAAAGCGATTCTGCGAAGCAATGTGAACAGGCACAGAGAAGGTACTATCAGGGAATTCTCTGCCTGCCTTTCCCCAGTGCTCTGAAAGCTCTCCAGGACAACATAAAATCTGGGGCTCTGTGCTTTCTTTCCTTCTGAACAAGCGTTACTGTTTTCTGCACAAAAGCGATTCTGCGAAGCAATGTGAACACTTCTGCTTCCCAGGCACAGAGAAGGTGCTAGCAGGGAATTCTCTGCCTGCCTTTCCCCAGTGCTCTGCAAGCTCTCCAGGACAACATAAAATCTGGGGCTCTGTGCTTTCTTTCCTTCTGAACAAGTGTTACTGTTTTCTGCACAAAAGCGATTCTGCGAAGCAATGTGAACACTTCTGCTTCCCAGGCACAGAGAAGGTGCTAGGAAGGAAATCTCTGCCTGCCTTTCCCCAGTGCTCTGCAAGCTCTCCAGGACAACATAGAATCTGGGGGTCTGTGCTTTCTTTCCTTCTGAACAACTGTTACTGTTTTCTGCACAAAAGCGATTCTTGCGAAGCAATGTGAACACTTCTGCTTCCCAGGCACAGAGAAGGTGCTAGCAAGGAATTCTCTGCCTGCCTTTCCCCAGTGCTGTGCAAGCTCTCCAGGACAAGATAAAATCTGGGGCTCTGTGCTTTCTTTCCTTCTGAACAAGTGTTACTGTTTTCTGCACAAAAGCGATTCTGCGAAGCAATGTGAACACTTCTGCTTCCCAGGCACAGAGAAGGTGCTAGCAGGGAATTCTCTGCCTGCCTTTCCCCAGTGCTCTGCAAGCTCTCCAGGACAACATAAAATCTGGGGCTCTGTGCTTTCTTTCCTTCTGAACAAGTGTTACTGTTTTCTGCACAAAAGCGATTCTGCGAAGCAATGTGAACACTTCTGCTTCCCAGGCACAGAGAAGGTGCTAGGAAGGAAATCTCTGCCTGCCTTTCCCCAGTGCTCTGCAAGCTCTCCAGGACAACATAGAATCTGGGGCTCTGTGCTTTCTTTCGTTCTGAACAAGTGTTACTGTTTTCTGCACAAAAGCGATTCTGCGAAACAATGTGAACAGGCATAGAGAAGGTGCTATCAGGGAATTCTCTGCCTGCCTTTCCCCAGTGCTCTGCAAGCTCTCCAGGACAACAGCAAATCTGGGGCTCTGTGCTTTCTTTCGTTCTGAACAAGTGTTACTGTTTTCTGCACAAAACCGATTCTTGCGAAGCAATGTGAACACTTCTGCTTCCCAGGCACAGAGAAGGTGCTAGCAGGGAATTCTCTGCCTGCCTTTCCCCAGTGCTCTGCAAGCTCTCCAGGACAACATAAAATCTGGGGCTCTGTGCTTTCTTTCCTTCTGAACAAGTGTTACTGTTTTCTGCACAAAAGCGATTCTTGCGAAGCAATGTGAACACTTCTGCTTCCCAGGCACAGAGAAGGTGCTAGCAGGGAATTCTCTGCCTGCCTTTCCCCAGTGCTCTGCAAGCTCTCCAGGACAACATAGAATCTGGGGCTCTGTGCTTTCTTTCGTTCTGAACAAGTGTTACTGTTTTCTGCACAAAAGCGATTCTGCGAAGCAATGTGAACAGGCACAGAGAAGGTGCTAGCAGGGAATTCTCTGCCTGCCTTTCCCCAGTGCTCTGCAAGCTCTCCAGGACAACATAAAATCTGGGGCTCTGTGCTTTCTTTCCTTCTGAACAAGTGTTACTGTTTTCTGCACAAAAGCGATTCTGCGAAGCAATGTGAACACTTCTGCTTCCCAGGCACAGAGAAGGTGCTAGCAAGGAATTCTCTGCCTGCCTTTCCCCAGTGCTCTGCAAGCTCTCCAGGACAACATAAAATCTGGGGCTCTGTGCTTTCTTTCCTTCTGAACAAGTGTTACTGTTTTCTGCACAAAAGCGATTCTGCGAAGCAATGTGAACAGGCACAGAGAAGGTGCTAGCAGGGAATTCTCTGCCTGCCTTTCCCAGTGCTCTGCAAGCTCTCCAGGACAACATAAAATCTGGGGCTCTGTGCTTTCTTTCCTTCTGAACAAGTGTTACTGTTTTCTGCACAAAAGCGACTCTTGCGAAGCAATGTGAACACTTCTGCTTCCCAGGCACAGAGAAGGTGCTAGCAGGGAATTCTCTGCCTGCCTTTCCCCAGTGCTCTGCAAGCTCTCCAGGACAACATAGAATCTGGGGCTCTGTGCTTTCTTTCGTTCTGAACAAGTGTTACTGTTTTCTGCACAAAAGCGATTCTGCGAAGCAATGTGAACAGGCATAGAGAAGGTGCTATCAGGGAATTCTCTGCCTGCCTTTCCCCAGTGTTCTGCAAGCTCTCCAGGACAACATAAAATCTGGGGCTCTGTGCTTTCTTTCATTCTGAACAAGTGTTACTGTTTTCTGCACAAAACCGATTCTTGCGAAGCAATGTGAACACTTCTGCTTCCCAGGCACAGAGAAGGTGCTAGCAGGGAATTCTCTGCCTGCCTTTCCCCAGTGCTCTGCAAGCTCTCCAGGACAACATAAAATCTGGGGCTCTGTGCTTTCTTTCCTTCTGAACAAGTGTTACTGTTTTCTGCACAAAAGCGATTTTGCGAAGCAATGTGAACACTTCTGCTTCCCAGGCACAGAGAAGGTGCTAGCAGGGAATTCTCTGCCTGCCTTTCCCCAGTGCTCTGCAAGCTCTCCAGGACAACATAGAATCTGGGGCTCTGTGCTTTCTTTCGTTCTGAACAAGTGTTACTGTTTTCTGCACAAAAGCGATTCTGCGAAGCAATGTGAACAGGCACAGAGAAGGTGCTAGCAGGGAATTCTCTGCCTGCCTTTCCCCACTGCTCTGCAAGCTCTCCAGGACAACATAAAATCTGGGGCTCTGTGCTTTCTTTCGTTCTGAACAAGTGTTACTGTTTTCTGCACAAAAGCGATTCTGCGAAGCAATGTGAACACTTCTGCTTCCCAGGCACAGAGAAGGTGCTAGCAAGGAATTCTCTGCCTGCCTTTCCCCAGTGCTCTGCAAGCTCTCCAGGACAACATAAAATCTGGGGCTCTGTGCTTTCTTTCCTTCTGAACAAGTGTTACTGTTTTCTGCACAAAAGCGATTCTGCGAAGCAATGTGAACAGGCACAGAGAAGGTGCTAGCAGGGAATTCTCTGCCTGCCTTTCCCAGTGCTCTGCAAGCTCTCCAGGACAACATAAAATCTGGGGCTCTGTGCTTTCTTTCCTTCTGAACAAGTGTTACTGTTTTCTGCACAAAAGCGACTCTTGCGAAGCAATGTGAACACTTCTGCTTCCCAGGCACAGAGAAGGTGCTAGCAAGGAATTCTCTGCCTGCCTTTCCCCAGTGCTCTGCAAGCTCTCCAGGACAACATAAAATCTGGGGCTCTGTGCTTTCTTTCCTTCTGAACAAGTGTTACTGTTTTCTGCACAAAAGCGATTCTGCGAAGCAATGTGAACAGGCACAGAGAAGGTACTATCAGGGAATTCTCTGCCTGCCTTTCCCCAGTGCTCTGAAAGCTCTCCAGGACAACATAAAATCTGGGGCTCTGTGCTTTCTTTCCTTCTGAACAAGCGTTACTGTTTTCTGCACAAAAGCGATTCTGCGAAGCAATGTGAACACTTCTGCTTCCCAGGCACAGAGAAGGTGCTAGCAGGGAATTCTCTGCCTGCCTTTCCCCAGTGCTCTGCAAGCTCTCCAGGACAACATAAAATCTGGGGCTCTGTGCTTTCTTTCCTTCTGAACAAGTGTTACTGTTTTCTGCACAAAAGCGATTCTGCGAAGCAATGTGAACACTTCTGCTTCCCAGGCACAGAGAAGGTGCTAGGAAGGAAATCTCTGCCTGCCTTTCCCCAGTGCTCTGCAAGCTCTCCAGGACAACATAGAATCTGGGGGTCTGTGCTTTCTTTCCTTCTGAACAACTGTTACTGTTTTCTGCACAAAAGCGATTCTTGCGAAGCAATGTGAACACTTCTGCTTCCCAGGCACAGAGAAGGTGCTAGCAAGGAATTCTCTGCCTGCCTTTCCCCAGTGCTGTGCAAGCTCTCCAGGACAAGATAAAATCTGGGGCTCTGTGCTTTCTTTCCTTCTGAACAAGTGTTACTGTTTTCTGCACAAAAGCGATTCTGCGAAGCAATGTGAACACTTCTGCTTCCCAGGCACAGAGAAGGTGCTAGCAGGGAATTCTCTGCCTGCCTTTCCCCAGTGCTCTGCAAGCTCTCCAGGACAACATAAAATCTGGGGCTCTGTGCTTTCTTTCCTTCTGAACAAGTGTTACTGTTTTCTGCACAAAAGCGATTCTGCGAAGCAATGTGAACACTTCTGCTTCCCAGGCACAGAGAAGGTGCTAGGAAGGAAATCTCTGCCTGCCTTTCCCCAGTGCTCTGCAAGCTCTCCAGGACAACATAGAATCTGGGGCTCTGTGCTTTCTTTCGTTCTGAACAAGTGTTACTGTTTTCTGCACAAAAGCGATTCTGCGAAACAATGTGAACAGGCATAGAGAAGGTGCTATCAGGGAATTCTCTGCCTGCCTTTCCCCAGTGCTCTGCAAGCTCTCCAGGACAACAGCAAATCTGGGGCTCTGTGCTTTCTTTCGTTCTGAACAAGTGTTACTGTTTTCTGCACAAAACCGATTCTTGCGAAGCAATGTGAACACTTCTGCTTCCCAGGCACAGAGAAGGTGCTAGCAGGGAATTCTCTGCCTGCCTTTCCCCAGTGCTCTGCAAGCTCTCCAGGACAACATAAAATCTGGGGCTCTGTGCTTTCTTTCCTTCTGAACAAGTGTTACTGTTTTCTGCACAAAAGCGATTCTTGCGAAGCAATGTGAACACTTCTGCTTCCCAGGCACAGAGAAGGTGCTAGCAGGGAATTCTCTGCCTGCCTTTCCCCAGTGCTCTGCAAGCTCTCCAGGACAACATAGAATCTGGGGCTCTGTGCTTTCTTTCGTTCTGAACAAGTGTTACTGTTTTCTGCACAAAAGCGATTCTGCGAAGCAATGTGAACAGGCACAGAGAAGGTGCTAGCAGGGAATTCTCTGCCTGCCTTTCCCCAGTGCTCTGCAAGCTCTCCAGGACAACATAAAATCTGGGGCTCTGTGCTTTCTTTCCTTCTGAACAAGTGTTACTGTTTTCTGCACAAAAGCGATTCTGCGAAGCAATGTGAACACTTCTGCTTCCCAGGCACAGAGAAGGTGCTAGCAAGGAATTCTCTGCCTGCCTTTCCCCAGTGCTCTGCAAGCTCTCCAGGACAACATAAAATCTGGGGCTCTGTGCTTTCTTTCCTTCTGAACAAGTGTTACTGTTTTCTGCACAAAAGCGATTCTGCGAAGCAATGTGAACAGGCACAGAGAAGGTGCTAGCAGGGAATTCTCTGCCTGCCTTTCCCAGTGCTCTGCAAGCTCTCCAGGACAACATAAAATCTGGGGCTCTGTGCTTTCTTTCCTTCTGAACAAGTGTTACTGTTTTCTGCACAAAAGCGACTCTTGCGAAGCAATGTGAACACTTCTGCTTCCCAGGCACAGAGAAGGTGCTAGCAAGGAATTCTCTGCCTGCCTTTCCCCAGTGCTCTGCAAGCTCTCCAGGACAACATAAAATCTGGGGCTCTGTGCTTTCTTTCCTTCTGAACAAGTGTTAGTGTTTTCTGCACAAAAGCGATTCTTTGAAGCAATGTGAACAGGCACAGAGAAGGTGCTAGCAGGGAATTCTCTGTCTGCCTTTCCCCAGTGCTCTGCAAGCTCTCCAGGACAACATAAAATCTGGGGCTCTGTGCTTTCTTTCCTTCTGAACAAGTGTTAGTGTTTTCTGCACAAAAGCGATTCTGCGAAGCAATGTGAACACTTCTGCTTCCCAGGCACAGAGAAGGTGCTAGCAGGGAATTCTCTGCCTGCCTTTCCCCAGTGCTCTGCAAGCTCTCCAGGACAACATAGAATCTGGGGCTCTGTGCTTTCTTTCGTTCTGAACAAGTGTTACTGTTTTCTGCACAAAAGCGATTCTGCGAAGCAATGTGAACAGGCATAGAGAAGGTGCTATCAGGGAATTCTCTGCCTGCCTTTCCCCAGTGTTCTGCAAGCTCTCCAGGACAACATAAAATCTGGGGCTCTGTGCTTTCTTTCATTCTGAACAAGTGTTACTGTTTTCTGCACAAAACCGATTCTTGCGAAGCAATGTGAACACTTCTGCTTCCCAGGCACAGAGAAGGTGCTAGCAGGGAATTCTCTGCCTGCCTTTCCCCAGTGCTCTGCAAGCTCTCCAGGACAACATAAAATCTGGGGCTCTGTGCTTTCTTTCCTTCTGAACAAGTGTTACTGTTTTCTGCACAAAAGCGATTTTGCGAAGCAATGTGAACACTTCTGCTTCCCAGGCACAGAGAAGGTGCTAGCAGGGAATTCTCTGCCTGCCTTTCCCCAGTGCTCTGCAAGCTCTCCAGGACAACATAGAATCTGGGGCTCTGTGCTTTCTTTCGTTCTGAACAAGTGTTACTGTTTTCTGCACAAAAGCGATTCTGCGAAGCAATGTGAACAGGCACAGAGAAGGTGCTAGCAGGGAATTCTCTGCCTGCCTTTCCCCAGTGCTCTGCAAGCTCTCCAGGACAACATAGAATCTGGGGCTCTGTGCTTTCTTTCCTTCTGAACAAGTGTTACTGTTTTCTGCACAAAAGCGATTCTGCGAAGCAATGTGAACACTTCTGCTTCCCAGGCACAGAGAAGGTGCTAGCAAGGAATTCTCTGCCTGCCTTTCCCCAGTGCTCTGCAAGCTCTCCAGGACAACATAAAATCTGGGGCTCTGTGCTTTCTTTCCTTCTGAACAAGTGTTACTGTTTTCTGCACAAAAGCGATTCTGCGAAGCAATGTGAACAGGCACAGAGAAGGTGCTAGCAGGGAATTCTCTGCCTGCCTTTCCCAGTGCTCTGCAAGCTCTCCAGGACAACATAAAATCTGGGGCTCTGTGCTTTCTTTCCTTCTGAACAAGTGTTACTGTTTTCTGCACAAAAGCGACTCTTGCGAAGCAATGTGAACACTTCTGCTTCCCAGGCACAGAGAAGGTGCTAGCAAGGAATTCTCTGCCTGCCTTTCCCCAGTGCTCTGCAAGCTCTCCAGGACAACATAAAATCTGGGGCTCTGTGCTTTCTTTCCTTCTGAACAAGTGTTACTGTTTTCTGCACAAAAGCGATTCTGCGAAGCAATGTGAACAGGCACAGAGAAGGTGCTAGCAGGGAATTCTCTGCCTGCCTTTCCCCAGTGCTCTGCAAGCTCTCCAGGACAACATAAAATCTGGGGCTCTGTGCTTTCTTTCCTTCTGAACAAGTGTTACTGTTTTCTGCACAAAAGCGATTCTGCGAAGCAATGTGAACACTTCTGCTTCCCAGGCACATAGAAGGTGCTAGCAGGGAATTCTCTGCCTGCCTTTCCCCAGTGCTCTGCAAGCTCTCCAGGACAACATAAAATCTGGGGCTCTGTGCTTTCTTTCCTTCTGAACAAGTGTTACTGTTTTCTGCACAAAACCGATTCTGCGAAACAATGTGAACACTTCTGCTTCCCAGGCACAGAGAAGGTGCTAGCAGGGAATTCTCTGCCTGCCTTTCCCCAGTGCTCTGCAAGTTCTCCAGGACAACATAAAATCTGGGGATCTGTGCTTTCTTTCCTTCTGAACAAGTGTTAGTGTTTTCGGCACAAAAGCGATTCTGCGAAGCAATGTGAACACTTCTGCTTCCCAGGCACAGAGAAGGTGCTAGCAAGGAATTCTCTGCCTGCCTTTCCCCAGTGCTCTGCAAGCTCTCCAGGACAACATAAAATCTGGGGCTCTGTGCTTTCTTTCATTCTGAACAAGTGTTACTGTTTTCTGCACAAAAGCGATTCTGCGAAGCAATGTGAACACTTCTGCTTCCCAGGCACAGAGAAGGTGCTAGCAAGGATTTCTCTGCCTGCCTTTCCCCAGTGCTCTGCAAGCTCTCCAGGACAACATAGAATCTGGGGCTCTGTGCTTTCTTTCGTTCTGAACAAGTGTTAGTGTTTTCTGCACAAAAGCGATTCTGCGAAGCAATGTGAACAGGCACAGAGAAGGTGCTAGCAGGGAATTCTCTGCCTGCCTTTCCCCAGTGCTCTGCAAGCTCTCCAGGACAACATAAAATCTGGGGCTCTGTGCTTTCTTTCCTTCTGAACAAGTGTTACTGTTTTCTGCACAAAAGCGATTCTGCGAAGCAATGTGAACACTTCTGCTTCCCAGGCACAGAGAAGGTGCTAGCAGGGAATTCTCTGCCTGCCTTTCCCCAGTGCTCTGCAAGCTCTCCAGGACAACATAAAATCTGGGGCTCTGTGCTTTCTTTCCTTCTGAACAAGTGTTACTGTTTTCTGCACAAAAGCGATTCTGCGAAGCAATGTGAACAGGCACAGAGAAGGTGCTAGCAGGGAATTCTCTGCCTGCCTTTCCCCACTGCTCTGCAAGCTCTCCAGGACAACATAAAATCTGGGGCTCTGTGCTTTCTTTCCTTCTGAACAAGTGTTACTGTTTTCTGCACAAAAGCGATTCTGCGAAACAATGTGAACAGGCATAGAGAAGGTGCTATCAGGGAATTCTCTGCCTGCCTTTCCCCAGTGCTCTGCAAGCTCTCCAGGACAACATAAAATCTGGGGCTCTGTGCTTTCTTTCGTTCTGAACAAGTGTTACTGTTTTCTGCACAAAAGCGATTCTTGCGAAGCAATGTGAACACTTCTGCTTCCCAGGCACAGAGAAGGTGCTAGCAGGGAATTCTCTGCCTGCCTTACCCCAGTGCTCTGCAAGCTCTCCAGGACAACATAGAATCTGGGGCTCTGTGCTTTCTTTCGTTCTGAACAAGTGTTACTGTTTTCTGCACAAAAGCGATTCTGCGAAACAATGTGAACAGGCATAGAGAAGGTGCTATCAGGGAATTCTCTGCCTGCCTTTCCCCAGTGTTCTGCAAGCTCTCCAGGACAACATAAAATCTGGGGCTCTGTGCTTTCTTTCGTTCTGAACAAGTGTTACTGTTTTCTGCACAAAACCGATTCTTGCGAAGCAATGTGAACACTTCTGCTTCCCAGGCACAGAGAAGGTGCTAGCAGGGAATTCTCTGCCTGCCTTTCCCCAGTGCTCTGCAAGCTCTCCAGGACAACATAAAATCTGGGGCTCTGTGCTTTCTTTCCTTCTGAACAAGTGTTACTGTTTTCTGCACAAAAGCGATTTTGCGAAGCAATGTGAACACTTCTGCTTCCCAGGCACAGAGAAGGTGCTAGCAGGGAATTCTCTGCCTGCCTTTCCCCAGTGCTCTGCAAGCTCTCCAGGACAACATAGAATCTGGGGCTCTGTGCTTTCTTTCGTTCTGAACAAGTGTTACTGTTTTCTGCACAAAAGCGATTCTGCGAAGCAATGTGAACAGGCACAGAGAAGGTGCTAGCAGGGAATTCTCTGCCTGCCTTTCCCCACTGCTCTGCAAGCTCTCCAGGACAACATAAAATCTGGGGCTCTGTGCTTTCTTTCGTTCTGAACAAGTGTTACTGTTTTCTGCACAAAAGCGATTCTGCGAAGCAATGTGAACACTTCTGCTTCCCAGGCACAGAGAAGGTGCTAGCAAGGAATTCTCTGCCTGCCTTTCCCCAGTGCTCTGCAAGCTCTCCAGGACAACATAAAATCTGGGGCTCTGTGCTTTCTTTCCTTCTGAACAAGTGTTACTGTTTTCTGCACAAAAGCGATTCTGCGAAGCAATGTGAACAGGCACAGAGAAGGTGCTAGCAGGGAATTCTCTGCCTGCCTTTCCCAGTGCTCTGCAAGCTCTCCAGGACAACATAAAATCTGGGGCTCTGTGCTTTCTTTCCTTCTGAACAAGTGTTACTGTTTTCTGCACAAAAGCGACTCTTGCGAAGCAATGTGAACACTTCTGCTTCCCAGGCACAGAGAAGGTGCTAGCAAGGAATTCTCTGCCTGCCTTTCCCCAGTGCTCTGCAAGCTCTCCAGGACAACATAAAATCTGGGGCTCTGTGCTTTCTTTCCTTCTGAACAAGTGTTACTGTTTTCTGCACAAAAGCGATTCTTTGAAGCAATGTGAACAGGCACAGAGAAGGTGCTAGCAGGGAATTCTCTGCCTGCCTTTCCCCAGTGCTCTGCAAGCTCTCCAGGACAACATAAAATCTGGGGCTCTGTGCTTTCTTTCCTTCTGAACAAGTGTTACTGTTTTCTGCACAAAAGCGATTCTGCGAAGCAATGTGAACACTTCTGCTTCCCAGGCACAGAGAAGGTGCTAGCAAGGATTTCTCTGCCTGCCTTTCCCCAGTGCTCTGCAAGCTCTCCAGGACAACATAGAATCTGGGGCTCTGTGCTTTCTTTCGTTCTGAACAAGTGTTAGTGTTTTCTGCACAAAAGCGATTCTGCGAAGCAATGTGAACAGGCACAGAGAAGGTGCTAGCAGGGAATTCTCTGCCTGCCTTTCCCCAGTGCTCTGCAAGCTCTCCAGGACAACATAAAATCTGGGGCTCTGTGCTTTCTTTCCTTCTGAACAAGTGTTACTGTTTTCTGCACAAAAGCGATTCTGCGAAGCAATGTGAACACTTCTGCTTCCCAGGCACAGAGAAGGTGCTAGCAGGGAATTCTCTGCCTGCCTTTCCCCAGTGCTCTGCAAGCTCTCCAGGACAACATAAAATCTGGGGCTCTGTGCTTTCTTTCCTTCTGAACAAGTGTTACTGTTTTCTGCACAAAAGCGATTCTGCGAAGCAATGTGAACAGGCACAGAGAAGGTGCTAGCAGGGAATTCTCTGCCTGCCTTTCCCCACTGCTCTGCAAGCTCTCCAGGACAACATAAAATCTGGGGCTCTGTGCTTTCTTTCCTTCTGAACAAGTGTTACTGTTTTCTGCACAAAAGCGATTCTGCGAAACAATGTGAACAGGCACAGAGAAGGTGCTATCAGGGAATTCTCTGCCTGCCTTTCCCCAGTGCTCTGCAAGCTCTCCAGGACAACATAAAATCTGGGGCTCTGTGCTTTCTTTCGTTCTGAACAAGTGTTACTGTTTTCTGCACAAAAGCGATTCTTGCGAAGCAATGTGAACACTTCTGCTTCCCAGGCACAGAGAAGGTGCTAGCAGGGAATTCTCTGCCTGCCTTTCCCCAGTGCTCTGCAAGCTCTCCAGGACAACATAGAATCTGGGGCTCTGTGCTTTCTTTCGTTCTGAACAAGTGTTACTGTTTTCTGCACAAAAGCGATTCTGCGAAGCAATGTGAACAGGCATAGAGAAGGTGCTATCAGGGAATTCTCTGCCTGCCTTTCCCCAGTGTTCTGCAAGCTCTCCAGGACAACATAAAATCTGGGGCTCTGTGCTTTCTTTCGTTCTGAACAAGTGTTACTGTTTTCTGCACAAAACCGATTCTTGCGAAGCAATGTGAACACTTCTGCTTCCCAGGCACAGAGAAGGTGCTAGCAGGGAATTCTCTGCCTGCCTTTCCCCAGTGCTCTGCAAGCTCTCCAGGACAACATAAAATCTGGGGCTCTGTGCTTTCTTTCCTTCTGAACAAGTGTTACTGTTTTCTGCACAAAAGCGATTTTGCGAAGCAATGTGAACACTTCTGCTTCCCAGGCACAGAGAAGGTGCTAGCAGGGAATTCTCTGCCTGCCTTTCCCCAGTGCTCTGCAAGCTCTCCAGGACAACATAGAATCTGGGGCTCTGTGCTTTCTTTCGTTCTGAACAAGTGTTACTGTTTTCTGCACAAAAGCGATTCTGCGAAGCAATGTGAACAGGCACAGAGAAGGTGCTAGCAGGGAATTCTCTGCCTGCCTTTCCCCACTGCTCTGCAAGCTCTCCAGGACAACATAAAATCTGGGGCTCTGTGCTTTCTTTCGTTCTGAACAAGTGTTACTGTTTTCTGCACAAAAGCGATTCTGCGAAGCAATGTGAACACTTCTGCTTCCCAGGCACAGAGAAGGTGCTAGCAAGGAATTCTCTGCCTGCCTTTCCCCAGTGCTCTGCAAGCTCTCCAGGACAACATAAAATCTGGGGCTCTGTGCTTTCTTTCCTTCTGAACAAGTGTTACTGTTTTCTGCACAAAAGCGATTCTGCGAAGCAATGTGAACAGGCACAGAGAAGGTGCTAGCAGGGAATTCTCTGCCTGCCTTTCCCAGTGCTCTGCAAGCTCTCCAGGACAACATAAAATCTGGGGCTCTGTGCTTTCTTTCCTTCTGAACAAGTGTTACTGTTTTCTGCACAAAAGCGATTCTTTGAAGCAATGTGAACAGGCACAGAGAAGGTGCTAGCAGGGAATTCTCTGCCTGCCTTTCCCCAGTGCTCTGCAAGCTCTCCAGGACAACATAAAATCTGGGGCTCTGTGCTTTCTTTCCTTCTGAACAAGTGTTACTGTTTTCTGCACAAAAGCGATTCTGCGAAGCAATGTGAACACTTCTGCTTCCCAGGCACATAGAAGGTGCTATCAGGGAATTCTCTGCCTGCCTTTCCCCAGTGCTCTGCAAGCTCTCCAGGACAACATAAAATCTGGGGCTCTGTGCTTTCTTTCCTTCTGAACAAGTGTTACTGTTTTCTGCACAAAACCGATTCTGCGAAACAATGTGAACACTTCTGCTTCCCAGGCACAGAGAAGGTGCTAGCAGGGAATTCTCTGCCTGCCTTTCCCCAGTGCTCTGCAAGTTCTCCAGGACAACATAAAATCTGGGGATCTGTGCTTTCTTTCCTTCTGAACAAGTGTTAGTGTTTTCGGCACAAAAGCGATTCTGCGAAGCAATGTGAACACTTCTGCTTCCCAGGCACAGAGAAGGTGCTAGCAAGGAATTCTCTGCCTGCCTTTCCCCAGTGCTCTGCAAGCTCTCCAGGACAACATAAAATCTGGGGCTCTGTGCTTTCTTTCATTCTGAACAAGTGTTACTGTTTTCTGCACAAAAGCGATTCTGCGAAGCAATGTGAACACTTCTGCTTCCCAGGCACAGAGAAGGTGCTAGCAAGGATTTCTCTGCCTGCCTTTCCCCAGTGCTCTGCAAGCTCTCCAGGACAACATAGAATCTGGGGCTCTGTGCTTTCTTTCGTTCTGAACAAGTGTTAGTGTTTTCTGCACAAAAGCGATTCTGCGAAGCAATGTGAACACTTCTGCTTCCCAGGCACAGAGAAGGTGCTAGCAGGGAATTCTCTGCCTGCCTTTCCCCAGTGCTCTGCAAGCTCTCCAGGACAACATAAAATCTGGGGCTCTGTGCTTTCTTTCCTTCTGAACAAGTGTTACTGTTTTCTGCACAAAAGCGATTCTGCGAAGCAATGTGAACAGGCACAGAGAAGGTGCTAGCAGGGAATTCTCTGCCTGCCTTTCCCCACTGCTCTGCAAGCTCTCCAGGACAACATAAAATCTGGGGCTCTGTGCTTTCTTTCCTTCTGAACAAGTGTTACTGTTTTCTGCACAAAAGCGATTCTGCGAAACAATGTGAACAGGCACAGAGAAGGTGCTATCAGGGAATTCTCTGCCTGCCTTTCCCCAGTGCTCTGCAAGCTCTCCAGGACAACATAAAATCTGGGGCTCTGTGCTTTCTTTCCTTCTCAACAAGTGTTAGTGTTTTCTGCACAAAAGCGATTCTGCGAAGCAATGTGAACAGGCACAGAGAAGGTGCTAGCAGGGAATTCTCTGCCTGCCTTTCCCCAGTGCTCTGCAAGCTCTCCAGGACAACATAGAATCTGGGGCTCGGTGCTTTCTTTCGTTCTGAACAAGTGTTAGTGTTTTCTGCACAAAAGCGACTCTTGCGAAGCAATGTGAACACTTCTGCTTCCCAGGCACAGAGAAGGTGCTAGCAGGGAATTCTCTGCCTGCCTTTCCCCAGTGCTCTGCAAGCTCTCTAGGACAACATAAAATCTGGGGCTCTGTGCTTTCTTTCGTTCTGAACAAGTGTTAGTGTTTTCTGCACAAAAGCGCTTCTGTGAGGCAATGTGAACACTTCTGCTTCCCAGGCACATAGAAGGTGCTAGCAGGGAATTCTCTGCCTGCCTTTCCCCAGTGCTCTGCAAGCTCTCCAGGACAACATAGAATCTGGGGCTCTGTGCTTTCTTTCATTCTGAACAAGTGTTACTGTTTTCTGCACAAAAGCGATTCTGCGAAGCAATGTGAACACTTCTGCTTCCCAGGCACAGAGAAGGTGCTAGCAGGGAATTCTCTGCCTGCCTTTCCCCAGTGCTCTGCAAGCTCTCCAGGACAACATAAAATCTGGGGCTCTGTGCTTTCTTTCCTTCTGAACAAGTGTTACTGTTTTCTGCACAAAAGCGATTCTGTGAGGCAATGTGAACACTTCTGCTTCCCAGGCACATAGAAGGTGCTATCAGGGAATTCTCTGCCTGCCTTTCCCCAGTGCTCTGCAAGCTCTCCAGGACAACATAGAATCTGGGGCTCTGTGCTTTCTTTCCTTCTGAACAAGTGTTACTGTTTTCTGCATAAAAGCGATTCTGCGAAGCAATGTGAACAGGCACAGAGAAGGTGCTAGCAGGGAATTCTCTGCCTGCCTTTCCCCAGTGCTCTGCAAGCTCTCCAGGACAACATAAAATCTGGGGCTCTGTGCTTTCTTTCCTTCTGAACAAGTGTTACTGTTTTCTGCACAAAAGCGATTCTGCGAAGCAATGTGAACACTTCTGCTTCCCAGGCACAGAGAAGGTGCTAGCAGGGAATTCTCTGCCTGCCTTTCCCCAGTGCTCTGCAAGCTCTCCAGGACAACATAAAATCTGGGGCTCTGTGCTTTCTTTCCTTCTGAACAAGTGTTACTGTTTTCTGCACAAAAGCGATTCTGCGAAGCAATGTGAACAGGCACAGAGAAGGTGCTAGCAGGGAATTCTCTGCCTGCCTTTCCCCACTGCTCTGCAAGCTCTCCAGGACAACATAAAATCTGGGGCTCTGTGCTTTCTTTCCTTCTGAACAAGTGTTACTGTTTTCTGCACAAAAGCGATTCTGCGAAACAATGTGAACAGGCACAGAGAAGGTGCTATCAGGGAATTCTCTGCCTGCCTTTCCCCAGTGCTCTGCAAGCTCTCCAGGACAACATAAAATCTGGGGCTCTGTGCTTTCTTTCCTTCTCAACAAGTGTTAGTGTTTTCTGCACAAAAGCGATTCTGCGAAGCAATGTGAACAGGCACAGAGAAGGTGCTAGCAGGGAATTCTCTGCCTGCCTTTCCCCAGTGCTCTGCAAGCTCTCCAGGACAACATAGAATCTGGGGCTCGGTGCTTTCTTTCGTTCTGAACAAGTGTTAGTGTTTTCTGCACAAAAGCGACTCTTGCGAAGCAATGTGAACACTTCTGCTTCCCAGGCACAGAGAAGGTGCTAGCAGGGAATTCTCTGCCTGCCTTTCCCCAGTGCTCTGCAAGCTCTCTAGGACAACATAAAATCTGGGGCTCTGTGCTTTCTTTCGTTCTGAACAAGTGTTAGTGTTTTCTGCACAAAAGCGCTTCTGTGAGGCAATGTGAACACTTCTGCTTCCCAGGCACATAGAAGGTGCTAGCAGGGAATTCTCTGCCTGCCTTTCCCCAGTGCTCTGCAAGCTCTCCAGGACAACATAGAATCTGGGGCTCTGTGCTTTCTTTCATTCTGAACAAGTGTTACTGTTTTCTGCACAAAAGCGATTCTGCGAAGCAATGTGAACACTTCTGCTTCCCAGGCACAGAGAAGGTGCTAGCAGGGAATTCTCTGCCTGCCTTTCCCCAGTGCTCTGCAAGCTCTCCAGGACAACATAAAATCTGGGGCTCTGTGCTTTCTTTCCTTCTGAACAAGTGTTACTGTTTTCTGCACAAAAGCGATTCTGTGAGGCAATGTGAACACTTCTGCTTCCCAGGCACATAGAAGGTGCTATCAGGGAATTCTCTGCCTGCCTTTCCCCAGTGCTCTGCAAGCTCTCCAGGACAACATAGAATCTGGGGCTCTGTGCTTTCTTTCCTTCTGAACAAGTGTTACTGTTTTCTGCATAAAAGCGATTCTGCGAAGCAATGTGAACAGGCACAGAGAAGGTACTATCAGGGAATTCTCTGCCTGCCTTTCCCCAGTGCTCTGAAAGCTCTCCAGGACAACATAAAATCTGGGGCTCTGTGCTTTCTTTCCTTCTGAACAAGTGTTACTGTTTTCTGCACAGAAGCGATTCTGCGAAGCAATGTGAACACTTCTGCTTCCCAGGCACAGAGAAGGTGCTATCAGGGAATTCTCTGCCTGCCTTTCCCCAGTGCTCTGCAAGCTCTCCAGGACAACATAAAATCTGGGGCTCTGTGCTTTCTTTCCTTCTGAACAAGTGTTACTGTTTTCTGCACAAAAGCGATTCTGCGAAGCAATGTGAACACTTCTGCTTCCCAGGCACAGAGAAGGTGCTAGGAAGGAAATCTCTGCCTGCCTTTCCCCAGTGCTCTGCAAGCTCTCCAGGACAACATAGAATCTGGGGGTCTGTGCTTTCTTTCCTTCTGAACAACTGTTACTGTTTTCTGCACAAAAGCGATTCTTGCGAAGCAATGTGAACACTTCTGCTTCCCAGGCTCAGAGAAGGTGCTAGCAAGGAATTCTCTGCCTGCCTTTCCCCAGTGCTGTGCAAGCTCTCCAGGACAAGATAAAATCTGGGGCTCTGTGCTTTCTTTCCTTCTGAACAAGTGTTACTGTTTTCTGCACAAAAGCGATTCTGCGAAGCAATGTGAACACTTCTGCTTCCCAGGCACAGAGAAGGTGCTAGCAGGGAATTCTCTGCCTGCCTTTCCCCAGTGCTCTGCAAGCTCTCCAGGACAACATAAAATCTGGGGCTCTGTGCTTTCTTTCGTTCTGAACAAGTGTTAGTGTTTTCTGCACAAAAGCGATTCTGCGAAGCAATGTGAACACTTCTGCTTCCCAGGCACAGAGAAGGTGCTAGGAAGGAAATCTCTGCCTGCCTTTCCCCAGTGCTCTGCAAGCTCTCCAGGACAACATAGAATCTGGGGCTCTGTGCTTTCTTTCGTTCTGAACAAGTGTTACTGTTTTCTGCACAAAAGCGATTCTGCGAAACAATGTGAACAGGCATAGAGAAGGTGCTATCAGGGAATTCTCTGCCTGCCTTTCCCCAGTGTTCTGCAAGCTCTCCAGGACAACAGCAAATCTGGGGCTCTGTGCTTTCTTTCGTTCTGAACAAGTGTTACTGTTTTCTGCACAAAACCGATTCTTGCGAAGCAATGTGAACACTTCTGCTTCCCAGGCACAGAGAAGGTGCTAGCAGGGAATTCTCTGCCTGCCTTTCCCCAGTGCTCTGCAAGCTCTCCAGGACAACATAGAATCTGGGGCTCTGTGCTTTCTTTCCTTCTGAACAAGTGTTACTGTTTTCTGCACAAAAGCGATTTTGCGAAGCAATGTGAACACTTCTGCTTCCCAGGCACAGAGAAGGTGCTAGCAGGGAATTCTCTGCCTGCCTTTCCCCAGTGCTCTGCAAGCTCTCCAGGACAACATAGAATCTGGGGCTCTGTGCTTTCTTTCGTTCTGAACAAGTGTTACTGTTTTCTGCACAAAAGCGATTCTGCGAAGCAATGTGAACAGGCACAGAGAAGGTGCTAGCAGGGAATTCTCTGCCTGCCTTTCCCAGTGCTCTGCAAGCTCTCCAGGACAACATAAAATCTGGGGCTCTGTGCTTTCTTTCCTTCTGAACAAGTGTTACTGTTTTCTGCACAAAAGCGACTCTTGCGAAGCAATGTGAACACTTCTGCTTCCCAGGCACAGAGAAGGTGCTAGCAAGGAATTCTCTGCCTGCCTTTCCCCAGTGCTCTGCAAGCTCTCCAGGACAACATAAAATCTGGGGCTCTGTGCTTTCTTTCCTTCTGAACAAGTGTTACTGTTTTCTGCACAAAAGCGATTCTGCGAAGCAATGTGAACAGGCACAGAGAAGGTGCTAGCAGGGAATTCTCTGTCTGCCTTTCCCCAGTGCTCTGCAAGCTCTCCAGGACAACATAAAATCTGGGGCTCTGTGCTTTCTTTCCTTCTGAACAAGTGTTAGTGTTTTCTGCACAAAAGCGATTCTGCGAAGCAATGTGAACACTTCTGCTTCCCAGGCACAGAGAAGGTGCTAGCAGGGAATTCTCTGCCTGCCTTTCCCCAGTGCTCTGCAAGCTCTCCAGGACAACATAGAATCTGGGGCTCTGTTCTTTCTTTCGTTCTGAACAAGTGTTACTGTTTTCTGCACAAAAGCGATTCTGCGAAACAATGTGAACAGGCATAGAGAAGGTGCTATCAGGGAATTCTCTGCCTGCCTTTCCCCAGTGTTCTGCAAGCTCTCCAGGACAACATAAAATCTGGGGCTCTGTGCTTTCTTTCGTTCTGAACAATTGTTACTGTTTTCTGCACAAAACCGATTCTTGCGAAGCAATGTGAACACTTCTGCTTCCCAGGCACAGAGAAGGTGCTAGCAGGGAATTCTCTGCCTGCCTTTCCCCAGTGCTCTGCAAGCTCTCCAGGACAACATAAAATCTGGGGCTCTGTGCTTTCTTTCCTTCTGAACAAGTGTTACTGTTTTCTGCACAAAAGCGATTCTTGCGAAGCAATGTGAACACTTCTGCTTCCCAGGCACAGAGAAGGTGCTAGCAGGGAATTCTCTGCCTGCCTTTCCCCAGTGCTCTGCAAGCTCTCCAGGACAACATAGAATCTGGGGCTCTGTGCTTTCTTTCGTTCTGAACAAGTGTTACTGTTTTCTGCACAAAAGCGATTCTGCGAAGCAATGTGAACAGGCACAGAGAAGGTGCTAGCAGGGAATTCTCTGCCTGCCTTTCCCCACTGCTCTGCAAGCTCTCCAGGACAACATAAAATCTGGGGCTCTGTGCTTTCTTTCGTTCTGAACAAGTGTTACTGTTTTCTGCACAAAAGCGATTCTGCGAAGCAATGTGAACACTTCTGCTTCCCAGGCACAGAGAAGGTGCTAGCAAGGAATTCTCTGCCTGCCTTTCCCCAGTGCTCTGCAAGCTCTCCAGGACAACATAAAATCTGGGGCTCTGTGCTTTCTTTCCTTCTGAACAAGTGTTACTGTTTTCTGCACAAAAGCGATTCTGCGAAGCAATGTGAACAGGCACAGAGAAGGTGCTAGCAGGGAATTCTCTGACTGCCTTTCCCAGTGCTCTGCAAGCTCTCCAGGACAACATAAAATCTGGGGCTCTGTGCTTTCTTTCCTTCTGAACAAGTGTTACTGTTTTCTGCACAAAAGCGACTCTTGCGAAGCAATGTGAACACTTCTGCTTCCCAGGCACAGAGAAGGTGCTAGCAAGGAATTCTCTGCCTGCCTTTCCCCAGTGCTCTGCAAGCTCTCCAGGACAACATAAAATCTGGGGCTCTGTGCTTTCTTTCCTTCTGAACAAGTGTTACTGTTTTCTGCACAAAAGCGATTCTTTGAAGCAATGTGAACAGGCACAGAGAAGGTGCTAGCAGGGAATTCTCTGCCTGCCTTTCCCCAGTGCTCTGCAAGCTCTCCAGGACAACATAAAATCTGGGGCTCTGTGCTTTCTTTCCTTCTGAACAAGTGTTACTGTTTTCTGCACAAAAGCGATTCTGCGAAGCAATGTGAACACTTCTGCTTCCCAGGCACATAGAAGGTGCTAGCAGGGAATTCTCTGCCTGCCTTTCCCCAGTGCTCTGCAAGCTCTCCAGGACAACATAAAATCTGGGGCTCTGTGCTTTCTTTCCTTCTGAACAAGTGTTACTGTTTTCTGCACAAAACCGATTCTGCGAAACAATGTGAACACTTCTGCTTCCCAGGCACAGAGAAGGTGCTAGCAGGGAATTCTCTGCCTGCCTTTCCCCAGTGCTCTGCAAGTTCTCCAGGACAACATAAAATCTGGGGATCTGTGCTTTCTTTCCTTCTGAACAAGTGTTAGTGTTTTCGGCACAAAAGCGATTCTGCGAAGCAATGTGAACACTTCTGCTTCCCAGGCACAGAGAAGGTGCTAGCAAGGAATTCTCTGCCTGCCTTTCCCCAGTGCTCTGCAAGCTCTCCAGGACAACATAAAATCTGGGGCTCTGTGCTTTCTTTCATTCTGAACAAGTGTTACTGTTTTCTGCACAAAAGCGATTCTGCGAAGCAATGTGAACACTTCTGCTTCCCAGGCACAGAGAAGGTGCTAGCAAGGATTTCTCTGCCTGCCTTTCCCCAGTGCTCTGCAAGCTCTCCAGGACAACATAGAATCTGGGGCTCTGTGCTTTCTTTCGTTCTGAACAAGTGTTAGTGTTTTCTGCACAAAAGCGATTCTGCGAAGCAATGTGAACAGGCACAGAGAAGGTGCTAGCAGGGAATTCTCTGCCTGCCTTTCCCCAGTGCTCTGCAAGCTCTCCAGGACAACATAAAATCTGGGGCTCTGTGCTTTCTTTCCTTCTGAACAAGTGTTACTGTTTTCTGCACAAAAGCGATTCTGCGAAGCAATGTGAACACTTCTGCTTCCCAGGCACAGAGAAGGTGCTAGCAGGGAATTCTCTGCCTGCCTTTCCCCAGTGCTCTGCAAGCTCTCCAGGACAACATAAAATCTGGGGCTCGGTGCTTTCTTTCCTTCTGAACAAGTGTTACTGTTTTCTGCACAAAAGCGATTCTGCGAAGCAATGTGAACAGGCACAGAGAAGGTGCTAGCAGGGAATTCTCTGCCTGCCTTTCCCCACTGCTCTGCAAGCTCTCCAGGACAACATAAAATCTGGGGCTCTGTGCTTTCTTTCCTTCTGAACAAGTGTTACTGTTTTCTGCACAAAAGCGATTCTGCGAAACAATGTGAACAGGCACAGAGAAGGTGCTATCAGGGAATTCTCTGCCTGCCTTTCCCCAGTGCTCTGCAAGCTCTCCAGGACAACATAAAATCTGGGGCTCTGTGCTTTCTTTCGTTCTGAACAAGTGTTACTGTTTTCTGCACAAAAGCGATTCTTGCGAAGCAATGTGAACACTTCTGCTTCCCAGGCACAGAGAAGGTGCTAGCAGGGAATTCTCTGCCTGCCTTTCCCCAGTGCTCTGCAAGCTCTCCAGGACAACATAGAATCTGGGGCTCTGTGCTTTCTTTCGTTCTGAACAAGTGTTACTGTTTTCTGCACAAAAGCGATTCTGCGAAACAATGTGAACAGGCATAGAGAAGGTGCTATCAGGGAATTCTCTGCCTGCCTTTCCCCAGTGTTCTGCAAGCTCTCCAGGACAACATAAAATCTGGGGCTCTGTGCTTTCTTTCGTTCTGAACAAGTGTTACTGTTTTCTGCACAAAACCGATTCTTGCGAAGCAATGTGAACACTTCTGCTTCCCAGGCACAGAGAAGGTGCTAGCAGGGAATTCTCTGCCTGCCTTTCCCCAGTGCTCTGCAAGCTCTCCAGGACAACATAAAATCTGGGGCTCTGTGCTTTCTTTCCTTCTGAACAAGTGTTACTGTTTTCTGCACAAAAGCGATTTTGCGAAGCAATGTGAACACTTCTGCTTCCCAGGCACAGAGAAGGTGCTAGCAGGGAATTCTCTGCCTGCCTTTCCCCAGTGCTCTGCAAGCTCTCCAGGACAACATAGAATCTGGGGCTCTGTGCTTTCTTTCGTTCTGAACAAGTGTTACTGTTTTCTGCACAAAAGCGATTCTGCGAAGCAATGTGAACAGGCACAGAGAAGGTGCTAGCAGGGAATTCTCTGCCTGCCTTTCCCCACTGCTCTGCAAGCTCTCCAGGACAACATAAAATCTGGGGCTCTGTGCTTTCTTTCGTTCTGAACAAGTGTTAGTGTTTTCTGCACAAAAGCGATTCTGCGAAGCAATGTGAACACTTCTGCTTCCCAGGCACAGAGAAGGTGCTATCAGGGAATTCTCTGCCTGCCTTTCCCCAGTGCTCTGCAAGCTCTCCAGGACAACATAAAATCTGGGGCTCTGTGCTTTCTTTCCTTCTGAACAAGTGTTACTGTTTTCTGCACAAAAGCGATTCTGCGAAGCAATGTGAACAGGCACAGAGAAGGTGCTAGCAGGGAATTCTCTGCCTGCCTTTCCCAGTGCTCTGCAAGCTCTCCAGGACAACATAAAATCTGGGGCTCTGTGCTTTCTTTCCTTCTGAACAAGTGTTACTGTTTTCTGCACAAAAGCGACTCTTGCGAAGCAATGTGAACACTTCTGCTTCCCAGGCACAGAGAAGGTGCTAGCAAGGAATTCTCTGCCTGCCTTTCCCCAGTGCTCTGCAAGCTCTCCAGGACAACATAAAATCTGGGGCTCTGTGCTTTCTTTCCTTCTGAACAAGTGTTACTGTTTTCTGCACAAAAGCGATTCTTTGAAGCAATGTGAACAGGCACAGAGAAGGTGCTAGCAGGGAATTCTCTGCCTGCCTTTCCCCAGTGCTCTGCAAGCTCTCCAGGACAACATAAAATCTGGGGCTCTGTGCTTTCTTTCCTTCTGAACAAGTGTTACTGTTTTCTGCACAAAAGCGATTCTGCGAAGCAATGTGAACACTTCTGCTTCCCAGGCACAGAGAAGGTGCTAGCAAGGATTTCTCTGCCTGCCTTTCCCCAGTGCTGTGCAAGCTCTCCAGGACAACATAGAATCTGGGGCTCTGTGCTTTCTTTCGTTCTGAACAAGTGTTAGTGTTTTCTGCACAAAAGCGATTCTGCGAAGCAATGTGAACAGGCACAGAGAAGGTGCTAGCAGGGAATTCTCTGCCTGCCTTTCCCCAGTGCTCTGCAAGCTCTCCAGGACAACATAAAATCTGGGGCTCTGTGCTTTCTTTCCTTCTGAACAAGTGTTACTGTTTTCTGCACAAAAGCGATTCTGCGAAGCAATGTGAACACTTCTGCTTCCCAGGCACAGAGAAGGTGCTAGCAGGGAATTCTCTGCCTGCCTTTCCCCAGTGCTCTGCAAGCTCTCCAGGACAACATAAAATCTGGGGCTCTGTGCTTTCTTTCCTTCTGAACAAGTGTTACTGTTTTCTGCACAAAAGCGATTCTGCGAAGCAATGTGAACAGGCACAGAGAAGGTGCTAGCAGGGAATTCTCTGCCTGCCTTTCCCCACTGCTCTGCAAGCTCTCCAGGACAACATAAAATCTGGGGCTCTGTGCTTTCTTTCCTTCTGAACAAGTGTTACTGTTTTCTGCACAAAAGCGATTCTGCGAAACAATGTGAACAGGCACAGAGAAGGTGCTATCAGGGAATTCTCTGCCTGCCTTTCCCCAGTGCTCTGCAAGCTCTCCAGGACAACATAAAATCTGGGGCTCTGTGCTTTCTTTCGTTCTGAACAAGTGTTACTGTTTTCTGCACAAAAGCGATTCTTGCGAAGCAATGTGAACACTTCTGCTTCCCAGGCACAGAGAAGGTGCTAGCAGGGAATTCTCTGCCTGCCTTTCCCCAGTGCTCTGCAAGCTCTCCAGGACAACATAGAATCTGGGGCTCTGTGCTTTCTTTCGTTCTGAACAAGTGTTACTGTTTTCTGCACAAAAGCGATTCTGCGAAACAATGTGAACAGGCATAGAGAAGGTGCTATCAGGGAATTCTCTGCCTGCCTTTCCCCAGTGTTCTGCAAGCTCTCCAGGACAACATAAAATCTGGGGCTCTGTGCTTTCTTTCGTTCTGAACAAGTGTTACTGTTTTCTGCACAAAACCGATTCTTGCGAAGCAATGTGAACACTTCTGCTTCCCAGGCACAGAGAAGGTGCTAGCAGGGAATTCTCTGCCTGCCTTTCCCCAGTGCTCTGCAAGCTCTCCAGGACAACATAAAATCTGGGGCTCTGTGCTTTCTTTCCTTCTGAACAAGTGTTACTGTTTTCTGCACAAAAGCGATTTTGCGAAGCAATGTGAACACTTCTGCTTCCCAGGCACAGAGAAGGTGCTAGCAGGGAATTCTCTGCCTGCCTTTCCCCAGTGCTCTGCAAGCTCTCCAGGACAACATAGAATCTGGGGCTCTGTGCTTTCTTTCCTTCTGAACAAGTGTTACTGTTTTCTGCACAAAAGCGATTCTGCGAAGCAATGTGAACAGGCACAGAGAAGGTGCTAGCAGGGAATTCTCTGCCTGCCTTTCCCAGTGCTCTGCAAGCTCTCCAGGACAACATAAAATCTGGGGCTCTGTGCTTTCTTTCCTTCTGAACAAGTGTTACTGTTTTCTGCACAAAAGCGACTCTTGCGAAGCAATGTGAACACTTCTGCTTCCCAGGCACAGAGAAGGTGCTAGCAAGGAATTCTCTGCCTGCCTTTCCCCAGTGCTCTGCAAGCTCTCCAGGACAACATAAAATCTGGGGCTCTGTGCTTTCTTTCCTTCTGAACAAGTGTTACTGTTTTCTGCACAAAAGCGATTCTTTGAAGCAATGTGAACAGGCACAGAGAAGGTGCTAGCAGGGAATTCTCTGCCTGCCTTTCCCCAGTGCTCTGCAAGCTCTCCAGGACAACATAAAATCTGGGGCTCTGTGCTTTCTTTCCTTCTGAACAAGTGTTACTGTTTTCTGCACAAAAGCGATTCTGCGAAGCAATGTGAACACTTCTGCTTCCCAGGCACATAGAAGGTGCTAGCAGGGAATTCTCTGCCTGCCTTTCCCCAGTGCTCTGCAAGCTCTCCAGGACAACATAAAATCTGGGGCTCTGTGCTTTCTTTCCTTCTGAACAAGTGTTACTGTTTTCTGCACAAAACCGATTCTGCGAAACAATGTGAACACTTCTGCTTCCCAGGCACAGAGAAGGTGCTAGCAGGGAATTCTCTGCCTGCCTTTCCCCAGTGCTCTGCAAGTTCTCCAGGACAACATAAAATCTGGGGATCTGTGCTTTCTTTCCTTCTGAACAAGTGTTAGTGTTTTCGGCACAAAAGCGATTCTGCGAAGCAATGTGAACACTTCTGCTTCCCAGGCACAGAGAAGGTGCTAGCAAGGAATTCTCTGCCTGCCTTTCCCCAGTGCTCTGCAAGCTCTCCAGGACAACATAAAATCTGGGGCTCTGTGCTTTCTTTCATTCTGAACAAGTGTTACTGTTTTCTGCACAAAAGCGATTCTGCGAAGCAATGTGAACACTTCTGCTTCCCAGGCACAGAGAAGGTGCTAGCAAGGATTTCTCTGCCTGCCTTTCCCCAGTGCTCTGCAAGCTCTCCAGGACAACATAGAATCTGGGGCTCTGTGCTTTCTTTCGTTCTGAACAAGTGTTAGTGTTTTCTGCACAAAAGCGATTCTGCGAAGCAATGTGAACAGGCACAGAGAAGGTGCTAGCAGGGAATTCTCTGCCTGCCTTTCCCCAGTGCTCTGCAAGCTCTCCAGGACAACATAAAATCTGGGGCTCTGTGCTTTCTTTCCTTCTGAACAAGTGTTACTGTTTTCTGCACAAAAGCGATTCTGCGAAGCAATGTGAACACTTCTGCTTCCCAGGCACAGAGAAGGTGCTAGCAGGGAATTCTCTGCCTGCCTTTCCCCAGTGCTCTGCAAGCTCTCCAGGACAACATAAAATCTGGGGCTCTGTGCTTTCTTTCCTTCTGAACAAGTGTTACTGTTTTCTGCACAAAAGCGATTCTGCGAAGCAATGTGAACAGGCACAGAGAAGGTGCTAGCAGGGAATTCTCTGCCTGCCTTTCCCCAGTGCTCTGCAAGCTCTCCAGGACAACATAAAATCTGGGGCTCTGTGCTTTCTTTCCTTCTGAACAAGTGTTACTGTTTTCTGCACAAAAGCGATTCTGCGAAACAATGTGAACAGGCACAGAGAAGGTGCTATCAGGGAATTCTCTGCCTGCCTTTCCCCAGTGCTCTGCAAGCTCTCCAGGACAACATAAAATCTGGGGCTCTGTGCTTTCTTTCGTTCTGAACAAGTGTTACTGTTTTCTGCACAAAAGCGATTCTTGCGAAGCAATGTGAACACTTCTGCTTCCCAGGCACAGAGAAGGTGCTAGCAAGGAATTCTCTGCCTGCCTTTCCCCAGTGCTCTGCAAGCTCTCCAGGACAACATAAAATCTGGGGCTCTGTGCTTTCTTTCCTTCTGAACAAGTGTTAGTGTTTTCTGCACAAAAGCGATTCTGCGAAGCAATGTGAACAGGCACAGAGAAGGTGCTATCAGGGAATTCTCTGCCTGCCTTTCCCCAGTGCTCTGCAAGCTCTCCAGGACAACATAAAATCTGGGGCTCTGTGCTTTCTTTCCTTCTGAACAAGTGTTACTGTTTTCTGCACAAAAGCGATTCTGCGAAGCAATGTGAACACTTCTGCTTCCCAGGCACATAGAAGGTGCTAGCAGGGAATTCTCTGCCTGCCTTTCCCCAGTGCTCTGCAAGCTCTCCAGGACAACATAGAATCTGGGGGTCTGTGCTTTCTTTCCTTCTGAACAAGTGTTACTGTTTTCTGCACAAAAGCGATTCTTGCGAAGCAATGTGAACACTTCTGCTTCCCAGGCACAGAGAAGGTGCTATCAGGGAATTCTCTGCCTGCCTTTCCCCAGTGCTCTGCAAGCTCTCCAGGACAACATAGAATCTGGGGCTCTGTGCTTTTTTTCCTTCTGAACAAGTGTTAGTGTTTTCTGCACAAAAGGGATTCTTGCGAAGCAATGTGAACACTTCTGCTTCCCAGGCACAGAGAAGGTGCTAGCAAGGAATTCTCTGCCTGCCTTTCCCCAGTGCTCTGCAAGCTCTCCAGGACAACATAAAATCTGGGGCTCTGTGCTTTCTTTCCTTCTGAACAAGTGTTAGTGTTTTCTGCACTAAAGCGATTCTGCGAAGCAATGTGAACAGGCACAGAGAAGGTGCTATCAGGGAATTCTCTGCCTGCCTTTCCCCAGTGCTCTGAAAGCTCTCCAGGACAACATAAAATCTGGGGCTCTGTGCTTTCTTTCCTTCTGAACAAGTGTTACTGTTTTCTGCACAAAAGCGATTCTGCGAAGCAATGTGAACACTTCTGCTTCCCAGGCACAGAGAAGGTGCTAGCAGGGAATTCTCTGCCTGCCTTTCCCCAGTGCTCTGCAAGCTCTCCAGGACAACATAAAATCTGGGGCTCTGTGCTTTCTTTCCTTCTGAACAAGTGTTACTGTTTTCTGCACAAAAGCGATTCTGCGAAGCAATGTGAACAGTTCTGCTTCCCAGGCACAGAGAAGGTGCTAGGAAGGAAATCTCTGCCTGCCTTTCCCCAGTGCTCTGCAAGCTCTCCAGGACAACATAGAATCTGGGGCTCTGTGCTTTCTTTCGTTCTGAACAAGTGTTACTGTTTTCTGCACAAAAGCGATTCTGCGAAACAATGTGAACAGGCATAGAGAAGGTGCTATCAGGGAATTCTCTGCCTGCCTTTCCCCAGTGCTCTGCAAGCTCTCCAGGACAACATAAAATCTGGGGCTCTGTGCTTTCTTTCCTTCTGAACAAGTGTTACTGTTTTCTGCACAAAAGCGATTCTGCGAAACAATGTGAACAGGCACAGAGAAGGTGCTATCAGGGAATTCTCTGCCTGCCTTTCCCCAGTGCTCTGCAAGCTCTCCAGGACAACATAAAATCTGGGGCTCTGTGCTTTCTTTCGTTCTGAACAAGTGTTACTGTTTTCTGCACAAAAGCGATTCTTGCGAAGCAATGTGAACACTTCTGCTTCCCAGGCACAGAGAAGGTGCTAGCAAGGAATTCTCTGCCTGCCTTTCCCCAGTGCTCTGCAAGCTCTCCAGGACAACATAAAATCTGGGGCTCTGTGCTTTCTTTCCTTCTGAACAAGTGTTAGTGTTTTCTGCACAAAAGCGATTCTGCGAAGCAATGTGAACAGGCACAGAGAAGGTGCTATCAGGGAATTCTCTGCCTGCCTTTCCCCAGTGCTCTGCAAGCTCTCCAGGACAACATAAAATCTGGGGCTCTGTGCTTTCTTTCCTTCTGAACAAGTGTTACTGTTTTCTGCACAAAAGCGATTCTGCGAAGCAATGTGAACACTTCTGCTTCCCAGGCACATAGAAGGTGCTAGCAGGGAATTCTCTGCCTGCCTTTCCCCAGTGCTGTGCAAGCTCTCCAGGACAACATAGAATCTGGGGCTCTGTGCTTTTTTTCCTTCTGAACAAGTGTTAGTGTTTTCTGCACAAAAGGGATTCTTGCGAAGCAATGTGAACACTTCTGCTTCCCAGGCACAGAGAAGGTGCTAGCAAGGAATTCTCTGCCTGCCTTTCCCCAGTGCTCTGCAAGCTCTCCAGGACAACATAGAATCTGGGGGTCTGTGCTTTCTTTCCTTCTGAACAAGTGTTACTGTTTTCTGCACAAAAGCGATTCTTGCGAAGCAATGTGAACACTTCTGCTTCCCAGGCACAGAGAAGGTGCTAGCAAGGAATTCTCTGCCTGCCTTTCCCCAGTGCTGTGCAAGCTCTCCAGGACAACATAAAATCTGGGGCTCTGTGCTTTCTTTCGTTCTGAACAAGTGTTACTGTTTTCTGCACAAAAGCGATTCTTGCGAAGCAATGTGAACACTTCTGCTTCCCAGGCACAGAGAAGGTGCTAGCAAGGAATTCTCTGCCTGCCTTTACCCAGTGCTCTGCAAGCTCTCCAGGACAACATAAAATCTGGGGCTCTGTGCTTTCTTTCCTTCTGAACAAGTGTTAGTGTTTTCTGCACAAAAGCGATTCTTTGAAGCAATGTGAACAGGCACAGAGAAGGTGCTAGCAGGGAATTCTCTGCCTGCCTTTCCCCAGTGCTCTGCAAGCTCTCCAGGACAACATAAAATCTGGGGCTCTGTGCTTTCTTTCCTTCTGAACAAGTGTTAGTGTTTTCTGCACAAAAGCGATTCTGCGAAGCAATGTGAACACTTCTGCTTCCCAGGCACATAGAAGGTGCTAGCAGGGAATTCTCTGCCTGCCTTTCCCCAGTGCTCTGCAAGCTCTCCAGGACAACATAGAATCTGGGGGTCTGTGCTTTCTTTCCTTCTGAACAACTGTTACTGTTTTCTGCACAAAAGCGATTCTTGCGAAGCAATGTGAACACTTCTGCTTCCCAGGCACAGAGAAGGTACTATCAGGGAATTCTCTGCCTGCCTTTCCCCAGTGCTCTGCAAGCTCTCCAGGACAACATAGAATCTGGGGCTCTGTGCTTTTTTTCCTTCTGAACAAGTGTTAGTGTTTTCTGCACAAAAGGGATTCTTGCGAAGCAATGTGAACACTTCTGCTTCCCAGGCACAGAGAAGGTGCTAGCAAGGAATTCTCTGCCTGCCTTTCCCCAGTGCTCTGCAAGCTCTCCAGGACAACATAAAATCTGGGGCTCTGTGCTTTCTTTCCTTCTGAACAAGTGTTACTGTTTTCTGCACAAAAGCGATTCTGCGAAGCAATGTGAACACTTCTGCTTCCCAGGCACAGAGAAGGTGCTAGCAGGGAATTCTCTGCCTGCCTTTCCCCAGTGCTCTGCAAGCTCTCCAGGACAACATAAAATCTGGGGCTCTGTGCTTTCTTTCCTTCTGAACAAGTGTTACTGTTTTCTGCACAAAAGCGATTCTGCGAAGCAATGTGAACACTTCTGCTTCCCAGGCACAGAGAAGGTGCTAGGAAGGAAATCTCTGCCTGCCTTTCCCCAGTGCTCTGCAAGCTCTCCAGGACAACATAGAATCTGGGGCTCTGTGCTTTCTTTCGTTCTGAACAAGTGTTACTGTTTTCTGCACAAAAGCGATTCTGCGAAACAATGTGAACAGGCATAGAGAAGGTGCTATCAGGGAATTCTCTGCCTGCCTTTCCCCAGTGCTCTGCAAGCTCTCCAGGACAACATAAAATCTGGGGCTCTGTGCTTTCTTTCCTTCTGAACAAGTGTTACTGTTTTCTGCACAAAAGCGATTTTGCGAAGCAATGTGAACACTTCTGCTTCCCAGGCACAGAGAAGGTGCTAGCAGGGAATTCTCTGCCTGCCTTTCCCCAGTGCTCTGCAAGCTCTCCAGGACAACATAGAATCTGGGGCTCTGTGCTTTCTTTCGTTCTGAACAAGTGTTACTGTTTTCTGCACAAAAGCGATTCTGCGAAGCAATGTGAACAGGCACAGAGAAGGTGCTAGCAGGGAATTCTCTGCCTGCCTTTCCCCACTGCTCTGCAAGCTCTCCAGGACAACATAAAATCTGGGGCTCTGTGCTTTCTTTCGTTCTGAACAAGTGTTACTGTTTTCTGCACAAAAGCGATTCTGCGAAGCAATGTGAACACTTCTGCTTCCCAGGCACAGAGAAGGTGCTAGCAGGGAATTCTCTGCCTGCCTTTCCCCAGTGCTCTGCAAGCTCTCCAGGACAACATAAAATCTGGGGCTCTGTGCTTTCTTTCCTTCTGAACAAGTGTTACTGTTTTCTGCACAAAAGCGACTCTTGCGAAGCAATGTGAACACTTCTGCTTCCCAGGCACAGAGAAGGTGCTAGCAAGGAATTCTCTGCCTGCCTTTCCCCAGTGCTCTGCAAGCTCTCCAGGACAACATAGAATCTGGGGCTCTGTGCTTTCTTTCCTTCTGAACAAGTGTTACTGTTTTCTGCACAAAAGCGATTCTGCGAAGCAATGTGAACAGGCACAGAGAAGGTGCTAGCAGGGAATTCTCTGCCTGCCTTTCCCCAGTGCTCTGCAAGCTCTCCAGGACAACATAAAATCTGGGGCTCTGTGCTTTCTTTCCTTCTGAACAAGTGTTACTGTTTTCTGCACAAAAGCGATTCTGCGAAGCAATGTGAACACTTCTGCTTCCCAGGCACAGAGAAGGTGCTAGCAAGGAATTCTCTGCCTGCCTTTCCCCAGTGCTCTGCAAGCTCTCCAGGACAACATAAAATCTGGGGCTCTGTGCTTTCTTTCCTTCTGAACAAGTGTTACTGTTTTCTGCACAAAAGCGATTCTGCGAAGCAATGTGAACACTTCTGCTTCCCAGGCACAGAGAAGGTGCTAGCAGGGAATTCTCTGCCTGCCTTTCCCCAGTGCTCTGCAAGTTCTCCAGGACAACATAAAATCTGGGGATCTGTGCTTTCTTTCCTTCTGAACAAGTGTTAGTGTTTTCGGCACAAAAGCGATTCTGCGAAGCAATGTGAACACTTCTGCTTCCCAGGCACAGAGAAGGTGCTAGCAAGGAATTCTCTGCCTGCCTTTCCCCAGTGCTCTGCAAGCTCTCCAGGACAACATAAAATCTGGGGCTCTGTGCTTTCTTTCATTCTGAACAAGTGTTACTGTTTTCTGCACAAAAGCGATTCTGCGAAGCAATGTGAACACTTCTGCTTCCCAGGCACAGAGAAGGTGCTAGCAAGGATTTCTCTGCCTGCCTTTCCCCAGTGCTCTGCAAGCTCTCCAGGACAACATAGAATCTGGGGCTCTGTGCTTTCTTTCGTTCTGAACAAGTGTTACTGTTTTCTGCACAAAAGCGATTCTGCGAAGCAATGTGAACAGGCACAGAGAAGGTGCTAGCAGGGAATTCTCTGCCTGCCTTTCCCCAGTGCTCTGCAAGCTCTCCAGGACAACATAAAATCTGGGGCTCTGTGCTTTCTTTCCTTCTGAACAAGTGTTACTGTTTTCTGCACAAAAGCGATTCTGCGAAGCAATGTGAACACTTCTGCTTCCCAGGCACAGAGAAGGTGCTAGCAGGGAATTCTCTGCCTGCCTTTCCCCAGTGCTCTGCAAGCTCTCCAGGACAACATAAAATCTGGGGCTCTGTGCTTTCTTTCCTTCTGAACAAGTGTTACTGTTTTCTGCACAAAAGCGATTCTGCGAAGCAATGTGAACAGGCACAGAGAAGGTGCTAGCAGGGAATTCTCTGCCTGCCTTTCCCCACTGCTCTGCAAGCTCTCCAGGACAACATAAAATCTGGGGCTCTGTGCTTTCTTTCCTTCTGAACAAGTGTTACTGTTTTCTGCACAAAAGCGATTCTGCGAAACAATGTGAACAGGCACAGAGAAGGTGCTATCAGGGAATTCTCTGCCTGCCTTTCCCCAGTGCTCTGCAAGCTCTCCAGGACAACATAAAATCTGGGGCTCTGTGCTTTCTTTCCTTCTGAACAAGTGTTACTGTTTTCTGCACAAAAGCGATTCTGCGAAGCAATGTGAACACTTCTGCTTCCCAGGCACAGAGAAGGTGCTAGCAGGGAATTCTCTGCCTGCCTTTCCCCAGTGCTCTGCAAGCTCTCCAGGACAACATAAAATCTGGGGCTCTGTGCTTTCTTTCCTTCTGAACAAGTGTTACTGTTTTCTGCACAAAAGCGATTTTGCGAAGCAATGTGAACACTTCTGTTTCCCAGGCACAGAGAAGGTGCTAGCAGGGAATTCTCTGCCTGCCTTTCCCCAGTGCTCTGCAAGCTCTCCAGGACAACATAGAATCTGGGGCTCTGTGCTTTCTTTCCTTCTGAACAAGTGTTACTGTTTTCTGCACAAAAGCGATTCTGCGAAGCAATGTGAACAGGCACAGAGAAGGTGCTAGCAGGGAATTCTCTGCCTGCCTTTCCCAGTGCTCTGCAAGCTCTCCAGGACAACATAAAATCTGGGGCTCTGTGCTTTCTTTCCTTCTGAACAAGTGTTACTGTTTTCTGCACAAAAGCGACTCTTGCGAAGCAATGTGAACACTTCTGCTTCCCAGGCACAGAGAAGGTGCTAGCAAGGAATTCTCTGCCTGCCTTTCCCCAGTGCTCTGCAAGCTCTCCAGGACAACATAAAATCTGGGGCTCTGTGCTTTCTTTCCTTCTGAACAAGTGTTACTGTTTTCTGCACAAAAGCGATTCTTTGAAGCAATGTGAACAGGCACAGAGAAGGTGCTAGCAGGGAATTCTCTGCCTGCCTTTCCCCAGTGCTCTGCAAGCTCTCCAGGACAACATAAAATCTGGGGCTCTGTGCTTTCTTTCCTTCTGAACAAGTGTTACTGTTTTCTGCACAAAAGCGATTCTGCGAAGCAATGTGAACACTTCTGCTTCCCAGGCACATAGAAGGTGCTAGCAGGGAATTCTCTGCCTGCCTTTCCCCAGTGCTCTGCAAGCTCTCCAGGACAACATAAAATCTGGGGCTCTGTGCTTTCTTTCCTTCTGAACAAGTGTTACTGTTTTCTGCACAAAACCGATTCTGCGAAACAATGTGAACACTTCTGCTTCCCAGGCACAGAGAAGGTGCTAGCAGGGAATTCTCTGCCTGCCTTTCCCCAGTGCTCTGCAAGTTCTCCAGGACAACATAAAATCTGGGGATCTGTGCTTTCTTTCCTTCTGAACAAGTGTTAGTGTTTTCGGCACAAAAGCGATTCTGCGAAGCAATGTGAACACTTCTGCTTCCCAGGCACAGAGAAGGTGCTAGCAAGGAATTCTCTGCCTGCCTTTCCCCAGTGCTCTGCAAGCTCTCCAGGACAACATAAAATCTGGGGCTCTGTGCTTTCTTTCATTCTGAACAAGTGTTACTGTTTTCTGCACAAAAGCGATTCTGCGAAGCAATGTGAACACTTCTGCTTCCCAGGCACAGAGAAGGTGCTAGCAAGGATTTCTCTGCCTGCCTTTCCCCAGTGCTCTGCAAGCTCTCCAGGACAACATAGAATCTGGGGCTCTGTGCTTTCTTTCGTTCTGAACAAGTGTTAGTGTTTTCTGCACAAAAGCGATTCTGCGAAGCAATGTGAACAGGCACAGAGAAGGTGCTAGCAGGGAATTCTCTGCCTGCCTTTCCCCAGTGCTCTGCAAGCTCTCCAGGACAACATAAAATCTGGGGCTCTGTGCTTTCTTTCCTTCTGAACAAGTGTTACTGTTTTCTGCACAAAAGCGATTCTGCGAAGCAATGTGAACACTTCTGCTTCCCAGGCACAGAGAAGGTGCTAGCAGGGAATTCTCTGCCTGCCTTTCCCCAGTGCTCTGCAAGCTCTCCAGGACAACATAAAATCTGGGGCTCTGTGCTTTCTTTCCTTCTGAACAAGTGTTACTGTTTTCTGCACAAAAGCGATTCTGCGAAGCAATGTGAACAGGCACAGAGAAGGTGCTAGCAGGGAATTCTCTGCCTGCCTTTCCCCAGTGCTCTGCAAGCTCTCCAGGACAACATAAAATCTGGGGCTCTGTGCTTTCTTTCCTTCTGAACAAGTGTTACTGTTTTCTGCACAAAAGCGATTCTGCGAAACAATGTGAACAGGCACAGAGAAGGTGCTATCAGGGAATTCTCTGCCTGCCTTTCCCCAGTGCTCTGCAAGCTCTCCAGGACAACATAAAATCTGGGGCTCTGTGCTTTCTTTCGTTCTGAACAAGTGTTACTGTTTTCTGCACAAAAGCGATTCTTGCGAAGCAATGTGAACACTTCTGCTTCCCAGGCACAGAGAAGGTGCTAGCAAGGAATTCTCTGCCTGCCTTTCCCCAGTGCTCTGCAAGCTCTCCAGGACAACATAAAATCTGGGGCTCTGTGCTTTCTTTCCTTCTGAACAAGTGTTAGTGTTTTCTGCACAAAAGCGATTCTGCGAAGCAATGTGAACAGGCACAGAGAAGGTGCTATCAGGGAATTCTCTGCCTGCCTTTCCCCAGTGCTCTGCAAGCTCTCCAGGACAACATAAAATCTGGGGCTCTGTGCTTTCTTTCCTTCTGAACAAGTGTTACTGTTTTCTGCACAAAAGCGATTCTGCGAAGCAATGTGAACACTTCTGCTTCCCAGGCACATAGAAGGTGCTAGCAGGGAATTCTCTGCCTGCCTTTCCCCAGTGCTCTGCAAGCTCTCCAGGACAACATAGAATCTGGGGGTCTGTGCTTTCTTTCCTTCTGAACAAGTGTTACTGTTTTCTGCACAAAAGCGATTCTTGCGAAGCAATGTGAACACTTCTGCTTCCCAGGCACAGAGAAGGTGCTATCAGGGAATTCTCTGCCTGCCTTTCCCCAGTGCTCTGCAAGCTCTCCAGGACAACATAGAATCTGGGGCTCTGTGCTTTTTTTCCTTCTGAACAAGTGTTAGTGTTTTCTGCACAAAAGGGATTCTTGCGAAGCAATGTGAACACTTCTGCTTCCCAGGCACAGAGAAGGTGCTAGCAAGGAATTCTCTGCCTGCCTTTCCCCAGTGCTCTGCAAGCTCTCCAGGACAACATAAAATCTGGGGCTCTGTGCTTTCTTTCCTTCTGAACAAGTGTTAGTGTTTTCTGCACTAAAGCGATTCTGCGAAGCAATGTGAACAGGCACAGAGAAGGTGCTATCAGGGAATTCTCTGCCTGCCTTTCCCCAGTGCTCTGAAAGCTCTCCAGGACAACATAAAATCTGGGGCTCTGTGCTTTCTTTCCTTCTGAACAAGTGTTACTGTTTTCTGCACAAAAGCGATTCTGCGAAGCAATGTGAACACTTCTGCTTCCCAGGCACAGAGAAGGTGCTAGCAGGGAATTCTCTGCCTGCCTTTCCCCAGTGCTCTGCAAGCTCTCCAGGACAACATAAAATCTGGGGCTCTGTGCTTTCTTTCCTTCTGAACAAGTGTTACTGTTTTCTGCACAAAAGCGATTCTGCGAAGCAATGTGAACAGTTCTGCTTCCCAGGCACAGAGAAGGTGCTAGGAAGGAAATCTCTGCCTGCCTTTCCCCAGTGCTCTGCAAGCTCTCCAGGACAACATAGAATCTGGGGCTCTGTGCTTTCTTTCGTTCTGAACAAGTGTTACTGTTTTCTGCACAAAAGCGATTCTGCGAAACAATGTGAACAGGCATAGAGAAGGTGCTATCAGGGAATTCTCTGCCTGCCTTTCCCCAGTGCTCTGCAAGCTCTCCAGGACAACATAAAATCTGGGGCTCTGTGCTTTCTTTCCTTCTGAACAAGTGTTACTGTTTTCTGCACAAAAGCGATTCTGCGAAACAATGTGAACAGGCACAGAGAAGGTGCTATCAGGGAATTCTCTGCCTGCCTTTCCCCAGTGCTCTGCAAGCTCTCCAGGACAACATAAAATCTGGGGCTCTGTGCTTTCTTTCGTTCTGAACAAGTGTTACTGTTTTCTGCACAAAAGCGATTCTTGCGAAGCAATGTGAACACTTCTGCTTCCCAGGCACAGAGAAGGTGCTAGCAAGGAATTCTCTGCCTGCCTTTCCCCAGTGCTCTGCAAGCTCTCCAGGACAACATAAAATCTGGGGCTCTGTGCTTTCTTTCCTTCTGAACAAGTGTTAGTGTTTTCTGCACAAAAGCGATTCTGCGAAGCAATGTGAACAGGCACAGAGAAGGTGCTATCAGGGAATTCTCTGCCTGCCTTTCCCCAGTGCTCTGCAAGCTCTCCAGGACAACATAAAATCTGGGGCTCTGTGCTTTCTTTCCTTCTGAACAAGTGTTACTGTTTTCTGCACAAAAGCGATTCTGCGAAGCAATGTGAACACTTCTGCTTCCCAGGCACATAGAAGGTGCTAGCAGGGAATTCTCTGCCTGCCTTTCCCCAGTGCTGTGCAAGCTCTCCAGGACAACATAGAATCTGGGGCTCTGTGCTTTTTTTCCTTCTGAACAAGTGTTAGTGTTTTCTGCACAAAAGGGATTCTTGCGAAGCAATGTGAACACTTCTGCTTCCCAGGCACAGAGAAGGTGCTAGCAAGGAATTCTCTGCCTGCCTTTCCCCAGTGCTCTGCAAGCTCTCCAGGACAACATAGAATCTGGGGGTCTGTGCTTTCTTTCCTTCTGAACAAGTGTTACTGTTTTCTGCACAAAAGCGATTCTTGCGAAGCAATGTGAACACTTCTGCTTCCCAGGCACAGAGAAGGTGCTAGCAAGGAATTCTCTGCCTGCCTTTCCCCAGTGCTGTGCAAGCTCTCCAGGACAACATAAAATCTGGGGCTCTGTGCTTTCTTTCGTTCTGAACAAGTGTTACTGTTTTCTGCACAAAAGCGATTCTTGCGAAGCAATGTGAACACTTCTGCTTCCCAGGCACAGAGAAGGTGCTAGCAAGGAATTCTCTGCCTGCCTTTACCCAGTGCTCTGCAAGCTCTCCAGGACAACATAAAATCTGGGGCTCTGTGCTTTCTTTCCTTCTGAACAAGTGTTAGTGTTTTCTGCACAAAAGCGATTCTTTGAAGCAATGTGAACAGGCACAGAGAAGGTGCTAGCAGGGAATTCTCTGCCTGCCTTTCCCCAGTGCTCTGCAAGCTCTCCAGGACAACATAAAATCTGGGGCTCTGTGCTTTCTTTCCTTCTGAACAAGTGTTAGTGTTTTCTGCACAAAAGCGATTCTGCGAAGCAATGTGAACACTTCTGCTTCCCAGGCACATAGAAGGTGCTAGCAGGGAATTCTCTGCCTGCCTTTCCCCAGTGCTCTGCAAGCTCTCCAGGACAACATAGAATCTGGGGGTCTGTGCTTTCTTTCCTTCTGAACAACTGTTACTGTTTTCTGCACAAAAGCGATTCTTGCGAAGCAATGTGAACACTTCTGCTTCCCAGGCACAGAGAAGGTACTATCAGGGAATTCTCTGCCTGCCTTTCCCCAGTGCTCTGCAAGCTCTCCAGGACAACATAGAATCTGGGGCTCTGTGCTTTTTTTCCTTCTGAACAAGTGTTAGTGTTTTCTGCACAAAAGGGATTCTTGCGAAGCAATGTGAACACTTCTGCTTCCCAGGCACAGAGAAGGTGCTAGCAAGGAATTCTCTGCCTGCCTTTCCCCAGTGCTCTGCAAGCTCTCCAGGACAACATAAAATCTGGGGCTCTGTGCTTTCTTTCCTTCTGAACAAGTGTTACTGTTTTCTGCACAAAAGCGATTCTGCGAAGCAATGTGAACACTTCTGCTTCCCAGGCACAGAGAAGGTGCTAGCAGGGAATTCTCTGCCTGCCTTTCCCCAGTGCTCTGCAAGCTCTCCAGGACAACATAAAATCTGGGGCTCTGTGCTTTCTTTCCTTCTGAACAAGTGTTACTGTTTTCTGCACAAAAGCGATTCTGCGAAGCAATGTGAACACTTCTGCTTCCCAGGCACAGAGAAGGTGCTAGGAAGGAAATCTCTGCCTGCCTTTCCCCAGTGCTCTGCAAGCTCTCCAGGACAACATAGAATCTGGGGCTCTGTGCTTTCTTTCGTTCTGAACAAGTGTTACTGTTTTCTGCACAAAAGCGATTCTGCGAAACAATGTGAACAGGCATAGAGAAGGTGCTATCAGGGAATTCTCTGCCTGCCTTTCCCCAGTGCTCTGCAAGCTCTCCAGGACAACATAAAATCTGGGGCTCTGTGCTTTCTTTCCTTCTGAACAAGTGTTACTGTTTTCTGCACAAAAGCGATTTTGCGAAGCAATGTGAACACTTCTGCTTCCCAGGCACAGAGAAGGTGCTAGCAGGGAATTCTCTGCCTGCCTTTCCCCAGTGCTCTGCAAGCTCTCCAGGACAACATAGAATCTGGGGCTCTGTGCTTTCTTTCGTTCTGAACAAGTGTTACTGTTTTCTGCACAAAAGCGATTCTGCGAAGCAATGTGAACAGGCACAGAGAAGGTGCTAGCAGGGAATTCTCTGCCTGCCTTTCCCCACTGCTCTGCAAGCTCTCCAGGACAACATAAAATCTGGGGCTCTGTGCTTTCTTTCGTTCTGAACAAGTGTTACTGTTTTCTGCACAAAAGCGATTCTGCGAAGCAATGTGAACACTTCTGCTTCCCAGGCACAGAGAAGGTGCTAGCAGGGAATTCTCTGCCTGCCTTTCCCCAGTGCTCTGCAAGCTCTCCAGGACAACATAAAATCTGGGGCTCTGTGCTTTCTTTCCTTCTGAACAAGTGTTACTGTTTTCTGCACAAAAGCGACTCTTGCGAAGCAATGTGAACACTTCTGCTTCCCAGGCACAGAGAAGGTGCTAGCAAGGAATTCTCTGCCTGCCTTTCCCCAGTGCTCTGCAAGCTCTCCAGGACAACATAGAATCTGGGGCTCTGTGCTTTCTTTCCTTCTGAACAAGTGTTACTGTTTTCTGCACAAAAGCGATTCTGCGAAGCAATGTGAACAGGCACAGAGAAGGTGCTAGCAGGGAATTCTCTGCCTGCCTTTCCCCAGTGCTCTGCAAGCTCTCCAGGACAACATAAAATCTGGGGCTCTGTGCTTTCTTTCCTTCTGAACAAGTGTTACTGTTTTCTGCACAAAAGCGATTCTGCGAAGCAATGTGAACACTTCTGCTTCCCAGGCACAGAGAAGGTGCTAGCAAGGAATTCTCTGCCTGCCTTTCCCCAGTGCTCTGCAAGCTCTCCAGGACAACATAAAATCTGGGGCTCTGTGCTTTCTTTCCTTCTGAACAAGTGTTACTGTTTTCTGCACAAAAGCGATTCTGCGAAGCAATGTGAACACTTCTGCTTCCCAGGCACAGAGAAGGTGCTAGCAGGGAATTCTCTGCCTGCCTTTCCCCAGTGCTCTGCAAGTTCTCCAGGACAACATAAAATCTGGGGATCTGTGCTTTCTTTCCTTCTGAACAAGTGTTAGTGTTTTCGGCACAAAAGCGATTCTGCGAAGCAATGTGAACACTTCTGCTTCCCAGGCACAGAGAAGGTGCTAGCAAGGAATTCTCTGCCTGCCTTTCCCCAGTGCTCTGCAAGCTCTCCAGGACAACATAAAATCTGGGGCTCTGTGCTTTCTTTCATTCTGAACAAGTGTTACTGTTTTCTGCACAAAAGCGATTCTGCGAAGCAATGTGAACACTTCTGCTTCCCAGGCACAGAGAAGGTGCTAGCAAGGATTTCTCTGCCTGCCTTTCCCCAGTGCTCTGCAAGCTCTCCAGGACAACATAGAATCTGGGGCTCTGTGCTTTCTTTCGTTCTGAACAAGTGTTACTGTTTTCTGCACAAAAGCGATTCTGCGAAGCAATGTGAACAGGCACAGAGAAGGTGCTAGCAGGGAATTCTCTGCCTGCCTTTCCCCAGTGCTCTGCAAGCTCTCCAGGACAACATAAAATCTGGGGCTCTGTGCTTTCTTTCCTTCTGAACAAGTGTTACTGTTTTCTGCACAAAAGCGATTCTGCGAAGCAATGTGAACACTTCTGCTTCCCAGGCACAGAGAAGGTGCTAGCAGGGAATTCTCTGCCTGCCTTTCCCCAGTGCTCTGCAAGCTCTCCAGGACAACATAAAATCTGGGGCTCTGTGCTTTCTTTCCTTCTGAACAAGTGTTACTGTTTTCTGCACAAAAGCGATTCTGCGAAGCAATGTGAACAGGCACAGAGAAGGTGCTAGCAGGGAATTCTCTGCCTGCCTTTCCCCACTGCTCTGCAAGCTCTCCAGGACAACATAAAATCTGGGGCTCTGTGCTTTCTTTCCTTCTGAACAAGTGTTACTGTTTTCTGCACAAAAGCGATTCTGCGAAACAATGTGAACAGGCACAGAGAAGGTGCTATCAGGGAATTCTCTGCCTGCCTTTCCCCAGTGCTCTGCAAGCTCTCCAGGACAACATAAAATCTGGGGCTCTGTGCTTTCTTTCGTTCTGAACAAGTGTTACTGTTTTCTGCACAAAAGCGATTCTTGCGAAGCAATGTGAACACTTCTGCTTCCCAGGCACAGAGAAGGTGCTAGCAAGGAATTCTCTGCCTGCCTTTCCCCAGTGCTCTGCAAGCTCTCCAGGACAACATAAAATCTGGGGCTCTGTGCTTTCTTTCCTTCTGAACAAGTGTTAGTGTTTTCTGCACAAAAGCGATTCTGCGAAGCAATGTGAACAGGCACAGAGAAGGTGCTATCAGGGAATTCTCTGCCTGCCTTTCCCCAGTGCTCTGCAAGCTCTCCAGGACAACATAAAATCTGGGGCTCTGTGCTTTCTTTCCTTCTGAACAAGTGTTACTGTTTTCTGCACAAAAGCGATTCTGCGAAGCAATGTGAACACTTCTGCTTCCCAGGCACATAGAAGGTGCTAGCAGGGAATTCTCTGCCTGCCTTTCCCCAGTGCTCTGCAAGCTCTCCAGGACAACATAGAATCTGGGGGTCTGTGCTTTCTTTCCTTCTGAACAAGTGTTACTGTTTTCTGCACAAAAGCGATTCTTGCGAAGCAATGTGAACACTTCTGCTTCCCAGGCACAGAGAAGGTGCTAGCAAGGAATTCTCTGCCTGCCTTTCCCCAGTGCTGTGCAAGCTCTCCAGGACAACATAAAATCTGGGGCTCTGTGCTTTCTTTCCTTCTGAACAAGTGTTACTGTTTTCTGCACAAAAGCGATTCTTGCGAAGCAATGTGAACACTTCTGCTTCCCAGGCACAGAGAAGGTGCTAGCAAGGAATTCTCTGCCTGCCTTTACCCAGTGCTCTGCAAGCTCTCCAGGACATCATAAAATCTGGGGCTCTGTGCTTTCTTTCGTTCTGAACAAGTGTTAGTGTTTTCTGCACAAAAGCGATTCTTTGAAGCAATGTGAACAGGCACAGAGAAGGTGCTAGCAGGGAATTCTCTGCCTGCCTTTCCCCAGTGCTCTGCAAGCTCTCCAGGACAACATAAAATCTGGGGCTCTGTGCTTTCTTTCCTTCTGAACAAGTGTTAGTGTTTTCTGCACAAAAGCGATTCTGCGAAGCAATGTGAACACTTCTGCTTCCCAGGCACATAGAAGGTGCTAGCAGGGAATTCTCTGCATGGCTTTCCCCAGTGCTCTGCAAGCTCTCCAGGACAACATAGAATCTGGGGCTCTGTGCTTTCTTTCATTCTGAACAACTGTTACTGTTTTCTGCACAAAAGCGATTCTTGCGAAGCAATGTGAACACTTCTGCTTCCCAGGCACAGAGAAGGTGCTATCAGGGAATTCTCTGCCTGCCTTTCCCCAGTGCTCTGCAAGCTCTCCAGGACAACATAGAATCTGGGGCTCTGTGCTTTTTTTCCTTCTGAACAAGTGTTAGTGTTTTCTGCACAAAAGGGATTCTTGCGAAGCAATGTGAACACTTCTGCTTCCCAGGCACAGAGAAGGTGCTAGCAAGGAATTCTCTGCCTGCCTTTCCCCAGTGCTCTGCAAGCTCTCCAGGACAACATAAAATCTGGGGCTCTGTGCTTTCTTTCCTTCTGAACAAGTGTTAGTGTTTTCTGCACTAAAGCGATTCAGCGAAGCAATGTGAACAGGCACAGAGAAGGTGCTATCAGGGAATTCTCTGCCTGCCTTTCCCCAGTGCTCTGAAAGCTCTCCAGGACAACATAAAATCTGGGGCTCTGTGCTTTCTTTCCTTCTGAACAAGTGTTACTGTTTTCTGCACAAAAGCGATTCTGCGAAGCAATGTGAACACTTCTGCTTCCCAGGCACAGAGAAGGTGCTAGCAGGGAATTCTCTGCCTGCCTTTCCCCAGTGCTCTGCAAGCTCTCCAGGACAACATAAAATCTGGGGCTCTGTGCTTTCTTTCCTTCTGAACAAGTGTTACTGTTTTCTGCACAAAAGCGATTCTGCGAAGCAATGTGAACACTTCTGCTTCCCAGGCACAGAGAAGGTGCTAGGAAGGAAATCTCTGCCTGCCTTTCCCCAGTGCTCTGCAAGCTCTCCAGGACAACATAGAATCTGGGGCTCTGTGCTTTCTTTCGTTCTGAACAAGTGTTACTGTTTTCTGCACAAAAGCGATTCTGCGAAACAATGTGAACAGGCATAGAGAAGGTGCTATCAGGGAATTCTCTGCCTGCCTTTCCCCAGTGCTCTGCAAGCTCTCCAGGACAACATAAAATCTGGGGCTCTGTGCTTTCTTTCCTTCTGAACAAGTGTTACTGTTTTCTGCACAAAAGCGATTTTGCGAAGCAATGTGAACACTTCTGCTTCCCAGGCACAGAGAAGGTGCTAGCAGGGAATTCTCTGCCTGCCTTTCCCCAGTGCTCTGCAAGCTCTCCAGGACAACATAGAATCTGGGGCTCTGTGCTTTCTTTCGTTCTGAACAAGTGTTACTGTTTTCTGCACAAAAGCGATTCTGCGAAGCAATGTGAACAGGCACAGAGAAGGTGCTAGCAGGGAATTCTCTGCCTGCCTTTCCCCACTGCTCTGCAAGCTCTCCAGGACAACATAAAATCTGGGGCTCTGTGCTTTCTTTCGTTCTGAACAAGTGTTACTGTTTTCTGCACAAAAGCGATTCTGCGAAGCAATGTGAACACTTCTGCTTCCCAGGCACAGAGAAGGTGCTAGCAGGGAATTCTCTGCCTGCCTTTCCCCAGTGCTCTGCAAGCTCTCCAGGACAACATAAAATCTGGGGCTCTGTGCTTTCTTTCCTTCTGAACAAGTGTTACTGTTTTCTGCACAAAAGCGACTCTTGCGAAGCAATGTGAACACTTCTGCTTCCCAGGCACAGAGAAGGTGCTAGCAAGGAATTCTCTGCCTGCCTTTCCCCAGTGCTCTGCAAGCTCTCCAGGACAACATAGAATCTGGGGCTCTGTGCTTTCTTTCCTTCTGAACAAGTGTTACTGTTTTCTGCACAAAAGCGATTCTGCGAAGCAATGTGAACAGGCACAGAGAAGGTGCTAGCAGGGAATTCTCTGCCTGCCTTTCCCCAGTGCTCTGCAAGCTCTCCAGGACAACATAAAATCTGGGGCTCTGTGCTTTCTTTCCTTCTGAACAAGTGTTACTGTTTTCTGCACAAAAGCGATTCTGCGAAGCAATGTGAACACTTCTGCTTCCCAGGCACAGAGAAGGTGCTAGCAAGGAATTCTCTGCCTGCCTTTCCCCAGTGCTCTGCAAGCTCTCCAGGACAACATAAAATCTGGGGCTCTGTGCTTTCTTTCCTTCTGAACAAGTGTTACTGTTTTCTGCACAAAAGCGATTCTGCGAAGCAATGTGAACACTTCTGCTTCCCAGGCACAGAGAAGGTGCTAGCAGGGAATTCTCTGCCTGCCTTTCCCCAGTGCTCTGCAAGTTCTCCAGGACAACATAAAATCTGGGGATCTGTGCTTTCTTTCCTTCTGAACAAGTGTTAGTGTTTTCGGCACAAAAGCGATTCTGCGAAGCAATGTGAACACTTCTGCTTCCCAGGCACAGAGAAGGTGCTAGCAAGGAATTCTCTGCCTGCCTTTCCCCAGTGCTCTGCAAGCTCTCCAGGACAACATAAAATCTGGGGCTCTGTGCTTTCTTTCATTCTGAACAAGTGTTACTGTTTTCTGCACAAAAGCGATTCTGCGAAGCAATGTGAACACTTCTGCTTCCCAGGCACAGAGAAGGTGCTAGCAAGGATTTCTCTGCCTGCCTTTCCCCAGTGCTCTGCAAGCTCTCCAGGACAACATAGAATCTGGGGCTCTGTGCTTTCTTTCGTTCTGAACAAGTGTTACTGTTTTCTGCACAAAAGCGATTCTGCGAAGCAATGTGAACAGGCACAGAGAAGGTGCTAGCAGGGAATTCTCTGCCTGCCTTTCCCCAGTGCTCTGCAAGCTCTCCAGGACAACATAAAATCTGGGGCTCTGTGCTTTCTTTCCTTCTGAACAAGTGTTACTGTTTTCTGCACAAAAGCGATTCTGCGAAGCAATGTGAACACTTCTGCTTCCCAGGCACAGAGAAGGTGCTAGCAGGGAATTCTCTGCCTGCCTTTCCCCAGTGCTCTGCAAGCTCTCCAGGACAACATAAAATCTGGGGCTCTGTGCTTTCTTTCCTTCTGAACAAGTGTTACTGTTTTCTGCACAAAAGCGATTCTGCGAAGCAATGTGAACAGGCACAGAGAAGGTGCTAGCAGGGAATTCTCTGCCTGCCTTTCCCCACTGCTCTGCAAGCTCTCCAGGACAACATAAAATCTGGGGCTCTGTGCTTTCTTTCCTTCTGAACAAGTGTTACTGTTTTCTGCACAAAAGCGATTCTGCGAAACAATGTGAACAGGCACAGAGAAGGTGCTATCAGGGAATTCTCTGCCTGCCTTTCCCCAGTGCTCTGCAAGCTCTCCAGGACAACATAAAATCTGGGGCTCTGTGCTTTCTTTCGTTCTGAACAAGTGTTACTGTTTTCTGCACAAAAGCGATTCTTGCGAAGCAATGTGAACACTTCTGCTTCCCAGGCACAGAGAAGGTGCTAGCAAGGAATTCTCTGCCTGCCTTTCCCCAGTGCTCTGCAAGCTCTCCAGGACAACATAAAATCTGGGGCTCTGTGCTTTCTTTCCTTCTGAACAAGTGTTAGTGTTTTCTGCACAAAAGCGATTCTGCGAAGCAATGTGAACAGGCACAGAGAAGGTGCTATCAGGGAATTCTCTGCCTGCCTTTCCCCAGTGCTCTGCAAGCTCTCCAGGACAACATAAAATCTGGGGCTCTGTGCTTTCTTTCCTTCTGAACAAGTGTTACTGTTTTCTGCACAAAAGCGATTCTGCGAAGCAATGTGAACACTTCTGCTTCCCAGGCACATAGAAGGTGCTAGCAGGGAATTCTCTGCCTGCCTTTCCCCAGTGCTCTGCAAGCTCTCCAGGACAACATAGAATCTGGGGGTCTGTGCTTTCTTTCCTTCTGAACAAGTGTTACTGTTTTCTGCACAAAAGCGTTTCTTGCGAAGCAATGTGAACACTTCTGCTTCCCAGGCACAGAGAAGGTGCTAGCAAGGAATTCTCTGCCTGCCTTTCCCCAGTGCTGTGCAAGCTCTCCAGGACAACATAAAATCTGGGGCTCTGTGCTTTCTTTCCTTCTGAACAAGTGTTACTGTTTTCTGCACAAAAGCGATTCTTGCGAAGCAATGTGAACACTTCTGCTTCCCAGGCACAGAGAAGGTGCTAGCAAGGAATTCTCTGCCTGCCTTTACCCAGTGCTCTGCAAGCTCTCCAGGACATCATAAAATCTGGGGCTCTGTGCTTTCTTTCGTTCTGAACAAGTGTTAGTGTTTTCTGCACAAAAGCGATTCTTTGAAGCAATGTGAACAGGCACAGAGAAGGTGCTAGCAGGGAATTCTCTGCCTGCCTTTCCCCAGTGCTCTGCAAGCTCTCCAGGACAACATAAAATCTGGGGCTCTGTGCTTTCTTTCCTTCTGAACAAGTGTTAGTGTTTTCTGCACAAAAGCGATTCTGCGAAGCAATGTGAACACTTCTGCTTCCCAGGCACATAGAAGGTGCTAGCAGGGAATTCTCTGCCTGCCTTTCCCCAGTGCTCTGCAAGCTCTCCAGGACAACATAGAATCTGGGGCTCTGTGCTTTCTTTCATTCTGAACAACTGTTACTGTTTTCTGCACAAAAGCGATTCTTGCGAAGCAATGTGAACACTTCTGCTTCCCAGGCACAGAGAAGGTGCTATCAGGGAATTCTCTGCCTGCCTTTCCCCAGTGCTCTGCAAGCTCTCCAGGACAACATAGAATCTGGGGCTCTGTGCTTTTTTTCCTTCTGAACAAGTGTTAGTGTTTTCTGCACAAAAGGGATTCTTGCGAAGCAATGTGAACACTTCTGCTTCCCAGGCACAGAGAAGGTGCTAGCAAGGAATTCTCTGCCTGCCTTTCCCCAGTGCTCTGCAAGCTCTCCAGGACAACATAAAATCTGGGGCTCTGTGCTTTCTTTCCTTCTGAACAAGTGTTAGTGTTTTCTGCACTAAAGCGATTCAGCGAAGCAATGTGAACAGGCACAGAGAAGGTGCTATCAGGGAATTCTCTGCCTGCCTTTCCCCAGTGCTCTGAAAGCTCTCCAGGACAACATAAAATCTGGGGCTCTGTGCTTTCTTTCCTTCTGAACAAGTGTTACTGTTTTCTGCACAAAAGCGATTCTGCGAAGCAATGTGAACACTTCTGCTTCCCAGGCACAGAGAAGGTGCTAGCAGGGAATTCTCTGCCTGCCTTTCCCCAGTGCTCTGCAAGCTCTCCAGGACAACATAAAATCTGGGGCTCTGTGCTTTCTTTCCTTCTGAACAAGTGTTACTGTTTTCTGCACAAAAGCGATTCTGCGAAGCAATGTGAACACTTCTGCTTCCCAGGCACAGAGAAGGTGCTAGGAAGGAAATCTCTGCCTGCCTTTCCCCAGTGCTCTGCAAGCTCTCCAGGACAACATAGAATCTGGGGCTCTGTGCTTTCTTTCGTTCTGAACAAGTGTTACTGTTTTCTGCACAAAAGCGATTCTGCGAAACAATGTGAACAGGCATAGAGAAGGTGCTATCAGGGAATTCTCTGCCTGCCTTTCCCCAGTGCTCTGCAAGCTCTCCAGGACAACATAAAATCTGGGGCTCTGTGCTTTCTTTCCTTCTGAACAAGTGTTACTGTTTTCTGCACAAAAGCGATTCTGCGAAGCAATGTGAACACTTCTGCTTCCCAGGCACAGAGAAGGTGCTAGCAGGGAATTCTCTGCCTGCCTTTCCCCAGTGCTCTGCAAGCTCTCCAGGACAACATAGAATCTGGGGCTCTGTGCTTTCTTTCGTTCTGAACAAGTGTTACTGTTTTCTGCACAAAAGCGATTCTGCGAAGCAATGTGAACAGGCACAGAGAAGGTGCTAGCAGGGAATTCTCTGCCTGCCTTTCCCCAGTGCTCTGCAAGCTCTCCAGGACAACATAAAATCTGGGGCTCTGTGCTTTCTTTCGTTCTGAACAAGTGTTACTGTTTTCTGCACAAAAGCGATTCTGCGAAGCAATGTGAACACTTCTGCTTCCCAGGCACAGAGAAGGTGCTAGCAAGGAATTCTCTGCCTGCCTTTCCCCAGTGCTCTGCAAGCTCTCCAGGACAACATAGAATCTGGGGCTCTGTGCTTTCTTTCCTTCTGAACAAGTGTTACTGTTTTCTGCACAAAAGCGATTCTGCGAAGCAATGTGAACAGGCACAGAGAAGGTGCTAGCAGGGAATTCTCTGCCTGCCTTTCCCCACTGCTCTGCAAGCTCTCCAGGACAACATAAAATCTGGGGCTCTGTGCTTTCTTTCCTTCTGAACAAGTGTTACTGTTTTCAGCACAAAAGCGATTCTGCGAAGCAATGTGAACACTTCTGCTCCCAGGCACAGAGAAGGTGCTAGCAGGGAATACTCTGCCTGCCTTTCCCCAGTGCTCTGCAAGCTCTCCAGGACAACATAAAATCTGGGGCTCTGTGCTTTCTTTCCTTCTGAACAAGTGTTACTGTTTTCTGCACAAAAGCGATTCTGCGAAGCAATGTGAACAGGCACAGAGAAGGTGCTAGCAGGGAATTCTCTGCCTGCCTTTCCCCACTGCTCTGCAAGCTCTCCAGGACAACATAAAATCTGGGGCTCTGTGCTTTCTTTCCTTCTGAACAAGTGTTACTGTTTTCTGCACAAAAGCGATTCTGCGAAACAATGTGAACAGGCACAGAGAAGGTGCTATCAGGGAATTCTCTGCCTGCCTTTCCCCAGTGCTCTGCAAGCTCTCCAGGACAACATAAAATCTGGGGCTCTGTGCTTTCTTTCGTTCTGAACAAGTGTTACTGTTTTCTGCACAAAAGCGATTCTTGCGAAGCAATGTGAACACTTCTGCTTCCCAGGCACAGAGAAGGTGCTAGCAAGGAATTCTCTGCCTGCCTTTCCCCAGTGCTCTGCAAGCTCTCCAGGACAACATAAAATCTGGGGCTCTGTGCTTTCTTTCCTTCTGAACAAGTGTTAGTGTTTTCTGCACAAAAGCGATTCTGCGAAGCAATGTGAACAGGCACAGAGAAGGTGCTATCAGGGAATTCTCTGCCTGCCTTTCCCCAGTGCTCTGCAAGCTCTCCAGGACAACATAAAATCTGGGGCTCTGTGCTTTCTTTCCTTCTGAACAAGTGTTACTGTTTTCTGCACAAAAGCGATTCTGCGAAGCAATGTGAACACTTCTGCTTCCCAGGCACATAGAAGGTGCTAGCAGGGAATTCTCTGCCTGCCTTTCCCCAGTGCTGTGCAAGCTCTCCAGGACAACATAGAATCTGGGGCTCTGTGCTTTTTTTCCTTCTGAACAAGTGTTAGTGTTTTCTGCACAAAAGGGATTCTTGCGAAGCAATGTGAACACTTCTGCTTCCCAGGCACAGAGAAGGTGCTAGCAAGGAATTCTCTGCCTGCCTTTCCCCAGTGCTCTGCAAGCTCTCCAGGACAACATAGAATCTGGGGGTCTGTGCTTTCTTTTGTTCTGAACAAGTGTTACTGTTTTCTGCACAAAAGCGATTCTTGCGAAGCAATGTGAACACTTCTGCTTCCCAGGCACAGAGAAGGTGCTAGCAAGGAATTCTCTGCCTGCCTTTCCCCAGTGCTGTGCAAGCTCTCCAGGACAACATAAAATCTGGGGCTCTGTGCTTTCTTTCCTTCTGAACAAGTGTTACTGTTTTCTGCACAAAAGCGATTCTTGCGAAGCAATGTGAACACTTCTGCTTCCCAGGCACAGAGAAGGTGCTAGCAAGGAATTCTCTGCCTGCCTTTACCCAGTGCTCTGCAAGCTCTCCAGGACAACATAAAATCTGGGGCTCTGTGCTTTCTTTCCTTCTGAACAAGTGTTAGTGTTTTCTGCACAAAAGCGATTCTGCGAAGCAATGTGAACAGGCACAGAGAAGGTGCTAGCAGGGAATTCTCTGCCTGCCTTTCCCCAGTGCTCTGCAAGCTCTCCAGGACAACATAAAATCTGGGGCTCTGTGCTTTCTTTCCTTCTGAACAAGTGTTAGTGTTTTCTGCACAAAAGCGATTCTGCGAAGCAATGTGAACACTTCTGCTTCCCAGGCACATAGAAGGTGCTAGCAGGGAATTCTCTGCCTGCCTTTCCCCAGTGCTCTGCAAGCTCTCCAGGACAACATAAAATCTGGGCCTCTGTGCTTTCTTTCCTTCTGAACAAGTGTTACTGTTTTCTGCACAAAAGCGATTCTGCGAAGCAATGTGAACACTTCTGCTTCCCAGGCACAGAGAAGGTGCTAGGAAGGAAATCTCTGCCTGCCTTTCCCCAGTGCTCTGCAAGCTCTCCAGGACAACATAGAATCTGGGGCTCTGTGCTTTCTTTCGTTCTGAACAAGTGTTACTGTTTTCTGCACAAAAGCGATTCTGCGAAACAATGTGAACAGGCATAGAGAAGGTGCTATCAGGGAATTCTCTGCCTGCCTTTCCCCAGTGCTCTGCAAGCTCTCCAGGACAACATAAAATCTGGGGCTCTGTGCTTTCTTTCCTTCTGAACAAGTGTTACTGTTTTCTGCACAAAAGCGATTTTGCGAAGCAATGTGAACACTTCTGCTTCCCAGGCACAGAGAAGGTGCTAGCAGGGAATTCTCTGCCTGCCTTTCCCCAGTGCTCTGCAAGCTCTCCAGGACAACATAGAATCTGGGGCTCTGTGCTTTCTTTCGTTCTGAACAAGTGTTACTGTTTTCTGCACAAAAGCGATTCTGCGAAGCAATGTGAACAGGCACAGAGAAGGTGCTAGCAGGGAATTCTCTGCCTGCCTTTCCCCAGTGCTCTGCAAGCTCTCCAGGACAACATAAAATCTGGGGCTCTGTGCTTTCTTTCCTTCTGAACAAGTGTTACTGTTTTCTGCACAAAAGCGATTCTGCGAAGCAATGTGAACACTTCTGCTTCCCAGGCACAGAGAAGGTGCTAGCAAGGAATTCTCTGCCTGCCTTTCCCCAGTGCTCTGCAAGCTCTCCAGGACAACATAGAATCTGGGGCTCTGTGCTTTCTTTCCTTCTGAACAAGTGTTACTGTTTTCTGCACAAAAGCGATTCTGCGAAGCAATGTGAACAGGCACAGAGAAGGTGCTAGCAGGGAATTCTCTGCCTGCCTTTCCCCACTGCTCTGCAAGCTCTCCAGGACAACATAAAATCTGGGGCTCTGTGCTTTCTTTCCTTCTGAACAAGTGTTACTGTTCTCAGCACAAAAGCGATTCTGCGAAGCAATGTGAACACTTCTGCTCCCAGGCACAGAGAAGGTGCTAGCAGGGAATACTCTGCCTGCCTTTCCCCAGTGCTCTGCAAGCTCTCCAGGACAACATAAAATCTGGGGCTCTGTGCTTTCTTTCCTTCTGAACAAGTGTTACTGTTTTCTGCACAAAAGCGATTCTGCGAAGCAATGTGAACAGGCACAGAGAAGGTGCTAGCAGGGAATTCTCTGCCTGCCTTTCCCCACTGCTCTGCAAGCTCTCCAGGACAACATAAAATCTGGGGCTCTGTGCTTTCTTTCCTTCTGAACAAGTGTTACTGTTTTCTGCACAAAAGCGATTCTGCGAAACAATGTGAACAGGCACAGAGAAGGTGCTATCAGGGAATTCTCTGCCTGCCTTTCCCCAGTGCTCTGCAAGCTCTCCAGGACAACCTAAAATCTGGGGCTCTGTGCTTTCTTTCGTTCTGAACAAGTGTTACTGTTTTCTGCACAAAAGCGATTCTTGCGAAGCAATGTGAACACTTCTGCTTCCCAGGCACAGAGAAGGTGCTAGCAAGGAATTCTCTGCCTGCCTTTCCCCAGTGCTCTGCAAGCTCTCCAGGACAACATAAAATCTGGGGCTCTGTGCTTTCTTTCCTTCTGAACAAGTGTTAGTGTTTTCTGCACAAAAGCGATTCTGCGAAGCAATGTGAACAGGCACAGAGAAGGTGCTATCAGGGAATTCTCTGCCTGCCTTTCCCCACTGCTCTGCAAGCTCTCCAGGACAACATAAAATCTGGGGCTCTGTGCTTTCTTTCCTTCTGAACAAGTGTTACTGTTTTCTGCACAAAAGCGATTCTGCGAAGCAATGTGAACACTTCTGCTTCCCAGGCACATAGAAGGTGCTAGCAGGGAATTCTCTGCCTGCCTTTCCCCAGTGCTGTGCAAGCTCTCCAGGACAACATAGAATCTGGGGCTCTGTGCTTTTTTTCCTTCTGAACAAGTGTTAGTGTTTTCTGCACAAAAGGGATTCTTGCGAAGCAATGTGAACACTTCTGCTTCCCAGGCACAGAGAAGGTGCTAGCAAGGAATTCTCTGCCTGCCTTTCCCCAGTGCTCTGCAAGCTCTCCAGGACAACATAGAATCTGGGGGTCTGTGCTTTCTTTTGTTCTGAACAAGTGTTACTGTTTTCTGCACAAAAGCGATTCTTGCGAAGCAATGTGAACACTTCTGCTTCCCAGGCACAGAGAAGGTGCTAGCAAGGAATTCTCTGCCTGCCTTTCCCCAGTGCTGTGCAAGCTCTCCAGGACAACATAAAATCTGGGGCTCTGTGCTTTCTTTCCTTCTGAACAAGTGTTACTGTTTTCTGCACAAAAGCGATTCTTGCGAAGCAATGTGAACACTTCTGCTTCCCAGGCACAGAGAAGGTGCTAGCAAGGAATTCTCTGCCTGCCTTTACCCAGTGCTCTGCAAGCTCTCCAGGACAACATAAAATCTGGGGCTCTGTGCTTTCTTTCCTTCTGAACAAGTGTTAGTGTTTTCTGCACAAAAGCGATTCTGCGAAGCAATGTGAACAGGCACAGAGAAGGTGCTAGCAGGGAATTCTCTGCCTGCCTTTCCCCAGTGCTCTGCAAGCTCTCCAGGACAACATAAAATCTGGGGCTCTGTGCTTTCTTTCCTTCTGAACAAGTGTTAGTGTTTTCTGCACAAAAGCGATTCTGCGAAGCAATGTGAACACTTCTGCTTCCCAGGCACATAGAAGGTGCTAGCAGGGAATTCTCTGCCTGCCTTTCCCCAGTGCTCTGCAAGCTCTCCAGGACAACATAGAATCTGGGGGTCTGTGCTTTCTTTCCTTCTGAACAACTGTTACTGTTTTCTGCACAAAAGCGATTCTTGCGAAGCAATGTGAACACTTCTGCTTCCCAGGCACAGAGAAGGTGCTATCAGGGAATTCTCTGCCTGCCTTTCCCCAGTGCTGTGCAAGCTCTCAAGGACAACATAGAATCTGGGGCTCTGTGCTTTTTTTCCTTCTGAACAAGTGTTAGTGTTTTCTGCACAAAAGCGATTCTTGCGAAGCAATGTGAACACTTCTGCTTCCCAGGCACAGAGAAGGTGCTAGCAAGGAATTCTCTGCCTGCCTTTCCCCAGTGCTCTGCAAGCTCTCCAGGACAACATAAAATCTGGGGCTCTGTGCTTTCTTTCCTTCTGAACAAGTGTTACTGTTTTCTGCACAAAAGCGATTCTGCGAAGCAATGTGAACACTTCTGCTTCCCAGGCACAGAGAAGGTGCTAGCAGGGAATTCTCTGCCTGCCTTTCCCCAGTGCTCTGCAAGCTCTCCAGGACAACATAAAATCTGGGGCTCTGTGCTTTCTTTCCTTCTGAACAAGTGTTACTGTTTTCTGCACAAAAGCGATTCTGCGAAGCAATGTGAACACTTCTGCTTCCCAGGCACAGAGAAGGTGCTAGGAAGGAAATCTCTGCCTGCCTTTCCCCAGTGCTCTGCAAGCTCTCCAGGACAACATAGAATCTGGGGCTCTGTGCTTTCTTTCGTTCTGAACAAGTGTTACTGTTTTCTGCACAAAAGCGATTCTGCGAAACAATGTGAACAGGCATAGAGAAGGTGCTATCAGGGAATTCTCTGCCTGCCTTTCCCCAGTGCTCTGCAAGCTCTCCAGGACAACCTAAAATCTGGGGCTCTGTGCTTTCTTTCGTTCTGAACAAGTGTTACTGTTTTCTGCACAAAAGCGATTCTTGCGAAGCAATGTGAACACTTCTGCTTCCCAGGCACAGAGAAGGTGCTAGCAAGGAATTCTCTGCCTGCCTTTCCCCAGTGCTCTGCAAGCTCTCCAGGACAACATAAAATCTGGGGCTCTGTGCTTTCTTTCCTTCTGAACAAGTGTTAGTGTTTTCTGCACAAAAGCGATTCTGCGAAGCAATGTGAACAGGCACAGAGAAGGTGCTATCAGGGAATTCTCTGCCTGCCTTTCCCCACTGCTCTGCAAGCTCTCCAGGACAACATAAAATCTGGGGCTCTGTGCTTTCTTTCCTTCTGAACAAGTGTTACTGTTTTCTGCACAAAAGCGATTCTGCGAAGCAATGTGAACACTTCTGCTTCCCAGGCACATAGAAGGTGCTAGCAGGGAATTCTCTGCCTGCCTTTCCCCAGTGCTGTGCAAGCTCTCCAGGACAACATAGAATCTGGGGCTCTGTGCTTTTTTTCCTTCTGAACAAGTGTTAGTGTTTTCTGCACAAAAGGGATTCTTGCGAAGCAATGTGAACACTTCTGCTTCCCAGGCACAGAGAAGGTGCTAGCAAGGAATTCTCTGCCTGCCTTTCCCCAGTGCTCTGCAAGCTCTCCAGGACAACATAGAATCTGGGGGTCTGTGCTTTCTTTTGTTCTGAACAAGTGTTACTGTTTTCTGCACAAAAGCGATTCTTGCGAAGCAATGTGAACACTTCTGCTTCCCAGGCACAGAGAAGGTGCTAGCAAGGAATTCTCTGCCTGCCTTTCCCCAGTGCTGTGCAAGCTCTCCAGGACAACATAAAATCTGGGGCTCTGTGCTTTCTTTCCTTCTGAACAAGTGTTACTGTTTTCTGCACAAAAGCGATTCTTGCGAAGCAATGTGAACACTTCTGCTTCCCAGGCACAGAGAAGGTGCTAGCAAGGAATTCTCTGCCTGCCTTTACCCAGTGCTCTGCAAGCTCTCCAGGACAACATAAAATCTGGGGCTCTGTGCTTTCTTTCCTTCTGAACAAGTGTTAGTGTTTTCTGCACAAAAGCGATTCTGCGAAGCAATGTGAACAGGCACAGAGAAGGTGCTAGCAGGGAATTCTCTGCCTGCCTTTCCCCAGTGCTCTGCAAGCTCTCCAGGACAACATAAAATCTGGGGCTCTGTGCTTTCTTTCCTTCTGAACAAGTGTTAGTGTTTTCTGCACAAAAGCGATTCTGCGAAGCAATGTGAACACTTCTGCTTCCCAGGCACATAGAAGGTGCTAGCAGGGAATTCTCTGCCTGCCTTTCCCCAGTGCTCTGCAAGCTCTCCAGGACAACATAGAATCTGGGGCTCTGTGCTTTCTTTCGTTCTGAACAACTGTTACTGTTTTCTGCACAAAAGCGATTCTTGCGAAGCAATGTGAACACTTCTGCTTCCCAGGCACAGAGAAGGTGCTATCAGGGAATTCTCTGCCTGCCTTTCCCCAGTGCTCTGCAAGCTCTCAAGGACAACATAGAATCTGGGGCTCTGTGCTTTTTTTCCTTCTGAACAAGTGTTAGTGTTTTCTGCACAAAAGCGATTCTTGCGAAGCAATGTGAACACTTCTGCTTCCCAGGCACAGAGAAGGTGCTAGCAAGGAATTCTCTGCCTGCCTTTCCCCAGTGCTCTGCAAGCTCTCCAGGACAACATAAAATCTGGGGCTCTGTGCTTTCTTTCCTTCTGAACAAGTGTTACTGTTTTCTGCACAAAAGCGATTCTGCGAAGCAATGTGAACACTTCTGCTTCCCAGGCACAGAGAAGGTGCTAGCAGGGAATTCTCTGCCTGCCTTTCCCCAGTGCTCTGCAAGCTCTCCAGGACAACATAAAATCTGGGGCTCTGTGCTTTCTTTCCTTCTGAACAAGTGTTACTGTTTTCTGCACAAAAGCGATTCTGCGAAGCAATGTGAACACTTCTGCTTCCCAGGCACAGAGAAGGTGCTAGGAAGGAAATCTCTGCCTGCCTTTCCCCAGTGCTCTGCAAGCTCTCCAGGACAACATAGAATCTGGGGCTCTGTGCTTTCTTTCGTTCTGAACAAGTGTTACTGTTTTCTGCACAAAAGCGATTCTGCGAAACAATGTGAACAGGCATAGAGAAGGTGCTATCAGGGAATTCTCTGCCTGCCTTTCCCCAGTGCTCTGCAAGCTCTCCAGGACAACATAAAATCTGGGGCTCTGTGCTTTCTTTCCTTCTGAACAAGTGTTACTGTTTTCTGCACAAAAGCGATTTTGCGAAGCAATGTGAACACTTCTGCTTCCCAGGCACAGAGAAGGTGCTAGCAGGGAATTCTCTGCCTGCCTTTCCCCAGTGCTCTGCAAGCTCTCCAGGACAACATAGAATCTGGGGCTCTGTGCTTTCTTTCGTTCTGAACAAGTGTTACTGTTTTCTGCACAAAAGCGATTCTGCGAAGCAATGTGAACAGGCACAGAGAAGGTGCTAGCAGGGAATTCTCTGCCTGCCTTTCCCCACTGCTCTGCAAGCTCTCCAGGACAACATAAAATCTGGGGCTCTGTGCTTTCTTTCGTTCTGAACAAGTGTTACTGTTTTCTGCACAAAAGCGATTCTGCGAAGCAATGTGAACACTTCTGCTTCCCAGGCACAGAGAAGGTGCTAGCAAGGAATTCTCTGCCTGCCTTTCCCCAGTGCTCTGCAAGCTCTCCAGGACAACATAAAATCTGGGGCTCTGTGCTTTCTTTCCTTCTGAACAAGTGTTACTGTTTTCTGCACAAAAGCGATTCTGCGAAGCAATGTGAACAGGCACAGAGAAGGTGCTAGCAGGGAATTCTCTGCCTGCCTTTCCCCACTGCTCTGCAAGCTCTCCAGGACAACATAAAATCTGGGGCTCTGTGCTTTCTTTCCTTCTGAACAAGTGTTACTGTTTTCTGCACAAAAGCGATTCTGCGAAACAATGTGAACAGGCACAGAGAAGGTGCTATCAGGGAATTCTCTGCCTGCCTTTCCCCAGTGCTCTGCAAGCTCTCCAGGACAACATAAAATCTGGGGCTCTGTGCTTTCTTTCCTTCTGAACAAGTGTTACTGTTTTCTGCACAAAAGCGACTCTTGCGAAGCAATGTGAACACTTCTGCTTCCCAGGCACAGAGAAGGTGCTAGCAAGGAATTCTCTGCCTGCCTTTCCCCAGTGCTCTGCAAGCTCTCCAGGACAACATAAAATCTGGGGCTCTGTGCTTTCTTTCCTTCTGAACAAGTGTTAGTGTTTTCTGCACAAAAGCGATTCTTTGAAGCAATGTGAACAGGCACAGAGAAGGTGCTAGCAGGGAATTCTCTGCCTGCCTTTCCCCACTGCTCTGCAAGCTCTCCAGGACAACATAAAATCTGGGGCTCTGTGCTTTCTTTCCTTCTGAACAAGTGTTACTGTTTTCTGCACAAAAGCGATTCTGCGAAGCAATGTGAACACTTCTGCTTCCCAGGCACAGAGAAGGTGCTAGCAAGGAATTCTCTGCCTGCCTTTCCCCAGTGCTCTGCAAGCTCTCCAGGACAACATAAAATCTGGGGCTCTGTGCTTTCTTTCCTTCTGAACAAGTGTTACTGTTTTCTGCACAAAAGCGATTCTGCGAAGCAATGTGAACAGGCACAGAGAAGGTGCTAGCAGGGAATTCTCTGCCTGCCTTTCCCCACTGCTCTGCAAGCTCTCCAGGACAACATAAAATCTGGGGCTCTGTGCTTTCTTTCCTTCTGAACAAGTGTTACTGTTTTCTGCACAAAAGCGATTCTGCGAAACAATGTGAACAGGCACAGAGAAGGTGCTATCAGGGAATTCTCTGCCTGCCTTTCCCCAGTGCTCTGCAAGCTCTCCAGGACAACATAAAATCTGGGGCTCTGTGCTTTCTTTCCTTCTGAACAAGTGTTACTGTTTTCTGCACAAAAGCGACTCTTGCGAAGCAATGTGAACACTTCTGCTTCCCAGGCACAGAGAAGGTGCTAGCAAGGAATTCTCTGCCTGCCTTTCCCCAGTGCTCTGCAAGCTCTCCAGGACAACATAAAATCTGGGGCTCTGTGCTTTCTTTCCTTCTGAACAAGTGTTAGTGTTTTCTGCACAAAAGCGATTCTTTGAAGCAATGTGAACAGGCACAGAGAAGGTGCTAGCAGGGAATTCTCTGCCTGCCTTTCCCCAGTGCTCTGCAAGCTCTCCAGGACAACATAAAATCTGGGGCTCTGTGCTTTCTTTCCTTCTGAACAAGTGTTACTGTTTTCTGCACAAAAGCGATTCTGCGAAGCAATGTGAACACTTCTGCTTCCCAGGCACAGAGAAGGTGCTAGCAAGGAATTCTCTGCCTGCCTTTCCCCAGTGCTCTGCAAGCTCTCCAGGACAACATAAAATCTGGGGCTCTGTGCTTTCTTTCCTTCTGAACAAGTGTTACTGTTTTCTGCACAAAAGCGATTCTGCGAAGCAATGTGAACACTTCTGCTTCCCAGGCACAGAGAAGGTGCTAGCAGGGAATTCTCTGCCTGCCTTTCCCCAGTGCTCTGCAAGTTCTCCAGGACAACATAAAATCTGGGGATCTGTGCTTTCTTTCCTTCTGAACAAGTGTTAGTGTTTTCGGCACAAAAGCGATTCTGCGAAGCAATGTGAACACTTCTGCTTCCCAGGCACAGAGAAGGTGCTAGCAAGGAATTCTCTGCCTGCCTTTCCCCAGTGCTCTGCAAGCTCTCCAGGACAACATAGAATCTGGGGCTCTGTGCTTTCTTTCGTTCTGAACAAGTGTTACTGTTTTCTGCACAAAAGCGATTCTGCGAAGCAATGTGAACAGGCACAGAGAAGGTGCTAGCAGGGAATTCTCTGCCTGCCTTTCCCCAGTGCTCTGCAAGCTCTCCAGGACAACATAGAATCTGGGGCTCTGTGCTTTCTTTCCTTCTGAACAAGTGTTACTGTTTTCTGCACAAAAGCGATTCTTGCGAAGCAATGTGAACACTTCTGCTTCCCAGGCACAGAGAAGGTGCTAGCAGGGAATTCTCTGCCTGCCTTTCCCCAGTGCTCTGCAAGCTCTCCAGGACAACATAAAATCTGGGGCTCTGTGCTTTCTTTCCTTCTGAACAAGTGTTACTGTTTTCTGCACAAAAGCGATTCTGCGAAGCAATGTGAACACTTCTGCTTCCCAGGCACAGAGAAGGTGCTAGCAGGGAATTCTCTGCCTGCCTTTCCCCAGTGCTCTGCAAGTTCTCCAGGACAACATAGAATCTGGGGATCTGTGCTTTCTTTCCTTCTGAACAAGTGTTAGTGTTTTCGGCACAAAAGCGATTCTGCGAAGCAATGTGAACACTTCTGCTTCCCAGGCACAGAGAAGGTGCTAGCAAGGAATTCTCTGCCTGCCTTTCCCCAGTGCTCTGCAAGCTCTCCAGGACAACATAGAATCTGGGGCTCTGTGCTTTCTTTCGTTCTGAACAAGTGTTACTGTTTTCTGCACAAAAGCGATTCTGCGAAGCAATGTGAACAGGCACAGAGAAGGTGCTAGCAGGGAATTCTCTGCCTGCCTTTCCCCAGTGCTCTGCAAGCTCTCCAGGACAACATAGAATCTGGGGCTCTGTGCTTTCTTTCCTTCTGAACAAGTGTTACTGTTTTCTGCACAAAAGCGATTCTTGCGAAGCAATGTGAACACTTCTGCTTCCCAGGCACATAGAAGGTGCTAGCAGGGAATTCTCTGCCTGCCTTTCCCCAGTGCTCTGCAAGCTCTCCAGGACAACATAAAATCTGGGGCTCTGTGCTTTCTTTCGTTCTGAACAAGTGTTACTGTTTTCTGCACAAAAGCGATTCTGCGAAGCAATGTGAACACTTCTGCTTCCCAGGCACAGAGAAGGTGCTAGCAGGGAATTCTCTGCCTGCCTTTCCCCAGTGCTCTGCAAGCTCTCCAGGACAACATAAAATCTGGGGCTCTGTGCTTTCTTTCCTTCTGAACAAGTGTTACTGTTTTCTGCACAAAAGCGATTCTGCGAAGCAATGTGAACAGGCACAGAGAAGGTACTATCAGGGAATTCTCTGCCTGCCTTTCCCCAGTGCTCTGCAAGCTCTCCAGGACAACATAAAATCTGGGGCTCTGTGCTTTCTTTCCTTCTGAACAAGTGTTACTGTTTTCTGCACAAAAGCGATTCTGCGAAGCAATGTGAACACTTCTGCTTCCCAGGCACAGAGAAGGTGCTAGCAGGGAATTCTCTGCCTGCCTTTCCCCAGTGCTCTGCAAGCTCTCCAGGACAACATAAAATCTGGGGCTCTGTGCTTTCTTTCCTTCTGAACAAGTGTTACTGTTTTCTGCACAAAAGCGATTCTGCGAAGCAATGTGAACACTTCTGCTTCCCAGGCACAGAGAAGGTGCTAGGAAGGAAATCTCTGCCTGCCTTTCCCCAGTGCTCTGCAAGCTCTCCAGGACAACATAGAATCTGGGGCTCTGTGCTTTCTTTCGTTCTGAACAAGTGTTACTGTTTTCTGCACAAAAGCGATTCTGCGAAACAATGTGAACAGGCATAGAGAAGGTGCTAGCAGGGAATTCTCTGCCTGCCTTTCCCCAGTGTTCTGCAAGCTCTCCAGGACAACAGCAAATCTGGGGCTCTGTGCTTTCTTTCGTTCTGAACAAGTGTTACTGTTTTCTGCACAAAACCGATTCTTGCGAAGCAATGTGAACACTTCTGCTTCCCAGGCACAGAGAAGGTGCTAGCAGGGAATTCTCTGCCTGCCTTTCCCCAGTGCTCTGCAAGCTCTCCAGGACAACATAAAATCTGGGGCTCTGTGCTTTCTTTCCTTCTGAACAAGTGTTACTGTTTTCTGCACAAAAGCGATTCTTGCGAAGCAATGTGAACACTTCTGCTTCCCAGGCACAGAGAAGGTGCTAGCAGGGAATTCTCTGCCTGCCTTTCCCCAGTGCTCTGCAAGCTCTCCAGGACAACATAGAATCTGGGGCTCTGTGCTTTCTTTCGTTCTGAACAAGTGTTACTGTTTTCTGCACAAAAGCGATTCTGCGAAGCAATGTGAACAGGCACAGAGAAGGTGCTAGCAGGGAATTCTCTGCCTGCCTTTCCCCACTGCTCTGCAAGCTCTCCAGGACAACATAAAATCTGGGGCTCTGTGCTTTCTTTCGTTCTGAACAAGTGTTACTGTTTTCTGCACAAAAGCGATTCTGCGAAGCAATGTGAACACTTCTGCTTCCCAGGCACAGAGAAGGTGCTAGCAAGGAATTCTCTGCCTGCCTTTCCCCAGTGCTCTGCAAGCTCTCCAGGACAACATAAAATCTGGGGCTCTGTGCTTTCTTTCCTTCTGAACAAGTGTTACTGTTTTCTGCACAAAAGCGATTCTGCGAAGCAATGTGAACAGGCACAGAGAAGGTGCTAGCAGGGAATTCTCTGCCTGCCTTTCCCCACTGCTCTGCAAGCTCTCCAGGACAACATAAAATCTGGGGCTCTGTGCTTTCTTTCCTTCTGAACAAGTGTTACTGTTTTCTGCACAAAAGCGATTCTGCGAAACAATGTGAACAGGCACAGAGAAGGTGCTATCAGGGAATTCTCTGCCTGCCTTTCCCCAGTGCTCTGCAAGCTCTCCAGGACAACATAAAATCTGGGGCTCTGTGCTTTCTTTCCTTCTGAACAAGTGTTACTGTTTTCTGCACAAAAGCGACTCTTGCGAAGCAATGTGAACACTTCTGCTTCCCAGGCACAGAGAAGGTGCTAGCAAGGAATTCTCTGCCTGCCTTTCCCCAGTGCTCTGCAAGCTCTCCAGGACAACATAAAATCTGGGGCTCTGTGCTTTCTTTCCTTCTGAACAAGTGTTAGTGTTTTCTGCACAAAAGCGATTCTTTGAAGCAATGTGAACAGGCACAGAGAAGGTGCTAGCAGGGAATTCTCTGCCTGCCTTTCCCCAGTGCTCTGCAAGTTCTCCAGGACAACATAAAATCTGGGGATCTGTGCTTTCTTTCCTTCTGAACAAGTGTTAGTGTTTTCGGCACAAGAGCGATTCTGCGAAGCAATGTGAACACTTCTGCTTCCCAGGCACAGAGAAGGTGCTAGCAAGGAATTCTCTGCCTGCCTTTCCCCAGTGCTCTGCAAGCTCTCCAGGACAACATAAAATCCTGGGCTCTGTGCTTTCTTTCATTCGGAACAAGTGTTACTGTTTTCTGCACAAAAGCGATTCTGAGAAGCAATGTGAACACTTCTGCTTCCCAGGCACAGAGAAGGTGCTAGCAAGGAATTCTCTGCCTGCCTTTCCCCAGTGCTCTGCAAGCTCTCCAGGACAACATAGAATCTGGGGCTCTGTGCTTTCTTTCCTTCTGAACAAGTGTTACTGTTTTCTGCACAAAAGCGATTCTGCGAAGCAATGTGAACAGGCACAGAGAAGGTGCTAGCAGGGAATTCTCTGCCTGCCTTTCCCCAGTGCTCTGCAAGCTCTCCAGGACAACATAGAATCTGGGGCTCTGTGCTTTCTTTCATTCTGAACAACTGTTACTGTTTTCTGCACAAAAGCGATTCTTGCGAAGCAATGTGAACACTTCTGCTTCCCAGGCACAGAGAAGGTGCTAGCAGGGAATTCTCTGCCTGCCTTTCCCCAGTGCTCTGCAAGCTCTCCAGGACAACATAAAATCTGGGGCTCTGTGCTTTCTTTCCTTCTGAACAAGTGTTACTGTTTTCTGCACAAAAGCGATTCTGCGAAGCAATGTGAACACTTCTGCTTCCCAGGCACAGAGAAGGTGCTAGCAGGGAATTCTCTGCCTGCCTTTCCCCAGTGCTCTGCAAGCTCTCCAGGACAACATAAAATCTGAGGCTCTGTGCTTTCTTTCCTTCTGAACAAGTGTTACTGTTTTCTGCACAAAAGCGATTCTGCGAAGCAATGTGAACAGGCACAGAGAAGGTGCTAGCAGGGAATTCTCTGCCTGCCTTTCCCCACTGCTCTGCAAGCTCTCCAGGACAACATAAAATCTGGGGCTCTGTGCTTTCTTTCCTTCTGAACAAGTGTTACTGTTTTCTGCACAAAAGCGATTCTGCGAAACAATGTGAACAGGCACAGAGAAGGTGCTATCAGGGAATTCTCTGCCTGCCTTTCCCCAGTGCTCTGCAAGCTCTCCAGGACAACATAAAATCTGGGGCTCTGTGCTTTCTTTCGTTCTGAACAAGTGTTACTGTTTTCTGCACAAAAGCGATTCTTGCGAAGCAATGTGAACACTTCTGCTTCCCAGGCACAGAGAAGTTGCTAGCAAGGAATTCTCTGCTTGCCTTTCCCCAGTGCTCTGCAAGCTCTCCAGGACAACATAAAATCTGGGGCTCTGTGCTTTCTTTCCTTCTGAACAAGTGTTAGTGTTTTCTGCACAAAAGCGATTCTGCGAAGCAATGTGAACAGGCACAGAGAAGGTGCTAGCAAGGAATTCTCTGCCTGCCTTTCCCCAGTGCTCTGCAAGCTCTCCAGGACAACATAGAATCTGGGGCTCTGTGCTTTCTTTCGTTCTGAACAAGTGTTACTGTTTTCTGCACAAAAGCGATTCTGCGAAGCAATGTGAACAGGCACAGAGAAGGTGCTAGCAGGGAATTCTCTGCCTGCCTTTCCCCAGTGCTCTGCAAGCTCTCCAGGACAACATAGAATCTGGGGCTCTGTGCTTTCTTTCCTTCTGAACAAGTGTTACTGTTTTCTGCACAAAAGCGATTCTTGCGAAGCAATGTGAACACTTCTGCTTCCCAGGCACATAGAAGGTGCTAGCAGGGAATTCTCTGCCTGCCTTTCCCCAGTGCTCTGCAAGCTCTGCAGGACAACATAAAATCTGGGGCTCTGTGCTTTCTTTCGTTCTGAACAAGTGTTACTGTTTTCTGCACAAAAGCGATTCTGCGAAGCAATGTGAACACTTCTGCTTCCCAGGCACAGAGAAGGTGCTAGCAGGGAATTCTCTGCCTGCCTTTCCCCAGTGCTCTGCAAGCTCTCCAGGACAACATAAAATCTGGGGCTCTGTGCTTTCTTTCCTTCTGAACAAGTGTTACTGTTTTCTGCACAAAAGCGATTCTGCGAAACAATGTGAACAGGCACAGAGAAGGTGCTATCAGGGAATTCTCTGCCTGCCTTTCCCCAGTGCTCTGCAAGCTCTCCAGGACAACATAAAATCTGGGGCTCTGTGCTTTCTTTCCTTCTGAACAAGTGTTACTGTTTTCTGCACAAAAGCGACTCTTGCGAAGCAATGTGAACACTTCTGCTTCCCAGGCACAGAGAAGGTGCTAGCAAGGAATTCTCTGCCTGCCTTTCCCCAGTGCTCTGCAAGCTCTCCAGGACAACATAAAATCTGGGGCTCTGTGCTTTCTTTCCTTCTGAACAAGTGTTAGTGTTTTCTGCACAAAAGCGATTCTTTGAAGCAATGTGAACAGGCACAGAGAAGGTGCTAGCAGGGAATTCTCTGCCTGCCTTTCCCCAGTGCTCTGCAAGTTCTCCAGGACAACATAAAATCTGGGGATCTGTGCTTTCTTTCCTTCTGAACAAGTGTTAGTGTTTTCGGCACAAGAGCGATTCTGCGAAGCAATGTGAACACTTCTGCTTCCCAGGCACAGAGAAGGTGCTAGCAAGGAATTCTCTGCCTGCCTTTCCCCAGTGCTCTGCAAGCTCTCCAGGACAACATAAAATCCTGGGCTCTGTGCTTTCTTTCATTCGAAACAAGTGTTACTGTTTTCTGCACAAAAGCGATTCTGCGAAGCAATGTGAACACTTCTGCTTCCCAGGCACAGAGAAGGTGCTAGCAAGGAATTCTCTGCCTGCCTTTCCCCAGTGCTCTGCAAGCTCTCCAGGACAACATAGAATCTGGGGCTCTGTGCTTTCTTTCGTTCTGAACAAGTGTTACTGTTTTCTGCACAAAAGCGATTCTGCGAAGCAATGTGAACAGGCACAGAGAAGGTGCTAGCAGGGAATTCTCTGCCTGCCTTTCCCCAGTGCTCTGCAAGCTCTCCAGGACAACATAGAATCTGGGGCTCTGTGCTTTCTTTCATTCTGAACAACTGTTACTGTTTTCTGCACAAAAGCGATTCTTGCGAAGCAATGTGAACACTTCTGCTTCCCAGGCACAGAGAAGGTGCTAGCAGGGAATTCTCTGCCTGCCTTTCCCCAGTGCTCTGCAAGCTCTCCAGGACAACATAAAATCTGAGGCTCTGTGCTTTCTTTCCTTCTGAACAAGTGTTACTGTTTTCTGCACAAAAGCGATTCTGCGAAGCAATGTGAACAGGCACAGAGAAGGTGCTAGCAGGGAATTCTCTGCCTGCCTTTCCCCACTGCTCTGCAAGCTCTCCAGGACAACATAAAATCTGGGGCTCTGTGCTTTCTTTCCTTCTGAACAAGTGTTACTGTTTTCTGCACAAAAGCGATTCTGCGAAACAATGTGAACAGGCACAGAGAAGGTGCTATCAGGGAATTCTCTGCCTGCCTTTCCCCAGTGCTCTGCAAGCTCTCCAGGACAACATAAAATCTGGGGCTCTGTGCTTTCTTTCGTTCTGAACAAGTGTTACTGTTTTCTGCACAAAAGCGATTCTTGCGAAGCAATGTGAACACTTCTGCTTCCCAGGCACAGAGAAGGTGCTAGCAAGGAATTCTCTGCTTGCCTTTCCCCAGTGCTCTGCAAGCTCTCCAGGACAACATAAAATCTGGGGCTCTGTGCTTTCTTTCCTTCTGAACAAGTGTTAGTGTTTTCTGCACAAAAGCGATTCTGCGAAGCAATGTGAACAGGCACAGAGAAGGTGCTAGCAAGGAATTCTCTGCCTGCCTTTCCCCAGTGCTCTGCAAGCTCTCCAGGACAACATAGAATCTGGGGCTCTGTGCTTTCTTTCGTTCTGAACAAGTGTTACTGTTTTCTGCACAAAAGCGATTCTGCGAAGCAATGTGAACAGGCACAGAGAAGGTGCTAGCAGGGAATTCTCTGCCTGCCTTTCCCCAGTGCTCTGCAAGCTCTCCAGGACAACATAGAATCTGGGGCTCTGTGCTTTCTTTCCTTCTGAACAAGTGTTACTGTTTTCTGCACAAAAGCGATTCTTGCGAAGCAATGTGAACACTTCTGCTTCCCAGGCACATAGAAGGTGCTAGCAGGGAATTCTCTGCCTGCCTTTCCCCAGTGCTCTGCAAGCTCTGCAGGACAACATAAAATCTGGGGCTCTGTGCTTTCTTTCGTTCTGAACAAGTGTTACTGTTTTCTGCACAAAAGCGATTCTGCGAAGCAATGTGAACACTTCTGCTTCCCAGGCACAGAGAAGGTGCTAGCAGGGAATTCTCTGCCTGCCTTTCCCCAGTGCTCTGCAAGCTCTCCAGGACAACATAAAATCTGGGGCTCTGTGCTTTCTTTCCTTCTGAACAAGTGTTACTGTTTTCTGCACAAAAGCGATTCTGCGAAGCAATGTGAACAGGCACAGAGAAGGTGCTATCAGGGAATTCTCTGCCTGCCTTTCCCCAGTGCTCTGAAAGCTCTCCAGGACAACATAAAATCTGGGGCTCTGTGCTTTCTTTCCTTCTGAACAAGTGTTACTGTTTTCTGCACAAAAGCGATTCTGCGAAGCAATGTGAACACTTCTGCTTCCCAGGCACAGAGAAGGTGCTAGCAGGGAATTCTCTGCCTGCCTTTCCCCAGTGCTCTGCAAGCTCTCCAGGACAACATAAAATCTGGGGCTCTGTGCTTTCTTTCCTTCTGAACAAGTGTTACTGTTTTCTGCACAAAAGCGATTCTGCGAAGCAATGTGAACACTTCTGCTTCCCAGGCACAGAGAAGGTGCTAGGAAGGAAATCTCTGCCTGCCTTTCCCCAGTGCTCTGCAAGCTCTCCAGGACAACATAGAATCTGGGGCTCTGTGCTTTCTTTCGTTCTGAACAAGTGTTACTGTTTTCTGCACAAAAGCGATTCTGCGAAACAATGTGAACAGGCATAGAGAAGGTGCTATCAGGGAATTCTCTGCCTGCCTTTCCCCAGTGTTCTGCAAGCTCTCCAGGACAACATAAAATCTGGGGCTCTGTGCTTTCTTTCCTTCTGAACAAGTGTTACTGTTTTCTGCACAAAAGCGACTCTTGCGAAGCAATGTGAACACTTCTGCTTCCCAGGCACAGAGAAGGTGCTAGCAAGGAATTCTCTGCCTGCCTTTCCCTAGTGCTCTGCAAGCTCTCCAGGACAACATAAAATCTGGGGCTCTGTGCTTTCTTTCCTTCTGAACAAGTGTTAGTGTTTTCTGCACAAAAGCGATTCTTTGAAGCAATGTGAACAGGCACAGAGAAGGTGCTAGCAGGGAATTCTCTGCCTGCCTTTCCCCAGTGCTCTGCAAGTTCTCCAGGACAACATAAAATCTGGGGATCTGTGCTTTCTTTCCTTCTGAACAAGTGTTAGTGTTTTCGGCACAAAAGCGATTCTGCGAAGCAATGTGAACACTTCTGCTTCCCAGGCACAGAGAAGGTGCTAGCAGGGAATTCTCTGCCTGCCTTTCCCCAGTGCTCTGCAAGCTCTCCAGGACAACATAAAATCTGGGGCTCTGTGCTTTCTTTCATTCGGAACAAGTGTTACTGTTTTCTGCACAAAAGCGATTCTGCGAAGCAATGTGAACACTTCTGCTTCCCAGGCACAGAGAAGGTGCTAGCAAGGAATTCTCTGCCTGCCTTTCCCCAGTGCTCTGCAAGCTCTCCAGGACAACATAGAATCTGGGGCTCTGTGCTTTCTTTCCTTCTGAACAAGTGTTACTGTTTTCTGCACAAAAGCGATTCTGCGAAGCAATGTGAACAGGCACAGAGAAGGTGCTAGCAGGGAATTCTCTGCCTGCCTTTCCCCAGTGCTCTGCAAGCTCTCCAGGACAACATAGAATCTGGGGCTCTGTGCTTTCTTTCATTCTGAACAAGTGTTACTGTTTTCTGCACAAAAGCGATTCTTGCGAAGCAATGTGAACACTTCTGCTTCCCAGGCACAGAGAAGGTGCTAGCAGGGAATTCTCTGCCTGCCTTTCCCCAGTGCTCTGCAAGCTCTCCAGGACAACATAAAATCTGGGGCTCTGTGCTTTCTTTCCTTCTGAACAAGTGTTACTGTTTTCTGCACAAAAGCGATTCTGCGAAGCAATGTGAACACTTCTGCTTCCCAGGCACAGAGAAGGTGCTAGCAAGGAATTCTCTGCCTGCCTTTCCCCAGTGCTCTGCAAGCTCTCCAGGACAACATAGAATCTGGGGCTCTGTGCTTTCTTTCGTTCTGAACAAGTGTTACTGTTTTCTGCACAAAAGCGATTCTGCGAAGCAATGTGAACAGGCACAGAGAAGGTGCTAGCAGGGAATTCTCTGCCTGCCTTTCCCCAGTGCTGTGCAAGCTCTCCAGGACAACATAGAATCTGGGGCTCTGTGCTTTCTTTCATTCTGAACAACTGTTACTGTTTTCTGCACAAAAGCGATTCTTGCGAAGCAATGTGAACACTTCTGCTTCCCAGGCACAGAGAAGGTGCTAGCAGGGAATTCTCTGCCTGCCTTTCCCCAGTGCTCTGCAAGCTCTCCAGGACAACATAAAATCTGGGGCTCTGTGCTTTCTTTCCTTCTGAACAAGTGTTACTGTTTTCTGCACAAAAGCGATTCTGCGAAGCAATGTGAACACTTCTGCTTCCCAGGCACAGAGAAGGTGCTAGCAGGGAATTCTCTGCCTGCCTTTCCCCAGTGCTCTGCAAGCTCTCCAGGACAACATAAAATCTGAGGCTCTGTGCTTTCTTTCCTTCTGAACAAGTGTTACGGTTTTCTGCACAAAAGCGATTCTGCGAAGCAATGTGAACAGGCACAGAGAAGGTGCTAGCAGGGAATTCTCTGCCTGCCTTTCCCCACTGCTCTGCAAGCTCTCCAGGACAACATAAAATCTGGGGCTCTGTGCTTTCTTTCCTTCTGAACAAGTGTTACTGTTTTCTGCACAAAAGCGATTCTGCGAAACAATGTGAACAGGCACAGAGAAGGTGCTATCAGGGAATTCTCTGCCTGCCTTTCCCCAGTGCTCTGCAAGCTCTCCAGGACAACATAAAATCTGGGGCTCTGTGCTTTCTTTCGTTCTGAACAAGTGTTACTGTTTTCTGCACAAAAGCGATTCTTGCGAAGCAATGTGAACACTTCTGCTTCCCAGGCACAGAGAAGGTGCTAGCAAGGAATTCTCTGCTTGCCTTTCCCCAGTGCTCTGCAAGCTCTCCAGGACAACATAAAATCTGGGGCTCTGTGCTTTCTTTCCTTCTGAACAAGTGTTAGTGTTTTCTGCACAAAAGCGATTCTGCGAAGCAATGTGAACAGGCACAGAGAAGGTGCTAGCAAGGAATTCTCTGCCTGCCTTTCCCCAGTGCTCTGCAAGCTCTCCAGGACAACATAGAATCTGGGGCTCTGTGCTTTCTTTCGTTCTGAACAAGTGTTACTGTTTTCTGCACAAAAGCGATTCTGCGAAGCAATGTGAACAGGCACAGAGAAGGTGCTAGCAGGGAATTCTCTGCCTGCCTTTCCCCAGTGCTCTGCAAGCTCTCCAGGACAACATAGAATCTGGGGCTCTGTGCTTTCTTTCCTTCTGAACAAGTGTTACTGTTTTCTGCACAAAAGCGATTCTTGCGAAGCAATGTGAACACTTCTGCTTCCCAGGCACATAGAAGGTGCTAGCAGGGAATTCTCTGCCTGCCTTTCCCCAGTGCTCTGCAAGCTCTGCAGGACAACATAAAATCTGGGGCTCTGTGCTTTCTTTCGTTCTGAACAAGTGTTACTGTTTTCTGCACAAAAGCGATTCTGCGAAGCAATGTGAACACTTCTGCTTCCCAGGCACAGAGAAGGTGCTAGCAGGGAATTCTCTGCCTGCCTTTCCCCAGTGCTCTGCAAGCTCTCCAGGACAACATAAAATCTGGGGCTCTGTGCTTTCTTTCCTTCTGAACAAGTGTTACTGTTTTCTGCACAAAAGCGATTCTGCGAAGCAATGTGAACAGGCACAGAGAAGGTACTATCAGGGAATTCTCTGCCTGCCTTTCCCCAGTGCTCTGAAAGCTCTCCAGGACAACATAAAATCTGGGGCTCTGTGCTTTCTTTCCTTCTGAACAAGTGTTACTGTTTTCTGCACAAAAGCGATTCTGCGAAGCAATGTGAACACTTCTGCTTCCCAGGCACAGAGAAGGTGCTAGCAGGGAATTCTCTGCCTGCCTTTCCCCAGTGCTCTGCAAGCTCTCCAGGACAACATAAAATCTGGGGCTCTGTGCTTTCTTTCCTTCTGAACAAGTGTTACTGTTTTCTGCACAAAAGCGATTCTGCGAAGCAATGTGAACACTTCTGCTTCCCAGGCACAGAGAAGGTGCTAGGAAGGAAATCTCTGCCTGCCTTTCCCCAGTGCTCTGCAAGCTCTCCAGGACAACATAAAATCTGGGGATCTGTGCTTTCTTTCCTTCTGAACAAGTGTTACTGTTTTCTGCACAAAAGCGATTCTGCGAAACAATGTGAACAGGCATAGAGAAGGTGCTATCAGGGAATTCTCTGCCTGCCTTTCCCCAGTGTTCTGCAAGCTCTCCAGGACAACATAAAATCTGGGGCTCTGTGCTTTCTTTCCTTCTGAACAAGTGTTACTGTTTTCTGCACAAAAGCGACTCTTGCGAAGCAATGTGAACACTTCTGCTTCCCAGGCACAGAGAAGGTGCTAGCAAGGAATTCTCTGCCTGCCTTTCCCCAGTGCTCTGCAAGCTCTCCAGGACAACATAAAATCTGGGGCTCTGTGCTTTCTTTCCTTCTGAACAAGTGTTAGTGTTTTCTGCACAAAAGCGATTCTTTGAAGCAATGTGAACAGGCACAGAGAAGGTGCTAGCAGGGAATTCTCTGCCTGCCTTTCCCCAGTGCTCTGCAAGTTCTCCAGGACAACATAAAATCTGGGGATCTGTGCTTTCTTTCCTTCTGAACAAGTGTTAGTGTTTTCGGCACAAGAGCGATTCTGCGAAGCAATGTGAACACTTCTGCTTCCCAGGCACAGAGAAGGTGCTAGCAGGGAATTCTCTGCCTGCCTTTCCCCAGTGCTCTGCAAGCTCTCCAGGACAACATAAAATCTGGGGCTCTGTGCTTTCTTTCCTTCTGAACAAGTGTTACTGTTTTCTGCACAAAAGCGATTCTGCGAAGCAATGTGAACACTTCTGCTTCCCAGGCACAGAGAAGGTGCTAGGAAGGAAATCTCTGCCTGCCTTTCCCCAGTGCTCTGCAAGCTCTCCAGGACAACATAAAATCTGGGGATCTGTGCTTTCTTTCCTTCTGAACAAGTGTTACTGTTTTCTGCACAAAAGCGATTCTGCGAAACAATGTGAACAGGCATAGAGAAGGTGCTATCAGGGAATTCTCTGCCTGCCTTTCCCCAGTGTTCTGCAAGCTCTCCAGGACAACATAAAATCTGGGGCTCTGTGCTTTCTTTCCTTCTGAACAAGTGTTACTGTTTTCTGCACAAAAGCGACTCTTGCGAAGCAATGTGAACACTTCTGCTTCCCAGGCACAGAGAAGGTGCTAGCAAGGAATTCTCTGCCTGCCTTTCCCCAGTGCTCTGCAAGCTCTCCAGGACAACATAAAATCTGGGGCTCTGTGCTTTCTTTCCTTCTGAACAAGTGTTAGTGTTTTCTGCACAAAAGCGATTCTTTGAAGCAATGTGAACAGGCACAGAGAAGGTGCTAGCAGGGAATTCTCTGCCTGCCTTTCCCCAGTGCTCTGCAAGTTCTCCAGGACAACATAAAATCTGGGGATCTGTGCTTTCTTTCCTTCTGAACAAGTGTTAGTGTTTTCGGCACAAGAGCGATTCTGCGAAGCAATGTGAACACTTCTGCTTCCCAGGCACAGAGAAGGTGCTAGCAGGGAATTCTCTGCCTGCCTTTCCCCAGTGCTCTGCAAGCTCTCCAGGACAACATAAAATCTGGGGCTCTGTGCTTTCTTTCATTCGGAACAAGTGTTACTGTTTTCTGCACAAAAGCGATTCTGCGAAGCAATGTGAACACTTCTGCTTCCCAGGCACAGAGAAGGTGCTAGCAAGGAATTCTCTGCCTGCCTTTCCCCAGTGCTCTGCAAGCTCTCCAGGACAACATAGAATCTGGGGCTCTGTGCTTTCTTTCGTTCTGAACAAGTGTTACTGTTTTCTGCACAAAAGCGATTCTGCGAAGCAATGTGAACAGGCACAGAGAAGGTGCTAGCAGGGAATTCTCTGCCTGCCTTTCCCCAGTGCTCTGCAAGCTCTCCAGGACAACATAGAATCTGGGGCTCTGTGCTTTCTTTCATTCTGAACAACTGTTACTGTTTTCTGCACAAAAGCGATTCTTGCGAAGCAATGTGAACACTTCTGCTTCCCAGGCACAGAGAAGGTGCTAGCAGGGAATTCTCTGCCTGCCTTTCCCCAGTGCTCTGCAAGCTCTCCAGGACAACATAAAATCTGGGGCTCTGTGCTTTCTTTCCTTCTGAACAAGTGTTACTGTTTTCTGCACAAAAGCGATTCTGCGAAGCAATGTGAACACTTCTGCTTCCCAGGCACAGAGAAGGTGCTAGCAGGGAATTCTCTGCCTGCCTTTCCCCAGTGCTCTGCAAGCTCTCCAGGACAACATAAAATCTGGGGCTCTGTGCTTTCTTTCCTTCTGAACAAGTGTTACTGTTTTCTGCACAAAAGCGATTCTGCGAAGCAATGTGAACACTTCTGCTTCCCAGGCACAGAGAAGGTGCTAGCAGGGAATTCTCTGCCTGCCTTTCCCCAGTGCTCTGCAAGCTCTCCAGGACAACATAAAATCTGGGGCTCTGTGCTTTCTTTCCTTCTGAACAAGTGTTACTGTTTTCTGCACAAAAGCGATTCTGCGAAGCAATGTGAACAGGCACAGAGAAGGTGCTAGCAGGGAATTCTCTGCCTGCCTTTCCCCACTGCTCTGCAAGCTCTCCAGGACAACATAAAATCTGGGGCTCTGTGCTTTCTTTCCTTCTGAACAAGTGTTACTGTTTTCTGCACAAAAGCGATTCTGCGAAACAATGTGAACAGGCACAGAGAAGGTGCTATCAGGGAATTCTCTGCCTGCCTTTCCCCAGTGCTCTGCAAGCTCTCCAGGACAACATAAAATCTGGGGCTCTGTGCTTTCTTTCCTTCTGAACAACTGTTAGTGTTTTCTGCACAAAAGCGATTCTGCGAAGCAATGTGAACAGGCACAGAGAAGGTGCTAGCAAGGAATTCTCTGCCTGCCTTTCCCCAGTGCTCTGCAAGCTCTCCAGGACAACATAGAATCTGGGGCTCTGTGCTTTCTTTCCTTCTGAACAAGTGTTACTGTTTTCTGCACAAAAGCGATTCTTGCGAAGCAATGTGAACACTTCTGCTTCCCAGGCACATAGAAGGTGCTAGCAGGGAATTCTCTGCCTGCCTTTCCCCAGTGCTCTGCAAGCTCTCCAGGACAACATAAAATCTGGGGCTCTGTGCTTTCTTTCGTTCTGAACAAGTGTTACTGTTTTCTGCACAAAAGCGATTCTGCGAAGCAATGTGAACACTTCTGCTTCCCAGGCACAGAGAAGGTGCTAGCAGGGAATTCTCTGCCTGCCTTTCCCCAGTGCTCTGCAAGCTCTCCAGGACAACATAAAATCTGGGGCTCTGTGCTTTCTTTCCTTCTGAACAAGTGTTACTGTTTTCTGCACAAAAGCGATTCTGCGAAGCAATGTGAACAGGCACAGAGAAGGTACTATCAGGGAATTCTCTGCCTGCCTTTCCCCAGTGCTCTGCAAGCTCTCCAGGACAACATAGAATCTGGGGCTCTGTGCTTTCTTTCCTTCTGAACAAGTGTTACTGTTTTCTGCACAAAAGCGATTCTGCGAAGCAATGTGAACACTTCTGCTTCCCAGGCACAGAGAAGGTGCTAGCAGGGAATTCTCTGCCTGCCTTTCCCCAGTGCTCTGCAAGCTCTCCAGGACAACATAAAATCTGGGGCTCTGTGCTTTCTTTCCTTCTGAACAAGTGTTACTGTTTTCTGCACAAAAGCGATTCTGCGAAGCAATGTGAACACTTCTGCTTCCCAGGCACAGAGAAGGTGCTAGCAGGGAATTCTCTGCCTGCCTTTCCCCAGTGCTCTGCAAGCTCTCCAGGACAACATAAAATCTGAGGCTCTGTGCTTTCTTTCCTTCTGAACAAGTGTTACTGTTTTCTGCACAAAAGCGATTCTGCGAAGCAATGTGAACAGGCACAGAGAAGGTGCTAGCAGGGAATTCTCTGCCTGCCTTTCCCCACTGCTCTGCAAGCTCTCCAGGACAACATAAAATCTGGGGCTCTGTGCTTTCTTTCCTTCTGAACAAGTGTTACTGTTTTCTGCACAAAAGCGATTCTGCGAAACAATGTGAACAGGCACAGAGAAGGTGCTATCAGGGAATTCTCTGCCTGCCTTTCCCCAGTGCTCTGCAAGCTCTCCAGGACAACATAAAATCTGGGGCTCTGTGCTTTCTTTCGTTCTGAACAAGTGTTACTGTTTTCTGCACAAAAGCGATTCTTGCGAAGCAATGTGAACACTTCTGCTTCCCAGGCACAGAGAAGGTGCTAGCAAGGAATTCTCTGCTTGCCTTTCCCCAGTGCTCTGCAAGCTCTCCAGGACAACATAAAATCTGGGGCTCTGTGCTTTCTTTCCTTCTGAACAAGTGTTAGTGTTTTCTGCACAAAAGCGATTCTGCGAAGCAATGTGAACAGGCACAGAGAAGGTGCTAGCAAGGAATTCTGTGCCTGCCTTTCCCCAGTGCTCTGCAAGCTCTCCAGGACAACATAGAATCTGGGGCTCTGTGCTTTCTTTCGTTCTGAACAAGTGTTACTGTTTTCTGCACAAAAGCGATTCTGCGAAGCAATGTGAACAGGCACAGAGAAGGTGCTAGCAGGGAATTCTCTGCCTGCCTTTCCCCAGTGCTCTGCAAGCTCTCCAGGACAACATAGAATCTGGGGCTCTGTGCTTTCTTTCCTTCTGAACAAGTGTTACTGTTTTCTGCACAAAAGCGATTCTTGCGAAGCAATGTGAACACTTCTGCTTCCCAGGCACATAGAAGGTGCTAGCAGGGAATTCTCTGCCTGCCTTTCCCCAGTGCTCTGCAAGCTCTCCAGGACAACATAAAATCTGGGGCTCTGTGCTTTCTTTCGTTCTGAACAAGTGTTACTGTTTTCTGCACAAAAGCGATTCTGCGAAGCAATGTGAACACTTCTGCTTCCCAGGCACAGAGAAGGTGCTAGCAGGGAATTATCTGCCTGCCTTTCCCCAGTGCTCTGCAAGCTCTCCAGGACAACATAAAATCTGGGGCTCTGTGCTTTCTTTCCTTCTGAACAAGTGTTACTGTTTTCTGCACAAAAGCGATTCTGCGAAGCAATGTGAACAGGCACAGAGAAGGTACTATCAGGGAATTCTCTGCCTGCCTTTCCCCAGTGCTCTGAAAGCTCTCCAGGACAACATAAAATCTGGGGCTCTGTGCTTTCTTTCCTTCTGAACAAGTGTTACTGTTTTCTGCACAAAAGCGATTCTGCGAAGCAATGTGAACACTTCTGCTTCCCAGGCACAGAGAAGGTGCTAGCAGGGAATTCTCTGCCTGCCTTTCCCCAGTGCTCTGCAAGCTCTCCAGGACAACATAAAATCTGGGGCTCTGTGCTTTCTTTCCTTCTGAACAAGTGTTACTGTTTTCTGCACAAAAGCGATTCTGCGAAGCAATGTGAACACTTCTGCTTCCCAGGCACAGAGAAGGTGCTAGGAAGGAAATCTCTGCCTGCCTTTCCCCAGTGCTCTGCAAGCTCTCCAGGACAACATAGAATCTGGGGCTCTGTGCTTTCTTTCGTTCTGAACAAGTGTTACTGTTTTCTGCACAAAAGCGATTCTGCGAAACAATGTGAACAGGCATAGAGAAGGTGCTATCAGGGAATTCTCTGCCTGCCTTTCCCCAGTGTTCTGCAAGCTCTCCAGGACAACATAAAATCTGGGGCTCTGTGCTTTCTTTCCTTCTGAACAAGTGTTACTGTTTTCTGCACAAAAGCGACTCTTGCGAAGCAATGTGAACACTTCTGCTTCCCAGGCACAGAGAAGGTGCTAGCAAGGAATTCTCTGCCTGCCTTTCCCCAGTGCTCTGCAAGCTCTCCAGGACAACATAAAATCTGGGGCTCTGTGCTTTCTTTCCTTCTGAACAAGTGTTAGTGTTTTCTGCACAAAAGCGATTCTTTGAAGCAATGTGAACAGGCACAGAGAAGGTGCTAGCAGGGAATTCTCTGCCTGCCTTTCCCCAGTGCTCTGCAAGTTCTCCAGGACAACATAAAATCTGGGGATCTGTGCTTTCTTTCCTTCTGAACAAGTGTTAGTGTTTTCGGCACAAGAGCGATTCTGCGAAGCAATGTGAACACTTCTGCTTCCCAGGCACAGAGAAGGTGCTAGCAGGGAATTCTCTGCCTGCCTTTCCCCAGTGCTCTGCAAGCTCTCCAGGACAACATAAAATCTGGGGCTCTGTGCTTTCTTTCATTCGGAACAAGTGTTACTGTTTTCTGCACAAAAGCGATTCTGCGAAGCAATGTGAACACTTCTGCTTCCCAGGCACAGAGAAGGTGCTAGCAAGGAATTCTCTGCCTGCCTTTCCCCAGTGCTCTGCAAGCTCTCCAGGACAACATAGAATCTGGGGCTCTGTGCTTTCTTTCGTTCTGAACAAGTGTTACTGTTTTCTGCACAAAAGCGATTCTGCGAAGCAATGTGAACAGGCACAGAGAAGGTGCTAGCAGGGAATTCTCTGCCTGCCTTTCCCCAGTGCTCTGCAAGCTCTCCAGGACAACATAGAATCTGGGGGTCTGTGCTTTCTTTCATTCTGAACAACTGTTACTGTTTTCTGCACAAAAGCGATTCTTGCGAAGCAATGTGAACACTTCTGCTTCCCAGGCACAGAGAAGGTGCTAGCAGGGAATTCTCTGCCTGCCTTTCCCCAGTGCTCTGCAAGCTCTCCAGGACAACATAAAATCTGGGGCTCTGTGCTTTCTTTCCTTCTGAACAAGTGTTACTGTTTTCTGCACAAAAGCGATTCTGCGAAGCAATGTGAACACTTCTGCTTCCCAGGCACAGAGAAGGTGCTAGCAGGGAATTCTCTGCCTGCCTTTCCCCAGTGCTCTGCAAGCTCTCCAGGACAACATAAAATCTGAGGCTCTGTGCTTTCTTTCCTTCTGAACAAGTGTTACTGTTTTCTGCACAAAAGCGATTCTGCGAAGCAATGTGAACAGGCACAGAGAAGGTGCTAGCAAGGAATTCTGTGCCTGCCTTTCCCCAGTGCTCTGCAAGCTCTCCAGGACAACATAGAATCTGGGGCTCTGTGCTTTCTTTCGTTCTGAACAAGTGTTACTGTTTTCTGCACAAAAGCGATTCTGCGAAGCAATGTGAACAGGCACAGAGAAGGTGCTAGCAGGGAATTCTCTGCCTGCCTTTCCCCAGTGCTCTGCAAGCTCTCCAGGACAACATAGAATCTGGGGCTCTGTGCTTTCTTTCCTTCTGAACAAGTGTTACTGTTTTCTGCACAAAAGCGATTCTTGCGAAGCAATGTGAACACTTCTGCTTCCCAGGCACATAGAAGGTGCTAGCAGGGAATTCTCTGCCTGCCTTTCCCCAGTGCTCTGCAAGCTCTCCAGGACAACATAAAATCTGGGGCTCTGTGCTTTCTTTCGTTCTGAACAAGTGTTACTGTTTTCTGCACAAAAGCGATTCTGCGAAGCAATGTGAACACTTCTGCTTCCCAGGCACAGAGAAGGTGCTAGCAGGGAATTATCTGCCTGCCTTTCCCCAGTGCTCTGCAAGCTCTCCAGGACAACATAAAATCTGGGGCTCTGTGCTTTCTTTCCTTCTGAACAAGTGTTACTGTTTTCTGCACAAAAGCGATTCTGCGAAGCAATGTGAACAGGCACAGAGAAGGTACTATCAGGGAATTCTCTGCCTGCCTTTCCCCAGTGCTCTGAAAGCTCTCCAGGACAACATAAAATCTGGGGCTCTGTGCTTTCTTTCCTTCTGAACAAGTGTTACTGTTTTCTGCACAAAAGCGATTCTGCGAAGCAATGTGAACACTTCTGCTTCCCAGGCACAGAGAAGGTGCTAGCAGGGAATTCTCTGCCTGCCTTTCCCCAGTGCTCTGCAAGCTCTCCAGGACAACATAAAATCTGGGGCTCTGTGCTTTCTTTCCTTCTGAACAAGTGTTACTGTTTTCTGCACAAAAGCGATTCTGCGAAGCAATGTGAACACTTCTGCTTCCCAGGCACAGAGAAGGTGCTAGGAAGGAAATCTCTGCCTGCCTTTCCCCAGTGCTCTGCAAGCTCTCCAGGACAACATAGAATCTGGGGCTCTGTGCTTTCTTTCGTTCTGAACAAGTGTTACTGTTTTCTGCACAAAAGCGATTCTGCGAAACAATGTGAACAGGCATAGAGAAGGTGCTATCAGGGAATTCTCTGCCTGCCTTTCCCCAGTGTTCTGCAAGCTCTCCAGGACAACATAAAATCTGGGGCTCTGTGCTTTCTTTCCTTCTGAACAAGTGTTACTGTTTTCTGCACAAAAGCGACTCTTGCGAAGCAATGTGAACACTTCTGCTTCCCAGGCACAGAGAAGGTGCTAGCAAGGAATTCTCTGCCTGCCTTTCCCCAGTGCTCTGCAAGCTCTCCAGGACAACATAAAATCTGGGGCTCTGTGCTTTCTTTCCTTCTGAACAAGTGTTAGTGTTTTCTGCACAAAAGCGATTCTTTGAAGCAATGTGAACAGGCACAGAGAAGGTGCTAGCAGGGAATTCTCTGCCTGCCTTTCCCCAGTGCTCTGCAAGTTCTCCAGGACAACATAAAATCTGGGGATCTGTGCTTTCTTTCCTTCTGAACAAGTGTTAGTGTTTTCGGCACAAGAGCGATTCTGCGAAGCAATGTGAACACTTCTGCTTCCCAGGCACAGAGAAGGTGCTAGCAGGGAATTCTCTGCCTGCCTTTCCCCAGTGCTCTGCAAGCTCTCCAGGACAACATAAAATCTGGGGCTCTGTGCTTTCTTTCATTCGGAACAAGTGTTACTGTTTTCTGCACAAAAGCGATTCTGCGAAGCAATGTGAACACTTCTGCTTCCCAGGCACAGAGAAGGTGCTAGCAAGGAATTCTCTGCCTGCCTTTCCCCAGTGCTCTGCAAGCTCTCCAGGACAACATAGAATCTGGGGCTCTGTGCTTTCTTTCGTTCTGAACAAGTGTTACTGTTTTCTGCACAAAAGCGATTCTGCGAAGCAATGTGAACAGGCACAGAGAAGGTGCTAGCAGGGAATTCTCTGCCTGCCTTTCCCCAGTGCTCTGCAAGCTCTCCAGGACAACATAGAATCTGGGGGTCTGTGCTTTCTTTCATTCTGAACAACTGTTACTGTTTTCTGCACAAAAGCGATTCTTGCGAAGCAATGTGAACACTTCTGCTTCCCAGGCACAGAGAAGGTGCTAGCAGGGAATTCTCTGCCTGCCTTTCCCCAGTGCTCTGCAAGCTCTCCAGGACAACATAAAATCTGGGGCTCTGTGCTTTCTTTCCTTCTGAACAAGTGTTACTGTTTTCTGCACAAAAGCGATTCTGCGAAGCAATGTGAACACTTCTGCTTCCCAGGCACAGAGAAGGTGCTAGCAGGGAATTCTCTGCCTGCCTTTCCCCAGTGCTCTGCAAGCTCTCCAGGACAACATAAAATCTGAGGCTCTGTGCTTTCTTTCCTTCTGAACAAGTGTTACTGTTTTCTGCACAAAAGCGATTCTTGCGAAGCAATGTGAACAGGCACAGAGAAGGTGCTAGCAGGGAATTCTCTGCCTGCCTTTCCCCACTGCTCTGCAAGCTCTCCAGGACAACATAAAATCTGGGGCTCTGTGCTTTCTTTCCTTCTGAACAAGTGTTACTGTTTTCTGCACAAAAGCGATTCTGCGAAACAATGTGAACAGGCACAGAGAAGGTGCTATCAGGGAATTCTCTGCCTGCCTTTCCCCAGTGCTCTGCAAGCTCTCCAGGACAACATAAAATCTGGGGCTCTGTGCTTTCTTTCGTTCTGAACAAGTGTTACTGTTTTCTGCACAAAAGCGATTCTTGCGAAGCAATGTGAACACTTCTGCTTCCCAGGCACAGAGAAGGTGCTAGCAAGGAATTCTCTGCTTGCCTTTCCCCAGTGCTCTGCAAGCTCTCCAGGACAACATAAAATCTGGGGCTCTGTGCTTTCTTTCCTTCTGAACAAGTGTTAGTGTTTTCTGCACAAAAGCGATTCTGCGAAGCAATGTGAACAGGCACAGAGAAGGTGCTATCAGGGAATTCTCTGCCTGCCTTTCCCCAGTGCTCTGCAAGCTCTCCAGGACAACATAAAATCTGGGGCTCTGTGCTTTCTTTCCTTCTGAACAAGTGTTACTGTTTTCTGCACAAAAGCGATTCTGCGAAGCAATGTGAACACTTCTGCTTCCCAGGCACATAGAAGGTGCTAGCAGGGAATTCTCTGCCTGCCTTTCCCCAGTGCTCTGCAAGCTCTCCAGGACAACATAGAATCTGGGGGTCTGTGCTTTCTTTCCTTCTGAACAAGTGTTACTGTTTTCTGCACAAAAGCGATTCTTGCGAAGCAATGTGAACACTTCTGCTTCCCAGGCACAGAGAAGGTGCTAGCAAGGAATTCTCTGCCTGCCTTTCCCCAGTGCTGTGCAAGCTCTCCAGGACAACATAAAATCTGGGGCTCTGTGCTTTCTTTCCTTCTGAACAAGTGTTACTGTTTTCTGCACAAAAGCGATTCTGCGAAGCAATGTGAACACTTCTGCTTCCCAGGCACAGAGAAGGTGCTAGCAGGGAATTCTCTGCCTGCCTTTCCCCAGTGCTCTGCAAGCTCTCCAGGACAACATAAAATCTGGGGCTCTGTGCTTTCTTTCCTTCTGAACAAATGTTAGTGTTTTCTGCACAAAAGCGATTCTGCGAAGCAATGTGAACACTTCTGCTTCCCAGGCACAGAGAAGGTGCTAGGAAGGAAATCTCTGCCTGCCTTTCCCCAGTGCTCTGCAAGCCCTCCAGGACAACATAGAATCTGGGGCTCTGTGCTTTCTTTCGTTCTGAACAAGTGTTACTGTTTTCTGCACAAAAGCGATTCCGCGAAGCAATGTGAACAGGCACAGAGAAGGTGCTATCAGGGAATTCTCTGCCTGCCTTTCCCCAGTGCTCTGCAAGCTCTCCAGGACAACATAAAATCTGGGGCTCTGTGCTTTCTTTCCTTCTGAACAAGTGTTAGTGTTTTCTGCACAAAAGCGATTCTTGCGAAGCAATGTGAACAGTTCTGCTTCCCAGGCACAGAGAAGGTGCTAGCAAGGAATTCTCTGCCTGCCTTTCCCCAGTGCTCTGCAAGCTCTCCAGGACAACATAGAATCTGGGGCTCTGTGCTTTCTTTCGTTCTGAACAAGTGTTACTGTTTTCTGCACAAAAGCGATTCTGCGAAGCAATGTGAACAGGCACAGAGAAGGTGCTATCAGGGAATTCTCTGCCTGCCTTTCCCCAGTGCTCTGCAAGCTCTCCAGGACAACATAAAATCTGGGGCTCTGTGCTTTCTTTCATTCTGAACAACTGTTACTGTTTTCTGCACAAAAGCGATTCTTGCGAAGCAATGTGAACACTTCTGCTTCCCAGGCACAGAGAAGGTGCTAGCAGGGAATTCTCTGCCTGCCTTTCCCCAGTGCTCTGCAAGCTCTCCAGGACAACATAAAATCTGGGGCTCTGTGCTTTCTTTCCTTCTGAACAAGTGTTACTGTTTTCTGCACAAAAGCGATTCTGCGAAGCAATGTGAACACTTCTGCTTCCCAGGCACAGAGAAGGTGCTAGCAGGGAATTCTCTGCCTGCCTTTCCCCAGTGCTCTGCAAGCTCTCCAGGACAACATAAAATCTGGGGCTCTGTGCTTTCTTTCCTTCTGAACAAGTGTTACTGTTTTCTGCACAAAAGCGATTCTGCGAAGCAATGTGAACAGGCACAGAGAAGGTGCTAGCAGGGAATTCTCTGCCTGCCTTTCCCCACTGCTCTGCAAGCTCTCCAGGACAACATAAAATCTGGGGCTCTGTGCTTTCTTTCCTTCTGAACAAGTGTTACTGTTTTCTGCACAAAAGCGATTCTGCGAAACAATGTGAACAGGCACAGAGAAGGTGCTAGCAGGGAATTCTCTGCCTGCCTTTCCCCAGTGCTCTGCAAGCTCTCCAGGACAACAGCAAATCTGGGGCTCTGTGCTTTCTTTCGTTCTGAACAAGTGTTACTGTTTTCTGCACAAAACCGATTCTTGCGAAGCAATGTGAACACTTCTGCTTCCCAGGCACAGAGAAGGTGCTAGCAAGGAATTCTCTGCCTGCCTTTCCCCAGTGCTCTGCAAGCTCTCCAGGACAACATAGAATCTGGGGCTCTGTGCTTTCTTTCGTTCTGAACAAGTGTTACTGTTTTCTGCACAAAAGCGATTCTGCGAAGCAATGTGAACAGGCACAGAGAAGGTGCTATCAGGGAATTCTCTGCCTGCCTTTCCCCAGTGCTCTGCAAGCTCTCCAGGACAACATAAAATCTGGGGCTCTGTGCTTTCTTTCATTCTGAACAACTGTTAGTGTTTTCTGCACAAAAGCGATTCTTGCGAAGCAATGTGAACACTTCTGCTTCCCAGGCACAGAGAAGGTGCTAGCAGGGAATTCTCTGCCTGCCTTTCCCCAGTGCTCTGCAAGCTCTCCAGGACAACATAAAATCTGGGGCTCTGTGCTTTCTTTCCTTCTGAACAAGTGTTACTGTTTTCTGCACAAAAGCGATTCTGCGAAGCAATGTGAACACTTCTGCTTCCCAGGCACAGAGAAGGTGCTAGCAGGGAATTCTCTGCCTGCCTTTCCCCAGTGCTCTGCAAGCTCTCCAGGACAACATAAAATCTGGGGCTCTGTGCTTTCTTTCCTTCTGAACAAGTGTTACTGTTTTCTGCACAAAAGCGATTCTGCGAAACAATGTGAACAGGCACAGAGAAGGTGCTATCAGGGAATTCTCTGCCTGCCTTTCCCCAGTGCTCTGCAAGCTCTCCAGGACAACATAAAATCTGGGGCTCTGTGCTTTCTTTCGTTCTGAACAAGTGTTACTGTTTTCTGCACAAAACCGATTCTTGCGAAGCAATGTGAACACTTCTGCTTCCCAGGCACAGAGAAGGTGCTAGCAAGGAATTCTCTGCCTGCCTTTCCCCAGTGCTCTGCAAGCTCTCCAGGACAACATAAAATCTGGGGCTCTGTGCTTTCTTTCCTCCTGAACAAGTGTTAGTGTTTTCTGCACAAAAGCGATTCTGCGAAGCAATGTGAACAGGCACAGAGAAGGTGCTATCAGGGAATTCTCTGCCTGCCTTTCCCCAGTGCTCTGCAAGCTCTCCAGGACAACATAAAATCTGGGGCTCTGTGCTTTCTTTCCTTCTGAACAAGTGTTACTGTTTTCTGCACAAAAGCGATTCTGCGAAGCAATGTGAACACTTCTGCTTCCCAGGCACATAGAAGGTGCTAGCAGGGAATTCTCTGCCTGCCTTTCCCCAGTGCTCTGCAAGCTCTCCAGGACAACATAGAATCTGGGGGTCTGTGTTTTCTTTTCTTCTGAACAACTGTTACTGTTTTCTGCACAAAAGCGATTCTTGCGAAGCAATGTGAACACTTCTGCTTCCCAGGCACAGAGAAGGTACTAGCAGGGAATTCTCTGCCTGCCTTTCCCCAGTGCTCTGCAAGCTCTCCAGGACAACAGCAAATCTGGGGCTCTGTGCTTTCTTTCATTCTGAACAAGTGTTACTGTTTTCTGCACAAAAGAGATTCTGCGAAGCAATGTGAACACTTCTGCTTCCCAGGCACAGAGAAGGTGCTAGCAGGGAATTCTCTGCCTGCCTTTCCCCAGTGCTCTGCAAGCTCTCCAGGACAACATAGAATCTGGGGCTCTGTGCTTTCTTTCGTTCTGAACAAGTGTTAGTGTTTTCTGCACAAAAGCGATTCTGCGAAGCAATGTGAACACTTCTGCTTCCCAGGCACAGAGAAGGTGCTAGCAGGGAATTCTCTGCCTGCCTTTCCCCAGTGCTCTGCAAGCTCTCCATGACAACAGCAAATCTGGGGCTCTGTGCTTTCTTTCGTTCTGAACAAGTGTTACTGTTTTCTGCACAAAAGCTATTCTGCGAAACAATATGAACACTTCTGCTTCCCAGGCACAGAGAAGGTACTAGCAGGGAATTCTCTGCCTGCCTTTCCCCAGTGCTCTGCAAGCTCTCCAGGACAACAGCAAATCTGGGGCTCTGTGCTTTCTTTCATTTTGAACAAGTGTTACTGTTTTCTGCACAAAAGAGATTCTGCGAAGCAATGTGAACACTTCTGCTTCCCAGGCACAGAGAAGGTGCTAGCAGGGAATTCTCTGCCTGCCTTTCCCCAGTGCTCTGCAAGCTCTCCAGGACAACATAAAATCTGGGGCTCTGTGCTTTCTTTCGTTCTGAACAAGTGTTAGTGTTTTCTGCACAAAAGAGATTCTGCGAAGCAATGTGAACACTCTGCTTCCCAGGCACAGAGAAGGTGCTAGCAGGGAATTCTCTGCCTGCCTTTCTCCAGTGCTCTGCAAGCTCTCCAGGACAACATAGAATCTGGGGCTCTGTGCTTTCTTTCGTTCTGAACAAGTGTTACTGTTTTCTGCACAAAAGCGATTCTGCGAAGCAATGTGAACACTTCTGCTTCCCAGGCACAGAGAAGTTGCTAGCAGGGAATTCTCTGCCTGCCTTTCCCCAGTGCTCTGCAAGCTCTCCAGGACAACATAAAATCTGGGGCTCTGTGCTTTCTTTCGTTCTGAACAAGAGTTACTGTTTTCTGCACAAAAGCGATTCTGAGAAGCAATATGAACACTTCTGCTTCCCAGGCACAGAGAAGGTGCTAGCAGGGAATTCTCTGCCTGCCTTTCCCCAGTGCTCTGCAAGCTCTCCAGGACAACATAGAATCTGGGGCTCTGTGCTTTCTTTCGTTCTGAACAAGTGTTAGTGTTTTCTGCACAAAAGCGATTCTGCGAAGCAATGTGAACACTCTGCTTCCCAGGCACAGAGAAGGTGCTAGCAGGGAATTCTCTGCCTGCCTTTCTCCAGTGCTCTGCAAGCTCTCCAGGACAACATAGAATCTGGGGCTCTGTGCTTTCTTTCGTTCTGAACAAGTGTTACTGTTTTCTGCACAAAAGCGATTCTGAGAAGCAATATGAACACTTCTGCTTCCCAGGCACAGAGAAGGTGCTAGCAGGGAATTCTCTGCCTGCCTTTCCCCAGTGCTCTGCAAGCTCTCCAGGACAACATAGAATCTGGGGCTCTGTGCTTTCTTTTGTTCTGAACAAGTGTTAGTGTTTTCTGCACAAAAGCGATTCTGCGAGGCAATGTGAACACTTCTGCTTCCCAGGCACAGAGAAGGTGCTAGCAGGGAATTCTCTGCCTGCCTTTCCCCAGTGCTCTGCAAGCTCTCCAGGACAACATAGAATCTGGGGCTCTCTGCTTTCTTTCGTTCTGAACAAGTGTTACTGTTTTCTGCACAAAAGCGATTCTGAGAAGCGATATGAACACTTCTGCTTCCCAGGCACAGAGCAGGTGCTAGCAGGGAATTCTCTGCCTGCCTTTCCCCAGTGCTCTGCAAGCTCTCCAGGACAACAGCAAATCTGGGGCTCTGTGCTTTCTTTCATTCTGAACAAGTGTTACTGTTTTCTGCACAAAAGCGATTCTGCGAATCAATGTGAACACTTCTGCTTCCCAGGCACAGAGAAGGTGCTAGCAGGGAATTCTCTGCCTGCCTTTCCCCAGTGCTCTGCAAGCTCTCCAGGACAACATAGAATCTGGGGCTCTGTGCTTTCTTTCGTTCTGAACAAGTGTTACAGTTTTCTGCACAAAAGCGATTCTGAGAAGCAATGTGAACACTTCTGGTTCCCAGGCACAGAGAAGGTGTTAGCAGGGAATTCTCTGCCTGCCTTTCCCCAGTGCTCTGCAAGCTCTCCAGGACAACATAGAATCTGGGGCTCTGAGCTTTCTTTCGTTCTGAACAAGTGTTAGTGTTTTCTGCACAAAAGCGATTCTGCGAAGCAATGTGAACACTTCTGCTTCCCAGGCACAGAGAAGGTGCTAGCAGGGAATTCTCTGCCTGCCTTTCCCCAGTGCTCTGCAAGCTCTCCAGGACAACATAAAATCTGGGGCTCTGTGCTTTCTTTCATTCTGAACAAGAGTTACTGTTTTCTGCACAAAAGCGATTCTGCGAAGCAATGTGAACACTTCTGCTTCCCAGGCACAGAGAAGGTGCTAGCAGGGAATTCTCTGCCTGCCTTTCCCCAGTGCTCTGCAAGCTCTCCAGGACAACATAGAATCTGGGGCTCTGTGCTTTCTTTCATTCTGAACAAGTGTTACTGTTTTCTGCACAAAAGCGATTCTGCGAAGCAATGTGAACACTGCTGCTTCCCAGGCACAGAGAAGGTGCTAGCAGGGAATTCTCTGCCTGCCTTTCCCCAGTGCTCTGCAAGCTCTCCAGGACAACATAGAATCTGGGGCTCTGAGCTTTCTTTCGTTCTGAACAAGTGTTAGTGTTTTCTGCACAAAAGCGATTCTGCGAAGCAATGTGAACACTTCTGGTTCCCAGGCACAGAGAAGGTGCTAGCAGGGAATTCTCTGCCTGCCTTTCCCCAGTGCTCTGCAAGCTCTCCAGGACAACATAGAATCTGGGGCTCTGTGCTTTCTTTCGTTCTGAACAAGTGTTACTGTTTTCTGCACAAAAGCGATTCTGAGAAGCAATATGAACACTTCTGATTCCCAGGCACAGAGAAGGTGCTAGCAGGGAATTCTCTGCCTGCCTTTCCCCAGTGCTCTGCAAGCTCTCCAGGACAACATAGAATCTGGGGCTCTGTGCTTTCTTTCCTTCTGAACAAGTGTTAGTGTTTTCTGCACAAAAGCGATTCTGCGAAGCAATGTGAACACTCTGCTTCCCAGGCACAGAGAAGGTGCTAGCAGGGAATTCTCTGCCTGCCTTTCTCCAGTGCTCTGCAAGCTCTCCAGGACAACATAGAATCTGGGGCTCTGTGCTTTCTTTCGTTCTGAACAAGTGTTGCTGTTTTCTGCACAAAAGCGATTCTGAGAAGCAATATGAACACTTCTGCTTCCCAGGCACAGAGAAGGTGCTAGCAGGGAATTCTCTGCCTGCCTTTCCCCAGTGCTCTGCAAGCTCTCCAGGACAACATAGAATCTGGGGCTCTGTGCTTTCTTTCGATCTGAACAAGTGTTAGTGTTTTCTGCACAAAAGCGATTCTGCGAGGCAATGTGAACACTTCTGCTTCCCAGGCACAGAGAAGGTGCTAGCAGGGAATTCTCTGCCTGCCTTTCCCCAGTGCTCTGCAAGCTCTCCAGGACAACATAGAATCCGGGGCTCTGTGCTTTCTTTCGTTCTGAACAAGTGTTACTGTTTTCTGCACAAAAGCGATTCTGAGAAGCAATGTGAACACTTCTGCTTCCCAGGCACAGAGAAGGTGCTAGCAGGCAATTCTCTGCCTGCCTTTCCCCAGTGCTCTGCAAGCTCTCCAGGACAACATAAAATCTGGGGCTCTGTGCTTTCTTTCGTTCTGAACAAGTGTTACTGTTTTCTGCACAAAAGCGATTCTGAGAAGCAATATGAACACTTCTGATTCCCAGGCACAGAGAAGGTGCTAGCAGGGAATTCTCTGCCTGCCTTTCCCCAGTGCTCTGCAAGCTCTCCAGGACAACAGCAAATCTGGGGCTCTGTGCTTTCTTTCGTTCTGAACAAGTGTTAGTGTTTTCTGCACAAAAGCGATTCTGAGAAGCAATATGAACACTTCTGCTTCCCCGGCACAGAGAAGGTGCTAGCAAGGAATTCTCTGCCTGCCTTTCCCCAGTGCTCTGCAAGCTCTCCAGGACAACATAGAATCTGGGGCTCTGTGCTTTCTTTCATTCTGAACAAGTGTTACTGTTTTCTGCACAAAAGCGATTCTGCGAAGCAATGTGAACACTTCTGTTTCCCAGGCACAGAGAAGGTGCTAGCAGGGAATTCTCTGCCTGCCTTTCCCCAGTGCTCTGCAAGCTCTCCAGGACAACAGCAAACCTGGGGCTCTCTGCTTTCTTTCATTCTGAACAAGTGTTACTGTTTTCTGCACAAAAGCGATTCTTGCGAAGCTATGTGAACACTTCTGCTTCCCAGGCACAGAGAAGGTGCTAGCAGGGAATTCTCTGCCTGCCTTTCCCCAGTGCTCTGCAAGCTCTCCAGGAGAACATTGAATCTGGGGCTCTGTGCTTTCTTTCGTTCTGAACAAGTGTTACTGTTTTCTGCACAAAAGCGATTCTGAGAAACAATATGAACACTTCTGCTTCCCAGGCACAGAGAAGGTACTAGCAGGGAATTCTCTGCCTGCCTTTCCCCAGTGCTCTGCAAGCTCTCCAGGACAACAGCAAATCTGGGGCTCTGTGCTTTCTTTCATTCTGAACAAGTGTTACTGTTTTCTGCACAAAAGAGATTCTGCGAAGCAATGTGAACACTTCTGCTTCCCAGGCACAGAGAAGGTGCTAGCAGGGAATTCTCTGCCTGCCTTTCCCCAGTGCTCTGCAAGCTCTCCATGACAACAGCAAATCTGGGGCTCTGTGCTTTCTTTCGTTCTGAACAAGTGTTAGTGTTTTCTGCACAAAAGCGATTCTGAGAAACAATATGAACACTTATGCTTCCCAGGCACAGAGAAGGTACTAGCAGGGAATTCTCTGCCTGCCTTTCCCCAGTGCTCTGCAAGCTCTCCAGGACAACAGCAAATCTGGGGCTCTGTGCTTTCTTTCATTCTGAACAAGTGTTACTGTTTTCTGCACAAAAGAGATTCTGCGAAGCAATGTGAACACTTCTGCTTCCCAGGCACAGAAAAGGTGCTAGCAGGGAATTCTCTGCCTGCCTTTCCCCAGTGCTCTGCAAGCTCTCCAGGACAACAGCAAATCTGGGGCTCTGTGCTTTCTTTCATTCTGAACAAGTGTTACTGTTTTCTGCACAAAAGAGATTCTGCGAAGCAATGTGAACACTTCTGCTTCCCAGGCACAGAGAAGGTGCTAGCAGGGAATTCTCTGCCTGCCTTTCCCCAGTGCTCTGCAAGCTCTCCAGGACAACAGCAAATCTGGGGCTCTGTGCTTTCTTTCGTTCTGAACAAGTGTTAGTGTTTTCTGCACAAAAGCGATTCTGCGAAGCAATGTGAACACTTCTGCTTCCCAGGCACAGAGAAGGTGCTAGCAGGGAATTGTCTGCCTGCCTTTCCCCAGTGCTCTGCAAGCTCTCCAGGACAACAGCAAATCTGGGGCTCTGTGCTTTCTTTCATTCTGAACAAGTGTTACTGTTTTCTGCACAAAAGAGATTCTGCGAAGCAATGTGAACACTTCTGCTTCCCAGGCACAGAGAAGGTGCTAGCAGGGAATTCTCTGCCTGCCTTTCCCCAGTGCTCTGCAAGCTCTCCAGGACAACATAAAATCTGGGGCTCTGTGCTTTCTTTCCTTCTGAACAAGTGTTAGTGTTTTCTGCACAAAAGAGATTCTGCGAAGCAATGTGAACACTCTGCTTCCCAGGCACAGAGAAGGTGCTAGCAGGGAATTCTCTGCCTGCCTTTCTCCAGTGCTCTGCAAGCTCTCCAGGACAACATAGAATCTGGGGCTCTGTGCTTTCTTTCGTTCTGAACAAGTGTTACTGTTTTCTGCACAAAAGCGATTCTGCGAGGCAATGTGAACACTTCTGCTTCCCAGGCACAGAGAAGGTGCTAGCAGGGAATTCTCTGCCTGCCTTTCCCCAGTGCTCTGCAAGCTCTCCAGGACAACATAGAATCTGGGGCTCTGTGCTTTCTTTCGTTCTGAACAAGTGTTACTGTTTTCTGCACAAAAGCGATTCTGCGAAGCAATGTGAACACTCTGCTTCCCAGGCACAGAGAAGGTGCTAGCAGGGAATTCTCTGCCTGCCTTTCTCCAGTGCTCTGCAAGCTCTCCAGGACAACATAGAATCTGGGGCTCTGTGCTTTCTTTCGTTCTGAACAAGTGTTACTGTTTTCTGCACAAAAGCGATTCTGAGAAGCAATATGAACACTTCTGCTTCCCAGGCACAGAGAAGGTGCTAGCAGGGAATTCTCTGCCTGCCTTTCCCCAGTGCTCTGCAAGCTCTCCAGGACAACATAGAATCTGGGGCTCTGTGCTTTCTTTCGTTCTGAACAAGTGTTAGTGTTTTCTGCCCAAAAGCGATTCTGCGAGGCAATGTGAACACTTCTGCTTCCCAGGCACAGAGAAGGTGCTAGCAGGGAATTCTCTGCCTGCCTTTCCCCAGTGCTCTGCAAGCTCTCCAGGACAACATAGAATCTGGGGCTCTCTGCTTTCTTTCGTTCTGAACAAGTGTTAGTGTTTTCTGCACAAAAGCGATTCTGAGAAGCGATATGAACACTTCTGGTTCCCAGGCACAGAGAAGGTGCTAGCAGGGAATTCTCTGCCTGCCTTTCCCCAGTGCTCTGCAAGCTCTCCAGGACAACAGCAAATCTGGGGCTCTGTGCTTTCTTTCATTCTGAACAAGTGTTACTGTTTTCTGCACAAAAGCGATTCTGCGAATCAATGTGAACACTTCTGCTTCCCAGGCACAGAGAAGGTGCTAGCAGGGAATTCTCTGCCTGCCTTTCCCCAGTGCTCTGCAAGCTCTCCAGGACAACATAGAATCTGGGGCTCTGAGCTTTCTTTCGTTCTGAACAAGTGTTAGTGTTTTCTGCACAAAAGCGATTCTGCGAAGCAATGTGAACACTTCTGCTTCCCAGGCACAGAGAAGGTGCTAGCAGGGAATTCTCTGCCTGCCTTTCCCCAGTGCTCTGCAAGCTCTCCAGGACAACATAGAATCTGGGGCTCTGTGCTTTCTTTCATTCTGAACAAGTGTTACTGTTTTCTGCACAAAAGAGATTCTGCGAAGCAATGTGAACACTGCTGCTTCCCAGGCACAGAGAAGGTGCTAGCAGGGAATTCTCTGCCTGCCTTTCCCCAGTGCTCTGCAAGCTCTCCAGGACAACATAGAATCTGGGGCTCTGAGCTTTCTTTCGTTCTGAACAAGTGTTAGTGTTTTCTGCACAAAAGCGATTCTGCGAAGCAATGTGAACACTTCTGGTTCCCAGGCACAGAGAAGGTGCTAGCAGGGAATTCTCTGCCTGCCTTTCCCCAGTGCTCTGCAAGCTCTCCAGGACAACATAGAATCTGGGGCTCTGTGCTTTCTTTCGTTCTGAACAAGTGTTACTGTTTTCTGCACAAAAGCGATTCTGAGAAGCAATATGAACACTTCTGCTTCCCAGGCACAGAGAAGGTGCTAGCAGGGAATTCTCTGCCTGCCTTTCCCCAGTGCTCTGCAAGCTCTCCAGGACAACATAGAATCTGGGGCTCTGTGCTTTCTTTCGATCTGAACAAGTGTTAGTGTTTTCTGCACAAAAGCGATTCTGCGAGGCAATGTGAACACTTCTGCTTCCCAGGCACAGAGAAGGTGCTAGCAGGGAATTCTCTGCCTGCCTTTCCCCAGTGCTCTGCAAGCTCTCCAGGACAACATAGAATCTGGGGCTCTGTGCTTTCTTTCGTTCTGAACAAGTGTTACTGTTTTCTGCACAAAAGCGATTCTGAGAAGCAATATGAACACTTCTGATTCCCAGGCACAGAGAAGGTGCTAGCAGGGAATTCTCTGCCTGCCTTTCCCCAGTGCTCTGCAAGCTCTGCAGGACAACAGCAAATCTGGGGCTCTGTGCTTTCTTTCGTTCTGAACAAGTGTTAGTGTTTTCTGCACAAAAGCGATTCTGAGAAGCAATATGAACACTTCTGGTTCCCCGGCACAGAGAAGGTGCTAGCAGGGAATTCTCTGCCTGCCTTTCCCCAGTGCTCTGCAAGCTCTCCAGGACAACATAGAATCTGGGGCTCTGTGCTTTCTTTCATTCTGAACAAGTGTTACTGTTTTCTGCACAAAAGCGATTCTGCGAAGCAATGTGAACACTTCTGTTTCCCAGGCACAGAGAAGGTGCTAGCAGGGAATTCTCTGCCTGCCTTTCCCCAGTGCTCTGCAAGCTCTCCAGGACAACAGCAAACCTGGGGCTCTCTGCTTTCTTTCATTCTGAACAAGTGTTACTGTTTTCTGCACAAAAGCGATTCTTGCGAAGCTATGTGAACACTTCTGCTTCCCAGGCACAGAGAAGGTGCTAGCAGGGAATTCTCTGCCTGCCTTTCCCCAGTGCTCTGCAAGCTCTCCAGGACAACATAGAATCTGGGGCTCTGTGCTTTCTTTCGTTCTGAACAAGTGTTACTGTTTTCTGCACAAAAGCGATTCTGAGAAGCAATATGAAAACTTCTGCTTCCCAGGCACAGAGAAGGTGCTAGCAGGGAATTCTCTGCCTGCCTTTCCCCAGTGCTCTGCAAGCTCTCCAGGACAACATAAAATCTGGGGCTCTGTGCTTTCTTTCCTTCTGAACAAGTGTTAGTGTTTTCTGCACAAAAGCTATTCTTGCGAAGCAATGTGAACACTTCTGCTTCCCAGGCACAGAGAAGGTGCTAGCAGGGAATTCTCTGCCTGCCTTTCCCCAGTGCTCTGCAAGCTCTCCAGGACAACAGCAAATCTGGGGCTCTGTGCTTTCTTTCGTTCTGAACAAGTGTTACTGTTTTCTGCACAAAAGCGATTCTGCGAATCAATGTGAACACTTCTGGTTCCCAGGCACAGAGAAGGTGCTAGCAGGGAATTCTCTGCCTGCCTTTCCCCAGTGCTCTGCAAGCTCTCCAGGACAACAGCAAATCTGGGGCTCTGTGCTTTCTTTCATTCTGAACAAGTGTTACTGTTTTCTGCACAAAAGCGATTCTGCGAAGCAATGGGAACACTTCTGTTTCCCAGGCACAGAGAAGGTGCTAGCAGGGAATTCTCTGCCTGCCTTTCCCCAGTGCTCTGCAAGCTCTCCAGGACAACAGCAAATCTGGGGCTCTGTGCTTTCTTTCGTTCTGAACAAGTGTTAGTGTTTTCTGCACAAAAGCGATTCTGCGAAGCAATGTGAACACTTCTGCTTCCCAGGCACAGAGAAGGTGCTAGCAGGGAATTCTCTGCCTGCCTTTCCCCAGTGTTCTGCAAGCTCTCCAGGACAACATAGAATCTGGGGCTCTGTGCTTTCTTTCGTTCTGAACAAGTGTTACTGTTTTCTGCACAAAAGCGATTCTGAGAAGCAATGTGAACACTTCTGCTTCCCAGGCACAGAGAAGGTGCTAGCAGGGAATTCTCTGCCTGCCTTTCCCCAGTGTTCTGCAAGCTCTCCAGGACAACATAGAATCTGGGGCTCTGTGCTTTCTTTCCTTCTGAACAAGTGTTACTGTTTTCTGCACAAAAGCGATTCTGCGAAGCAATGTGAACACTGCTGCTTCCCAGGCACAGAGAAGGTGCTAGCAGGGAATTCTCTGCCTGCCTTTCCCCAGTGCTCTGCAAGCTCTCCAGGACAACATAGAATCTGGGGCTCTGAGCTTTCTTTCGTTCTGAACAAGTGTTAGTGTTTTCTGCACAAAAGCGATTCTGCGAAGCAATGTGAACACTTCTGGTTCCCAGGCACAGAGAAGGTGCTAGCAGGGAATTCTCTGCCTGCCTTTCCCCAGTGCTCTGCAAGCTCTCCAGGACAACATAGAATCTGGGGCTCTGTGCTTTCTTTCGTTCTGAACAAGTGTTACTGTTTTCTGCACAAAAGCGATTCTGAGAAGCAATATGAACACTTCTGCTTCCCAGGCACAGAGAAGGTGCTAGCAGGGAATTCTCTGCCTGCCTTTCCCCAGTGCTCTGCAAGCTCTCCAGGACAACATAGAATCTGGGGCTCTGTGCTTTCTTTCGTTCTGAACAAGTGTTAGTGTTTTCTGCACAAAAGCGATTCTGCGAAGCAATGTGAACACTCTGCTTCCCAGGCACAGAGAAGGTGCTAGCAGGGAATTCTCTGCCTGCCTTTCTCCAGTGCTCTGCAAGCTCTCCAGGACAACATAGAATCTGGGGCTCTGTGCTTTCTTTCGTTCTAAACAAGTGTTACTGTTTTCTGCACAAAAGCGATTCTGAGAAGCAATATGAACACTTCTGCTTCCCAGGCACAGAGAAGGTGCTAGCAGGGAATTCTCTGCCTGCCTTTCCCCAGTGCTCTGCAAGCTCTCCAGGACAACATAGAATCTGGGGCTCTGTGCTTTCTTTCGATCTGAACAAGTGTTAGTGTTTTCTGCACAAAAGCGATTCTGCGAGGCAATGTGAACACTTCTGCTTCCCAGGCACAGAGAAGGTGCTAGCAGGGAATTCTCTGCCTGCCTTTCCCCAGTGCTCTGCAAGCTCTCCAGGACAACATAGAATCTGGGGCTCTGTGCTTTCTTTCGTTCTGAACAAGTGTTAGTGTTTTCTGCACAAAAGCGATTCTGAGAAGCAATATGAACACTTCTGATTCCCAGGCACAGAGAAGGTGCTAGCAGGGAATTCTCTGCCTGCCTTTCCCCAGTGCTCTGCAAGCTCTCCAGGACAACAGCAAATCTGGGGCTCTGTGCTTTCTTTCGTTCTGAACAAGTGTTAGTGTTTTCTGCACAAAAGCGATTCTGAGAAGCAATATGAACACTTCTGGTTCCCCGGCACAGAGAAGGTGCTAGCAGGGAATTCTCTGCCTGCCTTTCCCCAGTGCTCTGCAAGCTCTCCAGGACAACATAGAATCTGGGGCTCTGTGCTTTCTTTCATTCTGAACAAGTGTTACTGTTTTCTGCACAAAAGCGATTCTGCGAAGCAATGTGAACACTTCTGTTTCCCAGGCACAGAGAAGGTGCTAGCAGGGAATTCTCTGCCTGCCTTTCCCCAGTGCTCTGCAAGCTCTCCAGGACAACAGCAAACCTGGGGCTCTCTGCTTTCTTTCATTCTGAACAAGTGTTACTGTTTTCTGCACAAAAGCGATTCTTGCGAAGCTATGTGAACACTTCTGCTTCCCAGGCACAGAGAAGGTGCTAGCAGGGAATTCTCTGCCTGCCTTTCCCCAGTGCTCTGCAAGCTCTCCAGGACAACATAGAATCTGGGGCTCTGTGCTTTCTTTCGTTCTGAACAAGTGTTACTGTTTTCTGCACAAAAGCGATTCTGAGAAGCAATATGAAAACTTCTGCTTCCCAGGCACAGAGAAGGTGCTAGCAGGGAATTCTCTGCCTGCCTTTCCCCAGTGCTCTGCAAGCTCTCCAGGACAACATAAAATCTGGGGCTCTGTGCTTTCTTTCCTTCTGAACAAGTGTTAGTGTTTTCTGCACAAAAGCTATTCTTGCGAAGCAATGTGAACACTTCTGCTTCCCAGGCACAGAGAAGGTGCTAGCAGGGAATTCTCTGCCTGCCTTTCCCCAGTGCTCTGCAAGCTCTCCAGGACAACAGCAAATCTGGGGCTCTGTGCTTTCTTTCGTTCTGAACAAGTGTTACTGTTTTCTGCACAAAAGCGATTCTGCGAATCAATGTGAACACTTCTGGTTCCCAGGCACAGAGAAGGTGCTAGCAGGGAATTCTCTGCCTGCCTTTCCCCAGTGCTCTGCAAGCTCTCCAGGACAACAGCAAATCTGGGGCTCTGTGCTTTCTTTCATTCTGAACAAGTGTTACTGTTTTCTGCACAAAAGCGATTCTGCGAAGCAATGGGAACACTTCTGTTTCCCAGGCACAGAGAAGGTGCTAGCAGGGAATTCTCTGCCTGCCTTTCCCCAGTGCTCTGCAAGCTCTCCAGGACAACAGCAAATCTGGGGCTCTGTGCTTTCTTTCGTTCTGAACAAGTGTTAGTGTTTTCTGCACAAAAGCGATTCTGCGAAGCAATGTGAACACTTCTGCTTCCCAGGCACAGAGAAGGTGCTAGCAGGGAATTCTCTGCCTGCCTTTCCCCAGTGTTCTGCAAGCTCTCCAGGACAACATAGAATCTGGGGCTCTGTGCTTTCTTTCGTTCTGAACAAGTGTTACTGTTTTCTGCACAAAAGCGATTCTGAGAAGCAATGTGAACACTTCTGCTTCCCAGGCACAGAGAAGGTGCTAGCAGGGAATTCTCTGCCTGCCTTTCCCCAGTGTTCTGCAAGCTCTCCAGGACAACATAGAATCTGGGGCTCTGTGCTTTCTTTCCTTCTGAACAAGTGTTACTGTTTTCTGCACAAAAGCGATTCTGCGAAGCAATGTGAACACTGCTGCTTCCCAGGCACAGAGAAGGTGCTAGCAGGGAATTCTCTGCCTGCCTTTCCCCAGTGCTCTGCAAGCTCTCCAGGACAACATAGAATCTGGGGCTCTGAGCTTTCTTTCGTTCTGAACAAGTGTTAGTGTTTTCTGCACAAAAGCGATTCTGCGAAGCAATGTGAACACTTCTGGTTCCCAGGCACAGAGAAGGTGCTAGCAGGGAATTCTCTGCCTGCCTTTCCCCAGTGCTCTGCAAGCTCTCCAGGACAACATAGAATCTGGGGCTCTGTGCTTTCTTTCGTTCTGAACAAGTGTTACTGTTTTCTGCACAAAAGCGATTCTGAGAAGCAATATGAACACTTCTGCTTCCCAGGCACAGAGAAGGTGCTAGCAGGGAATTCTCTGCCTGCCTTTCCCCAGTGCTCTGCAAGCTCTCCAGGACAACATAGAATCTGGGGCTCTGTGCTTTCTTTCGTTCTGAACAAGTGTTAGTGTTTTCTGCACAAAAGCGATTCTGCGAAGCAATGTGAACACTCTGCTTCCCAGGCACAGAGAAGGTGCTAGCAGGGAATTCTCTGCCTGCCTTTCTCCAGTGCTCTGCAAGCTCTCCAGGACAACATAGAATCTGGGGCTCTGTGCTTTCTTTCGTTCTAAACAAGTGTTACTGTTTTCTGCACAAAAGCGATTCTGAGAAGCAATATGAACACTTCTGCTTCCCAGGCACAGAGAAGGTGCTAGCAGGGAATTCTCTGCCTGCCTTTCCCCAGTGCTCTGCAAGCTCTCCAGGACAACATAGAATCTGGGGCTCTGTGCTTTCTTTCGTTCTGAACAAGTGTTACTGTTTTCTGCCCAAAAGCGATTCTGCGAGGCAATGTGAACACTTCTGCTTCCCAGGCACAGAGAAGGTGCTAGCAGGGAATTCTCTGCCTGCCTTTCCCCAGTGCTCTGCAAGCTCTCCAGGACAACATAGAATCTGGGGCTCTCTGCTTTCTTTCGTTCTGAACAAGTGTTACTGTTTTCTGCACAAAAGCGATTCTGAGAAGCGATATGAACACTTCTGCTTCCCAGGCACAGAGAAGGTGCTAGCAGGGAATTCTCTGCCTGCCTTTCCCCAGTGCTCTGCAAGCTCTCCAGGACAACAGCAAATCTGGGGCTCTGTGCTTTCTTTCATTCTGAACAAGTGTTACTGTTTTCTGCACAAAAGCGATTCTGCGAATCAATGTGAACACTTCTGCTTCCCAGGCACAGAGAAGGTGCTAGCAGGGAATTCTCTGCCTGCCTTTCCCCAGTGCTCTGCAAGCTCTCCAGGACAACATAGAATCTGGGGCTCTGTGCTTTCTTTCGTTCTGAACAAGTGTTAGTGTTTTCTGCACAAAAGCGATTCTGCGAAGCAATGTGAACACTTCTGCTTCCCAGGCACAGAGAAGGTGTTAGCAGGGAATTCTCTGCCTGCCTTTCCCCAGTGCTCTGCAAGCTCTCCAGGACAACATAGAATCTGGGGCTCTGAGCTTTCTTTCGTTCTGAACAAGTGTTAGTGTTTTCTGCACAAAAGCGATTCTGCGAAGCAATGTGAACACTTCTGCTTCCCAGGCACAGAGAAGGTGCTAGCAGGGAATTCTCTGCCTGCCTTTCCCCAGTGCTCTGCAAGCTCTCCAGGACAACATAGAATCTGGGGCTCTGTGCTTTCTTTCGTTCTGAACAAGAGTTACTGTTTTCTGCACAAAAGCGATTCTGAGAAGCAATATGAACACTTCTGCTTCCCAGGCACAGAGAAGGTGCTAGCAGGGAATTCTCTGCCTGCCTTTCCCCAGTGCTCTGCAAGCTCTCCAGGACAACATAGAATCTGGGGCTCTGTGCTTTCTTTCATTCTGAACAAGTGTTACTGTTTTCTGCACAAAAGCGATTCTGCGAAGCAATGTGAACACTGCTGCTTCCCAGGCACAGAGAAGGTGCTAGCAGGGAATTCTCTGCCTGCCTTTCCCCAGTGCTCTGCAAGCTCTCCAGGACAACAGCAAATCTGGGGCTCTGTGCTTTCTTTCGTTCTGAACAAGTGTTAGCGTTTTCTGCACAAAAGCGATTCTGCGAAGCAATGTGAACACTCTGCTTCCCAGGCACAGAGAAGGTGCTAGCAGGGAATTCTCTGCCTGCCTTTCTCCAGTGCTCTGCAAGCTCTCCAGGACAACATAGAATCTGGGGCTCTGTGCTTTCTTTCGTTCTGAACAAGTGTTGCTGTTTTCTGCACAAAAGCGATTCTGAGAAGCAGTATGAACACTTCTGGTTCCCAGGCACAGAGAAGGTGTTAGCAGGGAATTCTCTGCCTGCCTTTCCCCAGTGCTCTGCAAGCTCTCCAGGACAACATAGAATCTGGGGCTCTGAGCTTTCTTTCGTTCTGAACAAGTGTTAGTGTTTTCTGCACAAAAGCGATTCTGCGAAGCAATGTGAACACTTCTGCTTCCCAGGCACAGAGAAGGTGCTAGCAGGGAATTCTCTGCCTGCCTTTCCCCAGTGCTCTGCAAGCTCTCCAGGACAACATAGAATCTGGGGGTCTGTGCTTTCTTTCGTTCTGAACAAGAGTTACTGTTTTCTGCACAAAAGCGATTCTGAGAAGCTATATGAACACTTCTGCTTCCCAGGCACAGAGAAGGTGCTAGCAGGGAATTCTCTGCCTGCCTTTCCCCAGTGCTCTGCAAGCTCTCCAGGACAACATAGAATCTGGGGCTCTGTGCTTTCTTTCATTCTGAACAAGTGTTACTGTTTTCTGCACAAAAGCGATTCTGCGAAGCAATGTGAACACTGCTGCTTCCCAGGCACAGAGAAGGTGCTAGCAGGGAATTCTCTGCCTGCCTTTCCCCAGTGCTCTGCAAGCTCTCCAGGACAACATAGAATCTGGGGCTCTGAGCTTTCTTTCGTTCTGAACAAGTGTTAGTGTTTTCTGCACAAAAGCGATTCTGCGAAGCAATGTGAACACTTCTGGTTCCCAGGCACAGAGAAGGTGCTAGCAGGGAATTCTCTGCCTGCCTTTCCCCAGTGCTCTGCAAGCTCTCCAGGACAACATAGAATCTGGGGCTCTGTGCTTTCTTTCGTTCTGAACAAGTGTTACTGTTTTCTGCACAAAAGTGATTCTGCGAAGCAATGTGAACACTCTGTTTCCCAGGCACAGAGAAGGTGCTAGCAGGGAATTCTCTGCCTGCCTTTCCCCAGTGCTCTGCAAGCTCTCCAGGACAACAGCAAACCTGGGGCTCTCTGCTTTCTTTCATTCTGAACAAGTGTTACTGTTTTCTGCACAAAAGCGATTCTTGCGAAGCTATGTGAACACTTCTGCTTCCCAGGCACAGAGAAGGTGCTAGCAGGGAATTCTCTGCCTGCCTTTCCCCAGTGCTCTGCAAGCTCTCCAGGACAACAGCAAATCTGGGGCTCTGTGCTTTCTTTCGTTCTGAACAAGTGTTACTGTTTTCTGCACAAAAGCGATTCTGCGAAGCAATATGAAAACATCTGCTTCCCAGGCACAGAGAAGGTGCTAGCAGGGAATTCTCTGCCTGCCTTTCCCCAGTGTTCTGCAAGCTCTCCAGGACAACATAGAATCTGGGGCTCTGTGCTTTCTTTCGTTCTGAACAAGTGTTACTGTTTTCTGCACAAAAGCGATTCTGCGAAGCAATGTGAACACTTCTGGTTCCCAGGCACAGAGAAGGTGCTAGCAGGGAATTCTCTGCCTGCCTTTCCCCAGTGCTCTGCAAGCTCTCCAGGACAACATAGAATCTGGGGCTCTGTGCTTTCTTTCGTTCTGAACAAGTGTTAGTGTTTTCTGCACAAAAGCGATTCTGCGAAGCAATGTGAACACTCTGCTTCCCAGGCACAGAGAAGGTGCTAGCAGGGAATTCTCTGCCTGCCTTTCCCCAGTGCTCTGCAAGCTCTCCAGGACAACATAGAATCTGGGGCTCTGTGCTTTCTTTCGTTCTAACAAGTGTTAGTGTTTTCTGCACAAAAGCTATTCTTGCGAAGCAATGTGAACACTTCTGCTTCCCAGGCACAGAGAAGGTGCTAGCAGGGAATTCTCTGCCTGCCTTTCCCCAGTGCTCTGCAAGCTCTCCAGGACAACAGCAAATCTGGGGCTCTGTGCTTTCTTTCGTTCTGAACAAGTGTTACTGTTTTCTGCACAAAAGCGATTCTGCGAATCAATGTGAACACTTCTGGTTCCCAGGCACAGAGAAGGTGCTAGCAGGGAATTCTCTGCCTGCCTTTCCCCAGTGCTCTGCAAGCTCTCCAGGACAACAGCAAATCTGGGGCTCTGTGCTTTCTTTCATTCTGAACAAGTGTTACTGTTTTCTGCACAAAAGCGATTCTGCGAAGCAATGGGAACACTTCTGTTTCCCAGGCACAGAGAAGGTGCTAGCAGGGAATTCTCTGCCTGCCTTTCCCCAGTGCTCTGCAAGCTCTCCAGGACAACAGCAAATCTGGGGCTCTGTGCTTTCTTTCGTTCTGAACAAGTGTTAGTGTTTTCTGCACAAAAGCGATTCTGCGAAGCAATGTGAACACTTCTGCTTCCCAGGCACAGAGAAGGTGCTAGCAGGGAATTCTCTGCCTGCCTTTCCCCAGAGTTCTGCAAGCTCTCCAGGACAACATAGAATCTGGGGCTCTGTGCTTTCTTTCGTTCTGAACAAGTGTTACTGTTTTCTGCACAAAAGCGATTCTGAGAAGCAATGTGAACACTTCTGCTTCCCAGGCACAGAGAAGGTGCTAGCAGGGAATTCTCTGCCTGCCTTTCCCCAGTGCTCTGCAAGCTCTCCAGGACAACATAGAATCTGGGGCTCTGTGCTTTCTTTTGTTCTGAACAAGTGTTAGTGTTTTCTGCACAAAAGCGATTCTGCGAGGCAATGTGAACACTTCTGCTTCCCAGGCACAGAGAAGGTGCTAGCAGGGAATTCTCTGCCTGCCTTTCCCCAGTGCTCTGCAAGCTCTCCAGGACAACATAGAATCTGGGGCTCTCTGCTTTCTTTCGTTCTGAACAAGTGTTACTGTTTTCTGCACAAAAGCGATTCTGAGAAACAATATGAACACTTCTGCTTCCCAGGCACAGAGAAGGTACTAGCAGGGAATTCTCTGCCTGCCTTTCCCCAGTGCTCTGCAAGCTCTCCAGGACAACAGCAAATCTGGGGCTCTGTGCTTTCTTTCATTCTGAACAAGTGTTACTGTTTTCTGCACAAAAGAGATTCTGCGAAGCAATGTGAACACTTCTGCTTCCCAGGCACAGAGAAGGTGCTAGCAGGGAATTCTCTGCCTGCCTTTCCCCAGTGCTCTGCAAGCTCTCCAGGACAACATAAAATCTGGGGCTCTGTGCTTTCTTTCCTTCTGAACAAGTGTTAGTGTTTTCTGCACAAAAGCGATTCTGCAAAGCAATGTGAACACTTCTGCTTCCCAGGCACAGAGAAGGTGCTAGCAGGGAATTCTCTGCCTGCCTTTCCCCAGTGCTCTGCAAGCTCTCCAGGACAACATAGAATCTGGGGCTCTGTGCTTTCTTTCGTTCTGAACAAGTGTTACTGTTTTCTGCACAAAAGCGATTCTGAGAAGCAATGTGAACACTTCTGCTTCCCAGGCACAGAGAAGGTGCTAGCAGGGAATTCTCTGCCTGCCTTTCCCCAGTGCTCTGCAAGCTCTCCAGGACAACATAGAATCTGGGGCTCTGTGCTTTCTTTCGATCTGAACAAGTGTTAGTGTTTTCTGCACAAAAGCGATTCTGCGAGGCAATGTGAACACTTCTGCTTCCCAGGCACAGAGAAGGTGCTAGCAGGGAATTCTCTGCCTGCCTTTCCCCAGTGCTCTGCAAGCTCTCCAGGACAACATAGAATCTGGGGCTCTGTGCTTTCTTTCGTTCTGAACAAGTGTTACTGTTTTCTGCACAAAAGCGATTCTGCGAATCAATGTGAACACTTCTGGTTCCCAGGCACAGAGAAGGTGCTAGCAGGGAATTCTCTGCCTGCCTTTCCCCAGTGCTCTGCAAGCTCTCCAGGACAACAGCAAATCTGGGGCTCTGTGCTTTCTTTCATTCTGAACAAGTGTTACTGTTTTCTGCACAAAAGAGATTCTGCGAAGCAATGTGAACACTTCTGCTTCCCAGGCACAGAGAAGGTGCTAGCAGGGAATTCTCTGCCTGCCTTTCCCCAGTGCTCTGCAAGCTCTCCAGGACAACAGCAAATCTGGGGCTCTGTGCTTTCTTTCGTTCTGAACAAGTGTTAGTGTTTTCTGCACAAAAGCGTTTCTGCGAAGCAATGTGAACACTTCTGCTTCCCAGGCACAGAGAAGGTGCTAGCAGGGAATTCTCTGCCTGCCTTTCCCCAGTGTTCTGCAAGCTCTCCAGGACAACATAGAATCTGGGGCTCTCTGCTTTCTTTCATTCTGAACAATTGTTACTGTTTTCTGCACAAAAGCGATTCTTGCGAAGCTATGTGAACACTTCTGCTTCCCAGGCACAGAGAAGGTGCTAGCAGGGAATTCTCTGCCTGCCTTTCCCCAGTGCTCTGCAAGCTCTCCAGGACAACATAAAATCTGGGGCTCTGTGCTTTCTTTCCTTCTGAACAAGTGTTAGTGTTTTCTGCACAAAAGAGATTCTGCGAAGCAATGTGAACACTCTGCTTCCCAGGCACAGAGAAGGTGCTAGCAGGGAATTCTCTGCCTGCCTTTCCCCAGTGCTCTGCAAGCTCTCCAGGACAACATAGAATCTGGGGCTCTGTGCTTTCTTTCGTTCTGAACAATTGTTAGTGTTTTCTGCACAAAAGCGATTCCGAGAAGCGATATGAACACTTCTGCTTCCCAGGCACAGAGAAGGTGCTAGCAGGGAAGTCTCTGCCTGCCTTTCCCCAGTGCTCTGCAAGCTCTCCAGGACAACAGCAAATCTGGGGCTCTGTGCTTTCTTTCATTCTGAACAAGTGTTACTGTTTTCTGCACAAAAGAGATTCTGCGAAGCAATGTGAACTCTTCTGCTTCCCAGGCACAGAGAAGGTGCTAGCAGGGAATTCTCTGCCTGCCTTTCCCCAGTGCTCTGCAAGCTCTCCAGGACAACAGCAAATCTGGGGCTCTGTGCTTTCTTTCGTTCTGAACAAGTGTTAGTGTTTTCTGCACAAAAGCGATTCTGCGAAGCAATGTGAACACTTCTGCTTCCCAGGCACAGAGAAGGTGCTAGCAGGGAATTCTCTGCCTGCCTTTCCCCAGTGCTCTGCAAGCTCTCCAGGACAACATAGAATCTGGGGCTCTGTGCTTTCTTTCGTTCTGAACAAGTGTTAGTGTTTTCTGCACAAAAGCGATTCTGCGAAGCAATGTGAACACTTCTGCTTCCCAGGCACAGAGAAGGTGCTAGCAAGGAATTGTCTGCCTGCCTTTCCCCAGTGCTCTGCAAGCTCTCCAGGACAACATAGAATCTGGTGCTCTCTGCATTCTTTCATTCTGAACAAGTGTTAGTGTTTTCTGCACAAAAGCGTTTCTGCGAAGCAATGTGAACACTTCTGCTTCCCAGGCACAGAGAAGGTGCTAGCAGGGAATTCTCTGCCTGCCTTTCCCCAGTGCTCTGCAAGCTCTCCAGGACAACATAGAATCTGGGGCTCTGTGCTTTCTTTCATTCTGAACAAGTGTTACTGTTTTCTGCACAAAAGCGATTCTGCGAAGCAATGTGAACACTGCTGCTTCCCAGGCACAGAGAAGGTGCTAGCAGGGAATTCTCTGCCTGCCTTTCCCCAGTGCTCTGCAAGCTCTCCAGGACAACATAGAATCTGGGGCTCTCTGCTTTCTTTCATTCTGAACAAGTGTTACTGTTTTCTGCACAAAAGCGATTCTTGCGAAGCTATGTGAACACTTCTGCTTCCCAGGCACAGAGAAGGTGCTAGCAGGGAATTCTCTGCCTGCCTTTCCCCAGTGCTCTGCAAGCTCTCCAGGACAACATAAAATCTGGGGCTCTGTGCTTTCCTTCCTTCTGAACAAGTGTTAGTGTTTTCTGCACAAAAGAGATTCTGCGAAGCAATGTGAACACTCTGCTTCCCAGGCACAGAGAAGGTGCTAGCAGGGAATTCTCTGCCTGCCTTTCCCCAGTGCTCTGCAAGCTCTCCAGGACAACATAGAATCTGGGGCTCTGTGCTTTCTTTCGTTCTGAACAAGTGTTAGTGTTTTCTGCACAAAAGCGATTCTGCGAGGCAATGTGAACACTTCTGCTTCCCAGGCACAGAGAAGGTGCTAGCAGGGAATTCTCTGCCTGCCTTTCCCCAGTGCTCTGCAAGCTCTCCAGGACAACATAGAATCTGGGGCTCTCTGCTTTCTTTCGTTCTGAACAAGTGTTACTGTTTTCTGCACAAAAGAGATTCTGCGAAGCAATGTGAACACTTCTGCTTCCCAGGCACAGAGAAGGTGCTAGCAGGGAATTCTCTGCCTGCCTTTCCCCAGTGCTCTGCAAGCTCTCCAGGACAACATAGAATCTGGGGCTCTGTGCTTTCTTTCGTTCTGAGCAAGAGTTACTGTTTTCTGCACAAAAGCGATTCTGAGAAGCAATATGAACACTTCTGCTTCCCAGGCACAGAGAAGGTGCTAGCAGGGAATTCTCTGCCTGCCTTTCCCCAGTGCTCTGCAAGCTCTCCAGGACAACAGCAAATCTGGGGCTCTGTGCTTTCTTTCGTTCTGAACAAGTGTTAGCGTTTTCTGCACAAAAGCGATTCTGCGAAGCAGTGTGAACACTTCTGCTTCCCAGGCACAGAGAAGGTGCTAGCAGGGAATTCTCTGCCTGCCTTTCCCCAGTGCTCTGCAAGCTCTCCAGGACAACATAGAATCTGGGGCTCTGTGCTTTCTTTCCTTCTGAACAAGTGTTAGTGTTTTCTGCACAAAAGCGATTCTGCGAAGCAATGTGAACACTTCTGCTTCCCAGGCACAGAGAAGTTGCTAGCAAGGAATTGTCTGCCTGCCTTTCCCCAGTGCTCTGCAAGCTCTCCAGGACAACAGCAAATCTGGGGCTCTGTGCTTTCTTTCATTCTGAACAAGTGTTACTGTTTTCTGCACAAAAGAGATTCTGCGAAGCAATGTGAACACTTCTGCTTCCCAGGCACAGAGAAGGTGCTAGCAGGGAATTGTCTGCCTGCCTTTCCCCAGTGCTCTGCAAGCTCTCCAGGACAACATAGAATCTGGGGCTCTGTGCTTTCTTTCATTCTGAACAAGTGTTACTGTTTTCTGCACAAAAGAGATTCTGCGAAGCAATGTGAACACTTCTGCTTCCCAGGCACAGAGAAGGTGCTAGCAGGTAATTCTCTGCCTGCCTTTCCCCAGTGCTCTGCAAGCTCTCCAGGACAACATAGAATCTGGGGCTCTGTGCTTTCTTTCGTTCTGAACAAGTGTTAGTGTTTTCTGCACAAAAGCGATTCTGCGAAGCAATGTGAACACTTCTGCTTCCCAGGCACAGAGAAGGTGCTAGCAAGGAATTGTCTGCCTGCCTTTCCCCAGTGCTCTGCAAGCTCTCCAGGACAACATAGAATCTGGTGCTCTCTGCATTCTTTCATTCTGAACAAGTGTTAGTGTTTTCTGCACAAAAGCGTTTCTGCGAAGCAATGTGAACACTTCTGCTTCCCAGGCACAGAGAAGGTGCTAGCAGGGAATTCTCTGCCTGCCTTTCCCCAGTGCTCTGCAAGCTCTCCAGGACAACATAGAATCTGGGGCTCTGTGCTTTCTTTCATTCTGAACAAGTGTTACTGTTTTCTGCACAAAAGCGATTCTGCGAAGCAATGTGAACACTTCTGCTTCCCAGGCACAGAGAAGGTGCTAGCAGGGAATTCTCTGCCTGCCTTTCCCCAGTGCTCTGCAAGCTCTCCAGGACAACATAAAATCTGGGGCTCTGTGCTTTCTTTCCTTCTGAACAAGTGTTAGTGTTTTCTGCACAAAAGAGATTCTGCGAAGCAATGTGAACACTCTGCTTCCCAGGCACAGAGAAGGTGCTAGCAGGGAATTCTCTGCCTGCCTTTCCCCAGTGCTCTGCAAGCTCTCCAGGACAACATAGAATCTGGGGCTCTGTGCTTTCTTTCGTTCTGAACAAGTGTTAGTGTTTTCTGCACAAAAGCGATTCTGCGAGGCAATGTGAACACTTCTGCTTCCCAGGCACAGAGAAGGTGCTAGCAGGGAATTCTCTGCCTGCCTTTCCCCAGTGCTCTGCAAGCTCTCCAGGACAACATAAAATCTGGGGCTCTGTGCTTTCTTTCATTCTGTACAAGCGCTAGTGTTTTCTGCACAAAAGCGATTCTGCGAAGCAATGTGAACACTTCTGGTTCCCAGGCACAGAGAAGGTGCTAGCAGGGAATTCTCTGCCTGCCTTTCCCCAGTGCTCTGCAAGCTCTCCAGGACAACATAGAATCTGGGGCTCTGTGCTTTCTTTCGTTCTGAGCAAGAGTTACTGTTTTCTGCACAAAAGCGATTCTGAGAAGCAATATGAACACTTCTGCTTCCCAGGCACAGAGAAGGTGCTAGCAGGGAATTCTCTGCCTGCCTTTCCCCAGTGCTCTGCAAGCTCTCCAGGACAACAGCAAATCTGGGGCTCTGTGCTTTCTTTCGTTCTGAACAAGTGTTAGCGTTTTCTGCACAAAAGAGATTCTGCGAAGCAATGTGAACACTTCTGCTTCCCAGGCACAGAGAAGGTGCTAGCAGGGAATTCTCTGCCTGCCTTTCCCCAGTGCTCTGCAAGCTCTCCAGGACAACATAGAATCTGGGGCTCTGTGCTTTCTTTCCTTCTGAACAAGTGTTAGTGTTTTCTGCACAAAAGCGATTCTGCGAAGCAATGTGAACACTTCTGCTTCCCAGGCACAGAGAAGTTGCTAGCAAGGAATTGTCTGCCTGCCTTTCCCCAGTGCTCTGCAAGCTCTCCAGGACAACAGCAAATCTGGGGCTCTGTGCTTTCTTTCATTCTGAACAAGTGTTACTGTTTTCTGCACAAAAGAGATTCTGCGAAGCAATGTGAACACTTCTGCTTCCCAGGCACAGAGAAGGTGCTAGCAGGGAATTGTCTGCCTGCCTTTCCCCAGTGCTCTGCAAGCTCTCCAGGACAACATAGAATCTGGGGCTCTGTGCTTTCTTTCATTCTGAACAAGTGTTACTGTTTTCTGCACAAAAGAGATTCTGCGAAGCAATGTGAACACTTCTGCTTCCCAGGCACAGAGAAGGTGCTAGCAGGGAATTCTCTGCCTGCCTTTCCCCAGTGCTCTGCAAGCTCTCCAGGACAACAGCAAATCTGGGGCTCTGTGCTTTCTTTCGTTCTGAACAAGTGTTAGTGTTTTCTGCACAAAAGCGATTCTGCGAAGCAATGTGAACACTTCTGGTTCCCAGGCACAGAGAAGGTGCTAGCAGGGAATTCTCTGCCTGCCTTTCCCCAGTGCTCTGCAAGCTCTCCAGGACAACATAGAATCTGGGGCTCTGTGCTTTCTTTCGTTCTGAACAAGTGTTAGTGTTTTCTGCACAAAAGCGATTCTGCGAAGCAATGTGAACACTTCTGCTTCCCAGGCACAGAGAAGTTGCTAGCAAGGAATTGTCTGCCTGCCTTTCCCCAGTGCTCTGCAAGCTCTCCAGGACAACATAGAATCTGGTGCTCTGTGCTTTCTTTCGTTCTGAACAAGTGTTAGTGTTTTCTGCAGAAAAGCGTTTCTGCGAAGCAATGTGAACACTTCTGCTTCCCAGGCACAGAGAAGGTGCTAGCAGGGAATTCTCTGCCTGCCTTTCCCCAGTGCTCTGCAAGCTCTCCATGACAACAGCAAATCTGGGGCTCTGTGCTTTCTTTCGTTCTGAACAAGTGTTACTGTTTTCTGCACAAAAGCGATTCTGAGAAACAATATGAACACTTCTGCTTCCCAGGCACAGAGAAGGTACTAGCAGGGAATTCTCTGCCTGCCTTTCCCCAGTGCTCTGCAAGCTCTCCAGGACAACATAGAATCTGGGGCTCTGTGCTTTCTTTCCTTCTGAACAAGTGTTAGTGTTTTCTGCACAAAAGAGATTCTGCGAAGCAATGTGAACACTCTGCTTCCCAGGCACAGAGAAGGTGCTAGCAGGGAATTCTCTGCCTGCCTTTCCCCAGTGCTCTGCAAGCTCTCCAGGACAACATAGAATCTGGGGCTCTGTGCTTTCTTTCGTTCTGAACAAGTGTTACTGTTTTCTGCACAAAAGCGATTCTGCGAGGCAATGTGAACACTTCTGCTTCCCAGGCACAGAGAAGGTGCTAGCAGGGAATTCTCTGCCTGCCTTTCCCCAGTGCTCTGCAAGCTCTCCAGGACAACATAGAATCTGGGGCTCTCTGCTTTCTTTCGTTCTGAACAAGTGTTACTGTTTTCTGCACAAAAGCGATTCTGAGAAGCGATATGAACACTTCTGCTTCCCAGGCACAGAGAAGGTGCTAGCAGGGAATTCTCTGCCTGCCTTTCCCCAGTGCTCTGCAAGCTCTCCAGGACAACAGCAAATCTGGGGCTCTGTGCTTTCTTTCCTTCTGAACAAGTGTTAGTGTTTTCTGCACAAAAGCGATTCTGCGAAGCAATGTGAACACTTCTGCTTCCCAGGCACAGAGAAGGTGCTAGCAGGGAATTCTCTGCCTGCCTTTCCCCAGTGCTCTGCAAGCTCTCCAGGACAACATAGAATCTGGGGCTCTGTGCTTTCTTTCGTTCTGAACAAGTGTTAGTGTTTTCTGCACAAAAGCGATTCTGAGAAGCAATGTGAACACTTCTGGTTCCCAAGCACAGAGAAGGTGTTAGCAGGGAATTCTCTGCCTGCCTTTCCCCAGTGCTCTGCAAGCTCTCCAGGACAACATAGAATCTGGGGCTCTGTGCTTTCTTTCGTTCTGAACAAGTGTTAGTGTTTTCTGCACAAAAGCGATTCTGCGAAGCAATGTGAACACTTCTGCTTCCCAGGCACAGAGAAGGTGCTAGCAAGGAATTGTCTGCCTGCCTTTCCCCAGTGCTCTGCAAGCTCTCCAGGACAACATAGAATCTGGTGCTCTCTGCTTTCTTTCATTCTGAACAAGTGTTACTGTTTTCTGCACAAAAGCGATTCTGCGAAGTAATGTGAACACTTCTGCTTCCCAGGCACAGAGAAGGTGCTAGCAGGGAATTCTCTGCCTGCCTTTCCCCAGTGCTCTGCAAGCTCTCCAGGACAACATAGAATCTGGGGCTCTGTGCTTTCTTTCGTTCTGAGCAAGAGTTACTGTTTTCTGCACAAAAGCGATTCTGCGAAGCAATGTGAACACTTCTGCTTCCCAGGCACAGAGAAGGTGCTAGCAGGGAATTCTCTGCCTGCCTTTCCCCAGTGCTCTGCAAGCTCTCCAGGACAACATAGAATCTGGGGCTCTGTGCTTTCTTTCATTCTGAACAAGTGTTACTGTTTTCTGCACAAAAGCGATTCTGCGAAGCAATGTGAACACTGCTGCTTCCCAGGCACAGAGAAGGTGCTAGCAGGGAATTCTCTGCCTGCCTTTCCCCAGTGCTCTGCAAGCTCTCCAGGACAACATAGAATCTGGGGCTCTGAGCTTTCTTTCGTTCTGAACAAGTGTTAGTGTTTTCTGCACAAAAGCGATTCTGCGAAGCAATGTGAACACTTCTGCTTCCCAGGCACAGAGAAGTTGCTAGCAAGGAATTGTCTGCCTGCCTTTCCCCAGTGCTCTGCAAGCTCTCCAGGACAACATAGAATCTGGTGCTCTGTGCTTTCTTTCGTTCTGAACAAGTGTTAGTGTTTTCTGCAGAAAAGCGTTTCTGCGAAGCAATGTGAACACTTCTGCTTCCCAGGCACAGAGAAGGTGCTAGCAGGGAATTCTCTGCCTGCCTTTCCCCAGTGCTCTGCAAGCTCTCCATGACAACAGCAAATCTGGGGCTCTGTGCTTTCTTTCGTTCTGAACAAGTGTTACTGTTTTCTGCACAAAAGCGATTCTGAGAAACAATATGAACACTTCTGCTTCCCAGGCACAGAGAAGGTACTAGCAGGGAATTCTCTGCCTGCCTTTCCCCAGTGCTCTGCAAGCTCTCCAGGACAACATAAAATCTGGGGCTCTGTGCTTTCTTTCCTTCTGAACAAGTGTTAGTGTTTTCTGCACAAAAGAGATTCTGCGAAGCAATGTGAACACTCTGCTTCCCAGGCACAGAGAAGGTGCTAGCAGGGAATTCTCTGCCTGCCTTTCCCCAGTGCTCTGCAAGCTCTCCAGGACAACATAGAATCTGGGGCTCTGTGCTTTCTTTCGTTCTGAACAAGTGTTACTGTTTTCTGCACAAAAGCGATTCTGCGAGGCAATGTGAACACTTCTGCTTCCCAGGCACAGAGAAGGTGCTAGCAGGGAATTCTCTGCCTGCCTTTCCCCAGTGCTCTGCAAGCTCTCCAGGACAACATAGAATCTGGGGCTCTCTGCTTTCTTTCGTTCTGAACAAGTGTTACTGTTTTCTGCACAAAAGCGATTCTGAGAAGCGATATGAACACTTCTGCTTCCCAGGCACAGAGAAGGTGCTAGCAGGGAATTCTCTGCCTGCCTTTCCCCAGTGCTCTGCAAGCTCTCCAGGACAACAGCAAATCTGGGGCTCTGTGCTTTCTTTCCTTCTGAACAAGTGTTAGTGTTTTCTGCACAAAAGCGATTCTGCGAATCAATGTGAACACTTCTGCTTCCCAGGCACAGAGAAGGTGCTAGCAGGGAATTCTCTGCCTGCCTTTCCCCAGTGCTCTGCAAGCTCTCCAGGACAACATAGAATCTGGGGCTCTGTGCTTTCTTTCGTTCTGAACAAGTGTTAGTGTTTTCTGCACAAAAGCGATTCTGAGAAGCAATGTGAACACTTCTGGTTCCCAAGCACAGAGAAGGTGTTAGCAGGGAATTCTCTGCCTGCCTTTCCCCAGTGCTCTGCAAGCTCTCCAGGACAACATAGAATCTGGGGCTCTGTGCTTTCTTTCGTTCTGAACAAGTGTTAGTGTTTTCTGCACAAAAGCGATTCTGCGAAGCAATGTGAACACTTCTGCTTCCCAGGCACAGAGAAGGTGCTAGCAAGGAATTGTCTGCCTGCCTTTCCCCAGTGCTCTGCAAGCTCTCCAGGACAACATAGAATCTGGTGCTCTCTGCTTTCTTTCATTCTGAACAAGTGTTACTGTTTTCTGCACAAAAGCGATTCTGCGAAGTAATGTGAACACTCTGCTTCCCAGGCACAGAGAAGGTGCTAGCAGGGAATTCTCTGCCTGCCTTTCCCCAGTGCTCTGCAAGCTCTCCAGGACAACATAGAATCTGGGGCTCTGTGCTTTCTTTCGTTCTGAGCAAGAGTTACTGTTTTCTGCACAAAAGCGATTCTGCGAAGCAATGTGAACACTTCTGCTTCCCAGGCACAGAGAAGGTGCTAGCAGGGAATTCTCTGCCTGCCTTTCCCCAGTGCTCTGCAAGCTCTCCAGGACAACATAGAATCTGGGGCTCTGTGCTTTCTTTCATTCTGAACAAGTGTTACTGTTTTCTGCACAAAAGCGATTCTGCGAAGCAATGTGAACACTGCTGCTTCCCAGGCACAGAGAAGGTGCTAGCAGGGAATTCTCTGCCTGCCTTTCCCCAGTGCTCTGCAAGCTCTCCAGGACAACATAGAATCTGGGGCTCTGAGCTTTCTTTCGTTCTGAACAAGTGTTAGTGTTTTCTGCACAAAAGCGATTCTGCGAAGCAATGTGAACACTTCTGGTTCCCAGGCACAGAGAAGGTGCTAGCAGGGAATTCTCTGCCTGCCTTTCCCCAGTGCTCTGCAAGCTCTCCAGGACAACATAGAATCTGGGGCTCTGTGCTTTCTTTCGTTCTGAACAAGTGTTACTGTTTTCTGCACAAAAGCGATTCTGAGAAGCAATATGAACACTTCTGATTCCCAGGCACAGAGAAGGTGCTAGCAGGGAATTCTCTGCCTGCCTTTCCCCAGTGCTCTGCAAGCTCTCCAGGACAACATAGAATCTGGGGCTCTGTGCTTTCTTTCCTTCTGAACAAGTGTTAGTGTTTTCTGCACAAAAGCGATTCTGCGAAGCAATGTGAACACTCTGCTTCCCAGGCACAGAGAAGGTGCTAGCAGGGAATTCTCTGCCTGCCTTTCTCCAGTGCTCTGCAAGCTCTCCAGGACAACAGCAAATCTGGGGCTCTGTGCTTTCTTTCGTTCTGAACAAGTGTTGCTGTTTTCTGCACAAAAGCGATTCTGAGAAGCAATATGAACACTTCTGCTTCCCAGGCACAGAGAAGGTGCTAGCAGGGAATTCTCTGCCTGCCTTTCCCCAGTGCTCTGCAAGCTCTCCAGGACAACATAGAATCTGGGGCTCTGTGCTTTCTTTCGTTCTGAAAAAGTGTTAGTGTTTTCTGCACAAAAGCGATTCTGCGAGGCAATGTGAACACTTCTGCTTCCCAGGCACAGAGAAGGTGCTAGCAAGGAATTCTCTGCCTGCCTTTCCCCAGTGCTCTGCAAGCTCTCCAGGACAACATAGAATCTGGGGCTCTGTGCTTTCTTTCCTTCTGAACAAGTGTTACTGTTTTCTGCACAAAAGCGATTCTGAGAAGCAATGTGAACACTTCTGCTTCCCAGGCAAAGAGAAGGTGCTAGCAGGGAATTCTCTGCCTGCCTTTCCCCAGTGCTCTGCAAGCTCTCCAGGACAACATAGAATCTGGGGCTCTGTGCTTTCTTTCGTTCTGAACAAGTGTTACTGTTTTCTGCACAAAAGCGATTCTGAGAAGCAATATGAACACTTCTGCTTCCCAGGCACAGAGAAGGTGCTAGCAGGGAATTCTCTGCCTGCCTTTCCCCAGTGCTCTGCAAGCTCTCCAGGACAACAGCAAATCTGGGGCTCTGTGCTTTCTTTCGTTCTGAACAAGTGTTACTGTTTTCTGCACAAAAGCGATTCTGAGAAGCAATGTGAACTCTTCTGCTTCCCAGGCACAGAGAAGGTGCTAGCAGGGAATTCTCTGCCTGCCTTTCCCCAGTGCTCTGCAAGCTCTCCAGGACAACAGCAAATCTGGGGCTCTGTGCTTTCTTTCGTTCTGAACAAGTGTTAGTGTTTTCTGCACAAAAGCGATTCTGCGAAGCAATGTGAACACTTCTGCTTCCCAGGCACAGAGAAGGTGCTAGCAGGGAATTCTCTGCCTGCCTTTCCCCAGTGCTCTGCAAGCTCTCCAGGACAACATAGAATCTGGGGCTCTGTGCTTTCTTTCGTTCTGAACAAGTGTTAGTGTTTTCTGCACAAAAGCGATTCTGCGAAGCAATGTGAACACTTCTGCTTCCCAGGCACAGAGAAGGTGCTAGCAAGGAATTGTCTGCCTGCCTTTCCCCAGTGCTCTGCAAGCTCTCCAGGACAACATAGAATCTGGTGCTCTCTGCATTCTTTCATTCTGAACAAGTGTTAGTGTTTTCTGCACAAAAGCGTTTCTGCGAAGCAATGTGAACACTTCTGCTTCCCAGGCACAGAGAAGGTGCTAGCAGGGAATTCTCTGCCTGCCTTTCCCCAGTGCTCTGCAAGCTCTCCAGGACAACATAGAATCTGGGGCTCTGTGCTTTCTTTCATTCTGAACAAGTGTTACTGTTTTCTGCACAAAAGCGATTCTGCGAAGCAATGTGAACACTGCTGCTTCCCAGGCACAGAGAAGGTGCTAGCAGGGAATTCTCTGCCTGCCTTTCCCCAGTGCTCTGCAAGCTCTCCAGGACAACATAGAATCTGGGGCTCTCTGCTTTCTTTCATTCTGAACAAGTGTTACTGTTTTCTGCACAAAAGCGATTCTTGCGAAGCTATGTGAACACTTCTGCTTCCCAGGCACAGAGAAGGTGCTAGCAGGGAATTCTCTGCCTGCCTTTCCCCAGTGCTCTGCAAGCTCTCCAGGACAACATAAAATCTGGGGCTCTGTGCTTTCCTTCCTTCTGAACAAGTGTTAGTGTTTTCTGCACAAAAGAGATTCTGCGAAGCAATGTGAACACTCTGCTTCCCAGGCACAGAGAAGGTGCTAGCAGGGAATTCTCTGCCTGCCTTTCCCCAGTGCTCTGCAAGCTCTCCAGGACAACATAGAATCTGGGGCTCTGTGCTTTCTTTCGTTCTGAACAAGTGTTAGTGTTTTCTGCACAAAAGCGATTCTGCGAGGCAATGTGAACACTTCTGCTTCCCAGGCACAGAGAAGGTGCTAGCAGGGAATTCTCTGCCTGCCTTTCCCCAGTGCTCTGCAAGCTCTCCAGGACAACATAGAATCTGGGGCTCTCTGCTTTCTTTCGTTCTGAACAAGTGTTACTGTTTTCTGCACAAAAGAGATTCTGCGAAGCAATGTGAACACTTCTGCTTCCCAGGCACAGAGAAGGTGCTAGCAGGGAATTCTCTGCCTGCCTTTCCCCAGTGCTCTGCAAGCTCTCCAGGACAACATAGAATCTGGGGCTCTGTGCTTTCTTTCGTTCTGAGCAAGAGTTACTGTTTTCTGCACAAAAGCGATTCTGAGAAGCAATATGAACACTTCTGCTTCCCAGGCACAGAGAAGGTGCTAGCAGGGAATTCTCTGCCTGCCTTTCCCCAGTGCTCTGCAAGCTCTCCAGGACAACAGCAAATCTGGGGCTCTGTGCTTTCTTTCGTTCTGAACAAGTGTTAGCGTTTTCTGCACAAAAGCGATTCTGCGAAGCAATGTGAACACTTCTGCTTCCCAGGCACAGAGAAGGTGCTAGCAGGGAATTCTCTGCCTGCCTTTCCCCAGTGCTCTGCAAGCTCTCCAGGACAACATAGAATCTGGGGCTCTGTGCTTTCTTTCCTTCTGAACAAGTGTTAGTGTTTTCTGCACAAAAGCGATTCTGCGAAGCAATGTGAACACTTCTGCTTCCCAGGCACAGAGAAGTTGCTAGCAAGGAATTGTCTGCCTGCCTTTCCCCAGTGCTCTGCAAGCTCTCCAGGACAACAGCAAATCTGGGGCTCTGTGCTTTCTTTCATTCTGAACAAGTGTTACTGTTTTCTGCACAAAAGAGATTCTGCGAAGCAATGTGAACACTTCTGCTTCCCAGGCACAGAGAAGGTGCTAGCAGGGAATTGTCTGCCTGCCTTTCCCCAGTGCTCTGCAAGCTCTCCAGGACAACATAGAATCTGGGGCTCTGTGCTTTCTTTCATTCTGAACAAGTGTTACTGTTTTCTGCACAAAAGAGATTCTGCGAAGCAATGTGAACACTTCTGCTTCCCAGGCACAGAGAAGGTGCTAGCAGGTAATTCTCTGCCTGCCTTTCCCCAGTGCTCTGCAAGCTCTCCAGGACAACATAGAATCTGGGGCTCTGTGCTTTCTTTCGTTCTGAACAAGTGTTAGTGTTTTCTGCACAAAAGCGATTCTGCGAAGCAATGTGAACACTTCTGCTTCCCAGGCACAGAGAAGGTGCTAGCAAGGAATTGTCTGCCTGCCTTTCCCCAGTGCTCTGCAAGCTCTCCAGGACAACATAGAATCTGGTGCTCTCTGCATTCTTTCATTCTGAACAAGTGTTAGTGTTTTCTGCACAAAAGCGTTTCTGCGAAGCAATGTGAACACTTCTGCTTCCCAGGCACAGAGAAGGTGCTAGCAGGGAATTCTCTGCCTGCCTTTCCCCAGTGCTCTGCAAGCTCTCCAGGACAACATAGAATCTGGGGCTCTGTGCTTTCTTTCATTCTGAACAAGTGTTACTGTTTTCTGCACAAAAGCGATTCTGCGAAGCAATGTGAACACTTCTGCTTCCCAGGCACAGAGAAGGTGCTAGCAGGGAATTCTCTGCCTGCCTTTCCCCAGTGCTCTGCAAGCTCTCCAGGACAACATAAAATCTGGGGCTCTGTGCTTTCTTTCCTTCTGAACAAGTGTTAGTGTTTTCTGCACAAAAGAGATTCTGCGAAGCAATGTGAACACTTCTGCTTCCCAGGCACAGAGAAGGTGCTAGCAGGGAATTCTCTGCCTGCCTTTCCCCAGTGCTCTGCAAGCTCTCCAGGACAACATAGAATCTGGGGCTCTGTGCTTTCTTTCGTTCTGAACAAGTGTTAGTGTTTTCTGCACAAAAGCGATTCTGCGAGGCAATGTGAACACTTCTGCTTCCCAGGCACAGAGAAGGTGCTAGCAGGGAATTCTCTGCCTGCCTTTCCCCAGTGCTCTGCAAGCTCTCCAGGACAACATAAAATCTGGGGCTCTGTGCTTTCTTTCATTCTGTACAAGCGCTAGTGTTTTCTGCACAAAAGCGATTCTGCGAAGCAATGTGAACACTTCTGGTTCCCAGGCACAGAGAAGGTGCTAGCAGGGAATTCTCTGCCTGCCTTTCCCCAGTGCTCTGCAAGCTCTCCAGGACAACATAGAATCTGGGGCTCTGTGCTTTCTTTCGTTCTGAGCAAGAGTTACTGTTTTCTGCACAAAAGCGATTCTGAGAAGCAATATGAACACTTCTGCTTCCCAGGCACAGAGAAGGTGCTAGCAGGGAATTCTCTGCCTGCCTTTCCCCAGTGCTCTGCAAGCTCTCCAGGACAACAGCAAATCTGGGGCTCTGTGCTTTCTTTCGTTCTGAACAAGTGTTAGCGTTTTCTGCACAAAAGCGATTCTGCGAAGCAATGTGAACACTTCTGCTTCCCAGGCACAGAGAAGGTGCTAGCAGGGAATTCTCTGCCTGCCTTTCCCCAGTGCTCTGCAAGCTCTCCAGGACAACATAGAATCTGGGGCTCTGTGCTTTCTTTCCTTCTGAACAAGTGTTAGTGTTTTCTGCACAAAAGCGATTCTGCGAAGCAATGTGAACACTTCTGCTTCCCAGGCACAGAGAAGTTGCTAGCAAGGAATTGTCTGCCTGCCTTTCCCCAGTGCTCTGCAAGCTCTCCAGGACAACAGCAAATCTGGGGCTCTGTGCTTTCTTTCATTCTGAACAAGTGTTACTGTTTTCTGCACAAAAGAGATTCTGCGAAGCAATGTGAACACTTCTGCTTCCCAGGCACAGAGAAGGTGCTAGCAGGGAATTGTCTGCCTGCCTTTCCCCAGTGCTCTGCAAGCTCTCCAGGACAACATAGAATCTGGGGCTCTGTGCTTTCTTTCATTCTGAACAAGTGTTACTGTTTTCTGCACAAAAGAGATTCTGCGAAGCAATGTGAACACTTCTGCTTCCCAGGCACAGAGAAGGTGCTAGCAGGGAATTCTCTGCCTGCCTTTCCCCAGTGCTCTGCAAGCTCTCCAGGACAACAGCAAATCTGGGGCTCTGTGCTTTCTTTCGTTCTGAACAAGTGTTAGTGTTTTCTGCACAAAAGCGATTCTGCGAAGCAATGTGAACACTTCTGGTTCCCAGGCACAGAGAAGGTGCTAGCAGGGAATTCTCTGCCTGCCTTTCCCCAGTGCTCTGCAAGCTCTCCAGGACAACATAGAATCTGGGGCTCTGTGCTTTCTTTCGTTCTGAACAAGTGTTAGTGTTTTCTGCACAAAAGCGATTCTGCGAAGCAATGTGAACACTTCTGCTTCCCAGGCACAGAGAAGTTGCTAGCAAGGAATTGTCTGCCTGCCTTTCCCCAGTGCTCTGCAAGCTCTCCAGGACAACATAGAATCTGGTGCTCTGTGCTTTCTTTCGTTCTGAACAAGTGTTAGTGTTTTCTGCAGAAAAGCGTTTCTGCGAAGCAATGTGAACACTTCTGCTTCCCAGGCACAGAGAAGGTGCTAGCAGGGAATTCTCTGCCTGCCTTTCCCCAGTGCTCTGCAAGCTCTCCATGACAACAGCAAATCTGGGGCTCTGTGCTTTCTTTCGTTCTGAACAAGTGTTACTGTTTTCTGCACAAAAGCGATTCTGAGAAACAATATGAACACTTCTGCTTCCCAGGCACAGAGAAGGTACTAGCAGGGAATTCTCTGCCTGCCTTTCCCCAGTGCTCTGCAAGCTCTCCAGGACAACATAAAATCTGGGGCTCTGTGCTTTCTTTCCTTCTGAACAAGTGTTAGTGTTTTCTGCACAAAAGAGATTCTGCGAAGCAATGTGAACACTCTGCTTCCCAGGCACAGAGAAGGTGCTAGCAGGGAATTCTCTGCCTGCCTTTCCCCAGTGCTCTGCAAGCTCTCCAGGACAACATAGAATCTGGGGCTCTGTGCTTTCTTTCGTTCTGAACAAGTGTTACTGTTTTCTGCACAAAAGCGATTCTGCGAGGCAATGTGAACACTTCTGCTTCCCAGGCACAGAGAAGGTGCTAGCAGGGAATTCTCTGCCTGCCTTTCCCCAGTGCTCTGCAAGCTCTCCAGGACAACATAGAATCTGGGGCTCTCTGCTTTCTTTCGTTCTGAACAAGTGTTACTGTTTTCTGCACAAAAGCGATTCTGAGAAGCGATATGAACACTTCTGCTTCCCAGGCACAGAGAAGGTGCTAGCAGGGAATTCTCTGCCTGCCTTTCCCCAGTGCTCTGCAAGCTCTCCAGGACAACAGCAAATCTGGGGCTCTGTGCTTTCTTTCCTTCTGAACAAGTGTTAGTGTTTTCTGCACAAAAGCGATTCTGCGAATCAATGTGAACACTTCTGCTTCCCAGGCACAGAGAAGGTGCTAGCAGGGAATTCTCTGCCTGCCTTTCCCCAGTGCTCTGCAAGCTCTCCAGGACAACATAGAATCTGGGGCTCTGTGCTTTCTTTCGTTCTGAACAAGTGTTAGTGTTTTCTGCACAAAAGCGATTCTGAGAAGCAATGTGAACACTTCTGGTTCCCAAGCACAGAGAAGGTGTTAGCAGGGAATTCTCTGCCTGCCTTTCCCCAGTGCTCTGCAAGCTCTCCAGGACAACATAGAATCTGGGGCTCTGTGCTTTCTTTCGTTCTGAACAAGTGTTAGTGTTTTCTGCACAAAAGCGATTCTGCGAAGCAATGTGAACACTTCTGCTTCCCAGGCACAGAGAAGGTGCTAGCAAGGAATTGTCTGCCTGCCTTTCCCCAGTGCTCTGCAAGCTCTCCAGGACAACATAGAATCTGGTGCTCTCTGCTTTCTTTCATTCTGAACAAGTGTTACTGTTTTCTGCACAAAAGCGATTCTGCGAAGTAATGTGAACACTTCTGCTTCCCAGGCACAGAGAAGGTGCTAGCAGGGAATTCTCTGCCTGCCTTTCCCCAGTGCTCTGCAAGCTCTCCAGGACAACATAGAATCTGGGGCTCTGTGCTTTCTTTCGTTCTGAGCAAGAGTTACTGTTTTCTGCACAAAAGCGATTCTGCGAAGCAATGTGAACACTTCTGCTTCCCAGGCACAGAGAAGGTGCTAGCAGGGAATTCTCTGCCTGCCTTTCCCCAGTGCTCTGCAAGCTCTCCAGGACAACATAGAATCTGGGGCTCTGTGCTTTCTTTCATTCTGAACAAGTGTTACTGTTTTCTGCACAAAAGCGATTCTGCGAAGCAATGTGAACACTGCTGCTTCCCAGGCACAGAGAAGGTGCTAGCAGGGAATTCTCTGCCTGCCTTTCCCCAGTGCTCTGCAAGCTCTCCAGGACAACATAGAATCTGGGGCTCTGAGCTTTCTTTCGTTCTGAACAAGTGTTAGTGTTTTCTGCACAAAAGCGATTCTGCGAAGCAATGTGAACACTTCTGCTTCCCAGGCACAGAGAAGTTGCTAGCAAGGAATTGTCTGCCTGCCTTTCCCCAGTGCTCTGCAAGCTCTCCAGGACAACATAGAATCTGGTGCTCTGTGCTTTCTTTCGTTCTGAACAAGTGTTAGTGTTTTCTGCAGAAAAGCGTTTCTGCGAAGCAATGTGAACACTTCTGCTTCCCAGGCACAGAGAAGGTGCTAGCAGGGAATTCTCTGCCTGCCTTTCCCCAGTGCTCTGCAAGCTCTCCATGACAACAGCAAATCTGGGGCTCTGTGCTTTCTTTCGTTCTGAACAAGTGTTACTGTTTTCTGCACAAAAGCGATTCTGAGAAACAATATGAACACTTCTGCTTCCCAGGCACAGAGAAGGTACTAGCAGGGAATTCTCTGCCTGCCTTTCCCCAGTGCTCTGCAAGCTCTCCAGGACAACATAAAATCTGGGGCTCTGTGCTTTCTTTCCTTCTGAACAAGTGTTAGTGTTTTCTGCACAAAAGAGATTCTGCGAAGCAATGTGAACACTCTGCTTCCCAGGCACAGAGAAGGTGCTAGCAGGGAATTCTCTGCCTGCCTTTCCCCAGTGCTCTGCAAGCTCTCCAGGACAACATAGAATCTGGGGCTCTGTGCTTTCTTTCGTTCTGAACAAGTGTTACTGTTTTCTGCACAAAAGCGATTCTGCGAGGCAATGTGAACACTTCTGCTTCCCAGGCACAGAGAAGGTGCTAGCAGGGAATTCTCTGCCTGCCTTTCCCCAGTGCTCTGCAAGCTCTCCAGGACAACATAGAATCTGGGGCTCTCTGCTTTCTTTCGTTCTGAACAAGTGTTACTGTTTTCTGCACAAAAGCGATTCTGAGAAGCGATATGAACACTTCTGCTTCCCAGGCACAGAGAAGGTGCTAGCAGGGAATTCTCTGCCTGCCTTTCCCCAGTGCTCTGCAAGCTCTCCAGGACAACAGCAAATCTGGGGCTCTGTGCTTTCTTTCCTTCTGAACAAGTGTTAGTGTTTTCTGCACAAAAGCGATTCTGCGAATCAATGTGAACACTTCTGCTTCCCAGGCACAGAGAAGGTGCTAGCAGGGAATTCTCTGCCTGCCTTTCCCCAGTGCTCTGCAAGCTCTCCAGGACAACATAGAATCTGGGGCTCTGTGCTTTCTTTCGTTCTGAACAAGTGTTAGTGTTTTCTGCACAAAAGCGATTCTGAGAAGCAATGTGAACACTTCTGGTTCCCAAGCACAGAGAAGGTGTTAGCAGGGAATTCTCTGCCTGCCTTTCCCCAGTGCTCTGCAAGCTCTCCAGGACAACATAGAATCTGGGGCTCTGTGCTTTCTTTCGTTCTGAACAAGTGTTAGTGTTTTCTGCACAAAAGCGATTCTGCGAAGCAATGTGAACACTTCTGCTTCCCAGGCACAGAGAAGGTGCTAGCAAGGAATTGTCTGCCTGCCTTTCCCCAGTGCTCTGCAAGCTCTCCAGGACAACATAGAATCTGGTGCTCTCTGCTTTCTTTCATTCTGAACAAGTGTTACTGTTTTCTGCACAAAAGCGATTCTGCGAAGTAATGTGAACACTCTGCTTCCCAGGCACAGAGAAGGTGCTAGCAGGGAATTCTCTGCCTGCCTTTCCCCAGTGCTCTGCAAGCTCTCCAGGACAACATAGAATCTGGGGCTCTGTGCTTTCTTTCGTTCTGAGCAAGAGTTACTGTTTTCTGCACAAAAGCGATTCTGCGAAGCAATGTGAACACTTCTGCTTCCCAGGCACAGAGAAGGTGCTAGCAGGGAATTCTCTGCCTGCCTTTCCCCAGTGCTCTGCAAGCTCTCCAGGACAACATAGAATCTGGGGCTCTGTGCTTTCTTTCATTCTGAACAAGTGTTACTGTTTTCTGCACAAAAGCGATTCTGCGAAGCAATGTGAACACTGCTGCTTCCCAGGCACAGAGAAGGTGCTAGCAGGGAATTCTCTGCCTGCCTTTCCCCAGTGCTCTGCAAGCTCTCCAGGACAACATAGAATCTGGGGCTCTGAGCTTTCTTTCGTTCTGAACAAGTGTTAGTGTTTTCTGCACAAAAGCGATTCTGCGAAGCAATGTGAACACTTCTGGTTCCCAGGCACAGAGAAGGTGCTAGCAGGGAATTCTCTGCCTGCCTTTCCCCAGTGCTCTGCAAGCTCTCCAGGACAACATAGAATCTGGGGCTCTGTGCTTTCTTTCGTTCTGAACAAGTGTTACTGTTTTCTGCACAAAAGCGATTCTGAGAAGCAATATGAACACTTCTGATTCCCAGGCACAGAGAAGGTGCTAGCAGGGAATTCTCTGCCTGCCTTTCCCCAGTGCTCTGCAAGCTCTCCAGGACAACATAGAATCTGGGGCTCTGTGCTTTCTTTCCTTCTGAACAAGTGTTAGTGTTTTCTGCACAAAAGCGATTCTGCGAAGCAATGTGAACACTCTGCTTCCCAGGCACAGAGAAGGTGCTAGCAGGGAATTCTCTGCCTGCCTTTCTCCAGTGCTCTGCAAGCTCTCCAGGACAACAGCAAATCTGGGGCTCTGTGCTTTCTTTCGTTCTGAACAAGTGTTGCTGTTTTCTGCACAAAAGCGATTCTGAGAAGCAATATGAACACTTCTGCTTCCCAGGCACAGAGAAGGTGCTAGCAGGGAATTCTCTGCCTGCCTTTCCCCAGTGCTCTGCAAGCTCTCCAGGACAACATAGAATCTGGGGCTCTGTGCTTTCTTTCGTTCTGAAAAAGTGTTAGTGTTTTCTGCACAAAAGCGATTCTGCGAGGCAATGTGAACACTTCTGCTTCCCAGGCACAGAGAAGGTGCTAGCAAGGAATTCTCTGCCTGCCTTTCCCCAGTGCTCTGCAAGCTCTCCAGGACAACATAGAATCTGGGGCTCTGTGCTTTCTTTCCTTCTGAACAAGTGTTACTGTTTTCTGCACAAAAGCGATTCTGAGAAGCAATGTGAACACTTCTGCTTCCCAGGCAAAGAGAAGGTGCTAGCAGGGAATTCTCTGCCTGCCTTTCCCCAGTGCTCTGCAAGCTCTCCAGGACAACATAGAATCTGGGGCTCTGTGCTTTCTTTCGTTCTGAACAAGTGTTACTGTTTTCTGCACAAAAGCGATTCTGAGAAGCAATATGAACACTTCTGCTTCCCAGGCACAGAGAAGGTGCTAGCAGGGAATTCTCTGCCTGCCTTTCCCCAGTGCTCTGCAAGCTCTCCAGGACAACAGCAAATCTGGGGCTCTGTGCTTTCTTTCGTTCTGAACAAGTGTTACTGTTTTCTGCACAAAAGCGATTCTGAGAAGCAATGTGAACACTTCTGTTTCCCAGGCACAGAGAAGGTGCTAGCAGGGAATTCTCTGCCTGCCTTTCCCCAGTGCTCTGCAAGCTCTCCAGGACAACAGCAAACCTGGGGCTCTCTGCTTTCTTTCATTCTGAACAAGTGTTACTGTTTTCTGCACAAAAGCGATTCTTGCGAAGCTATGTGAACACTTCTGCTTCCCAGGCACAGAGAAGGTGCTAGCAGGGAATTCTCTGCCTGCCTTTCCCCAGTGCTCTGCAAGCTCTCCAGGACAACATAGAATCTGGGGCTCTGTGCTTTCTTTCGTTCTGAACAAGTGTTACTGTTTTCTGCACAAAAGCGATTCTGCGAAGCAATATGAACACTTCTGCTTCCCAGGCACAGAGAAGGTGCTAGCAGGGAATTCTCTGCCTGCCTTTCCCCAGTGTTCTGCAAGCTCTCCAGGACAACATAGAATCTGGGGCTCTGTGCTTTCTTTCGTTCTGAACAAGTGTTAGTGTTTTCTGCACAAAAGCGATTCTGCGAGGCAATGTGAACACTTCTGGTTCCCAGGCACAGAGAAGGTGCTAGCAGGGAATTCTCTGCCTGCCTTTCCCCAGTGCTCTGCAAGCTCTCCAGGACAACATAGAATCTGGGGCTCTGTGCTTTCTTTCGTTCTGAACAAGTGTTACTGTTTTCTGCACAAAAGCGATTTTGCGAAGCAATGGGAACACTTCTGTTTCCCAGGCACAGAGAAGGTGCTAGCAGGGAATTCTCTGCCTGCCTTTCCCCAGTGCTCTGCAAGCTCTCCAGGACAACATAGAATCTGGGGCTCTGTGCTTTCTTTCGTTCTGAACAAGTGTTAGTGTTTTCTGCACAAAAGCGATTCTGCGAAGCAATGTGAACACTTCTCCTTCCCAGGCACAGAGAAGGTGCTAGCAGGGAATTCTCTGCCTGCCTTTCCCCAGTGTTCTGCAAGCTCTCCAGGACAACATAGAATCTGGGGCTCTGTGCTTTCTTTCGTTCTGAACAAGTGTTACTGTTTTCTGCACAAAAGCGATTCTGCGAAGCAATGTGAACACTTCTGCTTCCCAGGCACAGAGAACGTGCTAGCAGGGAATTCTCTGCCTGCCTTTCCCCAGTGCTCTGCAAGCTCTCCAGGACAACATAGAATCTGGGGCTCTGTGCTTTCTTTCGTTCTGAACAAGTGTTAGTGTTTTCTGCACAAAAGCGATTCTGCGAAGCAATGTGAACACTCTTCTTCCCAGGCACAGAGAAGGTGCTAGCAGGGAATTCTCTGCCTGCCTTTCTCCAGTGCTCTGCAAGCTCTCCAGGACAACATAGAATCTGGGGCTCTGTGCTTTCTTTCGTTCTAACAAGTGTTAGTGTTTTCTGCACAAAAGCTATTCTTGCGAAGCAATGTGAACACTTCTGCTTCCCAGGCACAGAGAAGGTGCTAGCAGGGAATTCTCTGCCTGCCTTTCCCCAGTGCTCTGCAAGCTCTCCAGGACAACATAGAATCTGGGGCTCTGTGCTTTCTTTCGTTCTGAACAAGTGTTACTGTTTTCTGCACAAAAGCGATTCTGCGAAGCAATGTGAACACTGCTGCTTCCCAGGCACAGAGAAGGTGCTAGCAGGGAATTCTCTGCCTGCCTTTCCCCAGTGCTCTGCAAGCTCTCCAGGACAACATAGAATCTGGGGCTCTGAGCTTTCTTTCGTTCTGAACAAGTGTTAGTGTTTTCTGCACAAAAGCGATTCTGCGAAGCAATGTGAACACTTCTGGTTCCCAGGCACAGAGAAGGTGCTAGCAGGGAATTCTCTGCCTGCCTTTCCCCAGTGCTCTGCAAGCTCTCCAGGACAACATAGAATCTGGGGCTCTGTGCTTTCTTTCGTTCTGAACAAGTGTTAGTGTTTTCTGCACAAAAGCGGTTCTGAGAAGCAATATGAACACTTCTGATTCCCAGGCACAGAGAAGGTGCTAGCAGGGAATTCTCTGCCTGCCTTTCCCCAGTGCTCTGCAAGCTCTCCAGGACAACAGCAAATCTGGGGCTCTGTGCTTTCTTTCGTTCTGAACAAGTGTTAGTGTTTTCTGCACAAAAGCGATTCTGCGAAGCAATGTGAACACTTCTGGTTCCCAGGCACAGAGAAGGTGCTAGCAGGGAATTCTCTGCCTGCCTTTCCCCAGTGCTCTGCAAGCTCTCCAGGACAACATAGAATCTGGGGCTCTGTGCTTTCTTTCGTTCTGAACAAGTGTTAGTGTTTTCTGCACAAAAGCGATTCTGCGAAGCAATGTGAACACTTCTGCTTCCCAGGCACAGAGAAGTTGCTAGCAAGGAATTGTCTGCCTGCCTTTCCCCAGTGCTCTGCAAGCTCTCCAGGACAACATAGAATCTGGTGCTCTGTGCTTTCTTTCGTTCTGAACAAGTGTTAGTGTTTTCTGCAGAAAAGCGTTTCTGCGAAGCAATGTGAACACTTCTGCTTCCCAGGCACAGAGAAGGTGCTAGCAGGGAATTCTCTGCCTGCCTTTCCCCAGTGCTCTGCAAGCTCTCCATGACAACAGCAAATCTGGGGCTCTGTGCTTTCTTTCGTTCTGAACAAGTGTTACTGTTTTCTGCACAAAAGCGATTCTGAGAAACAATATGAACACTTCTGCTTCCCAGGCACAGAGAAGGTGCTAGCAGGGAATTCTCTGCCTGCCTTTCCCCAGTGCTCTGCAAGCTCTCCAGGACAACATAGAATCTGGGGCTCTCTGCTTTCTTTCGTTCTGAACAAGTGTTACTGTTTTCTGCACAAAAGCGATTCTGAGAAGCGATATGAACACTTCTGCTTCCCAGGCACAGAGAAGGTGCTAGCAGGGAATTCTCTGCCTGCCTTTCCCCAGTGCTCTGCAAGCTCTCCAGGACAACAGCAAATCTGGGGCTCTGTGCTTTCTTTCCTTCTGAACAAGTGTTAGTGTTTTCTGCACAAAAGCGATTCTGCGAATCAATGTGAACACTTCTGCTTCCCAGGCACAGAGAAGGTGCTAGCAGGGAATTCTCTGCCTGCCTTTCCCCAGTGCTCTGCAAGCTCTCCAGGACAACATAGAATCTGGGGCTCTGTGCTTTCTTTCGTTCTGAACAAGTGTTAGTGTTTTCTGCACAAAAGCGATTCTGAGAAGCAATGTGAACACTTCTGGTTCCCAAGCACAGAGAAGGTGTTAGCAGGGAATTCTCTGCCTGCCTTTCCCCAGTGCTCTGCAAGCTCTCCAGGACAACATAGAATCTGGGGCTCTGTGCTTTCTTTCGTTCTGAACAAGTGTTAGTGTTTTCTGCACAAAAGCGATTCTGCGAAGCAATGTGAACACTTCTGCTTCCCAGGCACAGAGAAGGTGCTAGCAAGGAATTGTCTGCCTGCCTTTCCCCAGTGCTCTGCAAGCTCTCCAGGACAACATAGAATCTGGTGCTCTCTGCTTTCTTTCATTCTGAACAAGTGTTAGTGTTTTCTGCACAAAAGCGATTCTGCGAAGTAATGTGAACACTTCTGCTTCCCAGGCACAGAGAAGGTGCTAGCAGGGAATTCTCTGCCTGCCTTTCCCCAGTGCTCTGCAAGCTCTCCAGGACAACATAGAATCTGGGGCTCTGTGCTTTCTTTCGTTCTGAGCAAGAGTTACTGTTTTCTGCACAAAAGCGATTCTGCGAAGCAATGTGAACACTTCTGCTTCCCAGGCACAGAGAAGGTGCTAGCAGGGAATTCTCTGCCTGCCTTTCCCCAGTGCTCTGCAAGCTCTCCAGGACAACATAGAATCTGGGGCTCTGTGCTTTCTTTCCTTCTGAACAAGTGTTAGTGTTTTCTGCACAAAAGCGATTCTGCGAAGCAATGTGAACACTGCTGCTTCCCAGGCACAGAGAAGGTGCTAGCAGGGAATTCTCTGCCTGCCTTTCCCCAGTGCTCTGCAAGCTCTCCAGGACAACATAGAATCTGGGGCTCTGAGCTTTCTTTCGTTCTGAACAAGTGTTAGTGTTTTCTGCACAAAAGCGATTCTGCGAAGCAATGTGAACACTTCTGCTTCCCAGGCACAGAGAAGTTGCTAGCAAGGAATTGTCTGCCTGCCTTTCCCCAGTGCTCTGCAAGCTCTCCAGGACAACATAGAATCTGGTGCTCTGTGCTTTCTTTCGTTCTGAACAAGTGTTAGTGTTTTCTGCACAAAAGCGTTTCTGCGAAGCAATGTGAACACTTCTGCTTCCCAGGCACAGAGAAGGTGCTAGCAGGGAATTCTCTGCCTGCCTTTCCCCAGTGCTCTGCAAGCTCTCCATGACAACAGCAAATCTGGGGCTCTGTGCTTTCTTTCGTTCTGAACAAGTGTTACTGTTTTCTGCACAAAAGCGATTCTGAGAAACAATATGAACACTTCTGCTTCCCAGGCACAGAGAAGGTACTAGCAGGGAATTCTCTGCCTGCCTTTCCCCAGTGCTCTGCAAGCTCTCCAGGACAACATAAAATCTGGGGCTCTGTGCTTTCTTTCCTTCTGAACAAGTGTTAGTGTTTTCTGCACAAAAGAGATTCTGCGAAGCAATGTGAACACTCTGCTTCCCAGGCACAGAGAAGGTGCTAGCAGGGAATTCTCTGCCTGCCTTTCCCCAGTGCTCTGCAAGCTCTCCAGGACAACATAGAATCTGGGGCTCTGTGCTTTCTTTCGTTCTGAACAAGTGTTACTGTTTTCTGCACAAAAGCGATTCTGCGAGGCAATGTGAACACTTCTGCTTCCCAGGCACAGAGAAGGTGCTAGCAGGGAATTCTCTGCCTGCCTTTCCCCAGTGCTCTGCAAGCTCTCCAGGACAACATAGAATCTGGGGCTCTCTGCTTTCTTTCGTTCTGAACAAGTGTTACTGTTTTCTGCACAAAAGCGATTCTGAGAAGCGATATGAACACTTCTGGTTCCCAGGCACAGAGAAGGTGCTAGCAGGGAATTCTCTGCCTGCCTTTCCCCAGTGCTCTGCAAGCTCTCCAGGACAACAGCAAATCTGGGGCTCTGTGCTTTCTTTCCTTCTGAACAAGTGTTAGTGTTTTCTGCACAAAAGCGATTCTGCGAATCAATGTGAACACTTCTGCTTCCCAGGCACAGAGAAGGTGCTAGCAGGGAATTCTCTGCCTGCCTTTCCCCAGTGCTCTGCAAGCTCTCCAGGACAACATAGAATCTGGGGCTCTGTGCTTTCTTTCGTTCTGAACAAGTGTTAGTGTTTTCTGCACAAAAGCGATTCTGAGAAGCAATGTGAACACTTCTGGTTCCCAAGCACAGAGAAGGTGTTAGCAGGGAATTCTCTGCCTGCCTTTCCCCAGTGCTCTGCAAGCTCTCCAGGACAACATAGAATCTGGGGCTCTGTGCTTTCTTTCGTTCTGAACAAGTGTTAGTGTTTTCTGCACAAAAGCGATTCTGCGAAGCAATGTGAACACTTCTGCTTCCCAGGCACAGAGAAGGTGCTAGCAAGGAATTGTCTGCCTGCCTTTCCCCAGTGCTCTGCAAGCTCTCCAGGACAACATAGAATCTGGTGCTCTCTGCTTTCTTTCATTCTGAACAAGTGTTACTGTTTTCTGCACAAAAGCGATTCTGCGAAGTAATGTGAACACTCTGCTTCCCAGGCACAGAGAAGGTGCTAGCAGGGAATTCTCTGCCTGCCTTTCCCCAGTGCTCTGCAAGCTCTCCAGGACAACATTGAATCTGGGGCTCTGTGCTTTCTTTCGTTCTGAGCAAGAGTTACTGTTTTCTGCACAAAAGCGATTCTGCGAAGCAATGTGAACACTTCTGCTTCCCAGGCACAGAGAAGGTGCTAGCAGGGAATTCTCTGCCTGCCTTTCCCCAGTGCTCTGCAAGCTCTCCAGGACAACATAGAATCTGGGGCTCTGTGCTTTCTTTCATTCTGAACAAGTGTTACTGTTTTCTGCACAAAAGCGATTCTGCGAAGCAATGTGAACACTGCTGCTTCCCAGGCACAGAGAAGGTGCTAGCAGGGAATTCTCTGCCTGCCTTTCCCCAGTGCTCTGCAAGCTCTCCAGGACAACATAGAATCTGGGGCTCTGAGCTTTCTTTCGTTCTGAACAAGTGTTACTGTTTTCTGCACAAAAGCGATTCTGCGAAGCAATGTGAACACTTCTGGTTCCCAGGCACAGAGAAGGTGCTAGCAGGGAATTCTCTGCCTGCCTTTCCCCAGTGCTCTGCAAGCTCTCCAGGACAACATAGAATCTGGGGCTCTGTGCTTTCTTTCGTTCTGAACAAGTGTTACTGTTTTCTGCACAAAAGCGATTCTGAGAAGCAATATGAACACTTCTGATTCCCAGGCACAGAGAAGGTGCTAGCAGGGAATTCTCTGCCTGCCTTTCCCCAGTGCTCTGCAAGCTCTCCAGGACAACATAGAATCTGGGGCTCTGTGCTTTCTTTCCTTCTGAACAAGTGTTAGTGTTTTCTGCACAAAAGCGATTCTGCGAAGCAATGTGAACACTCTGCTTCCCAGGCACAGAGAAGGTGCTAGCAGGGAATTCTCTGCCTGCCTTTCTCCAGTGCTCTGCAAGCTCTCCAGGACAACAGCAAATCTGGGGCTCTGTGCTTTCTTTCGTTCTGAACAAGTGTTGCTGTTTTCTGCACAAAAGCGATTCTGAGAAGCAATATGAACACTTCTGCTTCCCAGGCACAGAGAAGGTGCTAGCAGGGAATTCTCTGCCTGCCTTTCCCCAGTGCTCTGCAAGCTCTCCAGGACAACATAGAATCTGGGGCTCTGTGCTTTCTTTCGTTCTGAACAAGTGTTACTGTTTTCTGCACAAAACCGATTCTGCGAGGCAATGTGAACACTTCTGCTTCCCAGGCACAGAGAAGGTGCTAGCAAGGAATTCTCTGCCTGCCTTTCCCCAGTGCTCTGCAAGCTCTCCAGGACAACATAGAATCTGGGGCTCTGTGCTTTCTTTCCTTCTGAACAAGTGTTACTGTTTTCTGCACAAAAGCGATTCTGAGAAGCAATGTGAACACTTCTGCTTCCCAGGCAAAGAGAAGGTGCTAGCAGGGAATTCTCTGCCTGCCTTTCCCCAGTGCTCTGCAAGCTCTCCAGGACAACATAGAATCTGGGGCTCTGTGCTTTCTTTCGTTCTGAACAAGTGTTACTGTTTTCTGCACAAAAGCGATTCTGAGAAGCAATATGAACACTTCTGCTTCCCAGGCACAGAGAAGGTGCTAGCAGGGAATTCTCTGCCTGCCTTTCCCCAGTGCTCTGCAAGCTCTCCAGGACAACAGCAAATCTGGGGCTCTGTGCTTTCTTTCGTTCTGAACAAGTGTTACTGTTTTCTGCACAAAAGCGATTCTGAGAAGCAATGTGAACACTTCTGTTTCCCAGGCACAGAGAAGGTGCTAGCAGGGAATTCTCTGCCTGCCTTTCCCCAGTGCTCTGCAAGCTCTCCAGGACAACAGCAAACCTGGGGCTCTCTGCTTTCTTTCATTCTGAACAAGTGTTACTGTTTTCTGCACAAAAGCGATTCTTGCGAAGCTATGTAAACACTTCTGCTTCCCAGGCACAGAGAAGGTGCTAGCAGGGAATTCTCTGCCTGCCTTTCCCCAGTGTTCTGCAAGCTCTCCAGGACAACATAGAATCTGGGGCTCTGTGCTTTCTTTCGTTCTGAACAAGTGTTACTGTTTTCTGCACAAAAGCGATTCTGCGAAGCAATGTGAACACTTCTGCTTCCCAGGCACAGAGAACGTGCTAGCAGGGAATTCTCTGCCTGCCTTTCCCCAGTGCTCTGCAAGCTCTCCAGGACAACATAGAATCTGGGGCTCTGTGCTTTCTTTCGTTCTGAACAAGTGTTAGTGTTTTCTGCACAAAAGCGATTCTGCGAAGCAATGTGAACACTCTTCTTCCCAGGCACAGAGAAGGTGCTAGCAGGGAATTCTCTGCCTGCCTTTCTCCAGTGCTCTGCAAGCTCTCCAGGACAACATAGAATCTGGGGCTCTGTGCTTTCTTTCGTTCTAACAAGTGTTAGTGTTTTCTGCACAAAAGCTATTCTTGCGAAGCAATGTGAACACTTCTGCTTCCCAGGCACAGAGAAGGTGCTAGCAGGGAATTCTCTGCCTGCCTTTCCCCAGTGCTCTGCAAGCTCTCCAGGACAACATAGAATCTGGGGCTCTGTGCTTTCTTTCGTTCTGAACAAGTGTTACTGTTTTCTGCACAAAAGCGATTCTGCGAAGCAATGTGAACACTGCTGCTTCCCAGGCACAGAGAAGGTGCTAGCAGGGAATTCTCTGCCTGCCTTTCCCCAGTGCTCTGCAAGCTCTCCAGGACAACATAGAATCTGGGGCTCTGAGCTTTCTTTCGTTCTGAACAAGTGTTAGTGTTTTCTGCACAAAAGCGATTCTGCGAAGCAATGTGAACACTTCTGGTTCCCAGGCACAGAGAAGGTGCTAGCAGGGAATTCTCTGCCTGCCTTTCCCCAGTGCTCTGCAAGCTCTCCAGGACAACATAGAATCTGGGGCTCTGTGCTTTCTTTCGTTCTGAACAAGTGTTACTGTTTTCTGCACAAAAGCGGTTCTGAGAAGCAATATGAACACTTCTGATTCCCAGGCACAGAGAAGGTGCTAGCAGGGAATTCTCTGCCTGCCTTTCCCCAGTGCTCTGCAAGCTCTCCAGGACAACATAGAATCTGGGGCTCTGTGCTTTCTTTCCTTCTGAACAAGTGTTAGTGTTTTCTGCACAAAAGAGATTCTGCGAAGCAATGTGAACACTCTGCTTCCCAGGCACAGAGAAGGTGCTAGCAGGGAATTCTCTGCCTGCCTTTCTCCAGTGCTCTGCAAGCTCTCCAGGACAACATAGAATCTGGGGCTCTGTGCTTTCTTTCGTTCTGAACAAGTGTTGCTGTTTTCTGCACAAAAGCGATTCTGAGAAGCAATATGAACACTTCTGCTTCCCAGGCACAGAGAAGGTGCTAGCAGGGAATTCTCTGCCTGCCTTTCCCCAGTGCTCTGCAAGCTCTCCAGGACAACATAGAATCTGGGGCTCTGTGCTTTCTTTCGTTCTGAACAAGTGTTAGTGTTTTCTGCACAAAAGCGATTCTGCGAGGCAATGTGAACACTTCTGCTTCCCAGGCACAGAGAAGGTGCTAGCAAGGAATTCTCTGCCTGCCTTTCCCCAGTGCTCTGCAAGCTCTCCAGGACAACATAGAATCTGGGGCTCTGTGCTTTCTTTCGTTCTGAACAAGTGTTACTGTTTTCTGCACAAAAGCGATTCTGAGAAGCAATGTGAACACTTCTGCTTCCCAGGCACAGAGAAGGTGCTAGCAGGCAATTCTCTGCCTGCCTTTCCCCAGTGCTCTGCAAGCTCTCCAGGACAACATAGAATCTGGGGCTCTGTGCTTTCTTTCGTTCTGAACAAGTGTTACTGTTTTCTGCACAAAAGCGATTCTGAGAAGCAATATGAACACTTCTGATTCCCAGGCACAGAGAAGGTGCTAGCAGGGAATTCTCTGCCTGCCTTTCCCCAGTGCTCTGCAAGCTCTCCAGGACAACAGCAAATCTGGGGCTCTGTGCTTTCTTTCGTTCTGAACAAGTGTTACTGTTTTCTGCACAAAAGCGATTCTGAGAAGCAATGTGAACACTTCTGTTTCCCAGGCACAGAGAAGGTGCTAGCAGGGAATTCTCTGCCTGCCTTTCCCCAGTGCTCTGCAAGCTCTCCAGGACAACAGCAAACCTGGGGCTCTCTGCTTTCTTTCATTCTGAACAAGTGTTACTGTTTTCTGCACAAAAGCGATTCTTGCGAAGCTATGTGAACACTTCTGCTTCCCAGGCACAGAGAAGGTGCTAGCAGGGAATTCTCTGCCTGCCTTTCCCCAGTGCTCTGCAAGCTCTCCATGACAACAGCAAATCTGGGGCTCTGTGCTTTCTTTCGTTCTGAACAAGTGTTACTGTTTTCTGCACAAAAGCGATTCTGCGAAGCAATATGAACACTTCTGCTTCCCAGGCACAGAGAAGGTGCTAGCAGGGAATTCTCTGCCTGCCTTTCCCCAGTGTTCTGCAAGCTCTCCAGGACAACATAGAATCTGGGGGTCTGTGCTTTCTTTCGTTCTGAACAAGTGTTAGTGTTTTCTGCACAAAAGCGATTCTGCGAGGCAATGTGAACACTTCTGGTTCCCAGGCACAGAGAAGGTGCTAGCAGGGAATTCTCTGCCTGCCTTTCCCCAGTGCTCTGCAAGCTCTCCAGGACAACATAGAATCTGGGGCTCTGTGCTTTCTTTCGTTCTGAACAAGTGTTAGTGTTTTCTGCACAAAAGCGATTCTGCGAAGCAATGTGAACACTTCTGCTTCCCAGGCACAGAGAAGGTGCTAGCAGGGAATTCTCTGCCTGCCTTTCCCCAGTGTTCTGCAAGCTCTCCAGGACAACATAGAATCTGGGGCTCTGTGCTTTCTTTCGTTCTGAACAAGTGTTAATGTTTTCTGCACAAAAGCGATTCTGCGAAGCAATGTGAACACTTCTGGTTCCCAGGCACAGAGAAGGTGCTAGCAGGGAATTCTCTGCCTGCCTTTCCCCAGTGCTCTGCAAGCTCTCCAGGACAACATAGAATCTGGGGCTCTGTGCTTTCTTTCGTTCTGAACAAGTGTTAGTGTTTTCTGCACAAAAGCGATTCTGCGAAGCAATGTGAACACTCTTCTTCCCAGGCACAGAGAAGGTGCTAGCAGGGAATTCTCTGCCTGCCTTTCTCCAGTGCTCTGCAAGCTCTCCAGGACAACATAGAATCTGGGGCTCTGTGCTTTCTTTCGTTCTAACAAGTGTTAGTGTTTTCTGCACAAAAGCTATTCTTGCGAAGCAATGTGAACACTTCTGCTTCCCAGGCACAGAGAAGGTGCTAGCAGGGAATTCTCTGCCTGCCTTTCCCCAGTGCTCTGCAAGCTCTCCAGGACAACATAGAATCTGGGGCTCTGTGCTTTCTTTCGTTCTGAACAAGTGTTACTGTTTTCTGCACAAAAGCGATTCTGCGAAGCAATGTGAACACTGCTGCTTCCCAGGCACAGAGAAGGTGCTAGCAGGGAATTCTCTGCCTGCCTTTCCCCAGTGCTCTGCAAGCTCTCCAGGACAACATAGAATCTGGGGCTCTGTGCTTTCTTTCGTTCTGAACAAGTGTTAGTGTTTTCTGCACAAAAGCGATTCTGCGAAGCAATGTGAACACTTCTGGTTCCCAGGCACAGAGAAGGTGCTAGCAGGGAATTCTCTGCCTGCCTTTCCCCAGTGCTCTGCAAGCTCTCCAGGACAACATAGAATCTGGGGCTCTGTGCTTTCTTTCGTTCTGAACAAGTGTTACTGTTTTCTGCACAAAAGCGATTCTGAGAAGCAATATGAACACTTCTGATTCCCAGGCACAGAGAAGGTGCTAGCAGGGAATTCTCTGCCTGCCTTTCCCCAGTGCTCTGCAAGCTCTCCAGGACAACATAGAATCTGGGGCTCTGTGCTTTCTTTCCTTCTGAACAAGTGTTAGTGTTTTCTGCACAAAAGCGATTCTGCGAAGCAATGTGAACACTTCTGCTTCCCAGGCACAGAGAAGGTGCTAGCAGGGAATTCTCTGCCTGCCTTTCCCCAGTGCTCTGCAAGCTCTCCAGGACAACATAGAATCTGGGGCTCTGTGCTTTCTTTCGTTCTGAACAAGTGTTGCTGTTTTCTGCACAAAAGCGATTCTGAGAAGCAATATGAACACTTCTGCTTCCCAGGCACAGAGAAGGTGCTAGCAGGGAATTCTCTGCCTGCCTTTCCCCAGTGCTCTGCAAGCTCTCCAGGACAACATAGAATCTGGGGCTCTGTGCTTTCTTTCGTTCTGAACAAGTGTTAGTGTTTTCTGCACAAAAGCGATTCTGCGAGGCAATGTGAACATTTCTGCTTCCCAGGCACAGAGAAGGTGCTAGCAAGGAATTCTCTGCCTGCCTTTCCCCAGTGCTCTGCAAGCTCTCCAGGACAACATAGAATCTGGGGCTCTGTGCTTTCTTTCGTTCTGAACAAGTGTTACTGTTTTCTGCACAAAAGCGATTCTGAGAAGCAATGTGAACACTTCTGCTTCCCAGGCACAGAGAAGGTGCTAGCAGGCAATTCTCTGCCTGCCTTTCCCCAGTGCTCTGCAAGCTCTCCAGGACAACATAGAATCTGGGGCTCTGTGCTTTCTTTCGTTCTGAACAAGTGTTACTGTTTTCTGCACAAAAGCGATTCTGAGAAGCAATATGAACACTTCTGATTCCCAGGCACAGAGAAGGTGCTAGCAGGGAATTCTCTGCCTGCCTTTCCCCAGTGCTCTGCAAGCTCTCCAGGACAACAGCAAATCTGGGGCTCTGTGCTTTCTTTCGTTCTGAACAAGTGTTACTGTTTTCTGCACAAAAGCGATTCTGAGAAGCAATGTGAACACTTCTGCTTCCCAGGCACAGAGAAGGTGCTAGCAGGGAATTCTCTGCCTGCCTTTCCCCAGTGCTCTGCAAGCTCTCCAGGACAACAGCAAACCTGGGGCTCTCTGCTTTCTTTCATTCTGAACAAGTGTTACTGTTTTCTGCACAAAAGCGATTCTTGCGAAGCTATGTGAACACTTCTGCTTCCCAGGCACAGAGAAGGTGCTAGCAGGGAATTCTCTGCCTGCCTTTCCCCAGTGCTCTGCAAGCTCTCCAGGACAACATAGAATCTGGGGCTCTGTGCTTTCTTTCGTTCTGAACAAGTGTTACTGTTTTCTGCACAAAAGCGATTCTGCGAAGCAATATGAACACTTCTGCTTCCCAGGCACAGAGAAGGTGCTAGCAGGGAATTCTCTGCCTGCCTTTCCCCAGTGTTCTGCAAGCTCTCCAGGACAACATAGAATCTGGGGCTCTGTGCTTTCTTTCGTTCTGAACAAGTGTTAGTGTTTTCTGCACAAAAGCGATTCTGCGAGGCAATGTGAACACTTCTGGTTCCCAGGCACAGAGAAGGTGCTAGCAGGGAATTCTCTGCCTGCCTTTCCCCAGTGCTCTGCAAGCTCTCCAGGACAACATAGAATCTGGGGGTCTGTGCTTTCTTTCGTTCTGAACAAGTGTTACTGTTTTCTGCACAAAAGCGATTTTGCGAAGCAATGGGAACACTTCTGTTTCCCAGGCACAGAGAAGGTGCTAGCAGGGAATTCTCTGCCTGCCTTTCCCCAGTGCTCTGCAAGCTCTCCAGGACAACATAGAATCTGGGGCTCTGTGCTTTCTTTCGTTCTGAACAAGTGTTAGTGTTTTCTGCACAAAAGCGATTCTGCGAAGCAATGTGAACACTTCTGCTTCCCAGGCACAGAGAAGGTGCTAGCAGGGAATTCTCTGCCTGCCTTTCCCCAGTGTTCTGCAAGCTCTCCAGGACAACATAGAATCTGGGGCTCTGTGCTTTCTTTCGTTCTGAACAAGTGTTACTGTTTTCTGCACAAAAGCGATTCTGCGAAGCAATGTGAACCCTTCTGGTTCCCAGGCACAGAGAAGGTGCTAGCAGGGAATTCTCTGCCTGCCTTTCCCCAGTGCTCTGCAAGCTCTCCAGGACAACATAGAATCTGGGGCTCTGTGCTTTCTTTCGTTCTGAACAAGTGTTAGTGTTTTCTGCACAAAAGCGATTCTGCGAAGCAATGTGAACACTCTGCTTCCCAGGCACAGAGAAGGTGCTAGCAGGGAATTCTCTGCCTGCCTTTCTCCAGTGCTCTGCAAGCTCTCCAGGACAACATAGAATCTGGGGCTCTGTGCTTTCTTTCGTTCTAACAAGTGTTAGTGTTTTCTGCACAAAAGCTATTCTTGCGAAGCAATGTGAACACTTCTGCTTCCCAGGCACAGAGAAGGTGCTAGCAGGGAATTCTCTGCCTGCCTTTCCCCAGTGCTCTGCAAGCTCTCCAGGACAACATAGAATCTGGGGCTCTGTGCTTTCTTTCGTTCTGAACAAGTGTTACTGTTTTCTGCACAAAAGCGATTCTGCGAGGCAATGTGAACACTTCTGGTTCCCAGGCACAGAGAAGGTGCTAGCAGGGAATTCTCTGCCTGCCTTTCCCCAGTGCTCTGCAAGCTCTCCAGGACAACATAGAATCTGGGGCTCTGTGCTTTCTTTCGTTCTGAACAAGTGTTACTGTTTTCTGCACAAAAGCGATTTTGCGAAGCAATGGGAACACTTCTGTTTCCCAGGCACAGAGAAGGTGCTAGCAGGGAATTCTCTGCCTGCCTTTCCCCAGTGCTCTGCAAGCTCTCCAGGACAACATAGAATCTGGGGCTCTGTGCTTTCTTTCGTTCTGAACAAGTGTTAGTGTTTTCTGCACAAAAGCGATTCTGCGAAGCAATGTGAACACTTCTGCTTCCCAGGCACAGAGAAGGTGCTAGCAGGCAATTCTCTGCCTGCCTTTCCCCAGTGTTCTGCAAGCTCTCCAGGACAACATAGAATCTGGGGCTCTGTGCTTTCTTTCGTTCTGAACAAGTGTTACTGTTTTCTGCACAAAAGCGATTCTGCGAAGCAATGTGAACACTTCTGGTTCCCAGGCACAGAGAAGGTGCTAGCAGGGAATTCTCTGCCTGCCTTTCCCCAGTGCTCTGCAAGCTCTCCAGGACAACATAGAATCTGGGGCTCTGTGCTTTCTTTCGTTCTGAACAAGTGTTAGTGTTTTCTGCACAAAAGCGATTCTGCGAAGCAATGTGAACACTCTTCTTCCCAGGCACAGAGAAGGTGCTAGCAGGGAATTCTCTGCCTGCCTTTCTCCAGTGCTCTGCAAGCTCTCCAGGACAACATAGAATCTGGGGCTCTGTGCTTTCTTTCGTTCTAACAAGTGTTAGTGTTTTCTGCACAAAAGCTATTCTTGCGAAGCAATGTGAACACTTCTGCTTCCCAGGCACAGAGAAGGTGCTAGCAGGGAATTCTCTGCCTGCCTTTCCCCAGTGCTCTGCAAGCTCTCCAGGACAACATAGAATCTGGGGCTCTGTGCTTTCTTTCGTTCTGAACAAGTGTTACTGTTTTCTGCACAAAAGCGATTCTGCGAAGCAATGTGAACACTGCTGCTTCCCAGGCACAGAGAAGGTGCTAGCAGGGAATTCTCTGCCTGCCTTTCCCCAGTGCTCTGCAAGCTCTCCAGGACAACATAGAATCTGGGGCTCTGAGCTTTCTTTCGTTCTGAACAAGTGTTAGTGTTTTCTGCACAAAAGCGATTCTGCGAAGCAATGTGAACACTTCTGGTTCCCAGGCACAGAGAAGGTGCTAGCAGGGAATTCTCTGCCTGCCTTTCCCCAGTGCTCTGCAAGCTCTCCAGGACAACATAGAATCTGGGGCTCTGTGCTTTCTTTCGTTCTGAACAAGTGTTACTGTTTTCTGCACAAAAGCGATTCTGAGAAGCAATATGAACACTTCTGATTCCCAGGCACAGAGAAGGTGCTAGCAGGGAATTCTCTGCCTGCCTTTCCCCAGTGCTCTGCAAGCTCTCCAGGACAACATAGAATCTGGGGCTCTGTGCTTTCTTTCCTTCTGAACAAGTGTTAGTGTTTTCTGCACAAAAGCGATTCTGCGAAGCAATGTGAACACTTCTGCTTCCCAGGCACAGAGAAGGTGCTAGCAGGGAATTCTCTGCCTGCCTTTCCCCAGTGCTCTGCAAGCTCTCCAGGACAACATAGAATCTGGGGCTCTGTGCTTTCTTTCGTTCTGAACAAGTGTTGCTGTTTTCTGCACAAAAGCGATTCTGAGAAGCAATATGAAAACTTCTGCTTCCCAGGCACAGAGAAGGTGCTAGCAGGGAATTCTCTGCCTGCCTTTCCCCAGTGCTCTGCAAGCTCTCCAGGACAACATAGAATCTGGGGCTCTGTGCTTTCTTTCGTTCTGAACAAGTGTTACTGTTTTCTGCACAAAAGCGATTCTGCGAGGCAATGTGAACACTTCTGCTTCCCAGGCACAGAGAAGGTGCTAGCAAGGAATTCTCTGCCTGCCTTTCCCCAGTGCTCTGCAAGCTCTCCAGGACAACATAGAATCTGGGGCTCTGTGCTTTCTTTCGTTCTGAACAAGTGTTACTGTTTTCTGCACAAAAGCGATTCTGAGAAGCAATGTGAACACTTCTGCTTCCCAGGCACAGAGAAGGTGCTAGCAGGGAATTCTCTGCCTGCCTTTCCCCAGTGCTCTGCAAGCTCTCCAGGACAACATAGAATCTGGGGCTCTGTGCTTTCTTTCGTTCTGAACAAGTGTTACTGTTTTCTGCACAAAAGCGATTCTGAGAAGCAATATGAACACTTCTGCTTCCCAGGCACAGAGAAGGTGCTAGCAGGGAATTCTCTGCCTGCCTTTCCCCAGTGCTCTGCAAGCTCTCCAGGACAACAGCAAATCTGGGGCTCTGTGCTTTCTTTCGTTCTGAACAAGTGTTACTGTTTTCTGCACAAAAGCGATTCTGAGAAGCAATGTGAACACTTCTGCTTCCCAGGCACAGAGAACGTGCTAGCAGGGAATTCTCTGCCTGCCTTTCCCCAGTGCTCTGCAAGCTCTCCAGGACAACAGCAAACCTGGGGCTCTCTGCTTTCTTTCATTCTGAACAAGTGTTACTGTTTTCTGCACAAAAGCGATTCTTGCGAAGCTATGTGAACACTTCTGCTTCCCAGGCACAGAGAAGGTGCTAGCAGGGAATTCTCTGCCTGCCTTTCCCCAGTGCTCTGCAAGCTCTCCAGGACAACAGCAAATCTGGGGCTCTGTGCTTTCTTTCGTTCTGAACAAGTGTTACTGTTTTCTGCACAAAAGCGATTCTGCGAAGCAATATGAACACTTCTGCTTCCCAGGCACAGAGAAGGTGCTAGCAGGGAATTCTCTGCCTGCCTTTCCCCAGTGTTCTGCAAGCTCTCCAGGACAACATAGAATCTGGGGCTCTGTGCTTTCTTTCGTTCTGAACAAGTGTTAGTGTTTTCTGCACAAAAGCGATTCTGCGAGGCAATGTGAACACTTCTGGTTCCCAGGCACAGAGAAGGTGCTAGCAAGGAATTCTCTGCCTGCCTTTCCCCAGTGCTCTGCAAGCTCTCCAGGACAACATAGAATCTGGGGCTCTGTGCTTTCTTTCGTTCTGAACAAGTGTTACTGTTTTCTGCACAAAAGCGATTTTGCGAAGCAATGGGAACACTTCTGTTTCCCAGGCACAGAGAAGGTGCTAGCAGGGAATTCTCTGCCTGCCTTTCCCCAGTGCTCTGCAAGCTCTCCAGGACAACATAGAATCTGGGGCTCTGTGCTTTCTTTCGTTCTGAACAAGTGTTACTGTTTTCTGCACAAAAGCGATTCTGAGAAGCAATGTGAACACTTCTGCTTCCCAGGCACAGAGAAGGTGCTAGCAGGGAATTCTCTGCCTGCCTTTCCCCAGTGTTCTGCAAGCTCTCCAGGACAACATAGAATCTGGGGCTCTGTGCTTTCTTTCGTTCTGAACAAGTGTTACTGTTTTCTGCACAAAAGAGATTCTGCGAAGCAATGTGAACACTTCTGCTTCCCAGGCACAGAGAAGGTGCTAGCAGGGAATTCTCTGCCTGCCTTTCCCCAGTGCTCTGCAAGCTCTCCAGGACAACATAGAATCTGGGGCTCTGTGCTTTCTTTCGTTCTGAACAAGTGTTAGTGTTTTCTGCACAAAAGCGATTCTGCGAAGCAATGTGAACACTCTGCTTCCCAGGCACAGAGAAGGTGCTAGCAGGGAATTCTCTGCCTGCCTTTCTCCAGTGCTCTGCAAGCTCTCCAGGACAACATAGAATCTGGGGCTCTGTGCTTTCTTTCGTTCTAACAAGTGTTAGTGTTTTCTGCACAAAAGCGATTCTTGCGAAGCAATGTGAACACTTCTGCTTCCCAGGCACAGAGAAGGTGCTAGCAAGGAATTCTCTGCCTGCCTTTCCCCAGTGCTCTGCAAGCTCTCCAGGACAACATAAAATCTGGGGCTCTGTGCTTTCTTTCGTTCTAACAACTGTTAGTGTTTTCTGCACAAAAGGTATTCTTGCGAAGCAATGTGAACACTTCTGCTTCCCAGGCACAGAGAAGGTGCTAGCAGGGAATTCTCTGCCTGCCTTTCCCCAGTGCTCTGCAAGCTCTCCAGGACAATAGCAAATCTGGGGCTCTGTGCTTTCTTTCGTTCTGAACAAGTGTTACTGTTTTCTGCACAAAAGCGATTCTGCGAAGCAATGTGAACACTTCTGCTTCCCAGGCACAGAGAACGTGCTAGCAGGGAATTCTCTGCCTGCCTTTCCCCAGTGCTCTGCAAGCTCTCCAGGACAACAGCAAATCTGGGGCTCTGTGCTTTCTTTCGTTCTGAACAAGTGTTAGTGTTTTCTGCACAAAAGCGATTCTGCGAAGCAATGTGAACACTTCTGCTTCCCAGGCACAGAGAAGGTGCTCGCAAGGAATTGTCTGCCTGCCTTTCCCCAGTGCTCTGCAAGCTCTCCAGGACAACATAGAATATGGTGCTCTCTGCTTTCTTTCATTCTGAACAAGTGTTACTGTTTTCTGCACAAAAGCCATTCTGCGAAGCGATGTGAACACTTCTGCTTCCCAGGCACAGAGAAGGTGCTAGCAGGGAATTCTCTGCCTGCCTTTCCCCAGTGCTCTGCAAGCTCTCCAGGACAACATAGAATCTGGGGCTCTGTGCTTTCTTTCGTTCTGAACAAGTGTTACTGTTTTCTGCACAAAAGAGATTCTGCGAAGCAATGTGAACACTTCTGCTTCCCAGGCACAGAGAAGGTGCTAGCAAGGAATTCTCTGCCTGCCTTTCCCCAGTGCTCTGCAAGCTCTCCAGGACAACAGCAAACCTGGGGCTCTCTGCTTTCTTTCATTCTGAACAAGTGTTACTGTTTTCTGCACAAAAGCGATTCTGCGAATCAATGTGAACACTTCTGGTTCCCAGGCACAGAGAAGGTGCTAGCAGGGAATTCTCTGCCTGCCTTTCCCCAGTGCTCTGCAAGCTCTCCAGGACAACAGCAAATCTGGGGCTCTGTGCTTTCTTTCATTCTGAACAAGTGTTACTGTTTTCTGCACAAAAGCGATTTTGCGAAGCAATGGGAACACTTCTGTTTCCCAGGCACAGAGAAGGTGCTAGCAGGGAATTCTCTGCCTGCCTTTCCCCAGTGCTCTGCAAGCTCTCCAGGACAACAGCAAATCTGGGGCTCTGTGCTTTCTTTCGTTCTGAACAAGTGTTAGTGTTTTCTGCACAAAAGCGATTCTGCGAAGCAATGTGAACACTTCTGCTTCCCAGGCACAGAGAAGGTGCTAGCAAGGAATTCTCTGCCTGCCTTTCCCCAGTGCTCTGCAAGCTCTCCAGGACAACATAGAATCTGGGGCTCTGTGCTTTCTTTCGTTCTAACAACTGTTAGTGTTTTCTGCACAAAAGCTATTCTTGCGAAGCAATGTGAACACTTCTGCTTCCCAGGCACAGAGAAGGTGCTAGCAGGGAATTCTCTGCCTGCCTTTCCCCAGTGCTCTGCAAGCTCTCCAGGACAACAGCAAATCTGGGGCTCTGTGCTTTCTTTCGTTCTGAACAAGTGTTAGTGTTTTCTGCACAAAAGCGATTCTGCGAAGCAATGTGAACACTTCTGCTTCCCAGGCACAGAGAAGGTGCTAGCAAGGAATTCTCTGCCTGCCTTTCCCCAGTGCTCTGCAAGCTCTCCAGGACAACATAGAATCTGGGGCTCTGTGCTTTCTTTCGTTCTGAACAAGTGTTACTGTTTTCTGCACAAAAGCGATTCTGAGAAGCAATGTGAACACTTCTGCTTCCCAGGCACAGAGAAGGTGCTAGCAGGGAATTCTCTGCCTGCCTTTCCCCAGTGCTCTGCAAGCTCTCCAGGACAACAGCAAATCTGGGGCTCTGTGCTTTCTTTCGTTCTGAACAAGTGTTAGTGTTTTCTGCACAAAAGCGATTCTGCGAAGCAATGTGAACACTCTGCTTCCCAGGCACAGAGAAGGTGCTAGCAGGGAATTCTCTGCCTGCCTTTCCCCAGTGCTCTGCAAGCTCTCCAGGACAACATAGAATCTGGGGCTCTGTGCTTTCTTTCGTTCTAACAGGTGTTAGTGTTTTCTGCACAAAAGCTATTCTTGCGAAGCAATGTGAACACTTCTGCTTCCCAGGCACAGAGAAGGTGCTAGCAGGGAATTCTCTGCCTGCCTTTCCCCAGTGCTCTGCAAGCTCTCCAGGACAACAGCAAATCTGGGGCTCTGTGCTTTCTTTCGTTCTGAACAAGTGTTACTGTTTTCTGCACAAAAGAGATTCTGCGAAGCAATGTGAACACTTCTACTTCCCAGGCACAGAGAAGGTGCTAGCAAGGAATTCTCTGCCTGCCTTTCCCCAGTGCTCTGCAAGCTCTCCAGGACAACAGCAAACCTGGGGCTCTCTGCTTTCTTTCATTCTGAACAAGTGTTACTGTTTTCTGCACAAAAGCGATTCTGCGAGGCAATGTGAACACTTCTGGTTCCCAGGCACAGAGAAGGTGCTAGCAGGGAATTCTCTGCCTGCCTTTCCCCAGTGCTCTGCAAGCTCTCCAGGACAACAGCAAATCTGGGGCTCTGTGCTTTCTTTCATTCTGAACAAGTGTTACTGTTTTCTGCACAAAAGCGATTTTGCGAAGCAATGGGAACACTTCTGTTTCCCAGGCACAGAGAAGGTGCTAGCAGGGAATTCTCTGCCTGCCTTTCCCCAGTGCTCTGCAAGCTCTCCAGGACAACAGCAAATCTGGGGCTCTGTGCTTTCTTTCGTTCTGAACAAGTGTTACTGTTTTCTGCACAAAAGCGATTTTGCGAAGCAATGTGAACACTTCTGCTTCCCAGGCACAGAGAAGGTGCTAGCAAGGAATTCTCTGCCTGCCTTTCCCCAGTGCTCTGCAAGCTCTCCAGGACAACATAGAATCTGGGGCTCTCTGCTTTCTTTCGTTCTGAACAAGTGTTACTGTTTTCTGCACAAAAGCGATTCTGCGAAGCAATGTGAACACTTCTGGTTCCCAGGCACAGAGAAGGTGCTAGCAGGGAATTCTCTGCCTGCCTTTCCCCAGTGCTCTGCAAGCTCTCCAGGACAACAGCAAATCTGGGGCTCTGTGCTTTCTTTCATTCTGAACAAGTGTTACTGTTTTCTGCACAAAAGCGATTTTGCGAAGCAATGGGAACACTTCTGTTTCCCAGGCACAGAGAAGGTGCTAGCAGGGAATTCTCTGCCTGCCTTTCCCCAGTGCTCTGCAAGCTCTCCAGGACAACATAGAATCTGGGGCTCTGTGCTTTCTTTCGTTCTGAACAAGTGTTACTGTTTTCTGCACAAAAGCGATTCTGAGAAGCAATATGAACACTTCTGCTTCCCAGGCACAGAGAAGGTGCTAGCAGGGAATTCTCTGCCTGCCTTTCCCCAGTGCTCTGCAAGCTCTCCAGGACAACAGCAAATCTGGGGCTCTGTGCTTTCTTTCATTCTGAACAAGTGTTACTGTTTTCTGCACAAAAGCGATTTTGCGAAGCAATGGGAACACTTCTGTTTCCCAGGCACAGAGAAGGTGCTAGCAGGGAATTCTCTGCCTGCCTTTCCCCAGTGCTCTGCAAGCTCTCCAGGACAACATAGAATCTGGGGCTCTGTGCTTTCTTTCGTTCTGAACAAGTGTTGCTGTTTTCTGCACAAAAGCGAATCTGAGAAGGAATATGAACACTTCTGCTTCCCAGGCACAGAGAAGGTGCTAGCAGGGAATTCTCTGCCTGCCTTTCTCCAGTGCTCTGCAAGCTCTCCAGGACAACAGCAAATCTGGGGCTCTGTGCTTTCTTTCATTCTGAACAAGTGTTACTGTTTTCTGCACAAAAGCGATTTTGCGAAGCAATGGGAACACTTCTGTTTCCCAGGCACAGAGAAGGTGCTAGCAGGGAATTCTCTGCCTGCCTTTCCCCAGTGCTCTGCAAGCTCTCCAGGACAACAGCAAATCTGGGGCTCTGTGCTTTCTTTCGTTCTGAACAAGTGTTACTGTTTTCTGCACAAAAGCGATTTTGCGAAGCAATGTGAACACTTCTGCTTCCCAGGCACAGAGAAGGTGCTAGCAAGGAATTCTCTGCCTGCCTTTCCCCAGTGCTCTGCAAGCTCTCCAGGACAACAGCAAACCTGGGGCTCTCTGCTTTCTTTCATTCTGAACAAGTGTTACTGTTTTCTGCAGAAAAGCGATTCTGCGAAGCAATGTGAACACTTCTGGTTCCCAGGCACAGAGAAGGTGCTAGCAGGGAATTCTCTGCCTGCCTTTCCCCAGTGCTCTGCAAGCTCTCCAGGACAACAGCAAATCTGGGGCTCTGTGCTTTCTTTCATTCTGAACAAGTGTTACTGTTTTCTGCACAAAAGCGATTTTGCGAAGCAATGGGAACACTTCTGTTTCCCAGGCACAGAGAAGGTGCTAGCAGGGAATTCTCTGCCTGCCTTTCCCCAGTGCTCTGCAAGCTCTCCAGGACAACATAGAATCTGGGGCTCTGTGCTTTCTTTCGTTCTGAACAAGTGTTACTGTTTTCTGCACAAAAGCGATTCTGAGAAGCAATATGAACACTTCTGCTTCCCAGGCACAGAGAAGGTGCTAGCAGGGAATTCTCTGCCTGCCTTTCCCCAGTGCTCTGCAAGCTCTCCAGGACAACATAGAATCTGGGGCTCTGTGCTTTCTTTCCTTCTGAACAAGTGTTAGTGTTTTCTGCACAAAAGCGATTCTGCGAAGCAATGTGAACACTCTGCTTCCCAGGCACAGAGAAGGTGCTAGCAGGGAATTCTCTGCCTGCCTTTCTCCAGTGCTCTGCAAGCTCTCCAGGACAACAGCAAATCTGGGGCTCTGTGCTTTCTTTCATTCTGAACAAGTGTTACTGTTTTCTGCACAAAAGCGATTTTGCGAAGCAATGGGAACACTTCTGTTTCCCAGGCACAGAGAAGGTGCTAGCAGGGAATTCTCTGCCTGCCTTTCCCCAGTGCTCTGCAAGCTCTCCAGGACAACAGCAAATCTGGGGCTCTGTGCTTTCTTTCGTTCTGAACAAGTGTTACTGTTTTCTGCACAAAAGCGATTTTGCGAAGCAATGTGAACACTTCTGCTTCCCAGGCACAGAGAAGGTGCTAGCAAGGAATTCTCTGCCTGCCTTTCCCCAGTGCTCTGCAAGCTCTCCAGGACAACAGCAAACCTGGGGCTCTCTGCTTTCTTTCATTCTGAACAAGTGTTACTGTTTTCTGCAGAAAAGCGATTCTGCGAAGCAATGTGAACACTTCTGGTTCCCAGGCACAGAGAAGGTGCTAGCAGGGAATTCTCTGCCTGCCTTTCCCCAGTGCTCTGCAAGCTCTCCAGGACAACATAGAATCTGGGGCTCTGTGCTTTCTTTCATTCTGAACAAGTGTTACTGTTTTCTGCACAAAAGCGATTTTGCGAAGCAATGGGAACACTTCTGTTTCCCAGGCACAGAGAAGGTGCTAGCAGGGAATTCTCTGCCTGCCTTTCCCCAGTGCTCTGCAAGCTCTCCAGGACAACATAGAATCTGGGGCTCTGTGCTTTCTTTCGTTCTGAACAAGTGTTACTGTTTTCTGCACAAAAGCGATTCTGAGAAGCAATATGAACACTTCTGCTTCCCAGGCACAGAGAAGGTGCTAGCAGGGAATTCTCTGCCTGCCTTTCCCCAGTGCTCTGCAAGCTCTCCAGGACAACATAGAATCTGGGGCTCTGTGCTTTCTTTCCTTCTGAACAAGTGTTAGTGTTTTCTGCACAAAAGCGATTCTGCGAAGCAATGTGAACACTCTGCTTCCCAGGCACAGAGAAGGTGCTAGCAGGGAATTCTCTGCCTGCCTTTCTCCAGTGCTCTGCAAGCTCTCCAGGACAACATAGAATCTGGGGCTCTGTGCTTTCTTTCGTTCTGAACAAGTGTTGCTGTTTTCTGCACAAAAGCGAATCTGAGAAGGAATATGAACACTTCTGCTTCCCAGGCACAGAGAAGGTGCTAGCAGGGAATTCTCTGCCTGCCTTTCCCCAGTGCTCTGCAAGCTCTCCAGGACAACATAGAATCTGGGGCTCTGTGCTTTCTTTCGTTCTGAACAAGTGTTAGTGTTTTCTGCACAAAAGCGATTCTGCGAGGCAATGTGAACACTTCTGCTTCCCAGGCACAGAGAAGGTGCTAGCAAGGAATTCTCTGCCTGCCTTTCCCCAGTGCTCTGCAAGCTCTCCAGGACAACATAGAATCTGGGGCTCTGTGCTTTCTTTCGTTCTGAACAAGTGTTACTGTTTTCTGCACAAAAGCGATTCTGAGAAGCAATGTGAACAGGCACAGAGAAGGTGCTAGCAGGGAATTCTCTGCCTGCCTTTCCCCAGTGCTCTGCAAGCTCTCCAGGACAACATAGAATCTGGGGCTCTGTGCTTTCTTTCGTTCTGAACAAGTGTTACTGTTTTCTGCACAAAAGCGATTCTGAGAAGCAATATGAACACTTCTGATTCCCAGGCACAGAGAAGGTGCTAGCAGGGAATTCTCTGCCTGCCTTTCCCCAGTGCTCTGCAAGCTCTCCAGGACAACAGCAAATCTGGGGCTCTGTGCTTTCTTTCGTTCTGAACAAGTGTTACTGTTTTCTGCACAAAAGCGATTCTGAGAAGCAATGTGAACACTTCTGTTTCCCAGGCACAGAGAAGGTGCTAGCAGGGAATTCTCTGCCTGCCTTTCCCCAGTGCTCTGCAAGCTCTCCAGGACAACAGCAAACCTGGGGCTCTCTGCTTTCTTTCATTCTGAACAAGTGTTACTGTTTTCTGCACAAAAGCGATTCTTGCGAAGCTATGTGAACACTTCTGCTTCCCAGGCACAGAGAAGGTGCTAGCAGGGAATTCTCTGCCTGCCTTTCCCCAGTGCTCTGCAAGCTCTCCAGGACAACATAAAATCTGGGGCTCTGTGCTTTCTTTCCTTCTGAACAAGTGTTACTGTTTTCTGCACAAAAGCGATTCTGCGAAGCAATATGAACACTTCTGCTTCCCAGGCACAGAGAAGGTGCTAGCAGGGAATTCTCTGCCTGCCTTTCCCCAGTGTTCTGCAAGCTCTCCAGGACAACATAGAATCTGGGGCTCTGTGCTTTCTTTCGTTCTGAACAAGTGTTAGTGTTTTCTGCACAAAAGCGATTCTGCGAGGCAATGTGAACACTTCTGGTTCCCAGGCACAGAGAAGGTGCTAGCAGGGAATTCTCTGCCTGCCTTTCCCCAGTGCTCTGCAAGCTCTCCAGGACAACATAGAATCTGGGGCTCTGTGCTTTCTTTCGTTCTGAACAAGTGTTACTGTTTTCTGCACAAAAGCGATTCTGAGAAGCAATGGGAACACTTCTGTTTCCCAGGCACAGAGAAGGTGCTAGCAGGGAATTCTCTGCCTGCCTTTCCCCAGTGCTCTGCAAGCTCTCCAGGACAACATAGAATCTGGGGCTCTGTGCTTTCTTTCGTTCTGAACAAGTGTTAGTGTTTTCTGCACAAAAGCGATTCTGCGAAGCAATGTGAACACTTCTGCTTCCCAGGCACAGAGAAGGTGCTAGCAGGGAATTCTCTGCCTGCCTTTCCCCAGTGCTCTGCAAGCTCTCCAGGACAACATAGAATCTGGGGCTCTGTGCTTTCTTTCGTTCTGAACAAGTGTTACTGTTTTCTGCACAAAAGCGATTCTGCGAAGCAATGTGAACCCTTCTGGTTCCCAGGCACAGAGAAGGTGCTAGCAGGGAATTCTCTGCCTGCCTTTCCCCAGTGCTCTGCAAGCTCTCCAGGACAACATAGAATCTGGGGCTCTGTGCTTTCTTTCGTTCTGAACAAGTGTTAGTGTTTTCTGCACAAAAGCGATTCTGCGAAGCAATGTGAACACTCTGCTTCCCAGGCACAGAGAAGGTGCTAGCAGGGAATTCTCTGCCTGCCTTTCTCCAGTGCTCTGCAAGCTCTCCAGGACAACATAGAATCTGGGGCTCTGTGCTTTCTTTCGTTCTAACAAGTGTTAGTGTTTTCTGCACAAAAGCTATTCTTGCGAAGCAATGTGAACACTTCTGCTTCCCAGGCACAGAGAAGGTGCTAGCAAGGAATTCTCTGCCTGCCTTTCCCCAGTGCTCTGCAAGCTCTCCAGGACAACATAGAATCTGGGGCTCTGTGCTTTCTTTCGTTCTGAACAAGTGTTACTGTTTTCTGCACAAAAGAGATTCTGCGAAGCAATGTGAACACTTCTGCTTCCCAGGCACAGAGAAGGTGCTAGCAAGGAATTCTCTGCCTGCCTTTCCCCAGTGCTCTGCAAGCTCTCCAGGACAACAGCAAACCTGGGGCTCTCTGCTTTCTTTCATTCTGAACAAGTGTTACTGTTTTCTGCACAAAAGCGATTCTGCGAATCAATGTGAACACTTCTGGTTCCCAGGCACAGAGAAGGTGCTAGCAGGGAATTCTCTGCCTGCCTTTCCCCAGTGCTCTGCAAGCTCTCCAGGACAACAGCAAATCTGGGGCTCTGTGCTTTCTTTCATTCTGAACAAGTGTTACTGTTTTCTGCACAAAAGTGATTTTGCGAAGCAATGGGAACACTTCTGTTTCCCAGGCACAGAGAAGGTGCTAGCAGGGAATTCTCTGCCTGCCTTTCCCCAGTGCTCTGCAAGCTCTCCAGGACAACAGCAAATCTGGGGCTCTGTGCTTTCTTTCGTTCTGAACAAGTGTTAGTGTTTTCTGCACAAAAGCGATTCTGCGAAGCAATGTGAACACTTCTGCTTCCCAGGCACAGAGAAGGTGCTAGCAGGGAATTCTCTGCCTGCCTTTCCCCAGTGCTCTGCAAGCTCTCCAGGACAACATAGAATCTGGGGCTCTGTGCTTTCTTTCGTTCTAACAACTGTTAGTGTTTTCTGCACAAAAGCTATTCTTGCGAAGCAATGTGAACACTTCTGCTTCCCAGGCACAGAGAAGGTGCTAGCAGGGAATTCTCTGCCTGCCTTTCCCCAGTGCTCTGCAAGCTCTCCAGGACAACAGCAAATCTGGGGCTCTGTGCTTTCTTTCGTTCTGAACAAGTGTTACTGTTTTCTGCACAAAAGCGATTCTGCGAAGCAATGTGAACACTTCTGCTTCCCAGGCACAGAGAAGGTGCTAGCAAGGAATTCTCTGCCTGCCTTTCCCCAGTGCTCTGCAAGCTCTCCAGGACAACATAGAATCTGGGGCTCTGTGCTTTCTTTCGTTCTGAACAAGTGTTACTGTTTTCTGCACAAAAGCGATTCTGCGAAGCAATGTGAACACTTCTGGTTCCCAGGCACAGAGAAGGTGCTAGCAGGGAATTCTCTGCCTGCCTTTCCCCAGTGCTCTGCAAGCTCTCCAGGACAACAGCAAATCTGGGGCTCTGTGCTTTCTTTCGTTCTGAACAAGTGTTAGTGTTTTCTGCACAAAAGCGATTCTGCGAAGCAATGTGAACACTCTGCTTCGCAGGCACAGAGAAGGTGCTAGCAGGGAATTCTCTGCCTGCCTTTCCCCAGTGCTCTGCAAGCTCTCCAGGACAACATAGAATCTGGGGCTCTGTGCTTTCTTTCGTTCTAACAGGTGTTAGTGTTTTCTGCACAAAAGCTATTCTTGCGAAGCAATGTGAACACTTCTGCTTCCCAGGCACAGAGAAGGTGCTAGCAGGGAATTCTCTGCCTGCCTTTCCCCAGTGCTCTGCAAGCTCTCCAGGACAACAGCAAATCTGGGGCTCTGTGCTTTCTTTCGTTCTGAACAAGTGTTAGTGTTTTCTGCACAAAAGCAATTCTGCGAAGCAATGTGAACACTTCTGCTTCCCAGGCACAGAGAAGGTGCTAGCAGGGAATTCTCTGCCTGCCTTTCCCCAGTGCTCTGCAAGCTCTCCAGGACAACAGCAAACCTGGGGCTCTCTGCTTTCTTTCATTCTGAACAAGTGTTACTGTTTTCTGCACAAAAGCGATTCTGCGAGGCAATGTGAACACTTCTGGTTCCCAGGCACAGAGAAGGTGCTAGCAGGGAATTCTCTGCCTGCCTTTCCCCAGTGCTCTGCAAGCTCTCCAGGACAACAGCAAATCTGGGGCTCTGTGCTTTCTTTCATTCTGAACAAGTGTTACTGTTTTCTGCACAAAAGCGATTTTGCGAAGCAATGGGAACACTTCTGTTTCCCAGGCACAGAGAAGGTGCTAGCAGGGAATTCTCTGCCTGCCTTTCCCCAGTGCTCTGCAAGCTCTCCAGGACAACAGCAAATCTGGGGCTCTGTGCTTTCTTTCGTTCTGAACAAGTGTTACTGTTTTCTGCACAAAAGCGATTTTGCGAAGCAATGTGAACACTTCTGCTTCCCAGGCACAGAGAAGGTGCTAGCAAGGAATTCTCTGCCTGCCTTTCCCCAGTGCTCTGCAAGCTCTCCAGGACAACAGCAAACCTGGGGCTCTCTGCTTTCTTTCATTCTGAACAAGTGTTACTGTTTTCTGCAGAAAAGCGATTCTGCGAAGCAATGTGAACACTTCTGCTTCCCAGGCACAGAGAAGGTGCTAGCAGGGAATTCTCTGCCTGCCTTTCCCCAGTGCTCTGCAAGCTCTCCAGGACAACAGCAAATCTGGGGCTCTGTGCTTTCTTTCATTCTGAACAAGTGTTACTGTTTTCTGCACAAAAGCGATTTTGCGAAGCAATGGGAACACTTCTGTTTCCCAGGCACAGAGAAGGTGCTAGCAGGGAATTCTCTGCCTGCCTTTCCCCAGTGCTCTGCAAGCTCTCCAGGACAACAGCAAATCTGGGGCTCTGTGCTTTCTTTCGTTCTGAACAAGTGTTAGTGTTTTCTGCACAAAAGCTATTCTTGCGAAGCAATGTGAACACTTCTGCTTCCCAGGCACAGAGAAGGTGCTAGCAGGGAATTCTCTGCCTGCCTTTCCCCAGTGCTCTGCAAGCTCTCCAGGACAACAGCAAATCTGGGGCTCTGTGCTTTCTTTCGTTCTGAACAAGTGTTACTGTTTTCTGCACAAAAGCGATTCTGCGAAGCAATGTGAACACTTCTGCTTCCCAGGCACAGAGAAGGTGCTAGCAGGGAATTCTCTGCCTGCCTTTCCCCAGTGCTCTGCAAGCTCTCCAGGACAACATAGAATCTGGGGCTCTGTGCTTTCTTTCCTTCTGAACAAGTGTTAGTGTTTTCTGCACAAAAGCGATTCTGCAAAGCAATGTGAACACTCTGCTTCCCAGGCACAGAGAAGGTGCTAGCAGGGAATTCTCTGCCTGCCTTTCCCCAGTGCTCTGCAAGCTCTCCAGGACAACATAGAATCTGGGGCTCTGTGCTTTCTTTCGTTCTAACAGGTGTTAGTGTTTTCTGCACAAAAGCTATTCTTGCGAAGCAATGTGAACACTTCTGCTTCCCAGGCACAGAGAAGGTGCTAGCAGGGAATTCTCTGCCTGCCTTTCCCCAGTGCTCTGCAAGCTCTCCAGGACAACATAGAATCTGGGGCTCTGTGCTTTCTTTCGTTCTGAACAAGTGTTAGTGTTTTCTGCACAAAAGCGATTCTGCGAAGCAATGTGAACACTTCTGCTTCCCAGGCACAGAGAAGGTGCTAGCAGGGAATTCTCTGCCTGCCTTTCCCCAGTGCTCTGCAAGCTCTCCAGGACAACATAGAATCTGGGGCTCTGTGCTTTCTTTCGTTCTGAACAAGTGTTACTGTTTTCTGCACAAAAGCGATTCTGCGAAGCAATGTGAACCCTTCTGGTTCCCAGGCACAGAGAAGGTGCTAGCAGGGAATTCTCTGCCTGCCTTTCCCCAGTGCTCTGCAAGCTCTCCAGGACAACATAGAATCTGGGGCTCTGTGCTTTCTTTCGTTCTGAACAAGTGTTAGTGTTTTCTGCACAAAAGCGATTCTGCGAAGCAATGTGAACACTCTGCTTCCCAGGCACAGAGAAGGTGCTAGCAGGGAATTCTCTGCCTGCCTTTCTCCAGTGCTCTGCAAGCTCTCCAGGACAACATAGAATCTGGGGCTCTGTGCTTTCTTTCGTTCTAACAAGTGTTAGTGTTTTCTGCACAAAAGCTATTCTTGCGAAGCAATGTGAACACTTCTGCTTCCCAGGCACAGAGAAGGTGCTAGCAAGGAATTCTCTGCCTGCCTTTCCCCAGTGCTCTGCAAGCTCTCCAGGACAACATAGAATCTGGGGCTCTGTGCTTTCTTTCGTTCTGAACAAGTGTTACTGTTTTCTGCACAAAAGAGATTCTGCGAAGCAATGTGAACACTTCTGCTTCCCAGGCACAGAGAAGGTGCTAGCAAGGAATTCTCTGCCTGCCTTTCCCCAGTGCTCTGCAAGCTCTCCAGGACAACAGCAAACCTGGGGCTCTCTGCTTTCTTTCATTCTGAACAAGTGTTACTGTTTTCTGCACAAAAGCGATTCTGCGAATCAATGTGAACACTTCTGGTTCCCAGGCACAGAGAAGGTGCTAGCAGGGAATTCTCTGCCTGCCTTTCCCCAGTGCTCTGCAAGCTCTCCAGGACAACAGCAAATCTGGGGCTCTGTGCTTTCTTTCATTCTGAACAAGTGTTACTGTTTTCTGCACAAAAGTGATTTTGCGAAGCAATGGGAACACTTCTGTTTCCCAGGCACAGAGAAGGTGCTAGCAGGGAATTCTCTGCCTGCCTTTCCCCAGTGCTCTGCAAGCTCTCCAGGACAACAGCAAATCTGGGGCTCTGTGCTTTCTTTCGTTCTGAACAAGTGTTAGTGTTTTCTGCACAAAAGCGATTCTGCGAAGCAATGTGAACACTTCTGCTTCCCAGGCACAGAGAAGGTGCTAGCAGGGAATTCTCTGCCTGCCTTTCCCCAGTGCTCTGCAAGCTCTCCAGGACAACATAGAATCTGGGGCTCTGTGCTTTCTTTCGTTCTAACAACTGTTAGTGTTTTCTGCACAAAAGCTATTCTTGCGAAGCAATGTGAACACTTCTGCTTCCCAGGCACAGAGAAGGTGCTAGCAGGGAATTCTCTGCCTGCCTTTCCCCAGTGCTCTGCAAGCTCTCCAGGACAACAGCAAATCTGGGGCTCTGTGCTTTCTTTCGTTCTGAACAAGTGTTACTGTTTTCTGCACAAAAGCGATTCTGCGAAGCAATGTGAACACTTCTGCTTCCCAGGCACAGAGAAGGTGCTAGCAAGGAATTCTCTGCCTGCCTTTCCCCAGTGCTCTGCAAGCTCTCCAGGACAACATAGAATCTGGGGCTCTGTGCTTTCTTTCGTTCTGAACAAGTGTTACTGTTTTCTGCACAAAAGCGATTCTGCGAAGCAATGTGAACACTTCTGGTTCCCAGGCACAGAGAAGGTGCTAGCAGGGAATTCTCTGCCTGCCTTTCCCCAGTGCTCTGCAAGCTCTCCAGGACAACAGCAAATCTGGGGCTCTGTGCTTTCTTTCGTTCTGAACAAGTGTTAGTGTTTTCTGCACAAAAGCGATTCTGCGAAGCAATGTGAACACTCTGCTTCGCAGGCACAGAGAAGGTGCTAGCAGGGAATTCTCTGCCTGCCTTTCCCCAGTGCTCTGCAAGCTCTCCAGGACAACATAGAATCTGGGGCTCTGTGCTTTCTTTCGTTCTAACAGGTGTTAGTGTTTTCTGCACAAAAGCTATTCTTGCGAAGCAATGTGAACACTTCTGCTTCCCAGGCACAGAGAAGGTGCTAGCAGGGAATTCTCTGCCTGCCTTTCCCCAGTGCTCTGCAAGCTCTCCAGGACAACAGCAAATCTGGGGCTCTGTGCTTTCTTTCGTTCTGAACAAGTGTTACTGTTTTCTGCACAAAAGAGATTCTGCGAAGCAATGTGAACACTTCTACTTCCCAGGCACAGAGAAGGTGCTAGCAGGGAATTCTCTGCCTGCCTTTCCCCAGTGCTCTGCAAGCTCTCCAGGACAACAGCAAACCTGGGGCTCTCTGCTTTCTTTCATTCTGAACAAGTGTTACTGTTTTCTGCACAAAAGCGATTCTGCGAGGCAATGTGAACACTTCTGGTTCCCAGGCACAGAGAAGGTGCTAGCAGGGAATTCTCTGCCTGCCTTTCCCCAGTGCTCTGCAAGCTCTCCAGGACAACAGCAAATCTGGGGCTCTGTGCTTTCTTTCATTCTGAACAAGTGTTACTGTTTTCTGCACAAAAGCGATTTTGCGAAGCAATGGGAACACTTCTGTTTCCCAGGCACAGAGAAGGTGCTAGCAGGGAATTCTCTGCCTGCCTTTCCCCAGTGCTCTGCAAGCTCTCCAGGACAACAGCAAATCTGGGGCTCTGTGCTTTCTTTCGTTCTGAACAAGTGTTACTGTTTTCTGCACAAAAGCGATTTTGCGAAGCAATGTGAACACTTCTGCTTCCCAGGCACAGAGAAGGTGCTAGCAAGGAATTCTCTGCCTGCCTTTCCCCAGTGCTCTGCAAGCTCTCCAGGACAACAGCAAACCTGGGGCTCTCTGCTTTCTTTCATTCTGAACAAGTGTTACTGTTTTCTGCAGAAAAGCGATTCTGCGAAGCAATGTGAACACTTCTGGTTCCCAGGCACAGAGAAGGTGCTAGCAGGGAATTCTCTGCCTGCCTTTCCCCAGTGCTCTGCAAGCTCTCCAGGACAACAGCAAATCTGGGGCTCTGTGCTTTCTTTCATTCTGAACAAGTGTTACTGTTTTCTGCACAAAAGCGATTTTGCGAAGCAATGGGAACACTTCTGTTTCCCAGGCACAGAGAAGGTGCTAGCAGGGAATTCTCTGCCTGCCTTTCCCCAGTGCTCTGCAAGCTCTCCAGGACAACAGCAAATCTGGGGCTCTGTGCTTTCTTTCGTTCTGAACAAGTGTTAGTGTTTTCTGCACAAAAGCTATTCTTGCGAAGCAATGTGAACACTTCTGCTTCCCAGGCACAGAGAAGGTGCTAGCAGGGAATTCTCTGCCTGCCTTTCCCCAGTGCTCTGCAAGCTCTCCAGGACAACAGCAAATCTGGGGCTCTGTGCTTTCTTTCGTTCTGAACAAGTGTTACTGTTTTCTGCACAAAAGCGATTCTGCGAAGCAATGTGAACACTTCTGCTTCCCAGGCACAGAGAAGGTGCTAGCAGGGAATTCTCTGCCTGCCTTTCCCCAGTGCTCTGCAAGCTCTCCAGGACAACATAGAATCTGGGGCTCTGTGCTTTCTTTCCTTCTGAACAAGTGTTAGTGTTTTCTGCACAAAAGCGATTCTGCAAAGCAATGTGAACACTCTGCTTCCCAGGCACAGAGAAGGTGCTAGCAGGGAATTCTCTGCCTGCCTTTCCCCAGTGCTCTGCAAGCTCTCCAGGACAACATAGAATCTGGGGCTCTGTGCTTTCTTTCGTTCTAACAGGTGTTAGTGTTTTCTGCACAAAAGCTATTCTTGCGAAGCAATGTGAACACTTCTGCTTCCCAGGCACAGAGAAGGTGCTAGCAGGGAATTCTCTGCCTGCCTTTCCCCAGTGCTCTGCAAGCTCTCCAGGACAACATAGAATCTGGGGCTCTGTGCTTTCTTTCGTTCTGAACAAGTGTTACTGTTTTCTGCACGAAAGAGATTCTGCGAAGCAATGTGAACACTTCTACTTCCCAGGCACAGAGAAGGTGCTAGCAAGGAATTCTCTGCCTGCCTTTCCCCAGTGCTCTGCAAGCTCTCCAGGACAACAGCAAACCTAGGGCTCTCTGCTTTCTTTCATTCTGAACAAGTGTTACTGTTTTCTGCACAAAAGCGATTCTGCGAGGCAATGTGAACACTTCTGGTTCCCAGGCACAGAGAAGGTGCTAGCAGGGAATTCTCTGCCTGCCTTTCCCCAGTGCTCTGCAAGCTCTCCAGGACAACAGCAAATCTGGGGCTCTGTGCTTTCTTTCATTCTGAACAAGTGTTACTGTTTTCTGCACAAAAGCGATTTTGCGAAGCAATGGGAACACTTCTGTTTCCCAGGCACAGAGAAGGTGCTAGCAGGGAATTCTCTGCCTGCCTTTCCCCAGTGCTCTGCAAGCTCTCCAGGACAACAGCAAATCTGGGGCTCTGTGCTTTCTTTCGTTCTGAACAAGTGTTAGTGTTTTCTGCACAAAAGCGATTCTGCGAAGCAATGTGAACACTTCTGCTTCCCAGGCACAGAGAAGGTGCTAGCAGGGAATTCTCTGCCTGCCTTTCCCCAGTGCTCTGCAAGCTCTCCAGGACAACATAGAATCTGGGGCTCTGTGCTTTCTTTCGTTCTAACAACTGTTAGTGTTTTCTGCACAAAAGCTATTCTTGCGAAGCAATGTGAACACTTCTGCTTCCCAGGCACAGAGAAGGTGCTAGCAGGGAATTCTCTGCCTGCCTTTCCCCAGTGCTCTGCAAGCTCTCCAGGACAATAGCAAATCTGGGGCTCTGTGCTTTGTTTCGTTCTGAACAAGTGTTAGTGTTTTCTGCACAAAAGCGATTCTGCGAAGCAATGTGAACACTCTGCTTCCCAGGCACAGAGAAGGTGCTAGCAAGGAATTGTCTGCCTGCCTTTCCCCAGTGCTCTGCAAGCTCTCCAGGACAACATAGAATCTGGTGCTCTCTGCTTTCTTTCATTCTGAACAAGTGTTACTGTTTTCTGCACAAAAGCGATTCTGCGAAGCAATGTGAACACTTCTGCTTCCCAGGCACAGAGAAGGTGCTAGCAGGGAATTCTCTGCCTGCCTTTCCCCAGTGCTCTGCAAGCTCTCCAGGACAACAGCAAATCTGGGGCTCTGTGCTTTCTTTCGTTCTGAACAAGTGTTACTGTTTTCTGCACAAAAGCGGTTCTTGCGAAGCAATGTGAACACTTCTGCTTCCCAGGCACAGAGAAGGTGCTAGCAGGGAATTCTCTGCCTGCCTTTCCCCAGTGCTCTGCAAGCTCTCCAGGAAAACATAGAATCTGGGGCTCTGTGCTTTCTTTCATTCTGAACAAGTGTTAGTGTTTTCTGCACAAAAGCGATTCTGCGAAGCAATGTGAACACTCTGCTTCCCAGGCACAGAGAAGGTGCTAGCAGGGAATTCTCTGCCTGCCTTTCCCCAGTGCTCTGCAAACTCTCCAGGACAACAGCAAATCTGGGGCTCTGTGCTTTCTTTCGTTCTAACAGGTGTTAGTGTTTTCTGCACAAAAGCTATTCTTGCGAAGCAATGTGAACACTTCTGCTTCCCAGGCACAGAGAAGGTGCTAGCAGGGAATTCTCTGCCTGCCTTTCCCCAGTGCTCTGCAAGCTCTCCAGGACAACAGCAAATCTGGGGCTCTGTGCTTTCTTTCGTTCTGAACAAGTGTTACTGTTTTCTGCACAAAAGCGATTCTGCGAAGCAATGTGAACACTTCTACTTCCCAGGCACAGAGAAGGTGCTAGCAAGGAATTCTCTGCCTGCCTTTCCCCAGTGCTCTGCAAGCTCTCCAGGACAACAGCAAACCTGGGGCTCTCTGCTTTCTTTCATTCTGAACAAGTGTTACTGTTTTCTGCACAAAAGCGATTCTGCGAGGCAATGTGAACACTTCTGGTTCCCAGGCACAGAGAAGGTGCTAGCAGGGAATTCTCTGCCTGCCTTTCCCCAGTGCTCTGCAAGCTCTCCAGGACAACAGCAAATCTGGGGCTCTGTGCTTTCTTTCATTCTGAACAAGTGTTACTGTTTTCTGCACAAAAGCGATTTTGCGAAGCAATGGGAACACTTCTGTTTCCCAGGCACAGAGAAGGTGCTAGCAGGGAATTCTCTGCCTGCCTTTCCCCAGTGCTCTGCAAGCTCTCCAGGACAACAGCAAATCTGGGGCTCTGTGCTTTCTTTCGTTCTGAACAAGTGTTACTGTTTTCTGCACAAAAGCGATTTTGCGAAGCAATGTGAACACTTCTGCTTCCCAGGCACAGAGAAGGTGCTAGCAAGGAATTCTCTGCCTGCCTTTCCCCAGTGCTCTGCAAGCTCTCCAGGACAACAGCAAACCTGGGGCTCTCTGCTTTCTTTCATTCTGAACAAGTGTTACTGTTTTCTGCAGAAAAGCGATTCTGCGAAGCAATGTGAACACTTCTGGTTCCCAGGCACAGAGAAGGTGCTAGCAGGGAATTCTCTGCCTGCCTTTCCCCAGTGCTCTGCAAGCTCTCCAGGACAACAGCAAATCTGGGGCTCTGTGCTTTCTTTCATTCTGAACAAGTGTTACTGTTTTCTGCACAAAAGCGATTTTGCGAAGCAATGGGAACACTTCTGTTTCCCAGGCACAGAGAAGGTGCTAGCAGGGAATTCTCTGCCTGCCTTTCCCCAGTGCTCTGCAAGCTCTCCAGGACAACAGCAAATCTGGGGCTCTGTGCTTTCTTTCATTCTGAACAAGTGTTAGTGTTTTCTGCACAAAAGCGATTCTGCGAAGCAATGTGAACACTTCTGCTTCCCAGGCACAGAGAAGGTGCTATCAGGGAATTCTCTGCCTGCCTTTCCCCAGTGCTCTGCAAGCTCTCCAGGAAAACATAGAATCTGGGGCTCTGTGCTTTCTTTCATTCTGAACAAGTGTTAGTGTTTTCTGCACAAAAGCGATTCTGCGAAGCAATGTGAACACTCTGCTTCCCAGGCACAGAGAAGGTGCTAGCAGGGAATTCTCTGCCTGCCTTTCCCCAGTGCTCTGCAAACTCTCCAGGACAACAGCAAATCTGGGGCTCTGTGCTTTCTTTCATTCTGAACAAGTGTTACTGTTTTCTGCACAAAAGCGATTCTGAGAAGCAATATGAACACTTCTGCTTCCCAGGCACAGAGAAGGTGCTAGCAGGGAATTCTCTGCCTGCCTTTCCCCAGTGCTCTGCAAGCTCTCCAGAAAAACATAAAATCTGGGGCTCTGTGCTTTCTTTCGTTCTGAACAAGTGTTACTGTTTTCTGCACAAAAGCGATTCTGCGAAGCAATGTGAACACTTCTGTTTCCCAGGCACAGAGAAGGTGCTAGCAGGGAATTCTCTGCCTGCCTTTCCCCAGTGCTTTGCAAGCTCTCCAGGACAACATAAAATCTGGGGCTCTGTGCTTCTTTCGTTCTGAACAAGTGTTAGTGTTTTCTGCACAAAAGCGATTCTGCGAAGCTATGTGAACACTCTGCTTCCCAGGCACAGAGAAGGTGCTAGCAGGGAATTCTCTGCCTGCCTTTCCCCAGTGCTCTGCAAGCTCTCCAGGACAACATAGAATCTGGGGCTCTGTGCTTTCTTTCGTTCTAACAGGTGTTAGTGTTTTCTGCACAAAAGCTATTCTTGCGAAGCAATGTGAACACTTCTGCTTCCCAGGCACAGAGAAGGTGCTAGCAGGGAATTCTCTGCCTGCCTTTCCCCAGTGCTCTGCAAGCTCTCCAGGACAACAGCAAATCTGGGGCTCTGTGCTTTCTTTCGTTCTGAACAAGTGTTACTGTTTTCTGCACAAAAGAGATTCTGCGAAGCAATGTGAACACTACTACTTCCCAGGCACAGAGAAGGTGCTAGCAAGGAATTGTCTGCCTGCCTTTCCCCAGTGCTCTGCAAGCTCTCCAGGACAACAGCAAACCTGGGGCTCTCTGCTTTCTTTCATTCTGAACAAGTGTTACTGTTTTCTGCACAAAAGCGATTCTGCGAAGCAATGTGAACACTTCTGCTTCCCAGGCACAGAGAAGGTGCTAGCAGGGAATTCTCTGCCTGCCTTTCCCCAGTGCTCTGCAAGCTCTCCAGGACAATAGCAAATCTGGGGCTCTGTGCTTTCTTTCGTTCTGAACAAGTGTTAGTGTTTTCTGCACAAAAGCGATTCTGCGAAGCAATGTGAACACTTCTGCTTCCCAGGCACAGAGAAGGTGCTAGCAAGGAATTGTCTGCCTGCCTTTCCCCAGTGCTCTGCAAGCTCTCCAGGACAACATAGAATCTGGGGCTCTCTGCTTTCTTTCATTCTGAACAAGTGTTACTGTTTTCTGCACAAAAGCGATTCTGCGAAGCAATGTGAACACTTCTGCTTCCCAGGCACAGAGAAGGTGCTAGCAGGGAATTCTCTGCCTGCCTTTCCCCAGTGCTCTGCAAGCTCTCCAGGACAACAGCAAATCTGGGGCTCTGTGCTTTCTTTCGTTCTGAACAAGTGTTACTGTTTTCTGCACAAAAGCGGTTCTTGCGAAGCAATGTGAACACTTCTGCTTCCCAGGCACAGAGAAGGTGCTATCAGGGAATTCTCTGCCTGCCTTTCCCCAGTGCTCTGCAAGCTCTCCAGGACAACATAGAATCTGGGGCTCTGTGCTTTCTTTCGTTCTGAACAAGTGTTAGTGTTTTCTGCACAAAAGCGATTCTGCGAAGCAATGTGAACACTCTGCTTCCCAGGCACAGAGAAGGTGCTAGCAGGGAATTCTCTGCCTGCTTTTCCCAAGTGCTCTGCAAGCTCTCCAGGGCAACATAAAATCTGGGGCTCTGTGCTTTCTTTCATTCTGAACAAGTGTTACTGTTTTCTGCACAAAAGCGATTCTGCGAGGCAATGTGAACACTTCTGCTTCCCAGGCACAGAGAAGGTGCTAGCAGGGAATTTTCTGCCTGCCTTTCCCCAGTGCTCTGCAAGCTCTCCAGGGCAAGAGCGAATCTGAGACTCTGTGCTTTATTTCCGCCCGTATGTGCATTAATGTCCTCTGCTTTAAGGTGCGATGGTGGATCCTGGGATGCTGAGTGGTGGATGTGGGTTGGTGGATGTTGGTAAGCTTCATTGTCGATCGTGGATTGTCGGGTGTTGGATGGTAAATGATGGATTGTTGATGATGGATGGTACATGTTGGATGGTGGATGGTGGAAATTGGGATGGTGGATGGTGGATAGTTTTTTGTATGATATTGGAAGGTGGATGGGTGGTGGTGGATGTTGAATGGAGGATGGTGTATGGTGTATTGTGGTATGGTATATGTTGGATGGTTGATGGTGGGAAGTTGGAGGGTGGATAGTGGATTGCTGATTGTGGGATGGTGGATGGTGGATTGTGGATGGTGGATTGTGGGATGGTAAATTGTGGATGGTGTGAAGGTTGTTGGTGGGAAGGTGGATGGTCGATGGCTGATGTTTAATTGTGGGAACGTGGATGTTGGATGTTGGATGCTGGATTGTGGGATGGTGGATGTTGGACGGTGTGAAGGTGTTTGGTTGTTGGTGGATTGTGGGATGGTGGATGGTTGATGGTTGATGATGGATCGTGGAAGGTGGATGGTGGATGGTGGATAGTGGATTGTGGGATGGTGTATGTTGATGGTGGATGGTGGGAATCTGGATGGGGGATGGTGTTTTGTGGGATGGTGCATTGTGGGGATTTGTAAGGACCTCCTGGGGGAAATGGGCATGTGAGCAGTCCTGCATATGAGTAAGGCTGGTAAAGCCTCAGTGTTGGCAAGGATGTGATGAAATGACCCTGGAAGAATGAGGAAGAACCCAGGAAGTTAAACAACTTCAGGGTGTGGGTTTGGACGGAGGAAGAAGTTTGTACAATGTCGATGTGGCAGTTCTCATTCAATCAGAAGAGAGCTTAAGGAGCATGTGCAAAGCTAACTGTCCAATCAGAGAGAATTCTACCACGTGGTTGTATCATGTGATTTTCACCTGCATTATAAAAGGCTTGTTTCACCATAATAAAATTGGCATTGCTTAATCAATCTGGTTGTCCGCATGTCCATCTCTCCCGCATATGGCTCCCTCTGCAGGGACCCTCAGATTCGTACAAGTCTGATGAGGACTTGGTGATGTGCAATCACGGGTGGAAAGCTGGTCGAAACTGTTCCAGACGCTGCCCTGGTGTCTGAAGGAGAGAATCAATGCGCTGTAACTTTAAGGCTCCGTGAGAGGCGGTAGCCAGGGATCTGCCTCTGGCGGCAGCCAGGGAGGAATGGGGTCCACACTTACTAGAGATGAGCAAGCAGTGGTGAAACTCCTCCAACATATCCTCTCCGTGAGAGGGATAAAATATGACAAGTCCAACTTAGAAGGCTTATTAAAGTGGAGCCGAGAGAAAGGACTTATCCCCAGTCCAGGGCTTGTATTTGAAGCCGCTACCTGGGAAGCCATAGGGAAACAGCTATGGGACCCAGTTAGTGATGGAGGAAAGTCGGCAAAAGAAGTGACCGGTTACACCACGCTGTGGAAATTAATCCGAGAGACACTACAGGAGATGAGTAGTGAGTGTGCGGCTGCGGCTTCTGCCTCTGCAGCTCTCGGAGCATCTTCTAACTTTGATATATCAGCCACACCGCCGCTGCCGCCGCTACCGCACTGCCCCGGCCACAGCCAGAGGGATGGTCCGGCCCCTTCCCCCACCTCGGCCTCCTCGCCCCGGGGCGACGAGGGAGGGGGCTACTCTCTGCTGCTTGTGGCTCCCGCCACGCTGGGTCAGCCAAAAACTCTGTTTGCCTTATCAATTGTGCCGCCGGGACTGCAGCGAGCAGTGGGGGCTAAATCCAAAACTGCGTAATCAGGGGCTGGAAACAGCGGAAGTGTATCTGATGCGAACCGGAAAGGGACTGAGGAGAAACCGAAAGAGGCTAAAGACTCCAATAGTGGGCGGGACACAGATGAGGGTGTGGGTAGCAGGTACTTGTGCCCGCCTCTCCCTCCCTCACAAGTCAACGCCACAGAAGAACACACCCCCGCTTCACAAGTTGGCTCTTCAAACACTGAAACTTTACTCCTGCAGCTTGTAAACAGCCTTCAGAAACTGACTGTATCACAGGGAGAGAAGATGAAGCAGAAACCATATACGTTTTCGTCAAATACGGAACCACAACCATCTGCTCCTTCTGATCCATCGCTCAAATATTCAGCTCCCGTGCCTGCTACTAATTCCTTCTTCTCGTCATTACCAGAGACGGTGACTGCATCCCTGCCATCTCACCCTGCAACTTCACATCTTTTCTCTTCACAGGTGCAGAGTGCTGATGGAAAGGAATTATTAGAGATGCTATAGTAGAAGGATCTTTTATCCCAGAAAGCATACAAGCATTTCCAGTTTCTTTTAATACTGTTACTGGTGCCAATGAGTGGGATCCCTTAGATTGGAAGCTGCTTGAAAAGGTTAGGGCCTCAGTAGTACAAAATGGTCTCCACCATCAATTAACTATATCTTCTCATCATCATTGTTAATTCCAAAAGATATCGATCAAATAGCGGCAGTTATTTTAACTCCATCTCAAAAAATTATTTGAAAGCACGTGGGTGAAGTTAGCTAACAAACAGGTTCGTCCACGACCAGAGGGTGATCCCCTCTATCTTGTCCAAGCACAAATGCTATTGGGTACAGGGCCTTTCGCCACAGTAGATCTACAGGCCAATTTTTCTAACGAAGTGTTAAGGTTATCACAGTCAATAGCCAGTCAGGCCCTAATGTCTGTACCTGATACAGAAGGAAAGAAACAGGACAAGTTTGTAACAGTAAAACAAGGACTTAATGAACCTTTTTCAAAATTTGTAGATCATCTTTATGACTCTCTAGAACAACAACCTGACATGACCCAAGAGATGAAGGAAAATAAATTTAAGTTAATGGCCTTCAAAAATGCTAATCCATCTACCAAACGGCTGTTAGTGACCCTCCCACATGGAGCATCTGTAGCTGACATGATTGAATTAACCAACAGAGGAATGCAACAGGCTAATGTTGCAGCCTATGCCGCTGCAGTGCGTGAAGCGGTTGCACCATTTTTTAACAATTTATTATGAGCCTAGTTATTAATAAGGAGCCCAGCTAGCTCAGTCGGTAGAGCATGGGGCAGAACAAGCCCGCAGAGGAGACGGCCACTGTCAGACTCCTGCTGCATATACTCTCTATGAGAGGGATAACTTATAATGAAACTTCTTTACGAAGGTTATTTAAATGGTGCAGAAACCACGGCTATCCTGCTGATACCCTCACCGCCTTTGAGCCAGCAAAATGGGCTGAAATAGGTGAATGGTATAAAACAAAGAAGGGGGAATTTTCTGGACGCACCACATAATCAACTAGCAATGACTTTATATATTCTTAATGGTGTTTTGATGTTTGTAGTGTTTGTCATTTTATGTTGTGTGAGTGATAAGTGTAAGAGGCCTCTTTGTGTGATTGTTTTCTGTGTGTGAGATGCAGCCCAGCTGCAGCTGCGGAGTGTGGAGCGCTCTGACAGAGCACCCAAGTGCCTGCTGGGTCATCGGTGCAGCCTGTTTCTTCGAACTAAGTGTTTCAAGTGTCATAAGGCTCAAGTGTTAGCAAAAAACCTGGAAAGTGCTAACTGGGAAGGACCATATCCCTTGATAACCGGGGGAAGAGGTTATGCTTGTGTCTCCACAGGTCACAGTCCCCACAGGTGATTACCAGCAAGTTGTGTGCAACGACACCTGAGGCGTGAGAGGCAGCTTTTGGTAGACACTCAGGAGCCAGCTGTGGGTGCTGTGGATGCCCCTGTGCCAACAGTTCGCGATCTCTTCAACTGATCATTTAAGCAGAATGTATGGGTAATGCTTGCTATTGCAATAGGACAAAATACACTATCTCAGTCTTTAATCACACCACAGTTGCCAACTCTTTTAAGAGAAAATGCTGACAGTAATTGCAACTCCTTGATGAAATAGATAGGCTTACTAGTCACTAGTGAAAGAAGTAGGTTAGACAAAATGTAGTTATTAATAAGGATGAAATGCTATAAGAATGTGTGTATTCACCTTTCTTTGTTTAGCAATATTAAGAATTAAGAAGTCAAGTGTTTAACCTTATTAGAAACTCCCTTGGTTTTCCCCCGTGAGTGGTGGCCAGGCTCTGGGTGGAACCCAACAGGAGGGTGAAATCAGATGTTTCCGCTCAAAGGAAATTGCCAGTTATTTTGGCCTGCTGATTTGGAGGTTGGACCTGCTTGCAGCAATTTTGGATGCCTCACCTACGGATGGACACATCATGTAGGACTTTCCAGTTTGTGAGGAAGGGCACTCTAAATTCTCGCTGCATCCAGGGTTCCCCAGCAATTGCGGATCTGAATGTTAGCACCCCATTAAGTAAGTGTGCTATTTCATATTTTTCCTTACTGTTTACTTTTGTAGTATTTCATCATATCCCTTAGTTGTGGATACTGCAATTATCTTACTCTAGTAACTGTAACTGCTGTGTTGTTTCTAGCGTTCTGTGAAACTATTTTAAGTATGCTGTGTTTTGAAGCTTGCCTAACCCTTAATTGATGAAGTCTCGAAATAAGTCTTGCAGGTGCAGCTTTACACATCCTCTGAGCAATAGCTAGGAAGAACAGGCCTTGGAAGATAGATAAGAAACTGCTGAGTTATGCCAAGGTAGCGGGCAAAACCAGCAGACAGCTACAACACTGAACTGCGAAAAAGCACTAAGCTGTGAGAAGTTACCATCGTTGTAGGGCGGAATGCGCCAGAGAATATGGAAAATTAGTTCAATTGACCCGTGAAACTAATAATGGACCAGCCTATACCTCTCAAAATTTTTTTTTTTTTTTTGTCAACTCTGGGGTATACATCACATCACAGGTATACCACATTCCCCCACGGGGCAAGCCATAGTGGAGAGAGCGCATCAAAACTTGAAAGGCGCTTTTGCAAAAACAAAAAGGGGGAGAGGTCTTGGCTGCTGCAGAACCACTTGCAAAAGCGGTGTATGTGTTAAATTACTTATGGCTCACAGGTGATAGGGCGGAACCACCAGTAGTAATACATAAGTATGGGTCTGAAATCCGGTATAAGCCAGTGTGGAGATAGTGCTTTTGCTCAGTACAAAGATGTTGCTATAGGAGAGTGGAAAGGACCTGTGGAACTAACAATGACGGGTCGAGGCTATGCCTGCGTTATTACCGATACCGGCACTAGATGGGCTCCATCTCGTTGGGTGCGGCTTGGAAAGGAGATCAATTTTGTGATTCTAAGCCTTGTGATGGTTCTGACAGTGACTAATGCTCATCCAGCAAAAGTAGTGTTTCCCCGACCAAACATATGGGTAACTATAGCTAAAGAGACAGGTCAAGAATCCACAAGAATTCATTGGGTTTGTGTCAGACGATAGTTGGGCAAAAATGAAACTTTCACAGGCCAATGACATTGCTCAAATTACCCAGGCCGGCACCAACACCACAACCTTTCGGCAAGGTCAACTTATTATGAGCAAAGTATTGTTAAAAGGAGTAATCATTGTAATTATTGTGCTTGCTATTATTTTGCCATGCTTAATTTCTTGTATTAGACAATTGTTGCAGAAAAGCTTGCAAGGAGTTTGGATTGCTCAAAAACAAAAAGAGGGATATGTGGGGATTCTAAAGGATTTCCTGCTAGGAAATCAGCATGTGAGCAATCCTGCATATGAGCAAGACTGGCAAAGCCTCAGCGTCGGCAAGGATGTGATGAGGAGATGACCCTGGAAGAATGAGGAAGAACCCAGGAAGTTAAACAACTTCAGGGTGTTGGTCTGGGCAGAGAAGAAGTTTGTACAATGTCGATGTGGCAGTTCTCATCCAATCAGAAGAGAGCTTAAGGAGCATGTGCGAAGCTAACTGTCCAATCAGAAAGAATTGTACCATGTGATTGTATCTTGTGATTTTCACCTGCATTATAAAAGGCTTGTCCACCATAATAAAGTAGGCATTGCTTAATCACTGTGTGATCATGTGCATAGCTCCCACAGGGAAGTATTTCAGGAGGGGAGTGATTCAGGAGTATTTCAGGGGGTACTATTTTGGTGGGAGCATTTTGGGGGGAGTTTTTCAGGGGGGACTGTTTGTGGGGGAGTATTTCGGGGTGGGAGTATTTTGGGGGGTTGGGGGTGGGTCTTTCGAGTGGACTCTTTCAGGGGAAACTGTTTCAGAGGGGGACTAATTCGGGGGGAGTATTTTGGGGAGACTATTTAGGGGAGAGAATTTCATGGGGAGTCTCACAGTGGAGCAGTTTGAGGGGGAGTATTCCAGGAGCAGTATGTTGGGGGGAGTGTTTTGGGGGGAGTATTTCGGGGGGCAGTGTTACAGGAGCATTATTTTGGGGGGAGCATTTTGGGAGGAAGTATTTCAGGTGAGTGTTTCAGAGAAGGAGTAATTCGAGGGGAGTATTCCAGGCGGGAGTTTTTCAGAGGTGGGGTGTGTGTGTGGTATTTCAGGGGGGAGTGTTATGGGTGGGGACTATTTTGGGGGGGAGAGTATTTTGGTGGGACTATTTTGGGTGGGGAGTATTTCAGGGGGGAGTATTTCCAGGGGAGTATTTTGGGAGGGGTGGGGGTGGGAGACGACTGTTTCAGGGGGATTATGTTGGGGGGGAGAATTTCAGAGGGGGAGTATTCTGGGAAGAGAGTTTTGGGGGGAGTAATTCAGCGGGAGTGTTTTTGGGGGAGTATTCCAGGGTAGTATTTTGGGGGACAGTGGTTCAGGAGCATTATTTCAGGGGGAGTATTTCAGGTGAGTGTTTTGGGGGAGGAGTATTTTGGGGGGAATATTTTGGAGGGGAGTATTTGGAGGAGAGTATTTTGGGAGGGACTGTTTTGAGGGGTAATATTTCGGGGGGACTATGTTGGGGTGTTAGTGTTTCAGGGGGGAGTATTTTGGGGTTTGGATATTCCCTGAGCATGCTTTTAGCACCGTAAGCCCCTTTGGACTCCTTTTGTCGCAGTCACACTGCTCCCAATATCTCCATTCCCAAAAAGGAGCCTTGTTTTTCTTGTCTCTGCTATCTAGGATGCCTCTCGAGACCTTCCTTGTGCTCCACAGAATTTTGGTAGCATGTTGCCTCTCTTTTTATCTCTCTTATTGCTACGAGACTTTTGTGACCCCCCCCTGCTCCCAGTCACCATGTGTCATGAGATGGTCTCTGTGTACCACAGCCCGGTTTTAGCTCTGCAGCGGACGTTGATCCTGTCTCATTTCCTCAGAAACCCATCTGCGGGTTTATGTCTCGGAGGGAGCGTTGTTATCGTCATCCTCTCTGCCGTCTAGAGTGTCTCCACTTGGTCCCCGGCCTCCTGAGGACATCTGTACTGTACTGGAATCCCCTCCAGGCTTCTTCCTTGTGTCTCTGAGACTTCTGTGGTGTCTTGGGCCCAGTCAGGACCCCTCTAGTGGCACAGTGATGCCTATCGGTGTCTTTGAGGTTGCCCTTAGCAGACTTCTAGCTTTGTCGTGGGCCTCAGACCCTTCTCGTTCCCTTAGAGAGTTTCCCCCGTCCATGTCTGTGACCCAGGCCGGTCATTCTGTCCTCTCTTCCCTCTAGCCGTGCCTCTATTACTGCCCTGGGCCTGTGATGACACATTTACCCAGTTGGGATCCTCTCAGGATTTCATGGTCATGTCCCCAGTCCTTTGGATGACTCCTTGGCTCCCTTGGGACAGTTCTGGTCACGATGCCTTCCCGAGACCTTCCTGGTTCTCCGGTTCCATCTTGTAGTGCTTTAGGTGGGGCCATCTTTGAACCACAGAACACTCCTTTGTTCCTCTCTGCTATCTGGGATTCCAGCATTCAGTTCCCGGCCACCCGAGACCACCCCTGCTCTGCTCAGATGATCACCCGAATTCCTCCTTGTCATCTCTGAGCCTTCTTTTGTCCATCGGCCCCCTCAACACCCCTCTCCTCGCAGTCACAATGCCGGCTCGGATCTTCCTCGATCTCCACTGCAGCTTTTAGCACTCCAGCTCCTTTTCTCTCGTTCTGTCAGAGCCCCCCTTCTTTCTTTGTTACTCAGCGCTCCTTTATCCCTCTCTCTACCATCCAGCGTGTCTCCGTTTGCTTGTTCTCTCGCTCGTCTGTAGTTTGCCTCGATGTCCTCGCTGTGTCTCCGAGCCCTCTTTTCTTACCCTGCCCCTTCCTGATTACTCTCTAGAACAACGTCTTCCATGTCCTTTCACATACTCCACCGCACTCTTGTAGCACCTTGGCTCCCTTTCAATTTTATTATTTTGTGCTCTCCAGAGCTCTCTTCTCTTACTTTTAAGTATTAGGCATGCCTTCATTCAGCCCCCGGCCCCCTGAGGACGTCTGGACTTTGTTCAATTCCCTTTTGAGTTTGTTGCATCCCTAAGACTTCTTTGGTCTCTCTAATCCCTGTGATAATGCTTCTTGTTTTGCCAGAACCTTTTCTGAAGCCATCTTTGTGTTCCAGAACTGTCTTTTGGTTTTCCACCCTATCACATGTTTTTATTTGGTGTCTGGTATCCCAAAGATGTGTACTGTCAGCTCAGATGTGTTCTGGAGTTTTTCCAGAGAAGACGATCACCTTCATCTATGATCGATGCGTCTCCCGTGGTGTTTTCTGTCATGTTTTGCAATTTCTTTTTGTTCTGGCTACTTAAGTGTTAACTAGGCTGCTTCATACAGCTTCTGATACATTTCTTGCAATTCCATGTTTTTTTGGTCTTTTCTGTCCTCTGGGACTCTTCAGGGCATTAATTGGAGAGACTGTCAAGGTCACTCTGAGTTGTTGGCCATGGACAGTCAATAATTTATATTGCAACCGGTGGTGTTTTTGAGATGGGATTCTTACAGGATCTAATTCTGCTCTGGTCTTCACTCCTATCCAGAACACGTTCTGTTAGAAGTTAGGCAGCATGTGGGGTCTTGCTAGAAAAGAAGCGTAACCCCGTAGCATTCTGTTTTTTTTTCATAGGAAAATAAAGTGTATTGTTTTGGTTAATGATATTCTTATGGCATTTAGCCAACTACTTTCCTACATAGCTTAGTATGATACCTGTCTTTATCTATACTCCAGAAAAGCTCAGTTTAATTCCCTACCCAGTCCCATCACTGAATCAATAGAAGTAGTGAAAGAACAGACATTGTTGTTTCCAGGAAGGGTTGTTTTCTTTATTCAGCCTTTTGCGCGCTGTAACCTTAAGGCAGAGGAGAAAACTTGCTGCTGCTCCCCTGGCTGCCTGGATGCCTCTGGGGGTTCGCCCCTCCCCTACCCCAGGTGATTGTGGTCAGGGTGGTGGGTGGGTCCCAGGGTATATGAGCCCCAGGCTCTGGTCAGGGAGCTCCTTCTGCTTCTGGGCTTCTCTGAGGTTAGTGCTCTAGAGGTCCTTGAGTGGGTGGCAGCTTTAGAGCTGTGGAAGCTCTTTGGGCAGGAGTGTTTGGATATTCACAGCAACAGAGGTACCTGTGGGGAGAGTGTCAGGACCCGTCAAGGTTCAGCAGCGTATGGAATACGAGGTGCACTGGCATGTAGGGGTTTATTTTCAGGTGAGTAATTTTGTATCAAGAGGTGTTGGGTGTGTGTGTGTTTAAGATGGCTTAATAGCATTGTGTTGCGTTTTCCTGGCTTTTCTGACTCGATGGAAGATGCACCGTTGTTTTTTTCCCCTAGTTTTGCTGCATACTGTGTCAGTTGTTGATCTCCTCTGTCTCAGTAGGCCCAATGGTGAGAAGATGGAGCACGGGTTGAAGTGAGCATCCTGCATGCACCTGTAGGTGCAGTTTGGGCGTTTCTCAAAAAAGCAGCAGGAATGTAAGGAGCAGTGTCCTTTGGGATATGGGATGGCTCATTGTGTTTTCCTATTGTGCACAGAGCACCGTGTAGTTTTGTACAGGTGGGCACCTTTGAAGTAGGATGAGTGTTTGAGGTGAGATGGGGTAGTAGAGAGTAGGAGCACGGGCTTGGTGTTTTCACACAAGCACCACCATAATGTTTTTTCTTTTGCTATCATAGGTGCCACAAGCGACGACAGCCATAGCGTCCAATACTGGCAACGGTGTGAAGCAGGTGAGCGGAAAGCAAGATGCTTTTGAGGAGGAGGGTGTTGTGGAAGGGGCTGTGTCGGCTGACACATGCAGTTGTTGTGCAGCTGATGACGAGGAGCCTGGTGTCTGCAGGAATATCCTGGTTAGCTGGTGTGGTTTTTGTGGAAGATGGCTTCAGACTCCCAGCCCCCAGCTCAGTCGAGGGACTGGTGTTTGGGAGAGGGCTCTGGGGGGAGCCCAAGGTTGGGAATTGCAGGGAGGGGTTCTCCAGTCAGCATAGGGCAGAGGCCTGTCCAGGAGCAGCATCCTTTGGGCTGGGAAAGGGAGCAGGGTACCCTTCTGCATGCAACTGCCCAGTGCTGGGCAGGGCAGTTCCAGCCTATGGCTGTGGTGTTGTGTGGCTTGTGTCTTCTGTTTTCTGTGTCCTAGAGCTTCCTCAGGTCTTGATGTCCCTGTTGCTCTTTGTGCTCAAGTAGCACAGCATGTGCCTCGGGTGCCATCCCTGGGGTCAGGCGTGCCCGTAGTCATTGCAGAATGGTGGCCGGGTGCTTCTTTTATTGCATTACAAGCCTAAAGCATGGATAGGTCTCGGAAGTTTCAGGAGATCAGTCTGCTTTGGCAGCGTTGTTCCAGGCTATGTTAACCTCTCTGACCCTGGGCGGTCCATTTCTGCAAAGAGCTTTTCTGGGAGTTCTTCCCTGCATCCTTACATTCTTAGTTCTTGCAGTGAGGCTTCTTGCACATGCCTCATCCTGGCTGCTCCCACCTGTTTTTGTCTCGGGCCACAACGTTTGGCTCTTCTCAGCCTGCCATGGATTCTTCCTTTTGGCCCCCGAGGTCTTCTCATCCGGCAGCGTCTCTGGCCTGAGGGGTCACTCCTGGAGAGCTTGTTTTAATGTCTCAGTCACAGCATTTGGCTTGTCTGTGTGCAGCGCTGGTCTGTGCCTGTTTGTGTCTGGGTGGGAGCTGTTCTGCCTGGGGGCACAGCAGTGATGGGCAACAAACGAATAGTCTAAGAATCGAAGGCTGACGTGGTGATAAGCCCAGACTTTGTAGGCAGAGGGTGTGCGGCCTGTTTCAGAGCAAGTAGCCTCATATGCAGCAGGCAAGAGTCTTTCTGTAGTGCTGTGCAGAGACACTGGGGATGGCTGGGTTGTGTTTAGTGGCAGGCTGCAGGGAGGATCTAGGTGGTGTACCTCCATGGAAATGAGACCTCTGGAATTGTTCAGCCATCGCTCAGCATCCATGTGACTTGTTTGACACCGTTTCTGCAGGTGCAGTGGGGAGACCTGGGCGCCAAAGGGCGACGGAGGAGGCGAGCGGAGTGCTGTGAGAAGGTCAGTTGATGTACGGCGTCGGAGGGAAGATGAGAGTGGTGGCTCTATGACCACCCTATAAACGTGTTTTATTTTGGAGGTGTAAGCAGGATAGCGGCAGCCGAGGGCAGTCGAGCGAGGTGAGCTGGGACTAGCTTAGCAGTTATTTTTCAGGTTCTGTATTGTTGGTGCCATTAGAAGCATCCCTTGCAGTTTGTGTCTTACAGGTGGTACCCAAGCCTCCACAGGACAAGCTGTGACCAGCAGAGGTGGGGTGGGTGAGCACGCAAGGTAAAGGAGTGGGAGAGGGTTATGGGTGTGGGCAGGCTGTAGTTTTGGGCAGTATCCCAGCAAGTGGTACTTTGGTTTTTGCAGGTGACGCACGTGGCGTCAGAAGGGTGAAGCTGCTGCGTCATCATAGCTTTTAGTCTTTCCCAGCATTTTGTCTCCATCGGTCACTGGGGTGTTATTACCCATCTTTCATCCAGAGTTCTGGCATTATTGTACAGCAGGCCACACCGGGGCATCTGTGTCAGGTGGCCTTGGCATCATTGCACGTACTGTCAGGCTGTGTCTTTTGATCTGGCGTTAACTCTAGCCTGTGTGGTAGTCCTGCATCCTTAGGTCCTGTTTGTGGAGCATGTAGATGTGTGTGTTTGAGGTGGAGCTGCTTTGTGTGTTTGTAGCCATTCCAGATGGGGTGGAATGGTCCAAGCAGGGGATGGTAGTGTGGTGGTGAGCGTGGCCTGTTTGGGTGGAGGTTGTGTAGGCTGGTTTTGGGGATAGACAGTAGTTATCACCAAGCAGGCTCTAGAGTTCCTTCTTCTGTCTGCTGCTGGTGCCATAAGGCCACTGGCATCCCAGAAGCGAATCCTTCCAGGAGATTTGATGGAGTGTACAAATGGAAGCAAAGAAGGAGTGGTGGACGTATTCCTCTGCTCCCAACTGTGGGGGCCTGTGGTGTGGAATCATGTGGAGTGGTAGCGATGGCTTCAGGTGTGTGATGATGCAGTTCCAGGGATGGTTATGGAATTGGGTTGCTCTGCCACTCCGGGAGGTGAAGGTTGGATAGAGTAGATGTTGAATGAGTGTTAGTTTTAGAAGGTATCTATCCTTGTATGTGAGGCTGTCTTTCATTTCAGGGTCTATGGAATGTAGAGGTAGCTCCTCCTGTCTTTCAAAAATAGTAGAGAAACTCTCAAGCAGGGCAATTTCTGTTTCTCCTTGACCTGGTTGATGGTCACCTGGTGCTGGCTGCTCTGTCAGGTGATGTTCATGGCCAGTGTTTGGGTGGAGGTTGGGCTCAGGCTGTGGTGTTTGCAGGCAGGGGGATTTTGGAGGCCTCTGGGAGCTGTGTTGTGAGGAGTGCTGCAGCTGTGGGGCAGAGAACTGTTGTGGTGGTCAGGTGGCCAGGTGGGTGAGCTGAGAGTGAGGGGGGTTTGTGGGGTAACTGAAGGAGTGCTGTGCTTGGAATGGGTCTCCCTGGGTGTGATTGCTTTATGCATTGGCTTTGTGTTGCAGGTGGAGTTGAGGTTTTTGAGTATTTAGAAAAAAATAATTTAAAAATGCCAGGTGGGGGAGCGAGGGATTTTTTTTTTGTTTCCCCTGGCTGGGTGTTTTTTCCCTGGTCCCGGCCGCTCTGCGAGGCTATGATCAGCGCCAGTGTTTGGACGCAGAGTGGGTAGGGCTGGGGTTTCTGCAGGCCGGGCAATGTTGGAGGCCTCCCGGGAGCGGTGTTCCTGGTCTCCTGTGTGTCACAGTGGTATTTAAATAGTGATGAATCCAGGTAGGAGAGACATGATGCCAATAGGAGTGTGTGAAATGAGCATCAGTGCTGGGAGAGGTCATGGGGGTAGGGAAATCTCTCCTTAGGGCTTTAGGGTTTGTGAAGTGCATCAGTCTTGGTGTCAAGTAGGTTTAATCAAGGTGTATTTGCTTTTGGTTCCAAGGTGTATCAAATAGGTAAAAGGTGTTTTGTAATATAGCTTTAGTAAAAGTGTCTTTGCTCTGGTTCTAAGATTTCTTAAGCAAATGAAAGTTATGCTTTAAGGTAGCTTCAATAAAGGTATATTTGCTCCTGGTTCTACTGTTATCAAATAAGTAAAAGCTGTTTTGTAATGTAGCTTTAAAAAAAGTGTATTAGTTAGGGTTGGTTCCTGTGTGGCTTTTTGGATGTCTGACTTTGACCCTCTTTCTCTCTGTGCATCTCACTTTGTTCCTGTGTCTCCACCTTGCACCCCTTTTTGGCATCTACCTTTTTCTGGCCCATATTTGCCCTCTGGCCTCCAAATTCTCTGACCTCTACTTGCTTTTGGCCTCCCACCACCTCTTGGCCTCCAATTTTTCCTAGCCTTTACTTTCTTCCCAGCTCTTTTCAGCCTCCCACCCCTTTTTGGCTTCCACATTTTTCTGGCCTCTATTTCCCTTCCACCCTCCCTTTCTGACCTCTGGCAGCTTTTCAGCCCCCTCCTTTATTCTGGCCTTTATGTGCTCTTTGAACTTTGGACCCTTTTTTGCCCACCCAGCCCTTTCCAGTCTCCCACCCCATTTCGTATTCCACAAGTTTCTGCCCTTTACCTGCCCTTTGGTCTCCACTATTTGCTGGCCTCTGTGTCCCCTTGCCACTCCTGGCATGCAAGGCCAAGGGTTCAGTGCAAACCGGGCTCAAATGTTTGGAGAGGAGCTGTCACAGCTGAAGCTGGAGAGGCCTGAGAAACAGGAAGAAAGTCAAGGCCGCCTGGGCAGCAGCTGCCTCCACTGTGGGAAGAGAGACCCTGCCTCTCTGGGTGAGGAAGGAGCCCTCTTCATAGTCCACAGTGGGCCAGGCCGCCACCGTGCACCCGGGGTCTGCGTGCGTCACGCCAAGCACGGTACGGCTGCATAGTGTGTGAGCAAGCGAGGCTGCATGTGTAGGACGCCTCGTCTTGTAAGAGCTGAGCGACACCCGCCTATTCGCTGAGGCGGGGGACAGCTAAGGGACTGGAGCTACAGAAGAGGAAGGGAGGAGAGAAGGAGCAAGTAGGATCTGAAGTGGCAAATGTCCCTGGCAGTGCGGAGAGCTGTGGTGAGTCCCGGGCCCTCGGGGCCCCATCATCTCTCCTGTGCTTTTTGGGCTCTCCCCTGTCCCCCTCTCTATCCCACACTGCTGTGATATGCTTGGCTTCCCTTTACCTCTGCTCTCCTCTCTCTTCTCTCCTGTTCCCTCTCCCTCTCGCTCTCTGTTCTTCTAGCCCTCCCTGTTCCTTTTTCTCTAGATGCCTTTGTCCTGCTCCCTCTCCTACCTTTTTTTTTCTTCCTGTCTTGCTCCTGCAGCCTAGTGCTCTTTATTCCCTTCTCCAGTTCTTTGTCCTGATGGGCATTGGTCTCTTTTCCCCCACAAGTACTCTGGTCTGTTCCCTGGGGTTCTTTATTGTGGGAGTGTCAGCTCTGTGCAGCTGTGGGACATTCAATATGTCAAGAGCCAAATCATGTGTTACTGGTAAATGATTAAGAGGCAAGTCAGCATTGGTCTGTCAGCCTGCACAGCTGTGGGAGATTCAATACTTAAGAGCCAAGTGGACATGGGCCAGTCAGCTCAGCCAGAGAGCTCAGTTTGGGGAGCTTGGGGAAGGGGGAGAACTCTGCCCAGAAGAACTCCGCTTGGCCAGCCAGGCAGGAACTCTGTCCTGCGCTGGTTTGGAGAAGCGCCAGCTCTGCTCTGCGCCAGCCTGGAGAAGCAGCAAGGCTTGGAGGAGAAACAGGCTGTTGAAGAGAGATACCAGGCTGTGTTAGTGTGGTGAAGAAAATGGCAGCACCGAGACTGCCTGTGTGGTATGGAACTGTTTGTGGGATAAGAGTGTTGATGACCATCTAGCTGCTGCTTTGCTTATCATGAAGGAAGAGCTAAGGAAGCGAGAGCATAGCGAGAGCGTAAGTATGTATCATTGTAATAATAAAGGATTTTCCTTCTGCACTTCAATTGAGAGTCCGTGCCTCAGTTGCCACACTTTCCCTCTCAGTGCCTGTCTGTGCCGCTCCATGTCCTGGCCTTCCTCTCTCCCTGCCTCCTTCTCTTCCTCCCTCCATCCTGTAATCTCACAGACTGCTGCCCCCCCCCAACCTGTTGCTCGCTGTCCCTGTCCTCCACCCTCTTCACTTTGTCCTCTCTCAGACACTTTGCACTGTTTCCTGTCTCAACTCTTGATTGCTTCGCCTCTTGTTCTCTGTCCCTGTCTCTTCTTGTGTCCCTCCTCTCTGTCATTCTCTCTGTTGCTCTTGTTGGTTCCAGACCAGCATCCTGCTCTGTGTCCCTCTCCCTTCCGCAGTGGTCTCCTGCTCTCTGGCTCCCTGTCCCTCCCCTACCTTCTACATCCCTCTGGCCTGCCTCCTCTCTTTCCCAATCCCTCTGGCCTGTTTCCCGTTGCTGGCTTGCTGTCCTTTCTCCACCTCCCTGCCTTGCTTCTGTCCCTCTCCTCATCTCTTGGTGGCTGCTGTTTCTTTCTCCATCACTGCCTTGCTCTCTGTCCCTTTTCTCTTCTTCTCTCTGTCCTCCATCCTCTCCTGAACACTTTGCCTCTAGAGCCCCACACCACACTCTGTCGCGTTGTTTCCCGCTATCACCCCGTGCCCAGCTCCCTGTCCCATGATTATCATTACACTCTGTGCTGCTCTGTGGCCTTTCCCCTTCACCCTCCAGCCCATCATGGTCTTTTCTTTCTCCCTCTCTCTGTCCTGTTCCCTCTCCCTTTCTCCCTCTCGCCCTTTCTCATCCTCTCCAATCCCTCTGGATTTCACGGTCTCTTGCTCTCCCTCCCACCTTCCTTTCCCCCCACATCTCATTTCTCTCTCTCTCTGTTCTTTCTACTCCCCACTCATCATTATCTCTCTCCCTTGGTCTCGCTCCCTGACCCAGTTTTTCTTCTGCCCTGTCCCTGCAGGACTCCTCATTCCTTTTCTAGAGATTTCTCCATCTCTACTTCACCCACCTCCTCCCACCCCTTTTTGGCTTCCAGCCCTTTTCACACTCACATGCCCGTCACACCTCACACTCCTTTTTGACATCTACACTTTTCTCCCTAGATTTGCCCTCCAGCCTCCAATTTCTGTGGCCTCTACTGACCTCTGGCCTCCCACCGCATTTGAGGAGGACGGCGAGGCTGACAACGATGCCGAGGAGGCCGGTGGCGAGGGTGGCGGCAAGGAGGCTGAGAGAGACAGCGGCGGTGAGGGAGGCGAGGGCGGCGAGAGTGGCGGCGGCGGCAAGGAGGACTTGATTGTTTTGCCTCTTGCTCTCTGTCCCCATCTCCTCGGCTCACATGCCTCTCACACCTCACACCCCTTTTCTGCATTGACTTTTTTGTGGTGTATAATTTCCCTAGCGCCTTCATTTTTTTCTCGCATTTTTTGGCCCCCATTTTTGGCTTCCAGAGTTTTCTGGTCTCTATGTCCCTTCTAGCCTTCCATTCTGAGTTTCTGTAGCCTTTTTGGCCTCTACTTTTTTTTGTCCTTTATGTGGTCTTTGAACTTTATGACCCTTTTTTTATGCACCCATCCCTTTTATGTCTCTCACCCCTTTTAGTCCTCAATAAATTTCTGTTTTCCTTGTGCTGTCTTTTTTTTAATCACAATATTTCATTCAAACATCCTTGCGTTGCACAGCCATCCTTTAGGTCCGTAGCAGGCTTTGTATATTTATTGTTCTGAGGCAAGTCTCTGCCTGGCTTTCCCTGTGCTCAGAGCACTATTACCATTTCATGTGCTATAGCTGGTGCTTTCATTTTTTTCCCTATAAACTGAGAACATCTGTATATCATTCAGATCCCCTCTCAAGTACCTCATTTTGTTTGCAGTGTTTTGTTTGCCTCTAAGTCCAACTTTCTTCCAACTCTTAGAGAGCACTTGTTACAGTAACTGCCCTTACTGAGGCCATTGTTACGCCACACAGTGCCCTTTGTGGTCTGTAGCCCTCTTTGTGGGACTCGTACTCAGAGAAAACCATTGCTCTTGGGTTTTCCTGTGGGCTGGAACACTCTTGCTGTATTCAATGCCATGTCAAGTGTCTCCATGCAGTCGTTCATCCTCTGAGCTGTGTACATTGCTGTGACACCTGCTTGGGTTTTGCATTGTGTCCCAGAGTTGCCTTCTGTCTCTGTGTTACTCTCAGCATCATTCTAGTGTTAATGCCTCCTGAGGCCTCCTAATGCTCTGAAGCCCTGTTTTGGTTCTGTAGTGCACTTTGCACCCTATTTGCTCAGTGGGAATATTTCCTGATGCCATATTTCATTTGCAGAACGCTTATGTTGTTTTATATGGTAGGTAGCATCTATGTGTTCAGTTCCTGATCTAGTGAGGACATCTGTAGTATGTTCAAATTGTATCTGGATGACTTGATCATGTTCTTGAGCAGTCTTTTGGATGTTCTGCTGCTCAGAACACGTGTGCAGATGTCATGATGCTTGAAGTCTTCGACATTTCAGGCAGCATGCTTTTAGCAACGTAAGCCCTCTTTGGGTTTGCTTTGTCGCAATTGTGTGCTGTTAATATCTCCATTCCAAAAAGGGAGTGTTGTTGTGTTTTTTTGTCTATGCCATCTAGGATGCGTCTTGAGAACTTCTTTGTGCTCCAGTGAGTTTTGGTAGCATGTTGAGTCTGTTTTGATCTCTGTTTTTCCTATGAAGATTTTGTGCCCCCTGTGGTCCCAGTCACTGTGTGTCCGGAGATGTTCTTTGAGTACTACCATCCCATTTTAGCTCTCTAGGGGATGTTGATCCTGTCTTGTTTTGTCACAAACCTGTCTGTGGGTTTATGTTTTGGAGGAAGCGGTCTTATTGTCATCTTCTCTGTCGTCTAGGGTGTCTCCATCTGGTCCCAGGCCTCCCAAGGACATCTGTACTCTTCTGAAATCTCCTCCAGAGTTCTTCCTTGTGTCCATGAGCATTCTTTGGAGTCTTTGGCCTAGACAACTTGAGAGACAGCCCTATGGAGTACAGAGAGAACTGGTTCACGGATGGAAACAGCTATGTCCTAAGTGGTAAAAGATATGCTGGGTATGCTGTTACTACCAGACAGGAAATAATAGAATCAGGGCATTTGCCCATGAATACCTCTGCGCAAAAGGCAGAAATAATTGCCCTGACCCGCACTTTGGAGTTGGCCCAAGGCAAGGCTGTGAATATCTATATGGACTCAAAATACGCCTTTGGAGTCGTACACGTGCATGGAGAAATTTGGAAAGAGAGAGGACTATTGAACTCCCAGGGTAAAAACATCAGACATGCAGAGGAAATTTTGAGACTGTTGGAAGCAGTCCAGCTTCTTAAAAAAGTAGCAATCATGCACATCAAGGCACAGCGAAAGGTGAACTTAGATTTGGAGAAGGGAAATGAGCTGGCCGACAGAGGCAAAATGAGCAGCCAAAGGAGAGGTAAAAGTAGAAGGAGCTTTAATCCCTGATGGGCGAAGTTCCCTAGAGGGTAAGCCTAATTATATTAAAGAAGATCAAAAACTTATCACAGATCTGGAAGGATCATATAATGAGGAAGGTTGGGCCCTCACCCTGCAAGGAAAGATAGTCATTCCCTCTTACTTAATATGGTCCCCGGTAAGGGAGGAACCTCAGAAAGGACACTGGGGAGCAGAGGCCCTATATAAACACTTAATTAAAGATATCAGAGCTAGAAATTTATATACTACGGTAAGACAAGAGACTCAACAGTGTGATCTTTGCCTCCAGACTAATCCTAAAAATACCCCCAGATTGGAAATGGGCTCAATTGGGAAAGGCAATGCACCTGGGCAACAATGGCAGATTTCTTGGAAGTTCTGAAAAATCAAAGGGGGGTATAGATACCTATTGGTATTAACAGATACCTTTTCAGGCTGGCTAGAAGCGTTCCCTACCAGAACCGCCAAATCTCGGGAGGTGACCAGAATATTAATACAAGAAATAATATTACACTTTGGGGTTCCAGCAACAATATCTTCTGACAGAGGGCCATGTTTCATTTCAAAGGTGGTGCAACAAATCAGCTGCCATTTAGATATAGATTGGCAGCTTCATACCCCATATCATCCCCAGTCAAGTGGCCAAGTAGAAAAGATGAATCATTTAGTCAAACAGCAGATTGTGAAACTTGGACAGGAGACTAATTTGGCTTGGCTTCAGTCTCTTCCTGTGGCCCTTCTGCGCATATGAACTAAGCCAAGGGCAAGAGAGGGGTTCAGTCCTTTTGAAATTCTGTACGGACGACCCTATAGCATACAAAAGGGCATATCCATGCAGGCAGGGGATGAGACTGTAACTTCATATCTGCTGGCATTGGGTAAACAGCTCAATAAAATTGGAAAACATGTGTTTGGAACTCGAAGTAGAGGGTTAGATGGACCTGTGCATAATATACAGCCTGGGGATTACGTGTATGTTAAGTCTCTTGCAGAAAAGCCTCTGGAACCGCAATGGGAAGGACCATTCCAAGTACTCCTCACCTCCTTTACGGCAATTAAGATCAAGGAGCAGAGCGCCTGGATCCATCATACCGGAGTGAAGAAGGTCCATAGATCTCCATGGAAGGTTACACAAATTCGGCCAGGAAAATTGAATTTTTCACGATAATCTTGGTCAACATCTATGGTGTTGTGGTAGCATGGAATTAGAATTTCTTTGTAGGCCTTCTTCACGGGATGGCTCAAGGAAATAATTTGTCAGATTGCTGGGTATGCACAGAATTACCAAAATCAGGTCAATTTCCTTTTTCTAGGTATTCCCAAATTTAACATTCCATGGTTTACAAATATGACAGGTTGGGTAGGGGGACCTACCCCTCATGATCTGACAGGAGTATGGAGACCACCTGATGGCAATTATGACAGAACACTGGAGATGCTTATGTCACATGGAAGAAGAATCAGCTTAGGTTTAGGCTGGAATCAAACAAGTACTTTTCTAAGGTGTTAGATCAGGAGTCAGTTTATTAAAGGTAGTAAAAGAATTTGTTAATGTCTTAGAAAAGGGGGGGAATTGAGATGAGGAGCTAGGAAATTAAAATAGGATATAGAAATTAGGCACTCAAGAAATGAAGGTGTAACTTAGTTTAGAGATAAAGATGGAAGACTTAGAGATCAAGCTAGAGGCCCATTAGTTAAAAGATAACTAAGATTGAATAGGATAATAGATCATAGTCAATGGGCCAGAGAGCAGAACAATATGGAAACCTTGATTAATGGAAGCTGTGAGGGAACGCTTCCTGATGGAATAGGAAGACAGCCCTAAAAAATGGTCAAAACCAACTCTATGGTCCGGCCTGAGTCCAGGAGGCTACAGAGACTGAGCAAGGAACGGAGGTAAAAAGCTCAACAGTGAGGAAGAGGAGCTACTTCATCTCTGCGATCCCAGCCCACAACCACCGGGACATGCTGCACAGATGCAACTAGGAGGAGACTGGGGCGGAACACATGAAAGACTTTCAGGCTCATTATAATATGAAACAGGGATAGTCATGCATAGGTATAGGCGTATTATGAATCTGTGATGCTTTGTAGCATAAAGCCAAGACAAGGTGTCATGAGAGGTGCACATGTTTCTGGTGGAGTGATCCCCCGTGTGCCTCAGCGCTGAATAAACATACCTACTTTATAACCTTATAGGTTGTGGAGTCATGTTTCCACAAGTCACCCCCCCCCTCTCTATCTTCTTTCACGTCCCCCCCCCTCCTTGTTCTCCCTTTCTCTCTCTTTCTCTCTCTCTTTGCTTTCCTCTCCCCGCCTCCTGGTTCCCCCTCTCCCCCCTTGTCACGGTCCACTCGGTGGACACGTGATGGTTCGTTTGCTATGATCTTGGAAGTGCAAATTTAAGGGGACCAACACCAAAGGGGATAGCAGTAATCAAAGAGTGAAACTTTATTGTGTTGCCTGTGAAGCAGCATGCGATAGTTAGAGATGGATGAAAGAAAGGAGAAAAGTAAAGTTTAGAGAGAGGAGGGAGAGAGGTTATAGTTACCACTGCTGATCTCACAACGTCCTAACGGTCCAGGGTCCAGCTGATGCTGCGTCGTCGATCATCGTGGTCCTTGGTGGGGAAGTTTCCCGTTTTCGTTGTCCAGAAGTCATCTTTTATGCTCAGTAATACACCTTGCTCCTCCTCTGCCTCAGGGGTCTCCGCCCTTCTCAGAATTCAGTTATCATATCTCCGCCCTCCTCAAGCGAGGCCATCACGCGTGCGCAGGGGGGAGTGTCCGAGGTGTGGTCAGTCTTGGAGGCGGGTAGCCTTCGACCAGGAGGTGTGTTCTAATGAAGCAAAGTGTATTATAATGAAGCAAAGTTCATCTAAGGTTCATGATTTCTTCATCGATGT